>NW_027287594.1:60000-787500 GCF_022747635.1 Hetaerina americana
CAGGTCCCTCTTCATCTCCGCGTACTTTCTTCCTCCCTTCATCCCGTCCAACATCCCTATCCTGTTCCTTCCCTTTCCTCTTTTGCCCAACATTCTACCCTCCATCACAGTCTTCAACATCCCACTGCCGGTCATCACCCCCTTCATCCACTTTTCCTGCCTCCATAGGATTTCTCCCAACAAACCCCTCTCTTCGCCCACCATACCAAGTACTTCCTCATTTGTTTTCTTCTCTGTCCATTTCACCTTCTCCATTCTTCTCCACACCCACATTTCAAAAGCCTCCAATCTACGTCTATCCTCCTGCTTCAATGACCACGTTTCCGCGCCGTACATAGCTACGCTCCATATCAAAGTTTTTACGAGTCTTTTCTTAACATCCTTACTCAAAGTCCCCGTCATCAACTCCCTCCTCCTTGTGAAAGCCTCTTTGCCTAGCGCAATTCTTCTCCTTACGTCCCTACTACTTTGACCGTGTTGGTCCAAAACACTACCGAGATACGTAAACTGTTCTACCTGCTCTAGTTTTTGCCCTCCTATTTTAATGTTAAGCTTGCCCTTTTTCTTTCTAGAAAATCGCATAACCTTTGTTTTATTAATATTGATTCTCATCCCATACCTGTCGCACTGAATTTCCAATTCACTCAGCAATGCTTGCAGCCCCTTGGCTGACTGACAAACTAAAGCTTGGTCATCAGCAAACCTAACTGATTTTACGAATCCCCCGCCCACTTTCATTCCTACCTCGAGTTCTTCCCATGCCTCTTTGATCATTTCCTCTGCATACAGGTTGAACAGCAACGGTGATAATGGGCAACCCTGCCTTACACCCCTTCCTATCACTGCCCATCCTGACTCCCCGTTTCCCACCCGGACCTGAGCACTCTGAGACATGTACAGGTTGCGGATTAGCCTCCTTTCCCTCCAATCTATTCCTATTTTCTGCAATACACTCATTAGTTTTTCCCAATTCACTCTATCAAACGCTTTTTCGAAATCTACGAAACAGGCAAATACCTCCTGGTTGTGTTCTATATTCCTCTCGATTAATAATCTCATTACTGCAATGGCATCACGCGTACCTCTCCCCTTCCTAAACCCAAACTGATCATCCCCTAAGTAATCATTTGCCCTACTCTCTATCCTTTTGTTTATGATCCTGAGAACAACTTTAGCTGCGTGGGATATCAAACTAATTGTCCTGTAGTCCTCACATGACGTGGCCTTTACCTTTTTCGGAATCGGAACTAAAACTGCTCTCACAAAGTCTTCCGGCCAGATTCCCTCCTCATAAATGCTACGGATCAGCCCATATAGCCTCTTCCTCCCACATTTCCCTAAGCATTTTAAAAGTTCCACGGGAATGTTATCTACCCCCACGGCCTTATTTAGTTTCATCTCCCTTAATGCCCTTTCTATCTCATTGTCTAGTATGCCTGGACCTAAGCTGTCTTCCTCTACGTCATTTTCTTTTTCAATGTCTAACTTTGTAGGTCTGAGTTCTTTACTATACAGTTCTTCTATATACTCCTTCCATCTCTCTTGGATCTTTCCTGCGTCAACTATTACCTTACCCGCCTTATCTCTAACTGTTAGCATAGCTCTTCCTTTCTTACATCCCGATAACGATTTAACTTTGCTGTACAGCGCACCGATTTCACCCTTCCTCTGCAGACTTTCCATATCATCGCACTGCGTCTTCCACCATGCGTCTTTTGCCTTATTTGTTGCCCGCCTCAATTTATTGTTCAATTCTTTGTACTTCATTTTGCCTAATTCTGTATTTATATTCTTCCATTTTCGCCGCTCATCCATCTTTGTAATCATCTCATCCGTGATCCATGGTTTCCTAGTCCTTTTAGCGTTAACGGTTCCAATAGTGTCTTTTGCGGCTTTAGACAACCCTTTCTTGATCATTTCCCATTTTTCTTCGATAGTACTAAGCCCCATGCCATCCTCCATGATTTCCTCTACCGCCTGTTTGTATTCCTTCCTTTTCAACCCATTTAATGCTTCTACATTCCATTTTCTAACTCGCCGCCCCTGCCTTATCTTTTTGAAACGTACGCTACATTTCATAACAACTAAATTGTGGTCTGAGTCCGCATCCGCCCCCGGGAAGCTGTGGGAATTTATCACACTGTTCCTAAACCTGTGTCTAACCAGGATATAATCTAGCTGATATCTTCCTGAGTCACCTGGCATTTTCCATGTATACCTGCGTCTTTTGTGGTGTCTAAACCAAGTGTTGGTGATGACTAACCCCTGTCTCCTGCAGAACTCAACTGCTTTCTCCCCGCGGTCATTCCTCGTGCCTAAACCGTAGTCGCCCACCTCATCACCATCTCTTCCTTCGCCTACCGTCGCATTCCAATCCCCCATCACTAATCAAATGTTTCCCAGCAGGAACACACGCGATCATGTCCTCTAACTGATCGTATATCCTATCGACCTCTTCTTCCTTATGGTTGCTCGGTGGCATGTATACCTGAATAATAACTAAGTTCGTCGGTTCTGCTTTTATCTCCACTAGTAGTATTCTATCCGTTACCTGCTCTATGTTGACTACGCTTCTTCCTACCTCTTCATTTAATACTATGGCAACCCCTCGTTGGCTCTCGTCCCCACCGCTGTATATTATTCTATACTTATCACTCCAGTAATCCCCGCTATCTTTCCATCTCACCTCGCATAGACCTAAAATATCTATATTTCCCCTTTCCATCTCTCGCTTAACATTCTCCAATTTCCCTGTCCTCATCATTGTCCTAACATTCCACGTTCCTATTCTAACTAATTTTGTCTTCTTCTCCTGCGTCTTCTGTCCTGCTGCTGCTGGTTTTCCCCTGCAAGGGTTTCGTGGGATGACGACCGCGGAAGCCTTGCCTCCCCCGCTGCCGGGCACGACACACGGCCGATTGGGCCGAGCCCCGTGGTTGCCAGGACTCAAAATATCTCTATTGTCCATCATATTTTTCTAGGGAATGATAATTGAGGTGGTTTCCCGTTGCCTTCCTCAATAGTGTTTTTAACGTGACACCATCACTTACTGGCCGCCCCACTGGGGTCAGACGCCATTGCAGCCGCCTCACTGAGGAACAGACGCTGCGTGGACTACCTTTCGTCTGGCTCCTAACCTTCGATCTATCTGGCATGGGTGACCCTACCAGGAGCAATTTTTATTACTCCTGCCAGCACAGCTCTAGGGGTCATCGGAACGCACAAGCCCTTCCACCACGTCAAGGTTGTAGTCCGGGGAGGGATATATATATATATATATATATATATATATATATATATATATATATATATATATATATATATATATGTATATATACATATATACACATACACACACCGATACACTGGTTCACGAAATAAAATGCCAATGTAAAATTCTAAATTTTACTTGATTGTGCTGGTATTCGGGGGGGAATGAATTTTCCCGGTTACAGTTATTTCCGATGCGAACTAATTTGGGATATCACATTACCTATTTCAATTCACATGCTCCTCACAATTTTACCGATGCATGTGAAGCTAAGAAGACACACGATAAGATACGAGCAAAGTAAAAATCGACTGAGAATTACGGATGCGTGGTCGTATCTTAATACAAATCGCTTAAAACAAATTCCTTTTCAAAGTTCATCCATGGACGCGAAAATGAAGACATATTTGATAAGATACGCGTAAAATTAGCATGAGACAAACAATAGAGAGATGGATCACTATTGATTCAGCATCGATGATCCGTTTCCCATCTCCTCCTTACCCGCACTGCCCCACGTGCCATATCCCCGCCACCACCTCCGTACCATCTTGCTCCACAGCCACAACCACCCAGCGTCGCGTGTCTCTACCGCTATTTCCGCGCGCCCCTCCATCCCCCATTCTCCCACCCCGCCCTCCTCCTTCCCCCGCCCCGCCGAGGCCTCTCTCCCTACCTCGCGCTATTTTTGAGAACAACCGAATAACGCCACGCCCTTTGTTCAACTCCCAGGGCTACCGCAACTCCTCTCTCCCTCCCCTCCGCCCCACCCCACCTACCATAGGTGCCTGAGTCCTCTTCCCTCCGACCGCCACGCAATCCCGAGAGCGCACTTCCTAGATACGGGGCGCTCCATTATTAAGACCTCTCTGTTTTGCATTGTAGAACGCCATATGCCATTGTCTGTCTACCGGGACGCGTATTTAACTTGCATATCTGGCCTCACTCCGAAGTCACAACTCCGGCATCTCATTTCAGACGATTGGCGTCATCTTATTCCCTTTTATACATCACATATCTATTCGAATGCACCTTTATCAATGGTCATATTTAAGTAAATGTAATTCCAGTATCAATAGTTTCCACTGCGGCAGCCTCACCAGTAGAGTTTGGTGAAAAAATATGCGGAAATAAGCGAAATAAGCCAGTGTGATTTAAACTGCTCCACACAAGTATGTGATTTTTCAGGTACCAGATCTTCATGGGAAACCATAACCGGTACAGGGAAAGGAACTGACCCCCCTAACCTGTTTTGTGAATTTCACACGCCTTATGAGGCTTAGTACTGGGTGAACTCCACCATCACCAACCAAACCGACCTTCGGGTCGATTATTGTGTAAATGGTTTTTTTGTTTATTTGTAAGACAAATCGTTTCTATTCACTGATAACGAAATTTCAGAAATGTTACGTTCATTAAAATGTGTCGTCCTTGTGCGTCGTCGGATTATATCGTGCATTATGTACATCACGAGTCATGTCCCTTCTCAATTATATTCATGAGCAGTTGTTTGGTTGTCTCGAACTCAGTGCATACTATTTCACGAATAATACTGAGTGTACGTATTTTTACATATTTTTTCTAATTTCTAGTGACGCATATTTCTCGAATGTTCCAGCAAGCGATCTTCATATCTCCGTCCCCCTTCTCCATTCACTCTTCATCGCAATCGACACTTTCGTTTATGGAAACGAGACAAACGTAAACTTTAAAGCCTGAACATTTTTTTATGTCGCAATTCCTTAAATAAAAAAGGTTTTCACTTGCAAGTCTAATGACGTGAAATAGAATTATGCTAGCCCTTTGAAAGTTCAAGGATACCGCTGGACCAAACTGATCTTCTTTCAACCAATTTCTGTAAAGGTCCATAAAGTGACTACTTGGTGTGCCTGACCTAGTCAAGGGGAGTCCGTTGCAGAAGTAATGCCTTTCTAGGGACTTCGTAGTCCATCCGGAACTACTGAGTGACAGACATGCATCACTATTCTGAACTTTAATTTGTCCGTGAATTTTGATATATTTCGCCGCTACTAACTACTTGATAAAGTTGTTCCAGAAAAGTGTGTTCCTCTCTGTTTCATGATATAATCGAAGCCGCCATGTTTACCCCCATCTTGAGCCGTATTGTTGCTTTCTCGTATCGTGCTGCCAACTGTGGGCAACTCTTCAAACTATGGTCATTACCGATTACGAACTAACAGGACATGGGTGCAATGTGGCGAAATTTTAGCGCCCTTTTAAGGTAAGGTAAGGTGTTTGGCAAACAATCTCTCTCACATCCTCTGGAATCTATTGTTACAAGGCTCGAATAAAAAGTTATCGGCAACAATTTTTTCCTTGAGTGTGCGTGAAATGCAGGAGATGCCGCGACAGTCACTTTTTGACGGAGTCATCCGCTATATTAAAGTTGGCTTGAACTCGTGGACTGTAGCGCATCGCGCACGACTACGAATGTCTTTGACATTGTTTTCACGGTATTTCGTCACATTTTGTCCCTTTAAATCCCCCAAAATTTCGCAGTGTAAGAGGACCCTTCGATAGCTTAACTGGCTAAAGCACTCGGCTGGTCATCGAGGGATCCGGGTTTGAATCCCGCTCAAGGCGAATGACTATTACGCTCGGAAATGCTGAATGCAGACTGAGGCTACGTGTGCGTATGATCGCAAATCGTTTTGACATTGATGAGACACTTGGAATAATTTAGCAAGCCTTTGTTGACGAGGCTATGTGTCGAAGCCAGTGCTTTGAGTGGTATAGTCGATTTGAATCGGGCAGAACCTCGACAGATGAAGATTCGCGAACTTCGCGGCCTTCCACTTCGACAGACCCCTACTATGTCAAATTGGTGAACGATTTGGTGTAAGGGGGGAGACCTGTCGTTAAATCGCCGTTTAACTGTTTGGGAGATAGTCGAGGAAGTGAACATTAGTTTTGGATCCTGTCAGACAATTTTGACAGACATTTTGGGCATGACGCGCGTCGCATCAAAATTCGTCCCGCGGGTGTTGACTGATGAACAGACACAAAAACGTGAGGACATTTGGCAGGACCTCCTGGATCGAGCCAATGCCGAACCAGAGTTTCTTAAAACCATCGTAACTGGTGACGATACCTGGGTTTACGGTTATGATGTTGAGACAAAGTCCCAGTCTTCTTAGTGGAAATGCCCTCATTCTCCGCGATCAAAGAATGTGTTTTGTGTGTTTATATTAGTCTGTATTTCGATTTTTATAAGCATATAATAATTATGTTATTTGACTATTTAAATGGAATTAATTAATTTGGCGGACAATTAATATTCCATTTATTGTCTTATTTCTCACAGTGGAAGGACTTGCATTTTTTTTATTAATCAATCATCCTCAAATTAAAAATATCAAATTATTGCAGTAAATGGAACCAAGATGATTTAATTTTTCCCGATGTGTATTTAACTTTGGATTTTCATTGTTTTCCCCAGGTTTTGTTTGATTGATTCATTAAATTTCCGATTGAAATTCTTCCATCAACCTTCTTTCTTCATCAATCATTCATAAAAAATCTTCGTCTACTTTTTATTCTTTCCATTTCACTTTTACACCATCCTCCACACCTGTACCTCGTATGTATGACACAGAACTACATGTATGCATGTGCTCCAGCTTCAACGAAAAAGTTTCCATATCTTACAAAACTTCAATGTAAATCAGGGCGTATTTCTTAATGGAAGCACATCATAGCAGCGCCTTTAAATAATATCCACTGACATGTTATCGTGAGTATGCCCTTGGGAGAATGTAGTCCCAAAGCAAAATGAACCACTCATGCCACTATTAACTAACTGCAAGATGCTACCCCTTTCCTCACTCTCCATACTCTTCCTCTCCTGGGATTAACATCGAAAGCAACGCCTTCTTTCTAAGAGTGCTTACTTATGATGAAAGAAAGATGAAATCCGTTCTAGGAAATATGCGGACCATCTCTCAGTTCCTGGAAGACCAGACGGTAAGATGGGCGGAAAGATCTGTTTCAGAGGCCCTGTGGGAATGAATTCGAAGATTATCTTAACGATCGTTAAAACAGAAATCGTTTCTCCGAAACGACAAAGTGACACAGCACATATGTATGCATAAACACTTTTTTAGGAACAAAAACAATGTGTCCTTCATTCAAATTTTTCCCAGATTTTTTAAATTTTTTTACGAGCCATATTTGGAAAGCGTCGTTTTGTTATATTTAAAAAATAGCGGGTCAGAGCCACTGTGCTGTGCACATTCAGCGCCATCCATTTACTGTTTCCAAAATCACTAAATTCATAGTTCTGTTTCTGTAGTCGTTTGCCTGCCGGTGAATTCAGATAACCATGTCCAAGAAAATCAAACAAGACTCGAGCAAAGATCTACGAGGACTGCGAAGGAAGTAACTTACGTTTCGGCCTAGCGTGGCGGTGGTTAGGGTTAGAGCTACCATCTTAGTGTCTATAAACGTCCCTACACTCAGTACGCATCCTGCTATGCTAGGGTTCAGACTGTGGTTCTTCTACTTTGCTCACTGCGAAATGTTAAAATGTGCGCTGCAATGGAAAATCCCGCGAGTTGCGAAGTGCTATCTGTGAATAGGTTTTTACTGGCAAAAAACCACAAGCCAATTGGAATTTATAGGCAACATGGTGAAGTATATGGAGACAGAATAATGAGTAAAGGCGGACTGAGGCGCAGATCTAACTTACAACGATATTAAAATTTATAATATCGATTCTTCCGTCGGGTGCCCATTTCTAACATTTTAAAATTCCCTCTGAATATTCATATCGAAAAGAGTATTATTGATCTCACACCAGGGCAGGTTTCAGGATATCTGGTAAAAGCGATTTCAGGAATTTCTATGAGCACGGAAGTAACATATGGTAAAATTTATTTATAACTTTTCTGTGCTATCCAATCAAAGGCAGTATCGACGGTTAAGGAGGAAAAATGAGATCTATAACTCACAAAAAATCTTTTCCTGGATTACGGAATATCATTCTTGGGACCTTGAAAGGAGAGATTCATATAATAGGATTTAAAAGTGATGCAGTGCTCAATAATCTATGGACTGAAATGATTGGCACTAAAAAAGTAGGATTTTTCGCTGGCTGATGTCTTCCGACAGAAAATAATGAAAACTTGTACGCATCTATTGGCGGCTGGGATGCGATGTGACCATAGAGAGACAAAAGATCGATTGGATAGGTGTGATAATGAAGATAGGCAAGTGAAGAACAAGTACAGCTTGTATACTTGTATTGCATAACGCTTGAAATCATCAAATGAGGGAATTTTGAGGTCAGCCTAACCCGAAAAATGACGCATAGCGAAATTGAAACAAGATAATGCAAGAAGAATACAAGATTACGTTGAACATTTTGTTGGTTTCTTTGTCAACTAAATAAGGTCTGCACAAAAAAAGATGAGACTGGTCTTTCTACGCGCGAACTGCTTGACGGATCACAATCAAAGAGGTGTCGCCTTCCAGCGGCGTCTATGATACGTAAAACACCGCCTTGCTCGTGGCCCTATCTTGACTGGTCTCCGCACAACAGAGATTCTTGTCGGCGCTTGCACAACCTTGCTGTGCAAATTATTGTATCGGTGAGAATGAAGGTGTTGGAGATGCAGCGCGCGTGTATTAAATGTTGATTTAACCTCGGGAAAAGGTCAAGTGAAACTAATGAAATGATTCCGTAGGCATTCAGCAATGAATCTATGAGTCGGGAACAGTTTTTTCTTTAGTACAACCGCTTCCAGTCTGGACAAACCTTTTGTCCATGAAATCCTCAAGGATACGAAACTTATTTCCACGTTTGACCATGATATCTCCTCGACTATTTCCTATCACGATAGTAGTGTTGACATGAGCTTGTTTCAAATCTGTACTCAAATTACGCCCAATTCATCGACTGAATAAATCCTTCCGAATCGGAGTTTATTTCAATACGCTCCTACTACAAAACCAATAAAAGTATAAAGAATTACCTTTGTCTATTGGCATATTTCTCCTATTAACTAAGTAAACACGCTAAAGAAAGGATATTTGCAAATGTATGGCAATTAATAATGCACAAAAAACTTCACTCACGTCGATTAGGAATTAGCCACTTCGAGTCAAGTTTCATTTCTTTCCGAATTTCTAGGTTCTACCTTCCATTCACGGAAAACTAAAGGTGGTTTTCAAACGTAAACACGGATGTCTATATTTAGAGCACACAACTGTGTTACCTTCATGACCGCTAATACACCCCCACACACACACACACACACACTCACACACAAACACACATATATATCTTCATTAATCAACTTTGATTCCTATTCATAGGCATGGGAGTGAGTCACACTTCAAAAGAGGCATTAAGAAAGCCACCCTTCATCCGCACGAGTTTCTTGGCAACTGTCGACAAAAAGATCACTCACTCGTCAGGCGACCGCGTGCGATCATAAGTTTTGATAGGTGAGCAGATTATGAGTCTATCTTTGAGGTCGCTTTCGAAGAATTAATTACGGTAATTTGGAGTATCTACCAGTTTCAAAAAATAAAATTTAGCTATAAGTAAAAGAACTGGATCTCGATTAGAAACTTTTTTAATGAAACATCCGCGCGCGCGCGGATGACTGCAGTCTTTCGCGCTTTTTCACCTTAAGACATCGGGCAAAGAAAAGCCAAGTCCACACAGACAAAGCAAAATTACCCAATTCCAATCGATATAAAATCATTTAATTAATGTCATTTATCGTTTGAGGACACGTGGATTAAGACACTAGCGATGATAAAATAGTAACAAATACATTTATCGTAACGAGAGGAAATCATGATAGAGAATTAAAACGGACAAAGAAGACCCTGCGGTACGCGTGATAACAACCTTTATGCAACCACAGGAAGGCATAAGAGAAAAATGGGAGAAATTAATTCTTAGTACCTGCGTTGATACTAAAAAATAGTGCCAATAGCAGACATAACAAAACCATAGAAATATATGCATTGGTTTAGGAACGAAACTATCGCTCATGAGAAATTACGAAGGAACTAAAGGAATGATTCATCAACCAACTACATGCAAGCAACAAAGTAGTGTGTTTCAAGCAGTCAAAGAAGTGCACGAAAACGAAGAAGTAAATTCAGACTCGAAAAGATGAATATATTTATTGCATGGATAGTAAACATTTTTGAATTAACTTGTTTCATTCTATTTAGATATGCTATTCTACTATGATATCATCGTATGATAACTAAAGTGGTCTGGAATGTAGTCCAACGTTTCTTAGCGCATGATTGCGTTGACAGTTGGCAAACACATCAGTTTTTAAACCATTCATATGTTTATGATTTAGATATGTTTATTTGCAGATTATGCAGTGGTTTACCGTGATATCTGTGATCCTGAGGGCACAACAGCTTTATCAGATGACCTTAATGTTATACAAACGCCATTGTGACACTTGGAAATTAGAGCTTAGCTTAATAAAGTGCGTAGTGATAAATTTTTAGAAAGAGAGTAATTCCCTCCCGAACGCCTACTGCATTGGGAACACCGAAATGGAATGTGTAGCCTCAATTAATACCTAGTTACTCTCACTCACGATCTCTCCTGGGTGAAACGCATACGGGGAATATGTGAACATGCAAACAAAAAATGAGGATTTATCTGAAGAGTTCTAGGTAACAGTGATGTCAATGCCGATGACAGAAAATGACAAATTCACTAATCCAAGGCGTAGAGATGAAATTAGTGAAGATTTGAGATATGGAGCGTAGTGCGGTACGGACCCGAAACCTTAAGGCAATGAGAAGATAAAAATTGGGATTGGTGTAGACTTTGCGGGGAGAAAGAAGATTGGAGAAAATAAGTCGCAGAGAGAGAGAGAGAGGAGAAACTATGGTGTGCGCTGGGATAAGTGAGGAAGTTGCAGTGGGGGAAATTCGAGGACGGCATAAAAAGTGGGCGGAGGAGATGTTGAGAGTCGAATTGGGATAATGATGATAAGGCCATTGACATAAAATGTGAATTTTACGCATAAGTATGCGGAAATAATAATAAGTAAGAAGTAAATGACGTCGGGAAAAAAGGAAGTCTGGGCGATACGCAAGACCTTAGGAACTTGTTATAAAGTTTGAGTTCCTTATTAAGGACTGTTTAAAACGCAAATAGTGGTATTACCTATGAATTGTGCCAAATAGATCGACCCATTTTTTTCGAATTTATATCGGAGTTATCAGAATTTGAAGATGTGAATTCGATTATCTAACCTCGCCATAATTTTGTGGGTGAGGATGAAAGTCCAATGTTTTACGTCAGAGCGACTCGCTGGTCCAAGCAAGAGGATGAGAGATAATTAGAATTAGCAGTATATTTTACTAACTTTATTGTTCTGTTAGTCAAGTGCATGACATAGAACATAGAATGGTAAAGAAAATAAATAAAATATTAATAATACACAAAAAAATACTACACAGAACACAACATCACACAAAGAAACATCATTCTAATTATAATATATCAACTAATAATTCGTCTATAACTTTAGGAGTTAATACTTGATTTTTGAAGGTAGTCATAGCGGACTTATTTTTTATGTTCATTGGCCGTTTATTATAAATACGTGAGGTTGCATGATGCAGGCCTTTCTTCGATATAGTGAGTGGTTGCTTTTTCAGGTGCTCATTCTCCCTTCCTGGTGGACTTTGGTAAAAACAAACATCGATTATTTCTCACAAGTAAGGAAGCGCATATATTTATGTCAGGGTTATTAAGTTCAGTTCCTTAAACATTGCGTCGATATCCTGTACGTTATTTTCTTATTTAATAGAACCATCTTTGAACAGATCTACCGTATGACTTGAATATACGTATCAAGCATAACTTCCTTCGTGTGATTAACTTTGATTCAGTGTATGCAGAAACTAATATTTGTGTAGGAGAGTCATGACTGAGAGCATGCATGGCTGGTGACCTAACAACCCCCGCCACACGCCCTTGCGGCGGCTTGCGGGGTATTATGTTGATGTAGAGGAAGGAAGGTCCTTGCATTTCTCTTCTCATAGTTTTGAGGAAGTTAAGAAGTGCAGGCACATTTCTTGGCCTATGTATCCGCGTAGACTTAGGATGACCCCAAAATAACATTCTCTTCCACGATGATAAAAGACTTGTATACCCGGTGCCCATTTTTTTTTAATCAAGTCCATAATAGATTTTCAAAACGTTACCTTAGTAGCATATTCAAAATATTAGAGCAGCTAGGCTTGGAATCAGTAGCGGAGCGAAGGTTGAATTGCAGATTAAATCTCTTCCATGACTTGGAGGGACGTCTCCTTAACAGTGTTGCTGAAAATGTATTATTATCCCTATCGTACTACGGTAGGGGAGATGATGTAAATAAAATTATAGAGATTAAGTATAGAGGAGATGGATCTAAGATATCATTTTTTCCACGAACAGTAAGGAATCAGAATAACATTGTCCGACCGCGGTAGGGGTAAAAATATTCGGGTCAAAACTAGTCTGGCGTGTGATCCCTCTGCCACACATCCTAGCGGCGGCTAGCAGGATACCTACACATTAACAAATAATTTATATGAAACCTAAACGAAAAAATTACATCTTCAATCTAAGGGATCAGAATAACAATGTCCGACCGCGGTAGGGGTCAAAATTAGTCTGGTGTGTATTAACCCCCTGCTACACACCCTAGCGGTGGCTTGCAGGGTACTCAAATTTAAAAAAATACAATTATTCTGTGTATTTTTATAGTCGTGAATGAAATATATCTAGTGTATCCGAGTTCACATTGCGTCGAACTGAGACCATTGACGATTAACAGACCAGCTTCATTGCTATAAGAAAGCTCTGCATTAGGTAACCACAGAGACTTACAAATATTGCGATGATCGAGAGAGCTTGCAAACGAGCTTCATTCAACAAACCGCACCTCCGATGGAAGTAAATGACTGATGCGTGGCAGCCTTTTGTAAGAAGCGACACCATATCCTCCCTCTCGCAAAGCTTCCCGCATGCACTGCTCTGCGCGACTTCTGATGGTTCTGACGGTCTGGTACACTCAGGCGGTCGGGGGTCTAAAACTGGGATTAGAGTATGTGTTTGGTCGCGCCGGGGACCGAGTCCCTGGGAGAGCGATTCGCCTACCCCCCCCCCCATTTCACATTCTGAGCGCAGGCATGCTTTATCCGAGCGGCCAAATCTCGACTCCCCCCCTCCCCCCGTCGAGCGATTCGCGCAAGCCTCTCATCCCAAAGGGCCAACAATGTGGCACTGCAATACGTGCAGCGCGGAGTGATACGTCCACGCCATTCATTGAGAATGCGGGGCGGAAGGTTTTCTTTCAGCTGCGACAGGTTTACCGGATAAATAAACTTGGCATGCCGTAATAAAACACTCGTAATAAAAGCTTTCGTGCGTAATCCTTTTTGATAAACTGCTTTCAGAATGATGCCAAATCGTTTGGATCGGCTTATGCACGAAGATACTCACATCCCTTGAATCCGGTATTACCCCAGTTCCTTGTTCCTTTCCTCCGTGAAGTAAGGTCATAAATACTCGAATAAATGTGACATTCAGGAAGCTTTTGCTTAAATGAGTGTCTCCCGGACCAGAGACATCGCCATTTATTAAACTACGGGAACGTCTGATAGTCTGATTAGTGTCGTTGCTTTGTTTACAGCCGGTAAGTTTTTGAAAGACCACTGAAACATATCGGTTATGTCTACCATGCCTTTTGCAGATCGTGTCGGACAAAAGTGGGATAGACTGTAGTATAAAATATTTTCTAAATCTAGGACTATTTAAATAGGTATACATAAAATCACGAAATACTGCAGATACTATTAATGTTATAATCTCGCCTGGTAAACTCTGGAATTGCTAATAAATAGGACATTCCCGGAAAATATGCCTGCCAACTCAACTATTAAGGGAGGTTCACGATGAACGCAAGAACTTAACGTAAGATCTCGAGAAACACAAATGATAAGTATGCTCACGGAACGGACCCGTTCGCATTCCAACTTAACGCGACGCTAAGACGAGTCGACGTTCACCTTTTACGACGAAATCGATTCCAATCACGAGCAAGAACATATTTTCAAATATTCCAATCATGTACTTTAGCAGCTCGTAAACTAGTGCCTCGGAGAGTCCAAAAATTTCAATACCTCGTCAAAAAATAATAATTTCAAGAGAGTCAGTCAAAATAACAAATAAGCATTCCATTAAAACTTCTAAATTCATATTGATCATCGAGAATATAACACTTCTTGACATATTCCCTTGCAGGTTTAAAACAAAACATTAATCAATAGATGGATATGTTCCTATTGGTCGACGCAAGAGAGCAGAAACGTACGACATGGATGACTTTTTTTTTAGATGTGAGTGATTGTAAACTATGAGAGAACCCAGCTCTTTCAGTTTGAGGTTTCCATATTCGGTGTGAATCGATGTTTGCTTAGACTCAATAGAATCGCAGCCCACAGTGAAGTAAGGACGGTGGTAATATGCCGCTGAGACCATGCCTCTCTCCCATTCGACAATACTTCACAGTATGATAAACCCATCCGAACTCGTGGGAGCAAGTGATCTCTTGAAAATCTCTGTGAACTGTTTGTATTTCTTAACTCATCTCTTAATTAGTCCACGTAAGAGCTGGCAGATCATTTGGAGGAATAACGGAAAAACATCTGGAATCTGAGAAAAAATTATTAATTCCCCCCCTCTCCTTGTGCCCGCGTTCATGGACGATATGGACGCTTTTAGATCTCAAGAAGTTCCCAAACAGGAAGCATAAAAATTTAAGACAGCTTAATTATATGAATAGCTTCACGAGTCTCGTCCAGAATGATTGGCATTAATGAGGCCGCTTTCTCGCCTGGCAAGTTAAAATACTTTATGACAACGATTAAAGGAATAGACCTAAAATAGGTGGCGGAGAGATTTTTTTCGAGCTCAGAAAAATTAAAAAAAAAGAAAAATCAACACAACGATTCTATAATACACCATATTGCTATGAAAAAACCGGACACACGTGCTACAGGAACCTAGTAAAGAAAGGAACCGTAAAAGAAAGGAAATTTAATTTTTTTTCAAATGGAAAACTCGAAGGGTGGAGGATGCCGGATATACTTTACGAGAGCATTCCTTGCTACATGACCTGAATTCGAATCCAGAAAATTGTGACAGCCGTATTTACTATGATTTGGTTCACAGTTAAGTTTGACTGCCTGGAATTCCGAAGACGAATTTCAGGTGTCGTCAGTTAAGTGAGGATTAAGTTAAAATGTAAAAAAATCTGATACGACCAGCAAATTAATTTATTTATACTCTGTGCCTCACCAAGATAAGGTTATATTCTGAAGACGAGAATACTTTGCGCGGCGTCAAAAATAAAATTTTCTAAGATTTACGAGATTCTTTATCGTTGGAATAGTCACCAATGTGACTGTATTTGTTTCCCTCGACGGAGAGCTCAGCTTTAGGATTGGGCTGCTTTGCTAGGATCATGATTTCATCGAGCGATAATATCGTTCCTTCAGCTTTTAGGGATCACATAAAAGTGTTGAAGTATTACTCACTGGCAAATGTCAATAAAACGGGGGAATACTCCGATAAGTTCGTAATCACAACACGTTGCGAGAATGCGACGGCTTTTTTCATGAGCCCATGCCGTTCGCCTGGGAAGAACTCAAATTGCGTTAATGATCCCATGAACGGAGAACGGAGAGAGATAAATGGCACCTTTTGAATTAATAACGGCCCTCAAAATGATAAGCCATCTTCCGACTCATAACACGAGTACAAGTTTTTCCGTCTGCAATATTGGGAACGAACAGATAAAAACTACATTTCGTAAAAACACCCGTTCTTCCAAGGATATCTATGCTTTGATATGAAGTGATAAAATCGAATGAAAGAATCACTGATTTTACGACAATGTGTATCCCTGACGATGCTAACATCTTAACAAGAGTCAGCAATGAACACAATACATCCCTTATTCGCACCATCCAACAATCAGTTCTAACCGAGAATGCAAAACGGTCAAGAATAGCATAACCATCACCAAATCCACGTCAATTTTCTTCTTCATTATTTTATTCAAATATGTAAAGCTTTCAGCGCAAAAAAATAGTCACTGCAAAAATCCAGTATCACAAATGCCCCAAGAAGTGTTGGCATCTTTTTAAGTGCAAGGGAGTGGAAATATTGCCTGGCGACGACGGCTTGGCGTGCCCAAGAATGAAGACGCCTGCTGTGGAAATATAGATAGAAAAAGGAAAGGCGCAGATTAAGGGGAGGCGACGGAAGACGAGCAAAGAAAATAGTTGAAAGTCGTCCCTCGTGTAGACGAAGATAAACATTTTAAATTCAATTATCATAGAGAATAGCAATAAATTATTCGGGAAGCCTCCATATCTAGGAGAATAGATTATAGCATTGAGTTATGATTTTCTCATTTTCACTTTTTTTGCCGTGCTGAGCTTGGGCTCTTCCAGTCCATCCTACTCTATATCAGGCCCCTCTTCATCTCTGAGTACTTTCTTCCTCCCTTCATCCCGTCCAACGTCCCTATCCTGTTCCTTCCCTTTCCTCTTTTGCCCAACATTCTCCCCTCTATCACAGTCTTCAACATCCCGCTGCCGGTCAACACCCCCTTCATCCACTTTTCCTGCCTCCATAGGATTTCTCCCAAAAAACCCCTCTCTTCGCCCACCATACCAAGTACTTCCTCATTTGTTTTCTTCTCTGTCCATTTCACCTTCTCAATTCTTCTCCACACCCACATTTCAAAAGCCTCCAGTCTACCTCTATCCTCCTGCTTCAACGACCACGTTTCCGCACCGTACATAGCTACGCTCCATATCAAAGTTTTTACGAGTCTTTTCTTAATATCCTTACTCAACGTTCCTGTCGTCAACTCCCTCCTCCTTGTGAAAGCCTCTTTGCCTAGAGCAATTCTCCTTACGTCCCTACTACTTTGACCGTGTTGGTCCAAAATACTTCCGAGATACGTAAACTGTTCTACCTGCTCTAGTTTTTGCCCTCCTATTTTAATGTTTAGCTTAGCCTTTGTCTTTCTGGGAAACCGCATAACCTTTGTTGTAATTATATTGATTCTCATCCCATATCTATCACACTGAATTTATAATTCAATGTAAGAATATAGGCATCAAATGTAATAAGTGTTGCTATTGTACAAGTTGTTTCCGGAAATATTTTTTGGAAATATTTCATATTAACTTGAAATTTGACCTGGTATTTTCCTATAGACAACGTATATAATAAAACCTAGTTGGTCACTCGCAGATACAAATATAGGCTACTGTACCTTGAGCAGTCAAAACTTTGTTCCATGTCTGATAATCTTGAGTTCATTGAAGATATATTTTAGAAGTTAGGGATGAATGCAAACACACTCACGATCTTGTCACGTAACATTTTTTTATTTATTTAATTTTAGGAAATAAATTTTCGACTTTTTTTCGGATGCGATTCATTGAAACTGATTTATGGACAAATACCTCTCTTCCCTTGTTTTCATTGTTTTTGTTTGGCGTTCCACCTAGGGAGGTTCACTACGAACGATTAAAATAGATTAGAAGTAAAGTGAAATTTGTCATTGAGAAAAAAAGCGTGTACCCTGTTAGAAAGGCACACACAAACTTTGGAATTAGCTATGAATGGTTTACATATCTTGATTCATTACTAAGTTGGCGTGGTGTGTCTATTTGAAGTTAGGGTGGTATTGGTGGATAAACATCAGGGGCTAACCGTTTCGACGCGATGGCCTCGCGAGCCGTCCCCTGGGAGGCAGAGAAATAGAGCCGCCCAGCTAGCGTACATATGTGTACCGCATCTTAATTAATGAACCAGTGAATACTTTGTACGCTGTCTTAGATAACGAAGGAACAATTGTCAGAGATGCAGGCGACTACGATCACTTCCTTTTCAGCGAGTTCACCTATGGTTCTGCGAAAAATCTCTATTGCTGTTTCGCCACGCAATCTTGTCTAACCAAACACGGAATTTTCCCACAAATGGGAAATATTTCATTGGAAATTTACAGAGTACTAAAGCTTATCAAGAGCTTATCTTGAGGCAATTTCCGTTATGAAATTAGCACCAAACGAATTCTCCATGGATCGTCTGGCATCACCCTATCAAATGGTTCGTTTTTAAGCAATCTATGCTCAAAGAGAGCATTATTTTTTATCACCATCGTCCTTGAGTTGGCTAAGATTTGCGGCTTTAAATATAAGTCTAATATTCTGATTGCCTAAAAAAAACGTAAAAAGTATGTTTGCCTGTATATTCGGTGAATACTCACTTCAGCAACCTTAGAATGGCAAATTTAGAACATGTAACTCTTTCTTCTGGATGAAATTCTTCAAAGAGCAAAAATACTCCCTCTCGATTTCCTCTAAGTAGTCGATTTTGCTTTACAACTCACTCGCCTCATTCCTGTAACTTTTTGCGTTCTTTTATCCCTGGTATTTCCCTGCTGACGAGAAAAGGAAACACCGTAGAGAAAAGCCTTAGTTGATTCCTATTAATATATAGTATATATATTAGTAAGTTCCACTTGAGGTCATATGTTACCGGAAATACTACCATATGTCGTATTTGGCACTGAAAATAACAGCGAACGGTCGAAACCGACGTCCTAGATTAACGGTCAGTGTCGAAAATACTATATTGAGGTTTGTTTTCTGCTAGGGTAAAAGAGATTTACAAGGAAATTATATCGCTGCCTAAAGAAGCATTTGGAAGAAGGAAATTGATGACAAGTAGGCGAAGCAAAGACGCTATATATATATATGTATATATGTATATATATCCCTCCCCGGACTACAACCTTGACGTGGTGGAAGGGCTTGTGCGTTCCGATGACCCCGAGAGCTGTGCTGGCGGGAGTAATAAAAATTGCTCCTGGTAGGGTCACCCATGCCAGATAGGTCGAAGGTTAGGAGCCAGACGAAAGGTAGTCCACGCAGCGTCTGTTCCTCAGTGAGGCGGCTGCAATGGCGTCTGACCCCAGTGGGGCGGCCAGTAAGTGATGGTGTCACGTTAAAAACACTATTGAGGAAGGCAACGGGAAACCACCTCAATTATCATTCCCTAGAAAAATATGATGGACAATAGAGATATTTTGAGTCCTGGCAACCACGGGGCTCGGCCCAATCGGCCGTGTGTCGTGCCCGGCAGCGGGGGAGGCAAGGCTTCCGCGGTCGTCATCCCACGAAACCCTTGCAAGGGAAAACCAGCAGCAGCAGGACAGAAGACGCAGGAGAAGAAAACCAAATTAGTTAGAATAGGAACGTGGAATGTTAGGACAATGATGAGGACAGGGAAATTGGAGAATGTTAAGCGAGAGATGGAAAGGGGAAATATAGATATTTTAGGTCTATGCGAGGTGAGATGGAAAGATAGCGGGGATTACTGGAGTGATAAGTATAGAATAATATACAGCGGTGGGGACGAGAGCCAACGAGGGGTTGCCATAGTATTAAATGAAGAGGTAGGAAGAAGCGTAGTCAACATAGTGCAGGTAACGGATAGAATACTACTAGTGGAGATAAAAGCAGAACCGACGAACTTAGTTATTATTCAGGTATACATGCCACCGAGAAACCATAAGGAAGAAGAGGTCGATAGGATATATGATCAGTTAGAGGACATGATTGCATGTGTTCCTGCAGGGAAACATTTGATAGTGATGGGGGATTGGAATGCGACAGTAGGCGAAGGAAGAGATGGTGATGAGGTGGGTGACTACGGTTTAGGCACGAGGAATGACCGCGGGGAGAAAGCAGTTGAGTTCTGCAGGAGACAGGGGTTAGTCATCACCAACACCTGGTTTAGACACCACAAAAGACGCAGGTATACATGGAAAATGCCAGGTGACTCAGGAAGATATCAGCTAGATTATATCCTGGTTAGACACAGGTTTAGGAATAGTGTGATAAATTCCCACAGCTTTCCGGGAGCGGATGCGGACTCAGACCACAATTTAGTTGTTATGAAATGTAGCGTACGTTTCAAAAAGATAAGGCAGGGGCGGCGAGTTAGAAAATGGAATGTAGAAGCATTAAATGGGTTGAAAAGGAAGGAATACAAACAGGTGGTAGAGAAAATCATGGAGGATGGTAAAGGGCTTATAACTATCGAAGAAAAATGGGAAATGATCAAGAAAGGGTTGTCTAAAGCCGCAAAAGACACTATTGGAACCGTTAACGCTAAAAGGACTAGGAAACCATGGATAACGGATGAGATGATTACAAAGATGGATGAGCGGCGAAAATGGAAGAATATAAATACAGAATTAGGCAAAATGAAGTACAAAGAATTGAACAATAAATTGAGGCGGGCAACAAATAAGGCAAAAGACGCATGGTGGAAGACGCAGTGCGAGGATATGGAAAGTCTCCAGAGGAAGGGTGAAATCGGTGCGCTGTACAGCAAAGTTAAATCGTTATCGGGAAGTAAGAAAGGAAGAGCTATGCTAATAGTTAGAGATAAGGCGGGTAAGGTAATAGTTGACGCAGGAAAGATCCAAGAGAGATGGAAGGAGTATATAGAAGAACTGTATAGTAAAGAACTCAGACCAACACAGTTAGACATTGAAAAAGAAAATTACGTAGAGGAAGACAGCTTAGGTCCAGGCATACTAGACAATGAGATAAAAAGGGCATTAAGGGAGATGAAACTAAATAAGGCCGTGGGGGTAGATAACATTCCCGTGGAACTTTTAAAATGCTTAGGAAAATGTGGGAGGAAGAGGCTATATGGGCTGATCCGTAGCATTTATGAGGAGGGAATCTGGCCGGAAGACTTTGTGAGAGCAGTTCTAGTTCCGATTCCGAAAAAGGTAAAGGCCACGTCATGTGAGGACTATAGGACAATTAGTTTGATATCCCACGCAGCTAAAGTTGTTCTCAGGATCATAAACAAACGGATAGAGAGTAGGGCAAATGATTACTTAGGGGATGATCAGTTTGGGTTTAGAAAGGGGAGGGGTACGCGTGATGCCATTGCAGTAATGAGATTATTAATCGAGAGGAATATAGAACACAACCAGGAGGTATTTGCCTGTTTCGTAGATTTCGAAAAAGCGTTTGATAGAGTGAATTGGGAAAAACTAATGAGTATATTGCAGAAAATAGGAATAGATTGGAGGGAAAGGAGGCTAATCCGCAACCTGTACATATCTCAGACTGCTCAGGTGCGGGTGGGAAACGGGGAGTCCGGATGGGCAGTGTTAGGAAGGGGTGTAAGGCAGGGTTGCCCATTATCACCGTTGCTGTTCAACCTGTATGCAGAGGAAATGATTAAAGAGGCATGGGAAGAACTCGAGGTAGGAATGAAAGTGGGCGGGGAATTCGTAAAATCAGTTAGGTTTGCTGATGACCAAGCTTTAGTTTGTCAGTCAGCCAAGGGGCTGCAAGCATTGCTGAGTGAATTGGAAATTCAGTGCGACAGGTATGGGATGAGAATCAACATTAATAAAACAAAGGTTATGCGATTTTCTAGAAAGAAAAAGGGCAAGCTTAACATTAAAATAGGAGGGCAAAAACTAGAGCAGGTAGAACAGTTTACGTATCTCGGTAGTGTTTTGGACCAACACGGTCAAAGTAGTAGGGACGTAAGGAGAAGAATTGCGCTAGGCAAAGAGGCTTTCACGAGGAGGAGGGAGTTGATGACGGGGACTTTGAGTAAGGATGTTAAGAAAAGACTCGTAAAAACTTTGATATGGAGCGTAGCTATGTACGGCGCGGAAACGTGGTCATTGAAGCAGGAGGATAGACGTAGACTGGAGGCTTTTGAAATGTGGGTGTGGAGAAGAATGGAGAAGGTGAAATGGACAGAGAAGAAAACAAATGAGGAAGTACTTGGTATGGTGGGCGAAGAGAGGGGTTTGTTGGGAGCAATCCTATGGAGGCAGGAAAAGTGGATGAAGGGGGTGTTGACCGGCAGTGGGATGTTGAAGACTGTGATAGAGGGTAGAATGTTGGGCAAAAGAGGAAAGGGAAGGAACAGGATAGGGATGTTGGACGGGATGAAGGGCGGAAGAAAGTACTCAGAGATGAAGAGGGACCTGGTGTAGAGTAGAATTTAGGGTTGTGTTTTGTTAGTAGTCACAAAATATTTGTTTGGTAGTTGTGTCCATCGAAAAACCTACCTTAACCGGTAGATTACCTTAAAAAAAAAATGTATATATGTATATGTAAATGTATATATGTATATGTAAATGTATATATGTATATGTGTATATATATATATATATATATATATATATATATATATATATATAAGTGAACACTTTAATACGGAGTGCGGCACGGTGCGGATAGGAAATCTGGTCTTTGAGGCAGAAGGGTGAGTGTACATGGATTACATGCCATGGGCATGGAGAGGAATGGAGCTAATAATGTGGGGCAAGACAAAGAGTCACGACGTAGTTTTTAATGTGCTGGAAAAAGATAGGAACTTGCTTCGGGAAATTCGAGAATGCAGAAAAATTTGGTGGATGAAATACTAAGACGTAGCGGGTCGTCGATAAAGCCGTAGTGTAGACGTGAGAACATTTTATAAGCGTGGCATAGAGAAGAAGTGGGGAACAGACTTTTTGGACGGCATTAAGGGGAAACCATGTACGAAGAATGGAATGAAAAAATAAAGGCATAAAACAAGATAAATTCTTTGCGATAAGGATGCGATAATAGTGGTTAGACACTCTCCACTGACTGAGAGAATGAAAGAATTACTCCAAATATTGAAAACACTGGAGGAACTAGTGGTGGACTTTTGCACACAGATGGGAATTCTGGAAAATTACTCTTTGCTTAAATCCAGAAAAAATCAAATTGACTTCCATTCCATAGACGAACAGAGTCTAATGCGCATCTTTCCTTAGGTTCATTACATCCTTGAGCGTGATGCAGTCTTAGCTGAGGGAGATCTTAATCTTTTATTCCGTCTATCCCCACGTTAAAGGCAAACAACACGCCCTTCCCATATCTCAATATGGTAAGTGAATTAACAATCTTCCTTTTTAATGTGTGCCCAGGCACACGAGAATCAATGTGAATGGGTAAGGTGACGCAGGTGCTCGTGTGGCCTTAATGGACGTTGGAACTTCGTTGGTGCTGATGCCCACGGATGAATTGAAGCCAGCATTGCGAGACGTGGTGACCTTGGAGAAATCATCATCATTCCCAGTGTTCTGCTGGGCTGGTCCTAGCTAACAGCTCCGTCCCTCGCCTTTGCCATTATATTCATACCCGCGAAGCAATTCCCCTTAGCGACCTCCAGGGACTTCCCTCAAGTCTCTCCTTTGCCCTCTTCTTTGCCACACGCCCTCGATCGTCCTTTTCGTCCCGGTCCAAGGGGTCCCCATTCTCAGTGCAAGCCCCAGGCAGTTCTCTTCAAAATGGCTCCAAGCACCTCTCCCCACTCCCCATTCCCGCACGACCCATGAGTAATACCGGTGAGTTGTCCGATAGTGCCGGGGTGACCCTATTCAGCCAGGAGCAGTCGGATGGGGGAAAGTGTACATCAAGTGTACCCGCCTGAGGGCAGGGCACTGAGCTCTGACCCTCTCGACGGAAGAGAGAAAAAACAGCCGAGCTGTGGACTCAATAACGGTTGAGATATTCCTCCCGACGGAGTGCGATATATACTTGAATATGTACATAAGGCCATAGACATCAGAAGAGTTCTATTATACGTTTTACGTGACTATTCTGATCGTCTAAGATGGTTAATGATAATTTTAGAATTAAATTGCCAATATACAAGAGATACTTGCTGCATCAACATAAATGAGTTGCTTCAAAATCCACGACCACCCTTGTTTTGTGGTGCAGGGAAGATTAGATGTTTCGAATGATAGGTGTAAAGGGGATAGCACACTCTTCTGGTTGTATTTCTTTGAACCAACCCGTGTTAGGACTGTCCAGCTGTGAACCACCAACCTCGAACACTTCCGAGTCCAATCACTCCCTGCCAAATACATGTATCTTTAGGGCGGCTAGTAGGGTACGGCTTGGATGTAGGTGTAGAGAAGTAATTGCAAAGGGAAGTAAACAAATTTCGGCATCCACGTGGATCACCTATATTAATCTTAAAGAAATGTATGTTTTATGCATTTCCGCAGAACTTGTCGTACCGGCACAACTAATGACTTCCATAGATGTCCCTGAGATGGTCGGTTAAACGCTGCCAACTGCCACCCACACACGAATACGAGGTGGATATTCCAAAATATTTGTTTTTTCTTTCTATTTATGCCTTACACCGCTCTTTGCATTTACTTGACCCAAATTAAATCTGTCAATGGAAAATAGTGTGCACTATTCACGTGAACATTATGGAATTCCTTCGATTGACCGAAAAAGATGGTTTCCGTGGCTTTTGAAAAGACAAAATATTTAAAAAACTGTAAAATATGTTACACAATTATTTCCGACGATTTTTCAATGTACCGCGTACAGAATCTTCATCTGCAGAGTGAGAATAATTGTCATCTTAAATACACCTTAAAACCCCGAGAGGCATTGGCGAAAATTAAATAATTGATGTCGTTTACACTAGAGTACAAATGTGAAGACAATTTTCGTTGGAGATTTGATTATCGTAGTGCTTTATGGAACTTAAACCTGGTCGTTGTGGCAATAAGAGGATGAGCGTATGTTGAGAGGCTTTCGATATGAGGGTGCAACGGAAAAAGGAGAAAATAAGTTCTAACGGAGAGAAAGGCAAGCACCAAGGTTTTCAAAATGATGGGCGAAGGGAGGAAGTTGCTGAGGGAAATAAGAATAGGGTATAGAGATTGGACTTTGAAGGAAATCTTGAAAGATTATGCCCCCATGTTGATAAGGCCGCGATACATTTAAGGGAAGACGTTGGGTATTAAGTGGGAAAGCAATGGAAGGAAGAGCTTTATTAATCTTAAACAAATGTATGCTTCATGCGTGAGGCTTTCCAGATAGTTGATGAAGCCAGGCAGAGGTCAACAAGAAATGAAGAAAGAAATAATGTAGGGGAAGAGAAACTGGAAGTCAATCTCGTTTCTTAGAATTATGACAGTCGTTAGGAACCGTCCAAGCCTACTTTTAAATGGATATAATGCCTTGAAATTAAAACAAACTTTCATCAAGATCTCGCAGAAGGGAAAAGATGTCAACTAGATGAAAATTGCATTCTTGCTGTCATTAATATGCTTCAATTCCATGAAGTCTCGCCTGAAACAAAGTGCGCAAATCGTTTGACTTACGTTAAAAAAATAGCTCTCTAGCAATAGGTTACGAGTGGTGCACAATAGGAACGGAGCAATACATCGCTGAAGCAATAATACTGCGATTAGAGTTGATTAAAGCCCAGCTGCACGGAGAAGATTTTTTTCCCACGTATTCGTGGTGGCAATACTGCTGAAACGACATCCTCCCCCCCCCCCCCGCTCCCCCGCAGTCCACTCGCGCGACCACCGCCAAGTTTTCTTTGGCGTCCCCGATCGCCCAACTGCCCACTTCGACGGTGCTTCGCGGTGCAAACCCTTCCGCTCAGACACACACGCAAACGCGCGACCACCCCCTTCTATATTACCACCGACCTCAGCGGTCCGAAATCGGCAAATGCTGGACGAAATCCAAAATTTTGCACTCCTTAGCTCGGAATACTGTGATGGGACGTTATTTTTCTTCAAGTCTGGGACTATTTTTAAACGAGAGGTCTCTATAATTTCTTTTTGAAAAAGATAGAACTGTTCGTTTGCTTTCGCTACATCGAGGAAATCCGTCATAGTTTCAGTTAATGAGCAAAAGAAACAATTGTCACAAGAAGTTTCTCGACGAAAGTTTGCGATGTGGTTTAGGTTGGAAAAGAGATATATTTCACCGAGGGAAAAATCATTAGCCTCGAACCAATGGCATAACCAAGGGTATCCCAAAATTTGAGGGTTCTTTCACCCCAAACGTACAAGTAGGTAACACCCCAGTTTTTCTTTAAACACAGCATATGTGTGGATTAGAAGCACATCATTTTTCTCAATCGACTATAACATTAAGTCAGTTCAATTTTTCAAAGTAGTCCTCAAGGATAATGACTATCTAATATTTAAACATAGTTTAATTTTAATTTTAGAACTCTAGTTAGCCGCAAAATTTTAAGAGGATTATCTAAACTACCTAGCTTACTAGCCGCCGGCATAGACCGAGGTCAGGGTCTAAATAGGCGAACAATATTCCCAATGAAAAACACCTCGAATTAATGTCATCATCAATGCGTGATTTTACGAGTATTTAAGTTAAGCACATAATTATATTTTTTAAACGAATCTAATATTTCCTCACCATTGATTCGACGTTATAACTCCGAAGCAAAAAGTTAAATTATTTAAAAATTCATACGTCTTTCATATAACCATGTTGAACTTTTTTCGCAACATTGCATTATGCTATACATATAATTCCATATATTCCATAATGCCCTTTATGGCATTGCATTTTCTTCCTTCATCATAGTGCCTCAAATTAGTATTTGACCTGGAGTCATTTAAACCTCAATACTTTTTACTAAGTAATTTTAAATGTTCATAACTCGCCTTAGCAATTATATCCTTCACGATTATAAGCCAAAAAAAAAGGTATTTGGCGTACATGGTATCTGGTTACAGCAACACTTATACCCTATAGAAAAGCGTTTGGAGGAGGAAGAAAGCACAAGAACAAACGTGGGGTAATGTGAGTCATCGCCAACAAAACTTTCTTTGATGGTTTAATGAATGTGGAAAATGAGCCTCCTCCTGAGACAGTTCAAAGAAGAAGACCGAAAGTCGTAACATGACAACGAACCCAAGAAGCCCCAGGGCCACGGACCAGCTGGTTTCTCCAGTGGGCAAAGGGGATCCATATTACAGAAGTGTCCTCGGTGGCCATGGAATAATGGCAAAGGGAGATTATTCTGAGAAGTTACAAATGTCAAAATCTCTTCAGGAAAAAATAAAATATCATACGCGTAGAGCTTGAAGGTACCCGGTGGACTAAATGGAAATCCAGGAAGTGGAAAGCCTTAAAAAATTAAGAGGAGTGCGCGGTGGTGAAAAGTAGTTTCGAATGTCGAGGAGTTAAGTAAAGATTATGAATAGTCAAGAGGAAACTCAACAAAAAGATATTGTTGCCTATGAGCAAGATGGATGTGGGACCTCCGAAGAGAATGATAAATAATTATGCTTTTATCTTAAACAAAGCAGAAATGGCCTTTATGGGCTCAGTGGATGAGAGAAGAATTGAGGCGTTCGACATTTGGACATGGAGACAAATGAAGTAATGAAATGGATGGATCGACTGAGGGATGAAAATATACGGCAGGGTACGAGAGAAGAAATGAGTCTTCTATTGACGATCAAAAAAGAAAGAAAAGGGTCTTGGTTAGACGATTTCTAGGATTCCAAACATACAAAAGGATACAGCAGCGAAGGAAGCGATGGAAAGGAGGAGGATGAGAAAAAAGATGGGAAAGGGAAAGTTATTGGGCGATCTGGAAAGAAGCAAGCGAGGATGCAGGAATTTGAAAGACGTGGCTTTAGAGATCAGACTATGGAGGACACTAGGGATGATGTTAGTGACCTCTTGTAGGGTCGTACAATTGCATCATAATATGTTTGACATTCTGAGCTTGTCAGTTGGACTAACTTCTTAGACGTTACTTTAAGATGTCGCATATTCCAAAGAGTTTGCCGCAAAGACAAAAGGATGAGTATTTTCCTGCCTTACACTGTATAAAATGGCACGTGACAATAGACCACTGATACAAATTTCCACCAAATAAGATCGTTTGGATGTCAAAATTGGCATCTGCAATTGATTACAGAACTATATTTCTACGAGCGCTCATTAAAATTCGGTATGTTTATGAATTTGAATCAATTTTGCGCTCAAAGGATTCATTTGCGATTGGCAAAAGAGGATTTTCGGGAGTGTTATTCGAGGAAAAAATCGAGAGGTACTAAGAGAATGCTTCCCCTTACGTGAAATCAACGGTATTACACAGCGGCCACCGAGCAATTGATGCCAGAATTAATGTACCGACTTGTGTTGAATTTGCACCAGGTGTCAATGAGTGCATGCAGTCGAACATTGTTGTTAAAAATTGATACCAAACATCAATTGGTCAATTCCCAGATTCTTAACGCAAAATTTATCCGAATTTATAATGTAATGGATAAAAAATTGAACTAACTGCAATGGATAACGACGTGCCCTACGGAGAGATGAGGGGGGGGGGATCGCCAAATTCCTCTTTTACTCAAACTTTTTCTCATTGCCATTTTTTTAACCGCGTCTAATACATGCAACCAAATGATAGTTATCACCCTATTAACTTCCAGAAAACTATGTTAAATTGAAAACTAGGTGATTCCTAGTGACTTCAATTTTTGTGCGCAATTTTGGGCAGAGTTAAGAGAGCGTTTTAGCCACCTTAGCCCAAAACATGTTTCCTTTCGGATCATTTTTACTACCTTTACTCTAATAAATGAGCCGGCTGTTTGCAACTTCAATTGTTTCTTGCGGTTTCCAGCGTCTCCATCACATCACTTCCCGACTTAACCAACTCAATGGTCAATAAGGCAGGGAAGGGTAGGTTTCACCCCAAACTAAGCCCTACCACTACTTACGAGTTTAACATTGTATAAAATTCCCTCACTTAATAAGGTGAGCCAGTTCCTTTCCCAGCTACCATTCTGTTTCCCGTTTTATATGATATACACAGCACCAAAACTGGATTTTATATTCCAGAATCTGTATTGGCCCCGTATTGATTAACTGCGTACGATTTAAATTGTCTTCTCTCTTCTGTCAGAGGTGGATGTAGAGGGGGGCCGAAAAAGTCACACGGCACCCCCTGCAATCCCCCTGAAGAAGATCATACGAAAACATAGGTAAGGAGGGAAAGCACCTACTAGTAGGCTCCATGGCGCGTCAAATTCATGCATTAGGAGAGTTGTCAATAAAGAGCATCAATTACTTTTCCGCTATCAATATTCCGTTCCCCAGCAAGATCTGGGATAGTTTTCTCAAATCTACCAGACATTCCACGAGTACTCATATTTCACTTTTTATGGAGTCCACTGATAGTGATGAATGGTTGTGTCCTTGTTAATTATTTAATTACACAGCGAAATTGAAAGTTTTTTTAACCTTAAAAGACTTGTTTGTACAGGACTTGTAACTTATATTGTGGTTTTGTGGCTGTTACCCAAGAAACTACACAGCTCAGGTGAAGCTGATGGTTCCCCAGAGGTATCACAAGGAATCGAACATGATCCCTCCGGTCAGAAGCCGAACGCTGTACCCATTGGACTTTGTTCTACCACGCTTCTTCCTATTGAAGAAAAAAAGGGAAAAACTTCTATGGCACAGTTAAAGAGAAAAAAGTCTATTTTTTCTCTGGGCATATTTCATTCGACGAACAAAATTATATTGTTCGCACTCGTAAGCTAAAGCGACTCCTTACACATTGTTTGCATAATTACGTCAGTTATCCACCTGAAGGTCAGTTTGAGAGTAGGTAAGGGTTGAGGTCACTCATGTGTAGCACACCTATTAAGCCCAAAGGTATGTAGTTATGGAATGCACACATCAGGGTAATAAGGGTAATTAGGGGAGGCAGTTCATTTCCCTGTGCCGTCTATAGTTTCTCAGGAAGTTCTGGTGCCCTAAAAATCACACATCACCGGTGAAGCTGAGAGTGCCCGGTAATCGAACCCGGGCCTTCCGGTGAACCCAACCAACGCTCCAACGTTCTACTCCTGGACTACCACGACCTTTTCTTTAGCATAAATAAAGTTTCTTATGACGGATATTATTATGGAAGACAACAGAAAATATCTGGGTGAAGCATATGATGCGAAATTTCATTGCAGACATACAGGACGGCATATATTGAGCCACACGGTCAAGATCCTACCATGCGAAAATCGTTATTCACACCTAAACACTGTTATACCCAACGGAAGGTTATCTGTGTCATAATGCATTGCTTTCGTTCGAACTTATTGATAGAGTTATGTATCAATATGGAATGTTCCGATATTTTGTTCATAATCGTATCTTTCTTAAAATTTAAACAAATCTCAAGCTTTTCTTAGCGCGGACTTGCGGGTAAACAATTTCCGTTATGTTCGCTCATTTTCCATCTTATTACAGGGTATGTGTTTCAAAACTGATTTTTCCTGAGTAGTAGAGCGCGCGGAGACCGGTCAAACCGCCTGGGCGAGGTGATGGGCGGTGTCGGCTAAGCGACCCAAACATCGGCCGTCGCCGGCGAGACGCTGGATTGAGAACATCGCGGGTGCGGTGAGTGTCTTGTTTCAAAACGCCGTCGAGGAATCGGAGCGACCAAACTGCTGCGCCTTTAGTAGCAGCAGTGTTTGATCAAGGTTTGGGTCAAACTGAAGAAGACCGGTACGGAAACGTTCAAAATTATTCAAGCGGCCTACAAAGACGACGCCATGTCATATGCCATGGTTTTTAAGTGGCTCAAGAGATTAAAAATGGCCGCGAAAACGTGGAGGACGATGAACACTCTGGAAGACCTTCAACGAGCAGAACTGCAGACGAAAATCTGAACAAAGTGCGTCACAACGGTGACAGGCGTCTCATCATTAGAATGATTGCAGATGAAGTGGGCTTGAATCACCAAACTCCACTATGACAATGCGACCGTTCACATCTGCTCCGCCGTCACTGAAATTTTAACCCGGTTCAACGTGGAAACGCTTCTGTAGCCACCCCATAGCCCCCCAGTGACTTCATTTGTTCCCCGGATGAAGAAAGACCTGAAAGGGAAGCGGTTTGACAACGTCGCAGCGGCCCAAAAGGCTTCGACGACGATTTTGGACAGCATTCTGGTCGAGGAGTTCCAGGGAGCTTACCAGAACTGGAAATATCGTCGGCAGTGGGGTATGGATTCTCAAGGATCCTATTTTGAAGAATTTTAGTCCGATGCACGAAAGTGTTTAGTACACAAATTTTGTGTACTGAGACTAGTTTTGAAAATTTATTTACGCACCCTTGTATTTACTCTTCTGGCACGATGCCAAGAACATAGTAGATCTTCGGTGTTAGGAGAGCAAGTTCAACTTCCGTGGAAAGAAAACATAATATGCGCATTTGGACAGTATTTAGTCGTTGCTCGGCATATGAAGAAGCATGAAGAGAAGACAAAGAATACATACATTTTTCAAAATCCTGAATGATGATATACATCCAGTCAATTAATTCACAAAGTTGTCAGAAATAAATCACGCATTTGCATTGCTCCGCTTGAATACTCTGGTGGGGCAGGGCACATCGTGTTACGAAACAATCGAAATAACTACTGCGTAACACACAATATAGATTTTCAGTCTGTTTCGAGGGGAGTCGGAAGTTATCAGATGTGGCGAAAGGAAGAAATAAGCAAAATTTTAGAACGGGGCAGGGCATGGTCGACCCTTTCCTTGATCTCTGGAATGTGTAAATGGAAGAGGCAATAAACGAGATCAAGGAAAAGATAAAAGGCGGCGTATGAATACAAGGAGAAAGGATAAAAATGCTGCGGTCTGTCGATGACACGACTACACTTAAGAAAAGAAAGATCGCATAAAGGATACTAAGTAGCCTTTGTGGAAAAGAAGTGAAGGGGGGAAGTGGAACCTCAAGATACAAAAAGAAAAGGAAACTAAGGCAAACGACCGGCAGTCAAAGTATGGAGGATAGTCTTCAAATATTATTAGCTGGAGAAACTCCTTAAAAAGTGAAAAGGTATCTATTTCCGACAGCCAGAACAATAAGGGATGGTTAGAAGAGTAGCACAGATAAAGCATGTGTTTGAACAGAAAAAAAATACTATAGGGAAGAAAAACCAAAGGCAAGGAATTAGGAAACAGGTCATTAAGACACCCCCACAGACACAACTGTATATAAATAAATATGTATATATATATATATATATATATATATGTAAATATATATGTGTATATATATGTAAATATATATGTGTATATATATATATGTAAATATATATGTAAATATATATGTGTATATATATATATATGCACACACGCATTTATATATTATATGTACATTATGTATGGGTACCTTCATAAAAAGCCGGAAGTTGATGATAGGGACTTTGAATAAGGAACTTGAAAAAATATTCGTTTTTTGAAGCGTGTTATGGATATTGCTCGGAGGCTGGGTCATTAAAGTGAGATGATATGCGAGCATTGAAGGCTTTTGAAATGTGGGAATGGTTAGGGACGGAAAGGATTAAATGGACAGGAAGAGTAACGAGGGACATGATGGGGAGGAGAGGGGGTTGTTGGGACAAATTCAATGGAGTAGGACAGGAGGATGCAAAGCTTTCTTCCTGGCAATGGAATATTTAAGGGCCAGGGTAGAGGGGATATCATTTTTCAGGTGAGTTATGATTGTGAAAATTATAGGAATATTGAGCGGAATCAAGCACAATGTATGCGTAATGAAGAAAAGTTTACTCTGGAGAGAGGCGTCACATTTTGTTAGACGAAGATTAAAAATTCAGTGATGTTAACACGCCGTGCGTATTTAATATTAATTAATCTATGAAATAATGTGTTTGTGTACTCACTAATTCACTCCACAAGATGTCCTCTCCAATGTGCCTGTGTGCGCGTATATGTAGCCATGTATATACGTACACATATGTATATATTACACACTACTCTGTCCTATAAATACGCGAACTGAGGCCATAAAAACATTAATTTGCGAATTTAGTATACATCGATTTCGTCCCATTAAAAGTTCTCTCCTTTTGTTGCTATGCATTTATTCTATCTTTTATTCCACTGTTTAAAGTACCCTCGGAAGTCTTCGGTAGTTAGGCTTTTTAGTTTTCTCGTCGTTTCTTGCTTTATTGGGTCTACATCTTCTATGATATCCCCTCATCGCAATATTGCATTATAGGAATAGGAAAGATAGGGGGCGAGATTTGGCGAATAGATTGATAGATGTCTTTATTTGGGCGGAATTTAGACCTAAGAGTCCCTTCTTCCATTTAACCCATCGTCGTATACATACTACCTTGATCAAAAAGTTCCCGGAATAACCACCGTGTGGCGCTCCCATCGTTCCGATTTGAGTTCTGTTTTTTTTGTTAAATTGGTACATCTGTTGTTGATATTTACTTTAAATCTTAGTGTCAAAACTTTACATTTGCAAAAGTTACGTAGCCAAGAGTACATCTATCTCTGTGTGTGTTGGCGATTTTTTACAATTTCAGAAATGGATTTAAATTTGCAACAACGAACTTGTATTAAATTTTGCGTAAAAAACGGATTTAGTGGCGCACGGACGTTGGAAATGTTGGAAAAGTGTTTCGGCAACGATTCTCTAAAAAAAACGGTCGTTTACCAGTGGCACGAGCGGTTCAGAAGTGGTCGTGACTCAATCGAAGATGATGAACGCAGTGGCAGACCATCGACATCGAAAGTCGGTGAAAAAATTGATAAAGTAAAAGAAATGTTGGTCAATAACCGCAAATTAACCATCAGAGAAATAGCGGAGGACTTGAACATTGCCTATGGATCCGCCCAAGACATTGTGGTTAATGATTTGGGTTTCCGTCGTGTAGCAGCAAAGTTGGTGCCAAAAGACCTCAATTTCATGCAAAAAAGAGACCGTGTTGACGTCGCAAAAGACATGATTTGCGAGGCTGAATCCGATCCCACATTCATCAAAAGGATCATTAATGGAGACGAGACGTGGGTTTATGAGTACGACACGCAATCCAGACATCAGGCAAGTGAATGGCGTTCACCAAATGAGCCGAGACCAAAAAAACCACGTCGTTTTCAGTCAAAAAAGAAGGCAATGCTGACGGTTTTCATGGATTACAACGGTGTAGTGCATCATGAATTTTTGCCAGAAGGCCAGACAGTAAACAAAGAGTATTATTTGGGCGTTATGAGACGTTTGCGTGAAGCAATTCGCCGAAAGAGACCAGAAATGTGGGCAGAAAACTCGTGGATTTTGCACCATGATAACGCACCGTCGCACAGTGCTATCATTATTCGTAATTTTTTGACGAAAAATGCAACAAATACCATCCAACAGCCACCGAATTCACCTGATTTGGCTCCCTGTGACTTCTTTCTGTTCAATCGAGTTAAAAAACCATTACGGGGAACGCGTTTTAGCAGCCGAGAGGAAGTAATGGAAAAATTGCAGGAAGCACTGATGGACATACCGAAAACCGACCGTAACTTTTGCAAATGTCAAGTTATGACACTAAGATTTAAAGGGAATATCAACAACAGATGTACCAATTTAACAAAAAAAACAGAACTCAAATCGGAACGATGGGAGCGCCACACGGTGGTTATTCCGGGAACTTTTTGATCAAGGTAGTATTATATTAGGCATTAAACTTATAGTTACATTCAAATGAACACAAATACATATAGACAGACATAAATACGTTTAGCACAGATTTGCACAACGAAAAGAAAAAAGTATATATATACACACATAGATATATGCATATACATATATATGCATATATATTTTTATATATATAAACATATATATATATAAATATGTTAATATAATATGTTTATATATATATATATATAGTATTATTGGGTAATCTACCGGTTAAGGTAGGTTTTTGGATGGACAAAATTACTAATTCAACAATTTGTGGCCCCTAGCAAAACACATCTCAGTCTACATCAGGTCCCTCTTCATCTCCGAGTACTTTCTTCCTCTCTTCATCCCGTCAAACATCCCTATCCTGTTCCTTCCCTTACCTTGTTTGCCTAACATTCCCCCCTCAATCACAGTCGTCAACATCCCACTTCCGGTCAGTACACCCTTCATCCACTTTTCCTGCCTCCATAGGATTTCTACCGACAAAACCCTCTCTTCGCCCACCATACCAAGTACTTCCTCGTTTGTTTTCTTCTCTGTCCAGTTCACCTTCTCCATTCTTCTCCAAACCCACATTGCAAAAGCCATATATATGTATACACACATATATATATATATATATATATATATATATATATATATATATATATAGATAAACACATACATAAATCCATTCATAATTACGCACATATACACCCATACATACATAATTACGCACATATAGTATACCCCCATACATACATACATACATATATAAATTAAGAATACATCTACACATACTCAAAGTAAATGACTGTGAAGATACAGAATAATAAAATAAGGAAAGTCTAAGCAAAGAATGAGGTTAGTGGTAAAAGCTAGGGCGAATAAGGAGGATGATCAAGGATGATGATTGAATTTCTTGCCAGAAATTGGATAAAAATCAATGCTGAATGTGCAGGTGCATTGTCATGACGAAGTAACCACCCATCATGTTCGGTTAAAATAGTGTGCACTGTTGATTTTCCTAGTTTCAGTTCATCGGCTATCATTCGGTCAGCTTTTCGACGATCGGTAAGGGCAATGGACAGCACACAATCAATGTTCTCATCAACACAGGTGGTTGAAGGTCGTCCCGGCCTTGGATCATGCGTGGTGTCTTGTCGACCAGCTTTAAAACGCTTAATCCACTTGAAAACGGATACTTTCTTCAGAGCAGTATCACCGTAAACAGCTCTCAACATTTCAGTATTATCTTGATAAATTTTACCGCACCAACAAAAACGTGATGTTGATTCGTTGCTCCGTGATTTCGTCAATTTTCATTTCCGAACAATTAAAACAGGGACAACAGAAACTAACATAACTGGCACCATACCCACAGCTCGACGATCCGCTAAGCACAGACGGCTCTAAGGGTCTCAGTCCACTAGCGCCGCTATTGGGCGAGGCTGTAGTCCGGGTCATGGCCGCCAGATTGCACCAGTTCGCGCATTTATTCTACAGATGTGTATATATATATATATAATATATATAATATATATAATATATATAATATATATATATATAATATATATAATATATATATAATATATATAATATATATAATATATATAATATATATAATATATATAATATATATAATATATATAATATATATAATATATATAATATATATAATATATATAATATATATAATATATATAATATATATAATATATATAATATATATAATATATATAATATATATAATATATATAATATATATATATATATAATATATATAATATATATATAGATATATATATATATACATGTATATTATATTTTTATATTTGTATAGAGAACACAACCAGGAGGTATTTGCCTGTTTCGTAGATTTCGAAAAAGCGTTTGATAGAGTGAATTGGGAAAAATTAATGATTATTCTGCAGAAAATAGGAATAGATTGGAGGGAAGGCAGGCTAATCCGCAACCTGTACATATCTCAGACTGCTCAGGTGCGGGTGGGAAATGGGGAGTCCGGATGGGCAGTGTTAGGAAGATGTGTAAGGCAGGGTTGCCCATTATCACCGTTGCTGTTCAACCTGCATGTAGAGGAAATGATTAAAGAGGCATGGGAAGAACTGGGGGTAGGAATGAAAGTGGGCGGGGAATTCGTAAAATCAGTTAGGTTTGCTCATGACCAAGCTTTAGTTTGTCAGTCAGCCAAGGGGTTGCAAGCATTGCTGAGTGAATTGGAAATTCAGTGCGACAGGTATGGGATGAAAATCAATATCAATAAAACAAAGGTTATGCGATTTTGGGGAAAGAAAAAGGCTAAGCTTAACATTAAAATAGGAGGGCAAAAACTAGAGCAGGTAGAACAGTTTACATATCTCGGTAGTGTTTTGGACCAACGCGGACAAAGTAGTAGGGACGTAAGGAGAAGAATTGCGCTAGGCAAAGAGGCTTTCACAAGGAGGAGGGAGTTGATGACAGGAACGTTGAGTAAGGATGTTAAGAAAAGACTCGTAAAAACTTTGATATGGAGCGTAGCTATGTACGGCGCGGAAACGTGGTCATTGAAGCAGGAGGATAGACGTAGACTGGAAGCTTTTGAAATGTGGGTGTGGAGAAGAATGGAGAAGGTGAAATGGACAGAGAAGAAAACAAATGAGGAAGTACTTGGTATGGTGGGCGAAGAGAGGGGTTTGTTGGGAGCAATCTTATGGAGGCAGGAAAAGTGGATGAAGGGGGTATTGACCGGCAGTGGGATGTTGAAGACTGTAATTGAGGGGAGAATGTTGGGCAAAAGAGGGAAGGGAAGAAACAGGATAGGGATGTTGGACGGGATGAAGGGAGGAAGAAAGTACTCAGAGGTGAAGAGGGACCTGATATAGAGTAGGACGTTGTGTTTTGCTGGGGGTCACAAATTGTTGAATTAGTAATTTTGTCCATCCAAAAACCTACCTTAACCGGTAGATTACATAATAATAATATATATGTATATACTGATTCATTATAATACTGGGTAGATTGTTTGCAAGTATACTTTTAAACGTATTCTCCAAAAAAACTGCTACATGGGCGGAGGGATTGCTAAATAGTAACCGCAAAATTATTTATTATGTGCTCATTAGCGGCATCATTGTTTTTAATATAAGTACATTTTTTAATAATAAAGTACGATACCACATTTCGTGAACAATATCCAATTCTGTGGCCAATATTCCTTCGCAACCCTCTCATTTTAACGTACGCTTATAAGTGACTTGGATCAGTGCACAGGAAAAATGTCTCTCGTTATAAAATTAAGCCTTTTGTTTCGAATGAGACGCGCTTCGTACCTCAAGTCCGCTGCGACGGCAAAAGAAGATGAGTGGAATGGGGGGGGGGCGAAATATTTCATCTTGTAGGCTTGCCAACTTTGCGGTGTTTGGGCGCGTGGAGAGAGCTTTCATTATTTGCGAGCCAATTCGTTGCAGATACTCGAACGTTCAATCGTAAAAGCGACGCTGAGTCAGTCTCGTAGTTAACGCGTCGCAAGACGTCGGCTCCACACAAAGGTCGGAGGGGTTCGAGTCCCGCTACCTGAACGGCCGGGGGTGGTGATGTTCATGTTGCCACCATTAACCATAGTTGGTGACAACATTAGGGGAAACATGAACATGCCCCAAGATCAAAATGTGACCGAAGGCATACTTTATTTAAAACATTCCAAAGTCAATTAAAACGATGAAGTGTTGTAAAGTTTTTCAGGCGCGAGGTGTCACGAATCTGTAGGTAATAAAAATTGGAGGGAGCTTCAAATATCCCCCAATACGGAATGATTTCAATTTTTTTATCATTAGATACGAAATGCCAACTCAAGAGGGTTATGAGGTACCTTACTGTCCGAGTCAGTGGCAAAGAACTCCACGCCGACGGTCACCTTTATCATAAACAGGCCGGTAAATATGTACGGTGGAGTAAAAAAATGCTCTATCGTTTACTTCTCTCTTAACACTCAGATTAATACGCAATTTCTGTGCGTAATACTCGTAACATTGCAACCTTTTTTAAAAATTTACTCAAGGTTGATTCTTGATTAGATTTAGAGTTTCAAGCATGCAATTGATTCCGCCGGATGTTTCACAAAAATAACTTTCGATAATGCATTCCGAAAGAAACTGAAATAATTTAATCTTAATATCCGATGAAAGGAAACTCGTTTAGTGGAATCATACTGTTACATTTTCATGTAATGAACGGTTTGCTTAAAACAATTGTGATAATAATAAATATCAACATTTGATTGGATTCCTTCTTAATACAATACATAAATAATTGCTCCAGGTTTGAATTTTACCCCACCTTCGTTGTGTTTAGTACACACGCACGCTTGAAGATGGCAATAAAAAATACCCAGTATCCTTCCACGCGATCATGCTCTTCATGCAGATCTCTACTCTGTCCTTTGAATCCTCGTTTCATCTCCGTCACATTCATTTTGCGCTTCTTACATGCGCTACACTTCCTTAGATTCTTAATACTTATAACATTTTTTATTGTCTTTTTGACCACTATCTCTAACAAAATTCTAAGTCATAATCTTATACTTAGGGTTCAATCCATCAGGTAAAACTACATTTATATTTTTAACAAAACTTCCCAATAACAAGTCACTAAGGAATGACTTCATGTAAACTAAAATCAATTGTCAAGTAAATTCTCTTGTAATTCTTATAATTAAACTAGGTAACAAGAGAAGGGATTTTACTAATATTATAGAAGAATCACTAAGCCCCTGCTGCTGCTCCTTGAGCAGCTCCCTCATGTAAAAGCTAATAAGAAAAATATTCTGAAATTTATTATGGCAGCTAATGAGATTAAAGATGTTACATAAGAAATATAATACTTCATCGATTTATTCCATTTCATTTTGACTGATATACCGTTTTAACGCTTAAAAAACATTGTAGTTAAAAATTTTGGAATAGATGTCTCCGTATTTCCGCGTAAATTTTATTATTACTACCATGGTTTTTATTTCGATCAACATCGTCAGCTTTTCGTTGAAACATTAATAGATGTCTGTTGTGGTTTCTCGTAGGAAGAGTACGGATCTTAATCTTCAAAGAAAATTAATAAAATTTAAAAAAAATTAATATAATGCGGTAAAGCTGGGTTACGTTTTCACTTGCACCAAAAAGCGGCCTTAAAAATGTTCACCGGATACAATAATCATTGCCTTTATATTATACACGAGATGATAAATTATGTCATTTATAGCCAAATTACCACTGCGAGAAAATAAAAAAGGAAAAATTCTTTTTAAAACAATATATAGAATGGTGAATAAACGTGGAGAGAGTCCACACGAATTTAGCGTCGAAAGATGAGCATGGTGGTGAGAATTTTGAACGGGATGATTAATTAACTTACTCGATTGTACCGCCGAAATGATTGGGTTTTACCAATGAAACAGCGAATTGATAACAGAAAACCTGAGAAGTTTTCGCACCGCTTTCGTTCATCGATTCTGCAGGCAAGAGTCTTAGTACTACTACTAGTAGTACTACGCATGCTAATAAATTATTAATTCATACATTAATGTATGGGATATTTTATAAGGAGTAGACAGTGTGCTATTTCATAGTCTTCGTTCTATTTCCGTAACCAACACTATTCCGTCCCAAAAAGGATGTGAAAATAAAGGTGACGCGCGCATATTCTTAGAACTTTGTAAGCATAAAACTTTCCGTGAAGCACCATTTTATCTTATTCGTTAAGATGGTGAAAGGATTGAGTCGTTAGCGTTGAAACTTTTTTGACAACAAACAAAGGATTTTGACATAATTGCGTACTCTTGTTATCATTATTGACTGCAAATCATTATAATCTTATTATCATTATTGACTGCACATCATGTGACACATTTGTAAAACGTCATATGCGGAAATGTGTTTTACAGCACTTTATAGAGTGTGGTCACAATGAGGCAACCGAATCATTCTCCTTCGTATTCCCAATGCCGACCCCCATATCATATCGGAAGGAAAGTTCTATCTACGAAACCTAGCTTATGAACAATGAACTTGAAAATGATATGATTTCTCGAAGCTAGTCCTTACTTTCGCCTTGTAGAAGAGCAAAGAAAAAACTTTAAAGAGATCTGTGTAAGGTTTTCGGGGAACGGGGTGGTACGATAGCTAATGTACTGGTATCCCTAACCTTACTAGGGATGCCAATATGAAGAGAGCAACTTATGTAAAGTACGCTGTCCGTCAGATAGGGCGTCATAATTGGGTGACCCCTGGGCGCCTTTCGCGACCAGTAAGGCTAATGCCAAAGCCGGATTTCTCTCTCCACCCTTCTCCCTCTAATCCCTTAATATCCTACCACTACCGTTTTCCCCACCTATCACTCTCATTGCGCATATGATGACAACTATCACTCGCCTCCCGTAAGGTTTCTACAACTGATTAATGTTAGGCACTATATCCCTGACAATTATTAAATTCTTACAATATTTGTCCGGAAAAAGTAAAACCATGTAAAATAGAGCTATATGCTTACCACATTAATTTTTTTCTAAAGAAAAAACGCGTTACGTTAAAAAGTAAATATCAATTCACGAGCTGGGTTGAAATTTGATCGAAAAACCACATTTCTCTTAACCTAACGCGTTAACATTTCAAGGCGTCAATCGATATCGATGCCTTCATGCAGAATACCATTTCACGCAAGGGTCTTAATATCTCATCCCGGTGCAGTCGCAACAGAGTTAAAGAGCAATCGCGTACCTACTAAGGAGGAGAGCTAAGGATTCACCGCTCTCTCCTCCTCGACCGCTAGGGCAAGACGCGAGGAGGGTTTCCATGCAGTCAACATATAAATAGAAAACACACACACACACTCGTGCAAGACCACAACACCCACCGCCCTCCCACCCGAGGGGGGGGGGAGGGAGGTGGCTGAAGAAACAATAGACTGCCGACTCCCGTGCCTTAACCCCCCCCCCCTCCAACCCCTCCTCCGCCGACCACCCGACTCCCCCCCTCCGACCGCGCTATGTGCCAAATACCGAGACGTAGAGGATCTTCTCTCCCCCGGTATCGGCTTTAAGAGCAAGGGCTGCTAACCCCACAGTTTTGAAATTACTTCCAATTTGTTGCTTTCTTTCAGTTATATATTTATACAAGATAATATCCACCGGGGTGGAACGTGCAATGACAGGCTTGCACTTAACTTTCACGATAGACGCGAAACTATATTTGGTTTTTTTACACTAACAATTCAAAATCGTTAACTATGAGCTTCATATTTTTGTCTACCCATTTCCTAATTTAATATTTCTTTTTTATGTCCACAATGATCTGTCCAAACAAATCATGAATGTACCCGTGAACCTCAAACAGCTGCGCTAATAAATGAATTAAATATCTTACTCGCTTTTAGTTGAATAAAATTTACTAGCAAATGTTATCATATTTAGGTGCATATTTTTATTCCGTGCTGAATTGATTCCAAACAAATGTAATTCATTACTAACTATTTTGAAAATAATGCAATCTTAAAAATTAATTGATTACTTTGCCAATGCTGTAATAAATCACATTTCAACTTCGTGTAATCAAACCAAATTTTTACTATCACATTGCAGGTAAATTTGTTGATTGGAATCAAAGACGAAATCATATGAAATGTAAACAAATTTTAATTTATTACTTTTAGAAAAGTTATTTACTTGGAGTAGATGACTTCGAGTTCATGAACTCATTCCTACGTTCCTTTTTTCTCTGCCCCTTTGCCATTTCAGAATCTTTCCGAGTTACAAACATTCCTTATATATATATATATAAATATATACACACATATATATATATATATATACACACATATACATATATATATATACACATATATATATATACACATATATATATACACACATATATATTATATATATATATATACATATATATATATATATATATGTATATGTTTGTATGTGTGTCTGTGTATACGAGTATATTTGTGGGTGTATAATATTTTCTGGAGAGATTCGTTAGTATCAAACTAACGTGAGTGCTACATTATTCTTTTTTTAAAGTTTTTTTATATTTTAGTACATCCACACACAACCCTTCAAGCCATAACAAGAGCGTGTGGCAGAAGATGTTACTTAATCAACTATTTAAGAGCAATTGGCATATGGTGATTAATGGAATTCGAGAAATTCAAATTCCTAGACGTTATACTTACCTACTGTTTGGTCTCAAATTCCGCAAAGGGCATACACACATTCAAATGATACAAGTATTTGTATTATTTGTATATTGAATCGAGAACGATATTTAGTACGTAAAACGAAATATTTTACTCAGCCTCGATATGAAATTCATATTTCGACACTTACGTTCCTCGTACGTTGCAATGGTGAAGCCGGAGTGTGGTGAAACGCGTTGCGCACTGTGTTTTATTACGACTTGAATTTTTCATGTGTTTTTCTTTCTCATCCCGTATGCCTAATGGGGTCTAAGGAACCCAGCTTCAAGCTCCACAAGGCGTTACGTGCGCTGCATTTCATTGTACAGATTAAAATGAAGTCGTGCGTTAATTCAAGTATCGAAACAAAATCATCAATACGAGGGGAACAATCCCTACGATAATTTAGAACAATTATTGATATAAAAGTATGATAATTATAACGTTACACATTACCCAATCCAAGTGGTTAACACCTCTCCAACCTTGTTGTGTTTCTTACCAATCTATTCCATCATTCATCATTTCTTTCGCTGACATCTTCCGCGACCCGTTCCTCGCAATTGATCGTTGCTCTCCCCCTAAATTAATTACCCTCATATTTCCTCCAATTGTAGAATTTTGATAAAATACCGCAACGCGGAATGTGTGCAGGTGGCAATTACCTATTTATCGAACGGGTACCAAGGTTTAAGTACCGTGGATGGTGATCAAAACCAGATTTGAAAATTGAAAATGAAATAAAAGTTTACAATAGGTGTGGTAAACGGGTGTTTATGGAAATTAAAACGGTTTAGGGTCAAGCTGTGTGTATTTTTCTATGGTGCAGAAATACGGACATAGAGGAAATCTGAGGCAAATAGGATTGAAGGTTTTTCTGTTGTGATTGTGGAGACATGTTTAAGACCAGTTTAGAAGATAAGTTTAGAAATGCGTAAGACTTGGAAAGAAATCAAGGCAAAGAGAGCACTTAAGGGACGATGAGGAAGGAACGGTTTGATAAAGAACATTAATGGGGGTACGGTTGAAGGAGAGAAGGATAATGAAGCTGAAGGACGACCTTGGAAGGGCAATTGTCTGCAGCCAAATGAAGAGAATGATGGAGGAAAGGTGGCGGTAGAGGAGAAAGTGGCAAATGGCAGTTGATAAGTTGACGATGCATGATGAATCGACTACTTGGTTGGTATTCCTTCTTTGTCCCAGATGTTACAAAAATAATGGAATGTTCCGCATACTTATGAGAGATAAATCCTGGGGAGAATTAAGGAATGGCGCGGGAAATCCTTATATTTATAGGGAGAAACGATAACGGATACAAGACGAAATGCCGGGCGCAAAGGACAAGTATAAAAAAATTTCATTCCTCATCAAAGCAATCATTGAAGGGAACAGTTTACCTGCCGAACTTTTCGAGTCCATCCCAAAACAATGCAGATGTATTTAAGAAAAGATTAAAAACATTTATACGATAACTACATGTATGTGGGCGTAATTTCATGCATGAATGTACATTGAATGCATCTTAGCGACTGGAAAAGTGTCAACTTTTAACAATTTCCCTCAATAATAATAATAATAATAACTAAATTACAAACACGGTTGAGCTGAGCAGTGGTCAGCACCATCAACTCATCGTTGCAAAAATGCCTGTGGCTTCGTCACGTTCATTGCCGAGTTTTCCTGTTTATTTGGTTCACAGCAGGACTCGTCTGGCTCGGATTAGCTGGGTATTCGAATGAAAATTATATTTAAATTGACACTCGCTACGGTATAAACGCATACATTTTCTGATGCAGAGTACCTGATTTGAACAAACCTAGCATTAATTTTCCAATTCAGTGAAAACTCTTGCTGGTTAAACAAACGCCCTCTGCTATACTTTAATGGTTATTATTAAAGTTGGTAGTAACAACTTCGTACCGACCGTTTACTTTCACTAGCTTGTTACCTCCTCGCATCTGAATTCAATATTAAAATCTCATCATTATGTGCCAACATCTAATTCATGATACTTAATGTTGGATAAAGGGGGTTGTAAATACAGTATAGAAGTTGAGACGTGTAGCAAAAGACGGGTATCCACCATTCATATCTTTAGGAGCATAAATATTCTATTTTTCTTATGATTGGATGTTCCCTAATTCCACAGTCCCTGGAGAGGACAGGTACACCCCGGATCGCAGAGCGTCGGATGTGGAATCAAGTGGGTGTGGCAGCTCTCTCCTCGATAATTTTTAGGACTCGGACCGGGGTTGACCGTGCTGATCGGAGGAGTGACTCCGTCGATTGGTCGCAATTTCGCGATTAGCGATACATAAAACAAAATAAAGACGACGCTGGCGAATCATTTCCAGCAAATTAGCGGTAGGCTTTCAGTGACACTAAAAAAGGCATATTTCTACAATCGAACTAGTAAATAAACTTTCACTCAACACATTTTGATTTTTTGATTCTCGTATTTTTTGCTAGCCCACATCATGCTGTCCATATCTCTTAGGGCTGTTCTTTTCCTTTGTATTTCCTGCTTTCATTAAAAATACGGTCTCTCTACGGAATGTGAAATTCACATACAGTATGCTCACTTCCTTCCCTATTAGCAACCACTCCGTTTCCCTCAAAGTTCTATAAAACCTGTGCGTATATATGTAAATATGTGCAATGAATGCAGCGATGGCGATTATTTGCATCACTTGCTCAACGTAAGCAAACTCATACATTGCTGACACCGTTAAAACTAATAACAAGGAAACATTTTATATACCTGCCAGATCTGTTCAAAAAAAAAAAAGATCACCTTCACATACGATTGCGGCATCGCGAGCTTTTTGGGTCGTGGAAAGATGGCCCCTTCCACTGCAAAGACTGGGCTTTGATTTCTATAATTAAAATTTTGTTATTTATTAAAAATTGATGCACTATTGAGCTACATGTATTATCTGAAAACCATAGGGAGTCAATAACTTCTAGCCTAATGCTGGCATTGCTTTATCGGTGGCATATGCTTAAAAAAATATATATGTATAAGGTATCTTACTCTTGAGAAAGATGCATTTAAGGAACATTTCTCGAGTAAACGTTTGGCTAAAAAACATATGTAAAGGATGGTGCCAGATTAATAATGCAATGAGTGGCGAAATACCTTTATTTTCGCACTTTGTCACATATCTTTGTTAAATTGCCAATAATCCTACTTTGGGGTTGACTGTATACACACCCAGGCGGTGGTTTGTAGGGTATATATAAATAAATAAATATAATCCAGGTTTTTAGTTATACACTACAATAATTATTATGACGGTTGGGATGATATGTGAGGAGAGGGTTAACTTTTTTCAAAGGAGAATTTTTTAACTTTAAAAATCATACTGCTGATTTTTATGCATGCAATTTAATTTTTACGCTTTTCCTTGTGATGCGCACAAAAATATTATGAACATTTTATAATATGGGCCTTGGATAAGGTGATAATCATCTCTGTATTAATGAATACATGAATTGTCTATAATATATTTGAATATCACACATTTCCCCATGCGGAAGTGAGGGAGGTAGGTTTTCTTCTTAGGTATGCCACCTTTTGGATTTCCAGTAGGACATGATGCCTGGGAAATATCACGGCTTGAGTGAGCTTCAGGATTTCGTAAGTCACACAGAATCGAACAAGGACCAGCAACCGAACGCTGTCTTCTCACTAGACTACCACGCCTACTGATTCACTCCTCGTAAACCTTACATCAAACAAAGTAGTTACACTCACGGATAGATTAACGCCAACTCCAGACCCATGGAGTGGTCTAAATTTCGTAACTCCTGGAGCCATTCGTCTAGAAAACCGTGTCGCTGCCAAAACTCACCCGTCGCGGTCTTTGGCTCGAAGAAGCAAGTCACTGCTTGTGTGAAATATGACACCTGCGAAAACCGTTTTACTCAATATCCAAACGCCCGAGAAGTTATGAACTCTGGACATGACGAAGTGGCGAATCAACCGCAGAGTACTAAGGGAGAAAACAAGTGACATCGTAGAATCATTATTCGGGTACGTGTTTTAGGTTATAGTACATTAAGGCTAAATTCTCAGAACGAGATGGTGAAATACAGGCATTTTAGAATAGTAACCGTAATATCATGAAGAAACATATATCTCTTGATCACCCAAACGAACCGAATTTCAACAAGAACAGGCAGATTCTGAAACGTAATTGCAGAGACGACATTAAGCAGAAAAAGGGAAAGATCTGTCAAAAAAGGAAGTGAATGAAGAAAATTTTCTATACTATGAAAACTAGACATACGACGATAAAAAATGTCATTACTTACCTGAAATAGTACACACATGTTTATAAATATATTCTCCTTTTCTGATTCCACAGCTATTGTTATTAAGTAGTCTAATTTTTAAGAATTAAGGTTTTGAACGACCAAAAACATAACATGTACATTTCATACCAACTCCTGGCAAAACATAGCATGACATCAGACACTACGTTCTCTCCACTATTTCACCGTCTTAAGACATATCACCGTCAATCAAAATAATCTATAACCACCTTTCCTACCTCAAATAATCCAATTTAGATTTATTAGAACTTTTTAGTACCCAGAAATCCGCCCTTATGGTGTGTGGCGGGGGGGGGGGTAATTACACACCAGACTAATTTTGACCCGAATATTTTTACCCCCTACCTCGGTCGGAGAGTGTAGTTCTGATCCCGTGTCGTTCGTGGGAAAAATACATCTTGAATCTATCTGTTCTACACTTATTCTCCTTAATTTTATCGACAAGATCTCTCCCACCTTAGCACGATGGGGCTAATAATGCATTTTCAACATCATCGCTGAAGAGACATCCTTCCAATGTATGCCACGGATTTAATCCGTAATTTAGCCTTCGTTCCATGAGTGATTTCCAAACTAGCTCCTCTAATATTTTGGATATGCTACTTAGTCTATCACAAAAACGTTTTAGAGATCTAGTTACTCTACGATGCACGCGATAAAATACGGCAATCCGGATAGCGGTGGCCTGAAGAGTACTAAAAGATACAAATAAAAAATACAATCAATCCAACTTCATGAGGATCCCATATACTGTCAACATTGGAGAGAAATGATAGTTGATAATTGTGATTTTCACTATTGTATATTATACAATGTAGTACACAATAGTGGAAATAATAATTGAAAATCATCATGTGTCTCCATAATGGAAGGTTTTCAGAAAGCTAAGCCTGAAACTATAGAGTTCATACAAGCAGAATATTATAAATTAGGCCTAACCAACGAATGACAAAATTTCTCTTCCACCTTTTCATTACATTTATCCAATAGTCTTTCAATAAATCCTAATTTTTTGTCGGGTCGTCCACACATTCCCCATTTGTGTTTCACCCAGGAGAGGTCGTGAGTAAGGGTAACGCCGAAGTATTTAGCCGAATCTACGTAGATATCTCTACCCTCACTGGCACGAGCAGCAATCATTTAATGGAGATCCAGAGCGTCCTCTGCAGTGGACTCCTGGTATATCCGATAACGAATCAGCAATTTAGATTCACAGCCGCGATCTGAAATCACAGTCCTTGAACGGACGGAGCGGCATTCACTTAACGCCATTACGAACGGTGTGACAGGGTTATAAACACTTTTGGAGGGGACAGCAACGGCCATCGCAGCGCGATCCGTCAAACCCTCCCGGGGATACCCCTCGCCTCCCTCCCCTTCCCTTGGCAGTCCCCAGCCCCCAGCCGAATAAATCTCGCGGGACTGTTGATGCAATATGCTCCGAAGGTGATATCAAAAGGACCGCGGAGGTCGTTCATCGTATAGTGAAATACGTATAACAACACTATACGCCGCAATCCAACACCAGGGGGGAGGCTTTTGGGCTAATCACAAATAAATTCTTAACAAAATTTACCGAACATCGAGGGATCCGGTTTCGATTCCCGGTCAAGGCGAATTATTTTTTACACTCTGAAATTGGGGTTGAAATGCATATTAGCGGGTGACTCCGTCAAAAAATTACTGATGCGGCATCTTCCGCAGTTTCTTGTAATTGTTCAAAGATTAAACAGCCTTAGTGTTTAAAGTTGGCTTCAACCTCATGGACTTTGGTGCATCGCGCACGACTACGAATGCCTGACAATGTAAATACGGTATTTCGTCACAAAATTTGGTTCATTAAAAACCCCCAAAAAAATTTCGGAGTGTAAGAAGACGCCTCGATAGTGTAACTGGCTAAAGCAGTGGTTCCCAAAGTGGGCGCTACCGCCCCCAGTAGGGCGGTGCTCTTGTCTATGGGGGCGAAAAGAGGCAAGGGGGCGGCAGGGGGGCACCGGAGGGTTCTGACAATGTGAAATTTTGCGAAGGTACGGTAAACTTCCTTGTCTTTGTTTTTAAAGATTACATAGTTTCCCGCATCTGGAAGTAATTTACTGTAAACCATGTGTTCACTTACATCTTAAAGTATGCACGGTTGAAAAATATTCTCAAGCCTTTTTCGCACAAGGAATATTTTTGAAGGGGTTTTAATGTCTTGGTCTATTGTTGGTACAACTTCACGACACTCAGTACTTCGGCAGTAAGGTTCAGAGTGAATTAAACGTGTGTGAATCCAGAGAGGAATCAGCTCATCTGATAATTAGATTAGGTTTTTTTACATCCAATATTTGCCTGGATAATCATTTTCTTAAACACTCGGTTCCAACGATATTATCATGGCTGAATTGGTAATTTATTTTTCATTTATCGCATGATATCATTAATGCTATAAAACTAATATAAATGCTTTCGTATCTTTTTTTGTATGAACTTTCCCTTTGCGGACTAGATATCAATTAAATCAATTCCCGGTTCACTGATGTAAGTCATGGTTTTACTGTCATTGTGCATTTCCTTGAAGCATAACGTTTTTCAAATAACGGGTAATATTCAAAATAATTCTTTGAATGAAAAGATAACTTTGAAAATATTTCGCCCTCACGAGTAAATTGAGTAGTAAATATACTTCTTCCCAGAATTCCAATTACCTAACAATATATCATCAAATGAAAAGATGGCCTTGCTATGCAATAAACTGTAGATAAACCAACTCAGACACATGTATTGAAATATTGAACCAAAGCCAATTTTACCGCAACCATCCCTTGAACTGCCTTTCTTATTTATGCAATTTAGTGAATTGCATGGACTAATATGATTCATATTTATATAAAATAAATGAAGTGTGATTTTTGACTCCAGCTAAGTGGCATTAAACTGTACCTTGTAAAATTCGCATCAGGTCATCAAGCCCATTCATCCCATTAAAATTTTATTTAATGGAAATATGTTATTAAATTAGGCAATACAATCTCCTTAAATGACTCCTAGTTCATTAAAAACTATAATCAGTAGTCAATTGGCTAACTAATTTTAACAAAATATGATTGGTTATACTATTTTTATAAATTGAAAATGCTCATTCTATATGTTTGTTTAATTTCAGCAAAACAAAGACACGTTAAATTCTAAAAAAATTTTTTTAAAATATATTTGTTTCGATAATTTATTATTATGTAAAAAGTATATTCTCATGGAATTGTATTTTATTGTGTCTTAAGTATTTTGCATGAATTTCACATGAAAACTATACATCTATGGATTCTAAATAAACATTTGAATAGTCAGTGTTTTTAATTTAATCATTTCAATGCTGCTCATTTGGTTATTTTGTTTTATGATTTTGATTATTATTTTAAAGCTACCGATTAGGGGGCGTGAAGTATAGGTTTATGAATCCAAGGTGGCTCGAAAAAGTTTGGGAAACCCTGGGCTAAAGCACTCGACCGGACATCGAGGCAAATTATTTGTACACACTGGAAATGTTGCATTTCAATAAATTTAATTAAATCAATTTTCATAATCCTTGTTTTTTGTTCTGTTTGCGAGATGTTCTTCATAATAGTTGATTCTATTTGCCTCTTCGGCGTTAGAAAACCAAACTGTACATACGTTAAGTGTTCGTCACACATTACAATATTATATAGGGAATGACAGGAGTAGAGAGGGAGGAGGAGGCTTTAGCGGGGCGAGGGGTAGGAGTGTGTTTTGGCGGGAAGTGTATGCCCTGAGGAGCAAGGTTCAAGCCCGGGTCCGGGAATGCAACTGGGAGCCAAATGCACGTCACCTCGACCTTAGGGTTTTAAGGGTTTTGACCTTTAACGGTATGTCTTAGATGGAGGGGGGTAAGGAGGCTATAACTTGATACATTAAAATAGTCATAAAAAGAAACACTAGGGAAGGGAGGCATATTCGCGAACTAGAAGAGAATCGGATGCCGAAGAAAGGTTTGCAAGAGGCGCAATGATTGTCCATGCGGATGTCGAGGGGTGCGGTGCATTGCCCTGGGTAGAATGAGGGGAGAACTTGCAGTTCAGTCGGTAAATGAAATTGCGGAGAAGTGTGTGAGATGGTAGCGTGGGATTGAAGAGGATTGGTACGCTATGAAGAGGAGGCAAGGTAGGGAGTGGTGAAAATATAAGCTTTTATTGTTTTGTATTTGCCAGGATCGCGGCATAAAAATCTTTGGCATTGAACTGGAGACTCGGCACATATACCTTGACGATGACGTTCGAGTCGAGCATTGAAAAGTCGACAAAAAACGAAGACTCTCAGCCGGTGGAAGCGGAGAGACCACATCTTAATATAAGTACGTTTCACTTTTCCTACAAAGATGCATCGAAGAGTAGAATTTTATCCTTCCATTTTTGTCTAACATAGACAGAAATTCATTTTTTTCTGGATTCACATTCTATGAGGAATCTTTCGACGGACATGAGCACTCCTTTCTATCTCTTAATCGAAGAAGTTATTTGCGAAGGTGTCAAACCACAAATTCCGAGTCGACAGGCGAGCATAAATATTTTCGAGCAAGGCGGCTTGAAAGCCACCGCTGGGGCGGACGTAGGTTTTCACCCCTATGTAAGGGGGGTGAGGTGATCGCTCACCCTCGCGCCGTTAATTACACGCGAAATAGAAGGGGTAGGGAGTGTCGGAGGCAAGTCGGAAGAAAAGGGGAGGCGGGTGGTGGGTAAAGCCAAGTTCAGGACTGGCGTATGCATCCCTGCTCGCCAGCGGATATATGCACACCCAACCCTTCCCCATCCGACCCCACCCCAACCCCACGGCGGCGGCAGTACCCAGGAGGGGATCCTTGCCAACACCCGCAAAACCGGGTGGCTGATGTACACGGGGGACGGGAAACTGGGACGAGATTGTCTGGTCGAGATGTTCCTCCTCGGCAAAAGCGAAGGAGAAGAATCAAGGACCGAAGTATATTTCGTGATCTGGGCATGGAGGGGAAGGGTGGAAATGTCAAGTCGGGACTGAAGGGAATCCGAAGATGACATAATGTTGGGTGGGGAAAATATTGAAAAAAGTGGGATTTTGAAGGATTAAATAGAAGCGAGCATGTAAATAAAGAAAAAGGAAGAAGAGAAATGACTTTTTGGACGGGATGAAGACATGCAGAAGGTTCGAAAAACTTAAGTGGAGAGAATGTAAATGCCTTCTATCATGTCTCGGGTGTAAATTCGTGCAACTCGTACTAACACAACATGAAATAAAATGTTATTTTATTTAAAATATTTTATTTTAAATATTTTATTTTGTTTTAATATTTTATTTTAAATATTTTATTTTGTTTTAATATTTTATTTTAAATATTTTATTTTGTTTTAATATTTTATTTTAAATATTTTGTTTTAAATGCTTTATTTTAAATGCTTTATTTTAAATGCTTTATTTTAAATGCTTTATTTTAAATGCTTTATTTTAAATGCTTTATTTTAAATGCTTTATTTTAAATGCTTTATTTTAAATGCTTTATTTTAAATGCTTTATTTTAAATGCTTTATTTTAAATGCTTTATTTTAAATGCTTTATTTTAAATGCTTTATTTTAAATGCTTTAATTTAAATGCTTTAATTTAAATGCTTTAATTTAAATGCTTTATTTTAAATGCTTTATTTTAAATGCTTTATTTTAAATGCTTTATTTTAAATGCTTTATTTTAAATGCTTTATTTTAAATGCTTTATTTTAAATACTTTATTTTAAATACTTTATTTTAAATACTTTATTTTAAATACTTTATTTTCAATATTTAATTTTAAATATTTAATTTTAAATATTTAATTTTAAATATTTAATTTTAAATATTTAATTTTAAATATTTTATTTTGTTTTAAATATTGTATTTTATTTTCAATAATTTATTTTATTTTCAATATTTCATTTTATTTTACATATTTTATTTTTAATAAAATTATTCATTGAAAATATTTTACTTTAAATATTTTGAAAAACATTTTTAGAAGTATTAAATATTTGAATACTACACTGAAAAATGATTTTGATAATCAAACCTAGGCCAGCGACAGGTGGCTATAATATTGAACAAAAAGGAAGAATCCTAGTGAACAATGTGGGCGAGTGACACATTATTATTAGTAGAAGTAACACCTTAACCAATGAATGTTCATAATTTAGTTCTATACGCCGATAAGTAGCCATAAGGAGGAAGTCATAGCTGTGGAATACGATCATTCAGAGGAATTGATTGAGGGTGTCTCTTGGAGGATACATTTATTAGTTGTGGGGAATCGGAACGCGATGATGGGCGAAGGAAGGAATAGGGGTGAGGCTGAGGTTTCGGAAAAAATGATGACCACTGGGAATATAAAATACATTTGTGCACGAGTAGGGTTTAATCATGCCAAAGACTTGGTCTCAAACACTCGAATTGGCGTAGGTGTACATGGGAAATGCCCGGGAATTCAGAAATACAGGGTTCATTATGAAAGTAATGTGCAAGATTTTATTCTGCCGCGACTATCCATGGCAGCGCGGTAAAACCGGTCGAGATGTGGTGGGTGTTCTGCCCTTCCAACGCAGCCGGTCGCCAGTTTGCTCCGAGCCGTCTAAGCGGAAAGACGTGCTTTCGCGTGAAGTGTATTTTTCGACTTAGTAAAATGACAATGCCCCCAGTCACACGTCCTTCATCGTTACCAACAGTCTGGCCCGGGGCACCATGGGTGGTCCCCCAACCCCCTTACAGTCCCGACTTGGCTCCGTGCGGGGGCCTTTTTTTTGTTTCCCCGACTGAAGAGAGAGCTGAAAGGAAAGCATTGGGAGACCGTGGAAAACATCCAAAAGCATGCTACCGCGTTCCTGAGAGACATTCCCGTCGAGGAGTTTCAGGGTGCCTTTCAAGCGTAGCAGACACGTCTCCACAAGTGTATTGATGCAGAGAGAGAGTATTTTGAAGAATTTTAAGCATTTGTACAAGTACGATCAATACATCTTTTTCCCCAGAGAATGCGCATTAGTTTTATAGTGGACCCTGTATATTATTTAGGCTATAATATGGTTGGGCAGATATTGAATAGAAACAGATTGAATAATGCCCACATCTTCCTGGAAGAGGCAGTGGATTCAGATCACAAAATCTGATTCCGGGTTCAGTGTGTTTTGTTAGTGAAACCTTTCTCTACAAGATGAAATTTTTCATAAAATTGACGCAATCATTAAATACTCACTAATTAGACCATCAAAATCGTGGGTATGGTTTAGTATCCTTTTAAATGTTGCATGAATTATTTAATTCGATCAAGTATTAACATTTTAACCAACGAATTTCCTCCTACGGATAAATTTTATGACAGGCGATGATAAAAAACACTTACGCCCAGAACTGTCTCAATTTTCCAGTTGCCGTGATTGAGGAGATACATAACACTTGGGTTGAAATATGAGCAAAAGAGTGGAATCACTCAGACCCACTACATCCGATGCTTCGATCGCACCTTGCGCCAATATATTATACTAGCAATTTTTTTAGATACTTTTAAAGGGATTGATCATATTTATCGTTTTAGGTATAGAGACCAAAGTTCTTTGGTCGGGAATCCTTGAACGGATCCCATAAACCATCATGGAGAAATGTGATTTCTTCTTTTATACTAAACCTGAAGAAAGGAGTGAAAACGCTTCAAGGTTTTTAAATACCATTGAGACGCTTCCGAAAAATCGTAATATTCCGCCTTGTAAGGAGTTTTCCACTCCGGAAAATTATTTGCACTTAACCTTTGTCGCTGTAGCACACCTGTCGCCAATACGGTATGTAGTATCTTCTTCGGGCTCCAGTTATTCCTGAATTAAATTCTTTTCATCCAGTTAATGTAGCATTGCAGGCTGTGCCCCTTCGGTAACTTTAATACACTTTTTATTGCGAGAAAAACAGGCATCAATTTCTCAATACACAACTATATTTATAGGAATATTTAACTGAGTTTATATTAGAGCAGCGGCTAATGCAACCGGAGGCGGAACTGGCTGTTCCCTTTTATAGCCCTTGCAAATCATGGCAAACCTTTTTTTGACACTGTACAGTATTCTTCTTTTAAAAAAATGTACTAGAGGAGAAAACAAAAGGAAGTTCAAACAATGTGTAGCAGCATATAGTAACAGTGCTTCATATCAAAGGAGAACCTTCGTGAAATTAAATGGAGCAGTTTCCTTCCCAAGGGAGGCAAACAAAATCTATCTCCATCTAAACATGAATTCTCATTGTCCTATCCAATACAACTATTGCTCAGTGCAACTCTCATTCTAAGCCCCACTTCTCTTTCTCATAACCATTAAAATCTTCCTCTCTCCTCTCTTGTTCTTCCCAAAATATTCTAATATTTTGCTCTGTCTATAACCTTAATGCGAACACCGCATGACATGAAAATACTACGCTGGTCAACTTTAAGGCCGCTTCGATAGGTAAGGATCAAGTTCATCGACTACCAAGCCTATATAATCCGTGAAATTCATGCATTTAGAGCTTAGCAATGGAAGCCAATACCTCTACTTGCTCTTGACTGTGGTTGCCCACTAATGTGATAATTCCCGAAAGGTCACACGGCTTGGGTGAAGTTGAGGGTCCCCATGATTGTCTCCTGGAATCAAACCAGAGTCCTCCGGTCAATAACTCAAGAGCTCTGCTCATCGGACTTCCAAACCCTTTACAATAAAACTTGCTACTTTAAAAAACTAATCTGTATTGCTCATACAAGACTCATAAAATACCTAATATATATAAAACAGAAATAAGGTTACATTTTTAGTTTTACGTCACTCATTTTGCAAGAATGTAATTATCACTGTTTCACTTTGCGCGACAAACAGGTAATATTTGTTTTACTTTAAACCGCCGTACGTTTATATTGATTCTTAAACGTTGACTTAATACACGACGGCAAGGAACGAAAGCATTTGGCAGTGAGTGAGATAGCTTGGACGGCAATTACATACCAATCCTAAGAATGATAAACTGCGATGATGAATGGAATCTCGGAGTATGGATCGGCGTGTCCTTTATTGTGTTCTTTATTTCGATGGATGGCAGATTGTGTGAGGGAAGTGATGGCATATGTGCTTGTTTGTTGTTGCATCTTAACTCTGTGTCCCTCTTTTTCTTGTTGATCTACACAAGAGATGTCGATAAAATGACACTATAGACGCAATTATGTTTGTAATCCTAAACTTATTCATTGTAAATAATATTCCCTCTGCTCAAAAATCAGGAAAGGGAGAAAAGAAAGATTTCTGCGCATTAAATTAAAATAAGTAACACTTAAATGTGACGAGTAATGAATCATCATTTGAAATAAATCATATTACTTAATAATTATTAAAATAACTATGTATTTTATATCCTGTTAAATTCTTCCACAAAACGAAAACTAAAGCTATTGATAATAGTAAATAGATTAATAACTGAAGATAAATAGCATATCAGAGATTATATTCATGCTTTGTAAAGCAATAGATTCATTCTGAATTAACCTATGCCATCATCGGTCCCTACGACGAGAGCTTAAATGAAGTATTGAGCAGTATTACTTTTGATTCAATTTTTAGGAGATTCGAAAACCGACCTAATTTGCAAATCCAAAGAAGTATTAAAGTATTTACAAGTACTAAAATGTTATTCATTATTTTTCCGGAACAATTACAAAATATATTTAATCAATTTGAAATGCAGGAAATTCTAATCTTTCCTGGATAAATAATTGATATGAGAGAGAATAGAATGATAAGATGATGATAAAATATACAATATGGAATTTCAAACAACGTTTTTCAAGCAAAGGACAAAATCAAGTAGATAGGTGAACAAGATATCTTTGAGTTACGAGGGCTGACCAGAAAGTACCTTACGTTTCGGCCTAACGTGGCGGTGGGTCGGGTTAGAGCAACAATCATGACCCAAACGTCACTACACTCAGTACGAATCCAGTTGTGGTAAAGTGCGGACTGTGGTTCTCCTACTTTGCTCACTGCAAACTGTTAAAATATGCGCTGCAACGGCAAATCCCCCTGCAGGTGGATTCCAACCTACAGAACTATTAATTACAGTGAAAATCTGCTACCATACGTCCTCGTGGTGACTTTTTGGGTGAGATTTAGGTAGGTATATTTACGCATATTTTCTTTTCGTGCGAATAATTGTTGATATTTGCAAATAAAATGTCACTAAATATTGTTGAATTTAACTTTAAAATAAATTAAAGTAAAAATTACAGATTCAGGTGTGAATGTGGTGGAACTCTTCCATAATAAATGAAGAAAAAATTATGAGTTCCTCCTCACCCGTAATTCCTTCACCTTTAACGATAAATTCTTCTTACAAATCAAGGGTTGTGCCATGGGCAGCAGGTTCAGCCCTTCCTATGCAAATCTCTTCTTGGGCTTGCAGAGAAAATTTTCCTGTTAAAACAACCCTTGAAACCTCTATTGTGGCTCAGATACATCAATGATATTTTCCTTCGCTGGCCACATGATACCGATTCCCTGAAAACTTTCATTTCCTTCCTCAATGCTTGGTCCTCTGTCTCCTTCAATCCTACGGTTTCCTACTCCCAAATCACCTTCCTGGATGTTAACGTATCATTAATAGGCCAAAAGTTTCACACTTCTGCACACATAAAACCCACCAATAGACAAAAATACTTACATTTTAACAGTTTCCACCCATTCTACATCAAACGCTCCAATCCTTATTCCCTGTACCCAAGAGAACACAGAATTTGCAATGACCCCGACTCCCTTGATGATTTCCTCTCAAATCTACACTGTTCCTTCCTCAAACGAGGCTATCCTGAATCTCTCCTTAAGAAAAGGATCCGAAGACATGCCTACACTCCCAAACCTTCCTCCACCGCGGAAAACCACCCTCTTTCAATTTGCACCACATACTTCCCGGGCTTAGAACCTCAGCGATTAATCCTAAAAGACCTCTACCCAATCATCTAAAGCCATAATACCACTACCAACATTTTTCCCAAATGTCCTTCTGTTATTTTCAAACGTCCCGCCAATTTATCAGATCATCTCAAATCAACAAATCTACTCCTTAAATCCCCACCCCATCCCAAACCCACTCCCATGCCCTGATATAAATCTCCCATCCCGCTCCCACCCGCTTTTTAGCTCTCTGCCACCAATTCCCTACTCCACATGCACATCCAGCAATGTAGTTTACCTTCTGAAGAGCCAACTTTGCTCTGCCTTTTATACTGGACAGTGTGCCACACCCCTTAATATTAGAATCAATAATCATCGGGCCTCATGCAAGAATCCTTTCCTGATTGGTATGCTCCCATTCCCCAAGCACGCCTCCGAACACAATACTCCCATTGATAAATGCTATAGTGTATCCATCTTAGCATCCCTTCCACACTCTGATCCTCTACTGAAACTCAAAGTAATAGAGCAAGCCTACAACTGAATCCTGGATTCCTGGTATTTCCCTGGTATTAACATTAGGCATTAATTACCCTGATATGCACATATTTCACCCTCCCTCCACCCCCATCACCTTTCATATTTTCCCCACCATTCTAACAATCCCCCTTTTATATCTTCCCCTCCCAACTCTTCCCCTGGCAAACCTCTCACCTTCCCCTTTCCTCCATCGCTCCAGCTCCCGTATTTCCCTCAGTTCTGTCCTTCACATCCTTGAGAAAGGTGGCTTGGACCACCGAAAATTCGAAACCTAGGGAGTTTCTTTTCTTTTTTGTGCTCTTGTCTGAGAGCTTCTCTTGAAAATGATGTAGTCCATCTAAACTAGCCGGATAAAAATCTTTATTAAGTGAAAAATTGTAATAATCTAATTGTAATAACTTTTTTAATTCTCCCTCGCCGTGTGACCGAATGACTTTTGTCATTTGGTCACACGGTGAGGGAGAATTAAAAAAGTTCCTGAAACATCTGAACTCACAGCATCAAGCCATCTACTTCAGTATGGAGGTGGAAAAGGATCATCCATCAACTGCCCTTCTTGGACGTCATGGTGAAGAGAAATAAAGGGAATGGGAGGCTTGGGCACAGAGTACAGGAAGCCCACTCACACCGACCGCTACCTTAATGCTGCATCGCACCACCATCCCAGTCAGAAGACCTCACTGGTAGACACACTTGTCAACCGAGCATATAAAATATGTGACTCCGATTCTAATGCCAACGAGAAGAAACACTTGACAACTGCCGTGCAAAGGAATGGATACAGCGCTCATATGATCCAAAAAAGGGCCGAGAAGGAAGAAAAGAAGAGACAAACCACCGCTGTTCCTGACAGGGAGGAAGACTCCAGATCACAACCGAAGGCTTACATCACCATCCCCTTCATCGCAGGGACTTCGGAAATAATCGCGAAGGCTTTAAGGAAGTATGATGTGGTGACCAGATTCAACTGCCTCACCCAGATAGCTGACACCCTACCCGGACCCAAGGATGAAATTTCATCGTTACTATCAGAAGCCGTGTACCAAATGCCATGCTTCTGTGGCAAATGGTACATCGGTGAAACATGCAGAGCGCTGAAAACACGCATGAGTGAACATCAGAGAGCAACCAAGACCAAACAGTTTAGAGCATCGGCCATCGCTGAGGACGCCTGGAGTGAACCCGGACACACTATTCTGTTCGACGACGCTAAAATAATAGCGAAAGTAGACAAATACTTCCCGAGGATAATCAGAGAGGCCATTGAAATCGTTAAAAGGCCAGAAAACTTTAACAGAGATGATAGATATCCAGCAGGACGCCAGCAGGATAGCTGGCGAAACTGTTGTGAATTTAAACGACATACGCAGCCCGAAAAATGTGGAAATCACTTGTAGAACATTGTTATGATAAACTAAGAAGCATATGAAAACTATTAGAGCAGCTAGGTTGGGAATCACTCAAAGAAGGATTGTTAAATTACAGATTAAATCTCTTTCATAAATTGGAAATATGTCTCTTTAGCGATGGTCTTGAAAATATATTATTAGCCCCAACTTACTACGGTAGGCGAAATCATGTCAAAAAAATTAAAGGGATTAAGTTTAGAAAAGATAGATTTAAGATTTCATTATTCCCGCGAACGATAAGGGATTAGAATAACGTTTCGTGACCGTGGTGGGGGAGGGAAAGTATTTTAGGTCAAAAGTAACCTGGCATGTAATCACCCCCTGCCACACACTACACACACGTAGTAGGGTACTATGCAATGTGAAAAGAGATTACCAAGCGAGGAATTCACGGCATGGCCTCGGTCATCATGCTGAAATCCAAAACATGCAATCGCCTGTTAGACGATTATATAGGTGGAGGCAGGGCACACTTCTCTCACTGGTACACGTAGAGGCTAAGTGAATGGGGGAGAGAGAGTCAGTGGGGGGGGGGTAGAAGGGGATTCAAGGGAGAATGACCAATCACGTGGTGGGAGTGGGTGGCGCTGCTTCTTCCCAGTGGAATAATGGAACCTCGGCTCTGCACATTTGATTTCGGCACTAGAGCATGGTCCCCCCGCCAAAGTGAACCCTCCCCCCCAAAACCCTTATTCTTCCTCCCCCTCATCCTCTGTGTCTCAAGTTCTCAAAGTTTGCCAGCGCAGGGGGAGGGGGGTGGTTGGGCGGGGCGTCCCTTTTGATGTCCGAATCCTTTCAACTGTGAACGCGTCCGTCACTGCGACACCCTTGTGTGTTTCCTCACCGCCGTCAGACACTTGGACAGGCCTTCTCTCAGGGTTTGTGCGCGCGTGGCACCAATTAGATAACTCCGCGCACCACAGCAAGCAAGGCACGCACCGTGGTGCTTCCGCCGGCATCGTTGCGGATGGAGCCGGCGCCCTCAAAGAGCAATCCACCGGCGTCCGCTAGGACGCAAGAGACATTAGTACTCACGCGTCCCCTTGTCTCCCGACAGGGAGCGGACGCAAGAAGTTGGTTAAGATGTCATTCGTCCCTACGTTACGAGATCCCCGAACGATAAGGCTTCAGGATTACCACAAACGACCAGAAAGAACAAGCTTATTATAAGCAGCCCCAGTGCATTGTCATAATTTTACCTAACCGTCATTCTATTTTTCCTCCTTTCGCCAGAAGCTCGTTTTTCATGCATAGATGAGTGTTTCAAATCTGGGATATCGCAGTTTATATATTAGTAGTCAACATTATTTCAATTATTTTAAGTATTAATTAGCAATTGAACTACACCTCAAAACTTTGTTGTTGCATACCTTGGGAGGAATCCTCACATCCTGGCGATGGCTTGGAAACAGACGACGGTCGAAGAGGAACAGCGAGAAACAGGTAATGAAAAATGTCAGCGGAAGTTGACGTCGCGGGATTGAAGAGACTTGCATTTTGGAACGGGATAACAGACTGAAGAGCTGCTACAAACCAATACCCGGATTGATGTCTGGTGATAATGAACACAGTCATTGTAATGTAATCATCAAAGTTATATCATTCGCCTGTTTTGTTCACGTACTATTTGGTACAGCATAACTTTTCTGAAACTATCAGCCCTTGACACACGGTACGTGACCGCAACTCTTCGTGTGCCCTACATACCTGTCGAGAATGCACCCCATTCCATACATCTTGCCAGTGGCTTGCGGATAATCATTTAGATCTGAATATAGCAGGGACAATGTTTGGTTTGCGTGTATAGGTTAGAAGAGGACAGGATTTTAGGACAGCATGAGGGCAATAAGAAGATAGGAAAAGGAAATAAGTTTGGGCAAGTAGGAGGAGAACCTCAGAGAGAATAAAAGAGGGAAAATGTTTAAGAAAGACATGAAAAACCACATTAAACATTAGTAAGAATGATTATTGAGACCTCGGTGCAACGCGAGGGGTCAAAGGTATCCTGGATATAACTTATTTCGAGGAGTATTTGCACCGATCTCTGCGAGTCAGCAGTGAATTTTGAAAGGGAATATTTACCTCACCAATCCCCACGTTATTTTTGAGATGCAAGTGAAAGTTCCCTGGTGAGGCTATTTCTTAAAAATGAAACCATAAACTGTGGCAACGGTAAGCATCATATTAAGTTTGCCTGAACCTATATTAGAATATGCTTTGAATCCTGCACAAATCCACTGACATCTTGTACACTTCCAAAACAAGTTAACGATGGCTTACTATCTTTTTCATTGCCCTTTCAGTGAAGAAATAAAAAGCGTACGGAGGGACACGGGATGAATATATTGTTCGCGCACCGTGCAATTCATGACCTAAATATGGAATATTCAATCTTATCGGTAAAATTAAATTTCTCATACATAAGTAAGTTAAGATAAATATGGGTATTGTTTTCAGGCATAAATATTAAGGAACTATATTGAAAAATCAACGCAGTATAGTGCAGACTAAAACTTAATTTTCCGCCTCAGTTTTGCGTGTCCATCAAATGAAAGCGAGAACGTATTTTACCACAGAATTTATTTGGCTCGGTACAACTCGTTTCACCGTTTAAATTTGTAATAAGATACGTGTGATGTACATACATACATGGACACAATGTGATGGGTGGAGAAAAGTTGATCACATCCATCATCCTCACACTGATATCCGACTGAGACAGTGATCAACTGAATCCATCAGTTGATCACTGTCTCTATACATATTTCACATGAATCTTATGACTAATGCGTACCTGATGATGCCGTATCACGGTGAAACGCGTTGAACCGTACAAAATAAATTCTGTGGTAAAATATGTCCTCTCTTTCATTTGATAGACTTAAAAAATCTTCCACGCAAAAAACCTTACCCTGCTTAAGGTTATCCTAAGATTTAAACTATTCCGTTAATACGAAGATGGGACGAGAATATAAAAAGGGAAAAATAATGGAAATGATAGAAATGTATCAAATTAACAACAAATATAGGGCGACAAAAAATGAGAAACCCCACTTTTCTGTCATTCTCTAAGATTGTGGATACACCAACCAGATGATGACTGAAGAGGAGGTAATGCGCCATCGATATCAACTAGGTCATCCACCATTGTAAAAATCATCGTAACTTCTAAAGTTAAAGGGATTTCTTGAAACCAAATCGATCTATAAGCGTCTTGTCAACAATACTCCAATCACCAATGAACACAGTTGGCAACTAAATACTTCGAACTACACATCAAACTTAACACGAGGATTAAAAAATAGGCATTAGCTTAACCGGTGGTCCGTCGCAAATCAATGATGTGTCTTTCTTGCGAGGCAAATTGCAATTTTCACAGAAAATTTCTAATTCTAATTGTATAACACGATCAGGGCCATATTTATCGAGTTGTAAAGTGTATTGATAGAGCTTAAAAATCAGTTTAGATATCCCTTTAAAATGCACTAAAATGGAGACTGTCTATGCTAATAAATAGCGCAGCACTTTTATCTGCTTAAATTACTCTTTTAACAAATTGAAGTTTTTGCTATATTTAAATATATACATTAGGTAGGACTATTAGACAAAATAATAGTGTAAATTATCAGAAATAATTTATATCGCTGATAATTTATACTACATATGAAAAAATATCAAGCATTTGTCCATGTACCTTCATATCGTACCAATAAATTCTGAACGAATCAACTCCCAACGTAAATTTGCCAAAACTTCCAGTAGTATCGTCAGTCAAGAGCAATATCGTGTACCAACCCTATCATGCATGTCATCAAATCGACAATATCATCCATAGTAACGAGAATTATCGACCCGAATAAGTAAATAACAAATTGTGATTCCTGGAGTCTGTTAGGTCTGGCATCTACATTCATTTCACTTTATATTCATGATCCATGCGACCGATATATATTACAGTACGAATGATTTGCGAGACCTCGTCGCTGAAGCATGTGGATATGAATTTATGTAGAAAGTTCAACCTAGAATTGAATAGTCTTTCTACTAGTGGTTCCCACACCAACTCCATAAGCATTTCTGTAACACTTTTCGTTTTATCGTAACAGTTTTCAATGAAACGGACTGCCCGGCGTTGAAAATTCTCATTTTTCCGAATTAGACCTTGTTCAGTCGGTTAGTGACAACGTTCCTTTAATTTGTAGTCACTCCTGGCAATAATACGTTCAATAAATCCCAATTTTTTGTTAACCCGCAGATTCTACGTATGTGGGTACCCCAAGTTAAGTCGTTAGTTATAATAAAATGTTAATTTTTATCGCAATAACTACTCCTAGGTCAAATCCAGTTAATTTTTAGACAAATGCCGTTGATCTTTTAAGGAAAATTACCAGCAAACATTTGTTATGGTTTAATTACAATCCCCGTTTTTTTATATCATTTCGAAGTAAAATCTAGATCATTTGCTAGTATTAAACGATTCTCATCTCCAGATATCTCCCGATAAATCACCGTATAATTCGCGAACATTCTAATCATATTTTTCGCTTCGCTGTTCAAATCGTTGATAAAAATCGAGAAAAGCAACGGCGCAATTACACTTCCCTGATGTACCTCTTAGGTCATCCGTATGCTGTGGGAACTAGCGCCGTCAAGGATTACCCTCTGTTCCAGCTCAGACAAAGTCTTCAACCGCATTCATTGTGCCCTTGTTCATACCTGCGGCCTTCAATTTGTGAATTAGTTTACCATGGGAAACCTTATGAAATATCTTTTGAAAATCCAAAAAGATCGCATTCGCTTGTCTACCACTCTTACCCGATAAAAGTGAGTCGTGTGAATAATCCTAATTGAGCCTAGTATGAGCGGGTTTTCCTGAATCCGTGATGATTGTTAATTAAAAAGGTAATGCTATCGAGGTATCCCATAATCTAACTGAGAATAATGTGTTCCAAAATGCTGCAATATATAGTAGTGAGAGAAATGGGTCTGTACATACTGGGGTCCTCACTGCCATCACTTTTTAAAATAGGCGTTATTTGCAGGGTTTTCCAATTCTTAGAGATTTTGCACTCTGTGAGGGATTGTTTATATATAAATTCGAGTTACGGGGCGATGTTAGTTGTGTGTGGCGCGGAAACGCGGTCATTGAAGCAGGATGATAAGTGTCGATTGGAGGCTTGTGAAATGTGGGTGTGGAGAAGTATGGAGAAGGTAAAATGGACAGAAGAAAACAAATGACGAAGTACTTGGTATGGTGGGCGAAGAGGGGTTTGTTGGGAGCAATCCTATGGAGGCAGGAAAAGTGGATGAAGGGGGTATTGACCAGCAAGGGGATATTGAAGACTGTAATAGAAGGGAGAATGTTGGGCAAACGAGGAAAGGGAAGGAACAGGATAGGGATGTTGGACGGGATAAAGGGATGAAGAAAGTACTCGGAGATGAAGAGGGACCTGATATAGAATAGGATGCTGGATTTTGTATTTTTTTATGTATCAGAAAATATTTATTTAAAGGAAATCAAATGAGGAACGCTAGCTAGGTACGGTGAAAGGGTGGAGAGGTGATCGCTGGGAGAAACCATAAGGAGGCAGGAGAAATGCATGAAGGGGGTATGGATCGGCAGTGGGATCTTGAAGACTGTGATAGAGGGGAAAATGTTAAGTAAACACGGAAGGGGCAGGAATAGGATAGGGATATTGGACGGAATGAAGGGAGGAAGGAAGTACACAGAGATGAAGAGGGACCTGTTGTAGAGTAGGATGTTGGGTTGTGATTTGTTAAGAGAGACAAGGTATTTGTCACTTTATCGTTTGGTAGCTTGTGTCTATCAAAAACCTACCTTAACCTGTAGATTACAGATAATAATTGGTGTTCTATATCATCGAAGTAGGTAGATAGCTATGAAAACATCTAAGTATCGTCATATCGCTCGGCTGAATTCTAAACCCCCATCATACCCTTCAAAACAACACCCTCATTACAAAAACTCAATCCGGTAGATCCTAGGGCGCCGTTGAGCTTTTAAAATACATCGCTGGCTTCTTCTCTCCCTCGAAAAAGAAAAAGGTTAATGGGGGGCAGGGGAGGGGTGAGAAGGTCTCCCGGCCGGAGGAGCGTGTGTTGCCGAGTGGCGGCGAAGTCTGCGTGTCTCCTCTTGGACCCGGATCCACCACCGCACATACAAATCAATCCGCATTCTTATTTCCCCTTGCTTCAGTATTTTAACTTCTCGCATTTACCTTCCTCTAACGAACACGTGAAAAGTGCTTGAAAGGTCTCTGGTGTCAGTAGAAAGCATGTTGTTTACCTCCTTAAATTTTATTTAAAAGTACATAAAACAAAGTTTTTTGTTAAACTACTTTATGTAAGAGATTTTTTAAATATGGCTAAGAAATTTTGAAGCCTTCTGTGAGGTTTAAATCTTTTATCTATATTAGTAATTTTTTAAGTTGTACATTACATGTCAGAAATAGATTTTGCCAGAAATGTATTTTTAGTGCAAATATTTTTAGTTTATGGCAATGAAATTTTGTACCTACGTGTAAAAGTTTTTTTCTTTAAAAGTAAGTTCGTAGTCAAGCCAATTAATATAGTTCAACCTAATAATGTCAAGTCTACTGCGAAAGTAAAACAAAACCTTCGAGATGAAACTTTTGAAAAAAAATATTAAACTAAGTAAAATATTTTTTGAAATGAAGTGGCACCAAAATTTGATGGCAATTTATACAAGGTACTGATACTTTTTTTCGTGACTGCGTAAGTTTTCTCACCAAAGATACCAAATATCTGAAATTAAGACAGCATTCACGGATGTTTCGGTTTCTGGAAATGAAATTTAAACAAAAATCTTCAAGTCTTTGTCAAATAACACCCGACCTTTGTCCATTTTAATTCGCTTCTGTCGGTTAATGTGTTCCACTTCGCGCATTGCTCCTTCAGGTTTGATTTTAGTTAGCAACGTTTGAAGTCAAGAAGGTGCCATTTACGTAACTCGGCGATTTTCGTCTGCTAAGGTACGTTCCATCACTTCCAAAAGTCTGAAAGAAGTGAAAGGCACAGAGTGAATTGGAAAAAAGGAAAACGTTCGCCATTTTGTCGATACATGTCTAATTACTCACAGTTAGAGGCCTCTCGGGAGTAACGTGGAAGAACGGTGCTTTCATCACGACAACGTACCGGCGCACACATCATTGACTGTTATCAGCACACTGTGAACCCCCTGCCACTCGACTCTCCGGATCTTATTTCATCGGACTTGTTCTTATTTCCTAAGTTGAAATCCACTTTGCAAGGACCCCTTTTCCTTTCTGTCCATTTCACCTTCTCCATCCTTCTCCACATGCACATTTCTAAAGCCTACACCCATTTACTATCTACCTATCTACACCTATCATCCTGCTACAGTAGCCATGTTTCCGCGCCGTAGATAAATATTCTCCATTAGCATTCCCTTAAACATCCTTACTCAACGTCCCTCTCATCAATTCCCTCCTTGTGAATACTTGTTTGCCTAACGCAATTTTTCTCCGTATGTCCCGATTACTTGGATCATTCTGGTCCAAAACACTTACGGTATAGGTAAACTGTACCACCTGCTCTAGTTTTTTTAACCTCCTATTTTAACATTTAAGCTAGCCTTTCTCTTTGCAAAAAAACTACACAAAATTTGTTCTACTTGTATTTACATTCATTTGCATCCGATAGCTATCGCATTGACTTTTCAATGAAATCGGTAGAGTTTGCAACCCCATGACAAGCAAGCTAAAGTTTGATCATCCGCAAACCTAACTACCAGTACGAATAATTTTACGAATGCCCCATCAACTTTCATTCCTATCATACGATTTTTACCATTTCCTCCACATTAAAAGTTGAAAAAGCACGGTTGATAATTGGCATTCTTTTTTTACTCCGCTGTACTCCCCACAAACACTGCCTATCATTATTCTCCAACCGCCATTCGCTCCTGAGAAGTCTGAGACATGTTATAAAGATTGCGGAAGTCCCTCCCTCCCTCCCATTGTATTCTATGCTCCACGCCATAGCTGTACTGAGACCTCTCCCCTTTCTGGACCCAAACTAATATTTCTACAAGTTATCATTTTTCCCTACAGGCCACGATTTTGTTGATAAACCAAGAATAACCTTTTGATCTGTACCAAAAACGTATTCTATAATCCTCAAATAAAGCTTCCTTTACCTTATTTGGAATAGGAACTAACCCTTTGGATTTTCTCCATTTTCTTCCAGATCCACATCACGAATGCCTCCAATACATACTGACCTTTTCACTTGAATGACCAGAATAACAGCACATGCTCCGTCCGAGTATCGAACCCGGTCGATGGTAAATAGAAGACCTCAATAAACTGGTGGAATACCCTTTAAAGGCGATGCTGCGCTTTATTGCGTGACTTAGAATAGATAAATTTTACAAGTCCTCGATAAGAAATAATGGAAATTGATGAATTCATACCTGTGGACATCAAAGACCCGTGGATATCAAAAATTAGATGAATAAAAAGAGTGACGCATTGACAATCGCATTGACCTCGAGACAATTGATGCGAATAAGAATTCAGTGGTAAAGAGGGCTGGCTCAGCAGTCATGCTAATTCAGAATCGCACGAAAGAGTGCTTAGCCAGACGAGCTTTGTGGCTGGATGAGATCGTGTCCCCAGGTGAAGTTCTAGATTTTCCAACCGTTGCCATGATATAGGAGTATGAACTTACAGAAATCACTCCCGGAAAGAGGGTTACACTATAGAATAGACATCCACCTTGACTTGGAACCAGGTCACTTATGTGATGGTGTTACAAATGTACACTACCCTAGTCGTTCTATGGTACGAGATATCATTCAACTTACATCGGATGAGAAAGGTTTTCGAAAAGTTCCCACAGCTTTCCACCCCGAGGAGGGTCAACGTTCAAATCTCAACGTTGAGTGTGCATTTCAGTGAAATTTCGATCCCAATATTTCGGTTCCATTCGGATACCAGCTCAAGTAGAATACGCCGTCCGTCGGATGGGACGTTAGATTGTTTGACCCGCATTTCGTTATTTTGAGTAGGCTAATAGAGTGGAGTAGAGTAAAGAGAGTAAGGCTCAAACTTTATTCCACCATTCAATTTAACCTACCTCTACCTAATTACCCACTAATCTCCGCAGACACAAATGACCATAGCTGCAGGTAGCCTCCCGTAAGAATTACTGCGACCACGACCAATTAATCATGTCCCTAACCTTCAAACCATATCTCAAGGTGCCCATTCATCCGGTCCCTCTTTTACGTATTTATCATTCTCCACGGCGTCCTCTTCCGTATCCTTCTTTATACTTCTTATCTGATCTCCGCCGACCACTGACCTCAGGTGTCGGTCGCCTCTTCTAGTAGCGGCTACTGCAATTCGCATCTACAGATAAATTTTAGTATAGTTGTACTTAATTTCAGAGAATTTAATGGATTAAACGTGAAAGGGGTCAGCGCTGCAAGAGGGGTATCTACCCCCCTCCCTCCCACTGCTCTCCCAATCTACCTCGAGACCTATTTGGGTCCGCTCTGACCTACCGCAAAGCAGAAGAATACTGGGAAGGGGAAGGGAGGTGGGGGATGGGGGAGGAGGGGGAGATGGGGAGATGGGGGAGAAGGGGAAATGGGGGGATGGGGAAAGGAGGGGGGTGGGGGGATGGATATTCGTGCGGGCCAGCGGGGTATTTCGGCGCCCCAGGCACTGCGCGCTCCCCCCCCCCCCGCCCGGCCGCCCACCAATGTCCATCCCCACCCCTTCCTTCACCCGCCCCCGACAGAACTCTCGACCTCCTACCTCCCGCATCCCTAAGGAGTGCTTGTGTGGGGGAAGGGGGCGAAGGAAAATCGTTTAACTCCGAAGGTAATAACATAAATGAACAACAAAGTGGATCACTCTTAGCTTTCGTAAAATATTTCCATATGTGTGGGAGGGGGGGAGGGAAGGTGACGGACGACTGAGTACAATATTCCGCATATTTATTAATACGCTGCGATCACCCAAAAAAGGTGTGTGGTAGGGGGTGCAAGCAAAAATAAAAGGGGAAAAATTCATTTAAAAAACTCCTAAAAGACGTGTTAATCCAAATGCATGCTAGCGGAAAATCTACTTGCAAACAAGCGTTGATTTCATCTCGCTGTAAAAGTTCTTTTGCTTTCGGAGACATTCCAGAAATAAATCTTTGAGACGCGCGCGCGCGCATACACACAACACTTCTTCCGGGAGTGATTTACAAGGCGTCTCTGCAATTTTACGGGAAACGATCCCTGAATTTTGTGAGGTGACACGTAAGATATCTTCCAAGTCGATCCAAACATTCATCCTTGGCTCTGGAACCCGTGCCTGACCCTGGCATATCTCTTCTATAATTCCTTCTAGATAAAAGGCACCCAGCAAGCCACCACCAGTGTGTGTGTGTCCGCGGATCACTCATCACTTGATGTGTACGATCAAAATTATACTTTACTACTTGCGTACTCACTAAAGAAGTTATTTAATTCAAACAGTAGATATAACGTTTGCTACAGATTGAAACTCGCTACCTCAAATCTCAGTTTAAAGAACTACTATGAACATTCGTAAAGACAATGCTAGGAAATGTTACAAAAAAATGAGATTAACATTTTTCTGCTCATTAGCTAGTTTTGCTACTTATTTGTAGAATATATGAAGTTTTCATCATCCGCGATTTATTTTTCCCCCTCATATTTTAAGAGTTAAATGCCATTTTAAATCCGTATTTTTTTTCGTATTTTCTCCCGATTCTTATTATTCTTATCTTTTTTCATGTCATTCGACAGGTTTAGCATTTAATTTTTCAACATAATTCCAGAGGGAACTTGTTTCTAACTTGTGCAAGTGATGTAGTCTACCGTTTATCCTTTGAAATTACCTCCCTTTCTTGGAATCTACGCTTCCACTTCCAAATAGCTTCAATTAATGATGACTGAAATTCAATTAATACATTCGTTTAAGGAAATAAATCGTGGAATAGTTTTGTCATGAAATAGAATGTCTTCGTAATTTACCATTTCACTCAGAAATTTCCGTGCATTAGTTGGAAAATGACAAAACACCTTTGATTCACTTTCCTGCTCTCTCTTTCCTCGGCGTACCCCTTTAGTTTGTCTCTCCACGTCTTTCCGCCCACCGGAACTCTTCGGCATTCTTCGGACATGATCAGTTCATCGCATTTTGCCTCTTTTTACTTGGACTAGCATGGGTAGGTACTTACTTGGACCTCCATTCAGATGCACTGGTGCCCTATCCGTTCTCATCCTCCACTCTTCCCTCATTGGCCCATCTTAACATTTTTCCGAACCCATCTTCCAAGAAGGCCTTCTATTTTTTATTTGAGTGCCAACATTTATCAACGGCACGCCCGCTTCCACTGGCCATAACACTTCCGGCCATCACTTGATGAAAATGATTATGTTTAGCTGCAGTGATGTATAAATGGTTATTACGCGTGGCATATTAAAAAAATTTAGGACAGTTTTGTTATAGTTACATGTTGGCGGGTCGTACATAACAAAGCTGTACACATGCAACGCCAACTATTGATTTTTCCCCAAGTCACTGAAGTCACTGTTTTGATTCAGTAGTCAAACGACTACTACTGAATCAAAATAGTGACTATCAATAATCGTTGCTCCCATCAGTTGCGAAATGAGTGCTGTGATTCGATTTTTGAGAGAAAAAGGATCATCATTTATTTATTTTGCCTTAGTCCGAAAACAGCACTTGTTACATCGGACGATTAATAGTGATAACAAGTGGTATGATTACAAACACCCAAGCCCTAGGTGGAGAAAACCCCCCCCAGGGGGGAATCGAACCCGCGACCCTTTGGCCGGATTGACAGACGAAGACGTTACCCCGTCGCCACCAGGGCCGACAAATCATCTCCCCAAATTCCTCAGGAGCTGTACATAGTTCATGGACCTACAGTATTGAGTGAAGAAAAAGAGTAATAATTTAGTCGAGACTTCAAACATGGCCGCACAAACAAGCATGATGATAAGCAGAGTGGCAGGTCCAATATCCAATCAATGAAATCGTTCAACTAGTGGACCAAGAACTACGATCTGATAGACGATTGACAATTAGTGATCAGGCTGATAAATTTTCTCTAGTTGGAGGCATCACTATTTACAGGATTATCAAGGAAAAGCTCGAATAAAATATGCTTTGTGCGGCGCGGGTAACGAAAATGCTTAAAAACCAACCCAAGGAACAAATAATGTTGAGTTGACCAACGTTTTCGGATCGCTGACGGAGATGACATATCCTCTTTTTACACTTGAAAAAAAATGGCTTGAAGACAAAAAAGAGGAACTCAAAGACTGCCGTTTACATTTGGTAGTGTAGTAGTATTTAGGGGAGACGACCAACAGTTGAGGTCATTTGCGCCATAGGGGATGGACAGGAAAGGATGAAGGGTGGAGAGAAACCCGGCGTCGGCATTACCCTACTCTTTACGAAAGGCGCCAAGGGGTCCGCAGTTTAATGTCCCATCCGACGGACGGCGTACTCACTCAAAGTGTCCTCCACAAAGCACCTCAAGTAGGGATCGAGATACCTCGGGAAAATATTCGACGCCGCCGGAATTTGAAGCCGAGCCCGCTGGATGGGAAGCCGATACGATAGCCACCGCAACATCTCGATCCCCGTTGACAATTGGTTCAATTCCCATACGGCGAACTTCTGCGCTGAGGGATCAAAGAATCCGGTGTAGCGTAACGAAAAGCTCTCGGACGCAAACGGCGATTTTGTAGAAAAAAAATGACATATGTGCGTGAAACTAAAACAGTCAATTAAGAACTCTTTCTAATGGATATATTTTAGGTAACAAATAGACCAAACTTCAAAAATAACCCTCATAATAGTCGAATTTTCTAAGACAAAGATTCAATTCTTACATAATTATGACAACGGATTCTGCCAAGCCAATGATGACGATGTCACATGAAAACAAGAATTCGGGAAATAATTACCTTTTCAGAACATTTAAATTAAATTGTGTCCCCACATTAGGGCGTTGTCAATACAGGGATAATACTATATTTCTTCGGTGGAAACAAAATGACGTTATAAGAAGTCATTCATGAATGGATAAACTCGATCATTTTGTAGATGCTTAAAACGTAGTGGTACCACCAACAACCTGATACAGGATTACTTAAAAATGAACTTTGCAACTTTAGATCATTAACCAATGAATAACTTGAAGTTTTGGTTGTAATATTTTAGTCAGTACTTCATTTCTGCGACCCCTAAGATTACTGGAAATTCGAAGAAAACGGCAGACTACTGAGTAAGGCGCACCAAACAATAGATGCGAACTCTACAAATATCCATGCATTCTATTGTGCATAACATTGACGTGTAATTCGAGATTTTGCTGCGTTGAGATATTACATAGAATCGCTCATAAGCAATAGGTGTGATTCCCACTCAACAGTAATAGATTATTTCTGTACCAACAAAGACACGAATATCACACTTGTCATTGGACACATCCATTCAAACGGGATTGAAATCATTATTCTCCGCATTAGAGAAAGTGTTTTAACTACCATGCTATCTCTTTATCCTTTATATATCACGTGCTGGCCTTTACTAAAACTATTCGCGAGTCACTAGCAAAACAAAAGAAGAGGAAATACGTAACACTTAAGCAAAATTAACTTTGCCCTGTTCACTCCTCACTTGACCATTTCATTTTCGAGACCCGAAATTTCAGCATCCCAACGTGAAGATACTCATGAGGAGCGGAATTCAAACTAATTGATCACCTCATTCTCGAGAGAATCTGGAAAACCTCTTACTCAGTCGTACTAACTTAATCTCACAAGGTCGCGGTTATTTTCATATTTGAAACGAAATAATTCCAGAACATTTCCTCTAAAAAATAATGAAAAATGTTGAATTGGGCAAAAATATACTCTCTTCAGAGAACTAAACACAGCAAATACCTTTATGCTCGTGTTACAGCACAGAAATACAAAATTAGTGTTTGGCATAGAAGGAACATTAATTATAAATTTAATTATTGCCTTATGTATTCCTTTTTGATTCGCACCTGCTTTATATAGATGGCATAAATGTAAATAATCGAAAAAATTATCAGTCAATAATTTGAATGCCACTAACTACACATGCCTCTAGCACACCCTTCACTAAAGACTTAAGGTTATCGCAAAATTAACAATATGGGATAAAATTAATAATAAACACTGTTGATAATATTATACACTATTATCAACAGTGTTTACTTGCATTATTATGGTCTCAGTTATTTTTTTTAAATAGCAGTTTCAGTTTGTATTCCCTGTATGTACAGCACGCCGTCAGGAGATGCTTATAAGTCGGAGAGTAATCGCACTCTTCTGAGAGAGGCTGCGTCTTTACTTGCGTGCAGAGGTAAGACTGGGTTAGGGCACAGTGTGAACGTGGACACTATGTATACAAGGGACACTTGCATCTTTATCAATTGCTTCTATGGCTATGTTTCCGTGCCAAACATAATCACGCTCAATATCAAAGTTTTTACTAATATCTTCTAAACATCCTTATTCGGCGTCCCTGTCATAAACGCCCTGCTCCATGCGATAACCTCTTTATCTAATGCAATCATCCGATGTCCCTGGTCTAAAATACTTCCACGATACGTAAATACACTGCTCTACCAGCTCTAAGCCTTGCACTCTGACGTAAACGTTTTACTTCGCCTTGTCGAAAAGCTCTCACACTTTGTTGACATTAATTACGGTTGATCTTCAGCACGTGCCAATCACGCCTCCAGAATGAATCCACCTCATACCCGATACACGCCGCAGGTAAGATTTCAGGAGAAACGTGTAAGGTTTGATGGGACTGGTGGATCTTTGCCGGAGCAGGGGGGTATGCTTGGAGGTACGCTCGTTATTACAAGGTCGTTAGGAAAACCGGCGCGTCGACAACTGACTGCTTCTTGTGCGCCAAATGACTGCCAATTTATTCTCAGGCTCGTTCAGTATTCGTTTGATCCTGCCAAGCCATCTCAACTGTTTTGCCATTTGTTCATTGACAAAGAGGTGCGCGGCTGCTAAGTCACTCACATAATTTCGGAGGAGCGGGAAATCAAAGTTATTACGATATCAATGGCAAAGACAAAGCCAAGTAGATGAATAGATAATAAATTTAAATTTTTTTCTGGATTCCCCGCGATGTTTTGGAGTATGGTACCATACACATTACTTGACAAAAAGTTAATTGAAATCATTATTATTATCCGCGAAAGCTTTAATGTAAAAGTAAGATTATTAACGTTCGTATACCATATGTATTGACTGCTTATGTAGGCGACATAACTCGGGCCAAATATTTGATAAATATAAATATATACCCGAAGGAAAGTAATTTTGCTGCCATTAAGTTAAATGTGAAGTTCGAGGAGAATTCACAACATTGTTTAGACTTAAATATGGTTTTTAAATTGTACTTGTACCAAAAATATTTTTTCTATTTTTCTCTCGGAGAAAGCATGTTTTTTATGCATGTTTAATACAGAGTATTTATTGATCATGGTTAAAATAGATGCATCCCCTTATACTCGATGTCCCCACCGAGACTTTTGACAGGGGATTAGGAAGTGTAACTGACATGTTGAAGGTCATAACAGAAGGGATAAGTTCAGGTAATAAGAGTAAGATATGGAAGAGGATGTTTTTGGTTGATTTGAAAATAGGTGATAAGGAGGTGGAGACAAAAAAAGGATAATGTAGGACAAACGAGGAATGTAACAAGTAACAGTTGTTAAGAGTTCGTAGAGAAAAAATCTTTAACTGGTAGATCATTATTAATGATGATTTTCATATATTCCGTATGATTTCCTATTGTCCACATTGCCTATTTATTGGAAGACAAGATCCCTCGTTTCTTAACATTTTCAGGCCTAACTTGGTGGAATTCGTTCATGATGAGGGAAGAGAAAAAAACTTCGATATTCCACATGAAAAGGTTTAATATGTTGCACGACCCAGGTTTAAATGCTTCGAATCATCACCTGACGATGATGCGCAGAATTGAAACCATGGTCGTGTAAAATGATACAACTTTTTATGTGAAACTGCAGATTTTTTCCCTACCCTCATCAACCCTCGTTTCTTCCTTCCTATTACTTATGCGCTCCCTAAGAACGGCGATGGACAGAACAGACAGAAAATAATTCTCCTATATAATAACCGCTTAGACCCCTTAAACGAAAAAAACCGTCCGAGGCGCGAGGAAACCTTGATGATTCCAAACATTTCGATGACTCAGATGCACAATATTCGGCAGTAGAGTTCATAATGGCGATAGACGTAAAAAATAATATTCGACTTTAATAGTTTCAGGCGTGATATGGAGGAATTCTAGCATAATAATGACCAAATTTAAAAACTTTTCCAGTAGATAAGATTTATTACACGACCGGTTTCGATGCACAACACAATCTGTGGGGTCAAAGATCACCTGATTGTGATGTAGTAAATCGAGATCGGTCGAGTGATGAATCATGTCTGCGGGAAAATTGTTATCATTTGGTCATTTATCGTTAAATACTTTCCCCCACACGCTAACTGCCGATAGAGACCTGACTGAATGAAAAATTCTAATTTCAATTGCCAATCGAATAAATTCATTGCAAAAAAATAATGTCAATTGATCTATATAATCATCAAATGGACAAATTGAATAAACTGTGAAACCTTACGACGTGTGGGAGGAGGAAGAAGTCCACCATATCTAACACTTGAAACATTAGGAGGCATAAGATTATCCGGGAAACAAAGATACGCGATGTCCCGATGATATGGGGTAGGAGAGATCATGTTAATAAAATTGAGAGAGATCAGGTGTAGCACAGAGAGAGATTTAAAATGTAATTTTTTTCCACGAACGATAAGAGATCAGAATAACAGTGTCCGACCGCGGTAGGGTTATATTCGATTTAAAATTAGTCTGGTGTGTATTCACCCCCTGCCAAACGCCATAGCGGTGGCTTGCAGAGTACTAAAATAAATAAATAAAAAATAAATAAGTACGCCATCGATGGAGAAGTTAAGGGGCGAAAATACAGAGATGGTCCAAGGGATGAGACGCGTGAGAAATAAATAATGACGCGTTTCAGAGAGAGTAAAGTGTGTGTAGACATACAGAGGTCTGCCGATACAGGGTTTTAAGCCAAGAGCAGAGTTATCTCATCTCTATAAAAATTCATTACTCTGAATGATAAATTATCACTAAACGATCGAATTTATTATCTTCATTAAGACAAGACAATCAATCAAGCACATTATTAGTATAGATATTATTAGTGTTAGCAAATCTTTTCATGTTCTAGTTTGCATGCTATGGGATGAATTTGTAATACATTTGAAGGTGCATGCGTTTCATATTTGATAGAACATGTATTTATGTAAATGTATATGCCACTGTGGGTATAGAATTGCATGAATGCGTTGATTTTGCATGTAGTTTAGTGCTCTTTTACGGATGGTGACCTAACACCCCCTGCTACACGCCCTTGCGGTAGTTTGCGGGGTACTAAGTAGATATAGATATATATTATTACCTTAATGCCCATCGCATGGTAAAAGATGCCATATTCTCTTTTCCCGTAATTTATCACCTCTGTAAAATTTTTATTATATTTTTCATAGCGATGCCCGGAGTAAAAAAAGTAATATCCTTTATTTCACTTTTTTTTAAACAACATATTCCACATTTAACTTAGGATCATGATCAATTTACACTCGCTTTCAAAATGATACTAGCGATTTGCCTAAGGGCATTTTGACTATATTCTACGCATGATTATTACGAGTGTTGTTCAGGCTCTTACGTTTCCTAATTTACATGTGACAAAATAATCTCTCCAGGAAGTTGATAAATATATCAATTTCCAACATAATCTCCCTGCAGACCTTCACATTTTATTTACGACGTCTATCGCATGATGCCTTGGCCATCGAGGACGTTTCTGTTGAATGATTCACTTTTGCCCACCGAAAAATTGCTGATGGTCCGTGTGCGAGGTTTCTTGGGTTCGCTGTCACGTTGCGACCCCCCTCCTCCGACCTCTCACGCACTCGCGAAAATAATTCTCTATGCATCCATCCATCAAATTACCACCACATTTCCTACTCAACAGACGATGAAATCAGCAGCTGTGTCAAAATTGTTGTTCAAAACGTTTTTGAAAATGTATTCCTAGCCCCATCTTGCTACGACAGAAGAGATCAAGTAAATAAAATTTTAGATTTTCAAGATCAAAAAGATAGATTCAAGATGCTATTTTTTCCAACTAACGATAATACATCAGAATAACACCATCCAACCACTCTTGTGGAGGGGCGTTGGGAGGTTTAACGAATGCCGTTACGCTATTATTTGAGACAAGATTTAAAGAGGTCACACATTTGAAATGCTGGGTTGTACATCACTGGAAACACGAAGCATAAATGGGAACCATAATACTACCGGATTCACAGAAACGATGTTTTTGTTTAGATTGAGGCTTAAATGGATAGAACAAACATATCAACGACCAAATAATCGCATTGTTTCAAAATTTAACGAAATTAGTTCCAATCCAATTTCCATGTGCTACGTTTCCACCATGACGTGTTTTTCACCTGAAGATGATGAGTGCATCGAAAGCCTGTCAATGAAGAATTCGTTGAGCAATGAAAAAGTCCAATGAATTGTACATTAGTAGGACAAATACAAGTTCCTCCCCGCGTTGCATTAACAAGTGATACCATAACAAGGAGCAAGAGGATGTTTGCCTCCCGGAAGGACAAGGAATATTTTATCCCTCGACCAACAGGTCTTGACCTATTCTTATTACCTATTTACCTATTCTTAAGGAAAAGGGTAGCAGGAAACATTTCGCACTCGACGCCCCAATATCAAAATCTAAAAAAATGCCAAATGCTCTGATAAATGAAAACCGATCACGTCGATGGCTCACGGCACAACACACACTCTCACGAGGCTCAAAAGATTTAAAAAAATGCCGGCAACTTACAATGCATAGAGGCCCAAGGACAGTACTTTGAAGAATTTTAAGTGTTTGCGCAAATCTGTTCAATAAAATACTTCGAAAAAAAAAATATAATAATTGCATTACTTTCGGAACGCACCCTCTATCTGCCCTGGTAAACGCACACCGAAGGGCGAGTGGGTGGCCAAACTACTTCCGTTTGACGAAAAGGGTATTTCCCCACTCCATTTGACACAGCGGACGGCCTTCCTATTGGAGGAGACACTTGCTCCCTGATAGCTGAAGGGGAAAGGACATACAGAGAGGGCCGCTTGACCCGCGACCGATGCCTTCCTACCTTCCCAGGAAAATCGGATGAAATGGACCTCCTACCGAAATACTCCTAAACTCCGAGTGAAAAGGAGCTCACTGTTATCAAATTTCACGCCTCTTGACAGAGTAGAACCTGGGCGAGAAGCTTAATTAACTATTGTCGACGTCGAGGTAAATGTGACAACAGTGAACAGCATTTCACTTGGCAGAATGGAAAAGCTCAACGTATGTAATAAGCGGCGCAAAGTGAGAGTGGTTCGGCGTAGGAACGAAACGGAAAGCGAATGGTAGAGAAACCAAATTGGTCCAGCCCCTCGGATTGGGTTTAATGACCCATGCACCAGAATTCCTCTCGATACGATATGATGACGAGGCAATTCAACCACGGTTCCCGCTTTTCCGATTCCCAAGCGTGGCATACTGGACGACAGTGATGTCAAAAATGTCGGGAAAATCATTCCAAATTCAAAACAAAAACATTTAAACAGCAATTACGCGCAAAAAACACAGAATAGAAAGGCATAGTTGAAACTTTTATTCACACATTCCGGCGTGTGGTTGAGAATTTTAATGCCACCTTGAAACATACAATGGCCAGTGCACAAACAAAACACATGGATTAATAGACGAATTTCACTGTACGACACTGAAACAACAGTCTAAATACGCCCAGTCCTAGCATGCGTGTGTGAGGTGTAAGGGTTTTTCCATGCGGATTTATACCATGTGTTGCTTGTGGAATGTATGAATTTGTGGCTTTTGCATGCGGTTTTTTTTCTTAATCACGGGTGGTGCCCCAGCACCCCCGTGAAGATGCAACGAAAGATGCAACCAAAACCATATGGACGTAAAAAAACGACAGTGGTGCTCTGACAAATGTTTTGAAGAGAGTGAGAAAGATGAGTGCGGTGAAGGGCATACAACTAATCTAATAACCGTTTAACTAAAAGCGTTTGCATATGCTCGCTCAAGCGCGATCTGCCGTTTAATTTATAGTTTACGGTTTCGTTAGAAATGCATCATTGTAGCAAAGTCAATCTTTTCCGTGAAAGAGCTAGAGAGAATATGTTACAATATGGAAACATGGAATCCAACTCAGGACACCATAATTAGATAACCCAATAGTAAATATGACTATTTATATTTATATCTATTGTGTGTTTAAGATGGAAATCTTATCCTACACATGGAGTAAATCAGTCAGAACTCCTGTGAATTCCACGGTTGAACCACCATGAGACGCATGGTCTACATGCTAGATTTAATTTTTTTTAAATTGTACCAATGGTACGATTTTACTTTTGCGATATTGAAACAACAGTCTAAATAAAAGCCTATTAAGCCTTGTAAGCCCAGCCTCCTATATATTGGTCTCGTAATGCCATTTGTTATATCGGCAGATGAGACTAGAATCACAAAAAGGTAGATAATATTATTTAATTCACTCAATGAGTCGTTTTGACCTCGCAAATTCCCAGACAATATCAGTAAGAGAAACACTCGCACATCAATGAACATTCCAAAGAAACTGCAGGAGATGCCGCAACAGTAACTTTTAACGGAGTCATCCGCTAATGTGCATTTCAATGCAACAATTTCAGAGCGTAAAAATCATTCGCCTTGACTGGGACTCGAACCCAGATCCCTCAATATCCGGTCGAGTGCTTTAGCCACTTAAGCTACCGAGGCGTCCTCTTAAACTCTGAAATTTTTGGGGCTTTTAAAGGAACTAGATGTTATGACGAAATACCGTACATACAATGTCACATGTATTCGTAGTCGTGCGCGAGGCGCCACTGTCCACGAGGTTAAAGCCAACTTTAAACACGTATGGTGTTTTCCCTTTGACAAATTCCAAAGAAACTGCGGGAGATGCCGCAACAGTAACTTTTAACGGAGTCATCCGCTAATGTGCATTTCAATGCAACAATTTCAGAGCGTAAAAATCATTCGCCTTGACTGGGACTCGAACCCAGATCCCTCAATATCCGGTCGAGTGCTTTAGCCACTTAGCCAATTGTTGCATTGAAATGCACATTAGCGGATGACTCCGTTAAAAGTTACTGTTGCGGCATCTCCCGCAGTTTCTTTGGAATTTGTCAAAGGGAAAACACCATACGTGTTTAAAGTTGGCTTTAACCTCGTGGACAGTGGCGCCTCGCGCACGACTACGAATACATGTGACATTGTATGTACGGTATTTCGTCATAACATCTAGTTCCTTTAAAAGCCCCAAAAATTTCAGAGTTTAAGAGGACGCCTCGGTAGCTTAAGTGGCTAAAGCACTCGACCGGATATTGAGGGATCTGGGTTCGAGTCCCAGTCAAGGCGAATGATTTTTACGCTCTGAAATTGTTGCATTATCAATGAACATCTTTCGTTTGCGAACTTCTCTCTCTCTTCCTTGCGCCCCTTTGGCGATTCGCGGTGTCTTCTGTACCATTTTTCGTCGATGAATATTTCCCCACGCAATTAACACCGTCCCATAGTCATCGCTGAGGGGTTGGGCTGATAAATTTTCTTTTGGCTCGCCAACGTTAAAAGGCATTTTAACGCTGCTGTTTTAACTTCTCTCGGTTTGAGGCAAGAAGTTGGGTAACTGAGAGGTATTTACAGAACGGTGCGCAGCGCGGAGAGGGGACAAACCTGCTCGTTGGACACAAGGCATGCTCGGAAAATTATTTTTCCTTAAAAATAAAGCCAAGGTGAAACTAATTCCCAAACTGATGCTTGAAAATAATCAATATCTGTAATTTATTCTGGGATGACGATAATGCAGTATCAAAAATGAGTCGCATATATAGCCGCCACAATCGGTAAGCAATTGTACCATAGGTGAGAAGTAATGAAAAAAAAATAGTTTAATTTCACTCGGGTTGGGATGTGGGAGGAAACGGAATCCACGCCAGAAATTAGACTATTGCGTGGTCCCTCTAGTCTCTGCTTTTGAGAAATATAATTGAAAAATTAATCGTAATCAGGTAACGATTTGCTTGAAAGAGGCCATGTGGTCTGAAAGGAATGCTTTCAGCTGCTGTTCGATGGGAATCCATCGATACGCTGCGCTCTGTCGTGAGGTAGGCGAAAATGGCACAGAATAATTAAAAGGAATCAGGTCACTACAAGAATTTGTGGGGGGGGAGGAGGATAAAATATGGGCGGTAATTTAATAATAATGGGTTGCCCGTGAAAAATCGAATTACACGGTTAGTGTTTCTGAAAGAATGTGAATGAACAATCGAGTCACATATGTGAACGAACAGCTCATTTTGGTCTTTTGCGAACAGCTCATTTTAATCGTTTAAAATCAGTGTCAATCACATTACTCTTATGGCAGGTCATGCTCGACATCGTACGCGGATCTTGCTTGGGAAGTCGCGAACGGATCAGTCAAATTGTAATTCTCCTTGGAAATGTTTGTGGTTCATTCAAAGAAATCAACATCGGCTCATTTTCGAGTAATTCAGATATTGTGAACGAGGCGGAAATCGTTTCAAAGTTCACCGGCATGCACATTGTAGCCTCTATTCACGGGTGGAATACCTTCACGTAAATCACAAGACAAAATTGTGAATATCGATCTAAATCATCCACAACTGCTATAGCATGTCACATTTGTTCATGTTATCTGCCCCTATATTCATGCCAGAACTGCCAATTACGACTAACTCAATCTGATAATTGGTGATATTAATTAAAGTCACTGAAGTGATCGACTTGTACATTCCCTAATAGTCCACTGAACTGTAAAATATCGATTTCAGTGGGATCGTGGGGATTTTTTTAATTCTTCGGGAATATCTGATGGTACGTGAATTCTTCGGGATCCTAATAACCTCTTCGACTATTCATCAGATTCCTTTGAGGACAACATTACTTTTTGTTCAGTATTTCGATTTAAAAAAATACTAAGTACTGGCGTGAGTCCATATACCGTGTCAATCAATACATGAGACTCGAGAAATAATTCAACTCAACTGTTTTCAACGAATATTATCGCGTCATTGAATCTTAAACTTGAATGCGGCCAGTCCCGTATATTCTGTTGCATATCAAAAACTCATTGACGAATATCTATGGCGCACACACAAGTACTCAGCCAAGGGTATCCTCTCGCTAAACTGATCAGAGCTCCCTTTATTCATATTTTCACAGAAAATCCCTGTCTTTTTCACTTCTTACAAAGATAACGCATATGAAAAAGAATGCCACAAGCAGTGAGAGAGGTACATACCATTGAAGTCACACCAAATATTAATTATTAAGTATTTCAAAGTATAAGGAAAGCCATATCATTCACTAGGCTTTACAAATGAATCTTTGACTAAAGATTTAGGGATCCGAGGAAAAAGCATTTTCTACATATAGGAAGGCATTTTGGTGACTGTGGGATCATAAAACCATATTTTAAATGACGATGAAAGTATACAGTTCACAATAATGTTGAGCCAATGTAATACACCGTGGTCACCTGAACACTTCCCCAAAATCTTATGGGCTTTTCAGTCAAAAACATTTCTAAAAAAAACAAATTTTTCCGAAACAGTCGCTCTGAGGTATTCTGCGAGACCGGAAACCAAACAATCATAAATGAACCTGCGTTAATTTCCGATCAGTGAGAGGGGAGCTCGCCTAATGCTAAGCTCGATTATGTCGAGTGAATTTCACGAATTAACAAGAAAACTAATGAGACTCCAATTTAATTTACCTGTGCTACCCAATGATTTCTCTCAAAACAATTGGGACATCCTTAAAAATAAAAATAAATCATTTGGTCGAAGCTGGAGGGTGATCGCAGGCGTTCAAATACGATTGTACGACAAAAGAAATTATTACACCAAGAGAAGAACAATTAAGACGGATTGGCAGACCCTTTCCTTGCGTCGTCTGCGGTATCCCAGGAAGATACCATTGTACCCTAGAAATTTCATAATTCGGCGAATGCGCATTGTCACCCGGATATGAACCCAGGTCTCTCTGTCTGGCATCACATCTGACAACTAAACGGGCAACCTCGACCGCAGGAGGTTGAAATATACTCATTATTTCAGGTTAGTCTTGGGCCGTACTGACAGCATTCGCGAGAGGGATGCGATATTCGGGTGGGCGATGTCGTATCACTTGCCGTTTCTGCTCCTCCCCGAAGGCGTGCCTGTAGAGGGCGGAGAGGATCCCGAATGCCACGAGGTAGAGAGATAGCTCCCGGTATATGAGCTTCCATAGGCTCCCTCGCCATTTGAAGAGGAGTCTGGTAAATCCACCGCTTGTCGAAGATGCCACTTCGTACTGGTAGCTGACGGTCATCACTCGACTTCTCGCTTGCGGCCCCGCAGAGCGGCCCGCCGGTCTCCCTTCCCGTGCTCGGCGGCAGGTTTAAAAAAAAAACTACCCCCTCCCTCGATTCTCGCCCACAATCTCCCTCCCCCACACCCGAAAACCACCCCCCCAGAGCACACAATATAAACCTTGGTACCAGAGATTGATATATATAGAGAGAGAAAGAAGAATTCCAACCACCAGGGGAGTTGACCAAGAGAACCCGACTCTGGGAGAACTGCAGAACACACTTCCAGGAGAGTCCACGGAGGTCACATGCAGCGAGGGCGGTGGACGTTGTAGTCGGCGGGCCGTATTCGGGGGAGCTGCTCGGAGAGGCGACTGACGGGGATGAGAGTTGGAGCACAAGGCCTAAGTCGAGCTCTCTCGCGAACGGTGGGCCACGAGCCAGTGTTGGAGGAAGGGGTAGGAAGAAGTGGAGGAGGAGTGTAGGGGGAGGAGGAGGTGTGTGAATAGGAGAAAGATGGGGGCGGAGAGCGTAAGGGGAGGTTTAGGTGTAGTGCGGACGGGCATTGGGGAAGGAGGGCCGAGGACAGAGAGGGGAGTCAAATGGGGAGGAGAGACGTCGCGAGAGTCAAAAGAAGCCCCCGGCACTGTATGTATGGTGAAAAGGTGGAGGGGAGGGGAAAGGAGATGTGTAATAGCAGGGCAGCCTTGAGAAGCGGACAGGTGACGTCTTGGAACGTCATCAATTTACTTTCTCCGATTCTTCGCAACTTTTGAATCGACCCATTCCACCCTATCAATCTGAGAAATGGGTTTATTTTCCAACAATTCTTTAATGTTATTTAATACGCTGTTAAAATGAAAAACACAATTTTTGTCATTTTTTATTGAATATTTTTGCTGTTATTGCCATTTTTCCATATATAACTTTCTCCAGTGCGATAGGTATGGGATGAGAATCAATATAAATTAAACAAATAATATGCTATTTTTAAGAAAGACAAAGGCTGACTTAAGCATTAAAATAGAAGTGCAAAAACTACAGCAGGTGGAAGAGTTTACATATCTCGGAAGTGTTTTGGATCAACATGGTCAAAGCAATAGGGACGTAAGGAGACGCATTGCACTAGGCAAAGAGGCTTTCACAAGGAGGGGGGGAGTTGACGACAGGGACGTTGAGTAAGGATGTTAAGAAAAGACTCATCAAAACTTTGATATGGAGTGTAGTTATATGCGGCATGGAAACTTGGCCCTCGAAGCAGGATAATAGGCGTAGATTGGAGGCTTTTGAAATGTCGGTGTGGAGATGGATGGAGAAAGTGAAATTGGCCGAAAGGAAAACAAACGAGGAAGTACTTGGTATATTGGCCGAGGAGAGGGGATTGTTGGGAGAAATCATAATGAGGCAGGAGAAATGGATGAAGGGGCTATTGATCGGCAGTGGGATGTTGAAGACTGTAATAGAGAGGAGAATGTTAGGCAAAAGAAGAAAGGACAGGAATAGGGCAGAGATATTGGACTGGATGAAGGGAGGAAGGAATAATACTGAGATGAATAGGGACTTATTGTAGAGTAGGATGTTCGGCTGTGTTTTGCTAGGAGTCACATAATATTTATTTGGTAGTTTTGTCCATCCAAAACCTACCTTACCTGGTAGTTGGCCTCATAAAAATCCAGCTAGTAACAGAACATTTTTTTACTCAACAATTCGTTTTAACTTCGAGGTGCGTTCATGTTCCGAACTATCCTATTTTTTCTATATTATGTGATTTTTTGGGTACCAGATCTTCCTGTGAAACCATAACAGGCACAGGGAAAGGAGGCCCCCCCACCCTGATGTGTGAATTTCACTTGGGCTTGGTATTGGGTGGACTCTACCATCACATACCAAACCGACCTTCCGATTGATTGCTGTGTTTATGGTTATATATATATATTATCAAATCTATGAGAGATTGAGCACATTTTTTTCATAGTAGTAAATTTGGTGGAATAAATAAATATACGCCTGAAAAAATAGGTTTGTTGATGTGGAGGTCGTGAAATAAATGTTTTGCTGCACAGCCACAGCGTTTCAGAATTGAGTGCGAAGAATAATGGAGAAAAGAAGTTGGACGGAGAGGAAGACACACAATGAAGCTGCTGAGATAGTGGGTGTAGAGAGAAAGTTCATTAACTTCTTCTTTTCACTATATATATATATATATATATATATATATATATATATATATATATATATATATATATATATATATATAGTGAAACTTAGAGTGTAGGGTAGGAGGTGGTTGGATGGGAAAATACGCAAAGGGTGAAATCAGTTGGAGAAAGGGAGTGTCACTGTTTGCTGTGGAAACGGGATTCCTAGCAGAGGAGAATGGTTTGCAAACCTTTGGTTATTTAAAAGAACATTCATATTTAATTATACGATTTCAAGTTGCTCTAAAATATCAAGTCCTTTGCCCTTATTTTCATAGTGTATAATCTCAGGATGAAATTTACACGAGTTTGGGTGATTACAGTAGATGCTTAGCTAGGAGGGCTTATCTTCCCCCTCCCTCTTTTTACCTCTCCATTTCTTTGGTTTCTCAATTGCCCTTGAGTTTGCCATCTTTCCGCTCAATGTCCCCGCCTACCTTACTCATCACTCTTTTCCTCCCCCATCGCTCAAACAGGCATATATATGATGTATTCGCAATTTGAAGCGTGTATTGTACCTGAAAATGGTTCTGTGAACCGAAACGCGTCGTACTTTCCCAAAAAACTTATGAAAAAGTGCAATTTTGTTGTTTCTCAAAATGACGAACTTCCACTACATCTCGCCGTAATCTGATGAATGCATTTATGGCAGACCTTGGACTAATCAGCTTGTTATCAGTTTCTTGTCAGCCTGTATCAGCTTAGTATCAGCTTGTTTTAGTGTGAACTTGAATTTTCTCCTTCAGGTCTACACATTTCCAATTTGTGTTCTTTCCGCGTAAATAGCCTATTCCCGTTTTTCCTCTTATCCGCTGGCACGTCATTCTTCCATCTATCACGACATTTTCAGCGTCTCTCGATACATCCTCCGCATCATCCAGAGAATCGTTGGCTTATGTCGCAGTTCGGGAAATAATGAAACTGTTAATAATTTGGTACATTCGAGGGTAATTATAGAATATCAAATGAAAGAAGAGGTTAGTGTTGCATTTTTATCCAAATAATAAAGTAGGATTAAAGAAAGAACTCGTTACATACGCGAGAAAACATGAAAATAACTTGTAATGCCAGGTGCTAATGAGGAATTGCACATATGAAAGGGAAGCTATGAGGAAGAGAAAAAAACAAGAAATGATGAGACAGTTTGAAGGGATACGAAAAATATAATGCCTTAGGGATTGAGACACCAGCATCGTTGAACGTTGCTCCCCTCTTTGAGAATCCTCACAAATGACTTATAGATTGAACATAAAATTTCAGATGCACGTTTCTATTAAAGAAACGATACCAGGAAGGGTTGACTCGAGAAAAATAATTATAGGCAGATATGTAAAAGAGTCTAAGTCTGTTATCGCCAGAGTTGTTAACTTCTAAACGGACTGGCGGTAAAAGTGGGCGCTAAGTTGATTAAAACAGGCTTGCAGATGGTTATAGACAGACAGGCAAGCGATTGCCGCTTTTATTCAGTAAATTACGGGACCGATGCGAGAAGCATGGATGGAGTTTAATCACAAAGGGACCAATTCAATTACATTCTCAATAAACAGGAAGACTAAGTTTTTGGATAAAAATGGGTGCGGGGATAAACAAGCGCAGATGAAACAGTTTACATAATTCGGCGGTATCATGAAGGCAAATGGCCGTAGTAGCGAGGGAATTGAGGGAATTGAAGAAAAAACCTCGTTGGGCGTCAAGTTGTATCGTCAAGCAGAAGGTAAATGATGACAGCACACTAAGTGAAAAAGACATAGGGAAAATATTACGAGGGTCATCCGGAAAGTAGTACCCGTTCGTGAAATAAAGACACAAAAGTAAATATTAACAAACATAAAAAATTTTATTTGAAAGAGGATACTTTAAACTACTTCTCAACATAATCTCCAAGCAAATTAAGGCATTTGTCATAACGTGTGACAAGTTTCTGTATTCCTGCTGCATAGTCCTTCGCCGCCAGCTCATTGAGATACGCGAGGGACCCATCTTGCACAAATTTTTGCATAATGCAGATGGTGTTTAACAATTTCATGAACAATTGTTCGAGAAACATTGGGAAAATGCTCACAGATGTCATCAATTGTGACGCGCCGATCGTTCCTCACGAATTCGTCAACTGAGCTCACCAGTTGGTCTGTAATGACAGACGGTCTCTCCGAACGCTCATCGTCGTGTGTGTTCCCCCTCCCCATGTTGAAGTTGCGACACCACCGCCGAACAGACGACTCGTCCATTACATTGTCTCCATACACCTCCTTTAATTGGCGATGAATATCACATGGGCGAACGTTTCTTGCATTGAGGAATTTAATCACTGCCCTCACTTCACAACTGGCGGCGTTCTCAATTTTTTTAAACATTGTAAACAATCACAGAAACAACACAGGCAATGCTAGCGTCACGCAACTTGGCCCAGAGAAGGCAGACAAGCCACTGAAGCTATCTGACCTCGTCCAGCGGCTACTCGCGTCGTCAGCACTTCATGCGGCACGAACGGGTACTACTTTCCGGATGACCCTCGTATTAGTGAATAAATATGGATCATAGTGTTCTATGGATTCGAAAGCTGGTATTTTAGGCAAGTGGATGAGGGCAGACTGGAGTACTTTTAGAGATTGGCATCGAGAAAATAATACGGACAGAGATGATGACTAACGATGAAGTTTTAAAAATGGTGAGCGAGGAGAGGAAGTTGCTGGGTGACATCTGAAGAAGACAGAAGTGTTTGGGAGGCAGAGCGGGGTGTTGATAAGAGTGTGACAGAAGTGGAAATGTTAAGAGGGAGAGAGGAAAAAAGGATAAATGCCTTTTATGCAGCATGCGAGCAAGTAGAAGACACGAATAAATGAAGAAGGAAATAATATAGGGTAAATAAGAAGATGTGCACGCAAAGCGATGAATAATTATTTGTTCGGGGCCGTGGATAGGTCGGTTATCTCTGAATGATAAACGACTGCGAAGGTTTCAACTTGGATGAGACATCACCATGTAATTTATCTATACCACGCAGTATACACCGTGAAAAAAATATTCAGTTTGGCAGCCGCAGCCACTAGAGATAACTTCGCGCCTCACTTTGCCGGGAAAGTGAATCGGAATTACGCGCAATGATTGGGAGACTACGAGGGTCCTGCCTACGAGCCGGATATAGGCCGCAGAATCCGAGAGACGGGAGGGAGGGAGAGTGTGAATCACGAGAGTACTATGGAGAGCTGCCTTGGCTCCTCACATCGCGACGATGAGCGGCGAACGACGAAGAGTGGTGACCGAAGAGCGTGCGGGTCCGACGGGCTCCCTTAAAAAAACTCTACCCTCCTCCCTCCCCCCTCCCCTCTTCCCACATTTCAAAACAAGCTATAATCCCGACACGACTGGGATCGCAAGCGCTTCATTAACTGGCCGTTCGTCCCACAAAATACCCCGCCGTCCTTCCTTTCCCCTTGTGCCTAGGGTTCCTCAAGGTTCTATTCTTGGCCAACTCCTTTTATTCCATATATGTAACGACCGAAATCGATGACATCATGTCATTTTAAATACTCGATATTCCCTACAAGAGTATTTGTCGTTCCAAAAATTAAAGAAAGTTAGTAACTTCTGTTTGCTTCTACACCTGCAATAGAATCTGCAAATATTTTACCACAGATTTAAATGTAACTATTGTAATGACTTGAATATGTTATCTTTTTGCGTGATTTATGCATAAATGGTCATTAGAAGTATTGATGAAGAGAACGGCATATATCTACCTCTTACAATCGTTCAAATTGTCTCCTTTCTCTTCCGTGAGTATAATATCAAGCATGAATTTGCTGCTACGATCTTTTCCAATGCGCTTTTGGAAATTCAAGATTTATTGCTCTTTCCGGTGAATCATAGTCGGCGTTCTCATTCCAAAGCATATGACAAAGCAATTAGCGTAATTTTATTAATACATCCAGCTTTGTTGCATAATGTCAGTATTGATTCTGAGAGAAACAATTAAATGCTTTTAGGTGTGTGTGTTGTAAAACGCTGTCCTTATTTTGTTTTTTGAGAGTATTTGTAGTATTTTCGAATAAATATTGCTCTGAATTGAAATTATTTACCAGAAATGTCCGTCTGGTTTTGTTGTTTGACATATCGCTTTCTAGGCCATCTTGCGTTTTGTTTTCAATTGTAAATGTGGTGAGTCATTTTTCTTCATCTAATCTGTTGACTGCATCTGTTGTTGTTTTATGATTACGAGTCCCACCTGTTTGTCGTGAGCTGACTTTGGGATAGTGCATACCCTTTTGAATGAAAAGCCGCTAGTTCATGCTAATACTATTCCCTATAATTTTTCCTATTTGCCGAAGAGTCATTCTTTTGATTTATTATTTTCACAGTCAGGGTCAGTATACTGTGAGCACTGAATTGGGTAAAGGGTGAACTGACGTTCCTGGATCTGAAGCATGCATACTAGTGAAATTTTGATTACTCTTAACTTCAGTGTGAAGTATTACAACATCAAGTTTTTTCTTAAAATAAATTGAACATATAAAATTGACTTATCTAAATACGTCCCGAAATTATTTGTCAAGTGAAATAAAAAACGACGACGCTCAGTGTGTTACAACGGCCTTAACCAACTCAAAGTGAAGCAAAGAACGAGCGAAAAAAAATCCCCTTAGAATATACAATTTATTGATACAAATTCGAACTCATCTCATTGCTTTTCTTAGCTTTCAAACAGACAAAAGTTGTAATACTTGCTACATTTTTTAAAATGATTACGTTCTGCTGACAATTTACATTAAGAATGCGGTCATGAGGAAAATTTTAAAATTCAAGAACTGCTTGACCCCTCTCTGTCGACTTATAAAACAATGCTAGCTTGAAAAATTCAAAGAATATCAATAAAAATCAAATTTATTTTGAGTTAAAGTGAATTAGAATTAGAGATGTTTGAGTTAATGAAATGTTGAGCTATGGAAGTTCTGAATTACGGTATTCCGACTGAATTATTTATCTATGCTTCATCAAATATACAAATAAGTGTTTATTTTTTCTATCCTTTCGCCCCCTTCCCCCTCCCGTCTACCCTCTAATCCTCCCCCTACCCTCCGTTTTAGCCCCCCCCACGTCCCTTCGCACTTGGTCTCGCGATAATTATAGTCGCCTCGCGACTCTTCGTCAGCTCTCCCCACCCCATCTCCCCTTCCACCCCGCACACACCCCCCGCCGTCAACGGCTGCCAAGGCATGAGGGTGAGGCGCCCGGCATACTGTCTGGCGCCTCGCGAGCACGCCCGCTGACTGGCGATGGGAAAAATACGAGCACATTTTTCAATATACGCTACTTTCTCATCCGATAACCGCTTAGTTTCTGGAAAAAATATGCATCTCAGACGCATGTATTTTTCTTTTTTTTTTTTGAGCTTACAAAGATTTAAAATGAACCAAAAACACGCTCCATTAATTTATTATTTAATTAACATTCGTGCATAACCTTTAACTTACTTTAACTCTATTTTGAAAAAGGAAGTATCAGTATATCCAAAAATGTAATGACCTGAAGGAATAGTAAAATGCCATGAGTGGCGGTTAAATGCACAGATTTATTGGAATAAATCCTCGCTATATTTGCTTTGAATCACTTATGGTAACTTGTGCCTCCGTAACCTTAATACTCGATTCGGTTATGAAATCGACGAATATAAATTATTAAATTACCATCAAAGTTCACCTTTAAGCAATTTATCCTTCCTATCTGAGACAACGTTTTGGGAGGTTCCTAACGACTATAATCTTCCACGTGCTGCAAAAACTTCCTTATTTTTGCCCTGCTATGCTTACCTCCTTTATTTAGGTGTATTTTGTACCTGCCTTCATGCCGTCTAAAGTTTTCATGTCAACTTCCTTCCTGTGCCTTGCTTACCTTACATCCTCCTCCTCCCATCCGTCACGGCCTTATCAAATCTCAACCTTGCTTCCAATTATGTATACTTCTCCTACTTATTTTGCCTTCTTCGGATTTTCCCCTCCCTCTCTACCCGCATCATATTATAAAATTCAGCGTTTGTCTTCCACTCCGTCCACTTTATTTTCTCTATAGTCTCCGCATGGGGAACAATTATTACCACATGCGAGCACATTGGCTTTCGGTTCATGGCAATCTTCTTTCCTCTTTAGGATTAGATAACTAATGACATCAAGAGCAAAATATCTTAAAATCTTTTCAAAAAAGTTCTAAAACGAAAGGTAAAATAAATTAGATCTGTTAAATATTTGTTTCTTTCCGAAAAAATAAATAATTTGGAGCCGAGTGGAAGGCTTCAATCAGAGATTGCGTCCTTTTCGCAGGGATATCGGGGCGTCCTTCGTCGACCTTCAGCCGGCGATCCAATCGTGTAGGAACCCCCTGAACCGTTCTGGTGTTCACTAGACGTCTGAGGCCGCCAGGTGTGTGTTATGGGTAAGATTTTTGAGCCCGTAAGAGCATTTTTAGAGTAAATTGTAGGCAAGCGTGTAGGTCAAAATGTGGGTCTCTTAAAGTCTTCTTTGCCAAATTATTTAGCTATAAATTATGCGAGAGTCAGTGCTAGCAATATTTCCTTTAAAACGAATCAGATAGCATCGGGCGGAAAATTTTATAAGGGATTTAATATTAATATGAAGACGATCGTCGTTAAAAATTCAAAAACCGTAGTGTCAAGAAAGCATTATCTGTATTGGTAGTAATTTGCCAAAGCTAAGGGAATAAAGTCGAAGGATATTATCACTTAATTCAGAGCACATGTGCAGATAAAATTATTGTGACTGAAAGCCGGTTACCCACTTATATCGCCGAAAGTGAAATTTTCCCAAAATCCTTTTCCATTTACAGAAATGACAGAGCAAATAGAATTGGGGGCGGTGTTTTTATTGCAGTTCAAAATTCTTGCGTCAACAGGCCTGAGTTAATTCCACGTACTGGTTTATAAAGCATTTGTGTTCCATGAAAAGTTCTCAATTCAAAATAATTTATGCATGCGCATTTTACAGACCACCGGACAACACAGATAATTCAATATCAAAATTAGATCAGCAAACCAAAGGTTTCTAATCTCAATACAATGATCGCGACGTTATTATCGATGGAGATTCTAATATCCCATCTATTGACTGGAGTACATATCGTTTTAAAACGGGAGGAAAAGACAAAGATATCTTCGATTCACGATTGAATTCTTTTGCGTTGAGCTCCTTACATCAACGTGTCCCTTCACCAACTTTGGGGAGATAATATTCTTGATTTGTTAGCAATGAACATCCCCGAGAAAGTGTTAACTGTAGAAACTATAAAAAAATTAGTGAATAAAGGGCAGTAAATCCTAAGTTTTTGCTACATGAGGTCTGAAATAAGAAGCTTAAAAAGGACAATTTACTTGTTTAAAGAAGAGGATTACAATGGCCTTAAGTGCGTGCTATGGAATTAATTTGCTAGTTTTAAGAAATGTAGCAATCACGGAAATACTGAGGATACGTGGAATCACTTCCTTGAGATCACGCACTCAGCAGTCAAGTTAATTCCCAGTAAATTTATAAAGGATAACACGGAACCAATATGGGGCAACGCGGATGTTATACCTGTCAAAGCTTGCGATGTCAAAGGCTATGCCATGCAAAGGTGAAAAATATTACGGGTGATCTCTCTGGTGAAAAAAGGAATAATAGCTTATCATGACAAGATATCTAGGGCAAATGCCTAGAATGAATTTCGGAAATCGTAGAGCGAAGTAAAAGGAAAAGGTTAACGGAAAATTTGAAAGAGAATCCGAAAGCATTTTGGTCGTTTGTCAAGAGAGGTTCAGGGCTCAAAATGGAAATATCATAAATTGGAATAGAACGTCTGCTGAAAAATGTTAAGCCTAATAAATCCTCCGGACCCGATGAAATACCTGCTCCTATATTTTAGGATCTAGTTTTGGAAATTGTGTCGTATTTAGAAATTATATTTAACAAGACAAAACATCTGGGTGTTACCCTCACTCACGATCTCTCCTGGGTGAAACACATACGAGGTCTGATCAAAAAGTATCACGACTTTTATGTCTTTTTCAAAAATTATTTTTTTATTCATGAATTTATATTTTGTCCCCTTCAAAGTAATCCCCATTCAGTTTCGGGAACAAGAAAAGGTCACTGGGGCCAGATTTGGGAAATGCGGTGGCTAAGGCATCATTAGTGTGTTGTGTTTGGCCAAAAATTCGCGCACAAGTAACGATGTTTGAGCAGGGGCGTTGCCATGGTGCGAAAGCCAATTTTTGTTTTTCCACAAATCCGGGCGGGCTTCCACAAATTTGTGGCGGATTGCTTCGCGCAAATTGTGCATAACTTGCAGGAATTATTCCTTATTTACCGTTCTACCCTGTGGCGAGAACTCATCAATCGAAGAAAACTGCAATTGAAGAAAACTGTAAGCAAAACTTTTGCATTCGAGCGTACTTTTTTCGGTCTCGACTCGTGCTGCAGCTTCCATTGGGATGATTGAACGTTTGAGTTTCCACCTCATGATCATAAACCCATGATTCGTCACCAGTTATGACCGAATGGAGGGAATTTGGGTCGTCGCGTCGAGTCCAACTCCTCATTAGCAATGTTAATGTGTTGCTGTTTTTGGTCGAAATTGAGGGCAATTTCGGTACGAATTTCGCGGCGACCCGTGTCATGCCCGAATCATCGGTAATGGCACGAGCCAATCGATATGCTGAGTTCCTCAGCAACTTCTCTAACGGTGATTCGACGATTGACCAATTGGACTATTTTCTTCACTTCATCAATGTATTCGTTTGTTGTTGACGTGCTCGGGCGTCCGGCACGCTCTTCGTCGTTCACATCTTCTCGGCCCTCTGAGAACATTTTATACCACCGATAAACGTTGCTTTGGTCCAAAGTAGCTTCTCCATATGCCCCAGTCAACGTTTGGAATGCGTCCGCGCACTTAATTTCGTTTTTCACACAAAATTAGATACAGATTCTTTGATCCTTTTTTTGGAACAGGCAAAAATCGAAGACAAGCCAAAACACGTCCCAGCAAGACAGCTGTCAACAATTAACTGGGCATTCAAAATGGCCGAACCTTTCTGCATAAGTGAGAGACACAAGTACCAACATGACGCTACAACAAAATCTTAAATCATATATACGTAACCCGCGAAAATTCAAAATTCGCGATACTTTTTGAACAGAACTCGTACGGGGAATATATGGACAAGCTAAAAAAAATTAGGATTTATTGGAAGAGTAGAAGAGAGCTGTGATAAAAAGGTCAAAGAGAAATGTTATCTTTCGCTCGTTAAGCCTCATTTAGAATATGTTGCCAGTATTAATGGGATCCTCATGACGAGGATCTCGTATCGTTCAAACAATGCAAATTCCTATTCTAACTAATTCCGTTCTTTTCTGCGTCTTCTATGCTGCTACTATCGCTTTTAAATTTTCTCCTAGGATTTCGTGAGATTACGACCGCGGAAGCTTTCCTCCCCCGCTGCCAATGGGGCCGGGTCCTGTAGTTGCTAGGACTCATTTTCATTATAGAGTCCATCCTAAAAATCCTGGACTGAATAATTAGGTGTTAACTTTCGTCGAAACTGTTTTTAATCCGACATCATTACTCAATGGCCGTTGCACTCGGGTAATTATTAATGAGGAAGGAAAATTTTATATCAATATGTTAAACACTAGTTTTTAAAACTGGGATATTCATTCATATTTTAAATGCTTTCTTTTTGCGGAAGATGCCTCTTCCGTCCATCAAAGCCCACGTTAAACATTCCTGCTCAGTCGAAGAACGGTTTACGAAAAATCTATGATTATTTAAAAACATTTCTAACTTTCAAGGATGAGTGTGTCAGCAGGAGGATAGACAGGCTGGCCTGCCGGTTTATTGAAAAAAATTGCAATCGTATATAGTTTTCTTAGAAGATAGTATTGCCGGAAGACGGAGACCTTCTTCCGTCGAGATCTCCAGGAGGGGGAGGTGAGAATTTTTCGCGCGTGTCAACAAAGCGGATTTGCACAACATGCGCAGTCGCGTGGCCTTTGTTTGACTTCCTTCTTCGGGTGACCTTCGCTTTTCGAGCGGCTCAGTGGGGGCATGGAAGTTCCAGTTTAGCACGAAGATGGCTCAACACCTGCGGTCGAATTGTCCGTCTTATCTTCGGCTTTAGATTGTGGTCATTGCTCCCGAAGCATTCCGCATAGAGTCGTGCGTGTGCAAACAGCGACCTCGTTAACACGCATTCCAGCCGTCCGTTGTTATTGCAGTGCATGCGCACGCGTGCTTGCGTTCCAGTTCGGATTGTTGTGACGTATTGATGCAAGCTACTTGTGTGTTTGAGTAAAGCGGTCACGCGCGCGAGGGGGTCCCGCGGGATACCAGGGAAATACGAGGACGATTGAAGCGAGCGAGGATTAATTGCTTACGTTTTAGTGTCTGAGAAATGTGATTTTTGAGGTTTCCAAAGGAACTAATCTCAAGTGAGCCGTTCTCTGATCCATTGCTGATCCTTTGGACCTTTGAAGGAAGACGTTTTAGGCGAAGATTTAAAAAAATCAGACCACATAATGGTCTGATTTTAAAAAAATCCAAAATGAGTTCTTTCATCCTCAGAAAAATTTGTTTTCGACTTGTCTATTACAACATTCGCGTTATATAGGACGACTTGCGGATTTAACTATGAAAACTATTTACCTTGTTTGCGTATAAAAACACAAAAATTCCAAAGAAGTGGTAATTTTTTCAGATTGAATTTCATAACTTCTCAATAGTTTCGTATATTTTATCCTCAAGAGTATTTTGTTCTCGACCGGTTTATAACGTTATTTACGATATTAAGCGTGTGAAGAAACTAATATTACTTAGCCCCTCGAAAAAGCATATATTTTTTGCAAAAAAAAGTTTTCTATTTTCTACTCCTTTAGCGTTTTCCACAAATATGACTCTTGGGCGGGAAAGGGAAGCCTCCCTCCCGGCCCACCGAGCTTGCTGGAGGTCACCGTGATTCAAGAAGAACATGTGACTGTCCTAAACTGGCCTCCAAAGGGAAAAGTAGGGGGATCACATGGCTTTAACTGCGAATACTATACCGATTACCATTATAGCACCAGTTTTCACCCGCGTGTTGAACCGTACTTCACAAAATGTTTGCTCGACGGATATTCAAAAACTTTCTATTATATCCCTGACACCAAAAATATCAAAGCCAAAAGATTTTAACGATTTTAGACCCATTGCTCTACAAAAAAAATGCGATCATAAGATTTTAACCCATATATTTAAAAATAGACCTGGTCCATGACTGGCACCATTTTATACGCAGTTCCTAATACGCAGTTTCTCCAACGCCAAAAATATTAGTCACGTCACTATAGTTTGAAGAGATACGATAGCATCAGTACACATCTCTGAACGAGAGAGTTTACTGGCACTCTTGGCAATTGATTTGAAAAAAGCATGTGACAACGCACGCGTGTTGAGTGGACTGTACCAATTTTAAAAGAAGATGGCCTTCCTAGATTATATCACGCGAATGAATTCTACTCAGTAGACCGACGATGTTCGTGTGTTTTTGTCTGTGGTCTCCCGGAATACTTCCAGCATCTCTCCAGCAAGAGATTCCGTCATGAGACAGTGATGTTCCCGCTACTTCGCCCGCTCAATACGAGGGCGATCGGGTCCGAGAGGAGGGACATGGGTCACTGCATGGACACGCGGATAATATCACACCCTTCACTAAAAGCCCCGACGAGTTACAGAACATACGCAAAGTCTCTAAAAATGTCTTCCTCCTCATCGACAGCTCTTTTGGTGCAGTGACACCATTTTATCACCAAAGTGGAATCCGCATCGCCTGTTGCACACCCGTGCTCAATTATTCGGGCTAATAAATCTCAGAATCTGACGAGTAAAGGACATTCCTACGGCGACGCAACAATAATCTGTCTTTTATTACCAGGCGATATATCAAATGGAGAACAAGTATGTTCAAGGTGTCAACTGCCCCTAGTTTACGACTTGGTCTACACTGATAAGCCAACTTATCAAATGCCTGAATTGATTCGCACGTTTGGCCTCTGTCTAAGATGGTCACACCCTAGATAATTCGAAGTACTATTACGCTAATGTGAACCGGATAGGAGGGGGTAAGAATAACTATACCAGAAGTGGGCATTAAAGAAGGTATGTTAATTTTGTCAAACCAAGTTTGTAAACCCTCAGATGGAAGGAGTTATGGATGGAGGATTTATTAAAGTCTGACTTGAAGTCTCTAATTTAGGGGAATTCCTAAAGGAATTGAAAGCACGCGGGAAAGTCACTTGATCCAAAAGGATAAGCTCCCTGCCAAAATGCTGTGCAGCAAGGAGGGCAGAAGGTGAAGGAGAAAACCCTTCCTGCTCCCCCCAGGTCCTGTCGAAAGGTCCAACTGCGTCTGAAAAACGTCGAATGAGGTCTTCGAAAAGTAATTGCGACTTTCATCCTCACGGGAGTCGAAAGCTGCAAATTCAAACTCCACCCTCCTCTCCCTCCAGATTTGCACTTCGACCGATGACCTATCACGTCGATGTAGTGCATGAACTCACTTAAATAGGGAATGGTAAACGATGGAGGAAATATTTAACACTTGCGACATTTTTCTGATTAGAGTGGTCTTGGATTTCCTCGGACTAACTTCCAACTGTTCCCACAATTTCACAATGATTTCATCACATTTTTTTAGCAGCAGATTTAATAAACGAAAGATCTTTGGTAGTTGATGCGGTAGCTCAGAGGTAGAGCGTTAGACTACTGACCGGAGGGCCCGGGTTGGATTTCAAGGCACACCTCATTGGGCACCCTCAGCTACACCTGAGCTGTGGGATTTTCTTAGAAAATCCTAGCCGGCACAATGAAAGGAACTGCCGGGGGGGGGTCTATTCCTTCCCTTGTGCACTGTATGTAGGATAAACTGGACGAAACCCCATCATCAGGTTCAAAGAGCACCTAACTCATTACAAAAACGGTCGTTTTAACCGATTAGCGGTTGCCAAACACAATCGTATATAAAACAGGCCACGCCATCACACTCAAAAATTTAACTTTAAACAAACTGACAGATTACTTCAAACTCGACGCCGCCGAAAGCGTATATTTTCACATACGCCAAGAAAACATGAACAACGAGCCAGGCATCATAAACAGCACACTTAATCAATTATTAAAAGATTTTAAACAAGTCAAATATTAAAATACACTAACGGACATTTTTAACAATGCAACTACCTCTCCCTCCCCCCCATTCCCCCCTCGCCAACTTCATTACTAACTCGACATCGATGAGTGACTCGCTACTGATGTCTTCTCGCTGTTAGGCCCTTCCTTTACTCTCCCCGTTGATGGCCATCGGCTGATCTAAATAACGTATTGGAGCTTTTTGAAGATTTCGTATTATTGGTTTTACGAATTTACTTCACATTCACAGCCAATAGCTCCCACGTCTTATTTCTAAACCTTAAGTTACTCAGTGGTTTCCCCCTCGTTCTGAAGAGCAAGGCGGTTATTAATGAGAAATATTGGAACCTGTGGAGATGGCGACAGAAACCTTAACTTTTCGGTGCTCATAAAAGTGAGGATCTAAGGAATGCAGTATGAAACCTTGCTCTCTTCAGCTAACTTCACGAATTTCGTACCATGCAGGTGTAATGTGGTGGAATATGTGTATGTTCACGACCAAATTATAATTTTCAATGTGAGTACAGGTGCTGTTTGGATGTGTGTACCGATATTTTAAGACACTAATTCTCCTTACTCGAAAATATTTATTTTTAAAGACATTTAATCACTCTCAACACTTACAGATTCAATCTGAAATTCAATGTCTCGATGAAGCAGTTTGATAATTCTGGAAAAACCACTTTTAAATTTCTAAAATCGCGCAGTGGAATCACTGTAGAAACATCTCGTGCGTAATTCACTTTGCCTTTCATGAATAAAAATTAATAGCGGAATTGATCAGATTCCAGTACGTTGAAAAAAATTAATTTTCTTGCTTCAGAATAAAATTTTCAATATACCTTGCAAATTTTTGATAAATAAGAAAATTATTCCCGGGATGGTGACCTTACAAAATTCTGCACACATGTAGGACCTATGATAATTAATTTATTTATTTATGCTCTAAACTGCCCTATATTTCTCCAGAGGACTAGAGTTTACAGTTCTACCTTGGGGTTGATTTTACTTGAATTTGGTGTTTCGACCTCTGAGAAGTTCGATTGAACCCGTAACGTGGCAAGTCAAGATGCCAATTGGCACGCAGGTCACCGGGTGAAACCAAAATGGACCAGAATTCTCCACGGCGGTAAATCATCCTGTAATAATATGCTCCGCCTCATAACATCAAGGATACCAAGTTAAGCATAACACACAGGGAGTCCCAAGATGAGGCTCGTTTGAAAGAAAATACGGAATGTTAAGATATATTAAAAAATAGAATATTCAACCCTCGAGGTCTCTAGTTGACCTTAATTGCGGTTACAACAAAACTACGAAAAGCGTTCAACCTAATCTCACATAAATAAATTAATATATATACCATAAACACAGTAATCAACCCGAAGGTCGGTTTAGTAGGTGATGGTAGAGTTCACCCAGTACTAAGCCCGACGGCGTGTGAAATTGACACATCAGGGTATGGGGGCCAGTTCCTTTCCCTGTGCCGGTTATGGTTTCCCAGGAAGATCTTGTACCCGAAAAATCACATAGCTTGGGTTGAGCTGCAGGTGCCCAGAGAGGCTTGCCCGGGAATCGAACCTGGAACCCTCTGGTCAGCAGTCCAACGCTCTACCCACTGAACTACCGCGACCCATTATATATATTAATATATATGGATATATATGGATATATATATATATATATATATATATATATATATATATATATATATATATATATACATATATATATATATATATATATATAAATTTATTAACCCCTACCCGGATGTGTGAATTTCACATACCATATAAGGTTTAATATTTCGTGAACTCTACCGTAACCTGCTTTATTTTGAAAATAAATTTCCTATATATATATGAACCATAAACACAGTAATCAACCCGAAGGTCGGTTTGGTAGGTGATGGTAGATTTCACGAAATATTAAACCTTATATGGTATGTGAAATTCACACATCAGGGTAGGGGGGATAGTGCCTTTCCCTGTGCCACCTCTGGTTTCCCAGGAAGATATAGTACCAGAAAAATCTCACAGCTTGGGTGAAGCTGAGGGTGCCTGTAGAGGCTTGCCTGGGCATAGAACCCATGCTCTCCAATTGGTAGTTCATACATATCTCCTGAGGTAACTTGGGAAGGCAATAGCATTTTTTTTATCTAAACCATCACAATAATTTGATAAAAATTTGCCATTAAAAAAATGGGGCATTGCTGTGCTATGCAGAATGGCTCGAATGGAATTAACATGTGATGAGTTGGTCTTATTCTAGGCACATTAGAACAAATGCTTGCTGGGAAACCAATTATTCTTATCTTACATGTTAACTTTCATGGATGTCTATTTTCATCTCCTTCTCCATACATTCAGATTTCAACGTTAGGTATTCTTAATGTTGAGGTAGGTATGGTTCATCATAGCTATCTAATACGATTCAACTGCATCATGGTTATTATTTTACCATACGCGGTCTGTCTAAAAAGTATCGCGAATTTTGAATTTTAGCGGGTTACGTATATTTGATTTTTGATTTCTTTGTGGCGTTATGTTGGTACTTGTGTCTCTCTCTTATGCCGAAAAGTTCGGCCATTTTGAATGTTCCGTTAATTTTTGACAGCTGTTTTGCAAGGACGTGTTTTGACTTGTCTTCGATTTTTGCCTGTTCCAAAAAATGGATCAAAAAATCTGTATCAAATTTTGTGTAAAAAACGAAATAAAATGCGCGGACGCATTCCGAATGTTGACTGTGGCAGAAGGAGAAGCTACCTTGGGCCGAAGCAACGTTTATCGGTGGTACAAAATGTTTTCAGAGGGCCGAGAAGATCTGAACGATGAAGCGCGAGCAGTTTGTTGCTGACGCCCGAGCACGGCTTTTGCACTATGACAACGCCCCTGTCTACACATCGTTACTTGTGCGCGAATTTTTGGCCAAAAATAACACACCAATGATGCCGCAGCCATCGCATTCCCCAGACCTGGCCCCAAGTGACTTTTTCTTGATTCCGAAATTGAAGAGGCCCACGAAAGTACGACGCTACGCTACGATTGACGAGATTAAGACTGCATCGAAGGAGGAGCTGAACAAGATCACAAAAAAATGATTTTTTGAAACGCTTCGAGGATTGGAAAAAACGTTGGCACAAGTTTATAATATCAAATGGGGATTACCTTGAAGGGGACGAAATAGATATTCATGAATAAATAATTTTTGAAAAAACACTTAAGTCGTGATACTTATTGAACAGACTTCGTATATCTATATGGAGAAGAATGAAAATGAATACAAAAATTGATGCCATTGAATAAAGGAAGTTTTAAGAATTAATCGCTATATAATTGAGAATTTTAAGAATAAATAGAAGTTTTATCAATTTTTATTTTTAAATTACAAGGGTTATAATATTCCCAAATTTTGTGATTTGGTTATTGGAGGCTTAGCTTGTACCAAGCTCAAAATTTGATATGTCAATGTTGAATGTGTTAGGTGGCAAACATGTAGAGGTACTATATTCATATATTGACCATGCATTTTAAATAGAGATTGTGTATGATACTAAGTAAGTATTTGATTTCTGGTGTACTAAGGAAAATTTGGAACTCACCTTAAAAGTTGAAGGCTGAGAATTCCAAAAAAATAAAAAAATTGTCTAGAATAAACAACTTTTAAACAACTATTAAGAACTAGTTCCTTACAGAACCATCAAAGGTTGCATATAAGGATTTTAACTGGCCTCAATCACACTCGACTATGCAATTTCATAAGCTTATTTTAAACAGCATCTTAACTTAGCATGTAGGAATACTGCATGGAAGTTTCCACAAAAACTGAAGAGGTACTTAAGTAACCATTATCTGCAAAACCAAATTTTTAATGGATTCCTGGATGACATGGCTAAGATTATCCTCCCATTCCAACTGATGATAAGCATCAGTCCTGATGGCACTGTCCAATCTACCAACAAAACCTCTAACAGTGCATTCACTTCATAAGAGGCTGGGAATCAAACCAGTGAGTGGTCCAGTTAGCAAGCAAGGTAGCCAAAATGTTTGGAAGAGAAGAATTCTAGAGCCAATCGGACAATTAGCAGCTCTTTTTAAGTTGGTCCCATTACAATTCTTTCACATGGAATAACCGTAGGACTTAATCCATTCAGGACAAAATTATCGGCAATAATCCAAGAATAAATTGCTGGGAAGAAGAACTGGGGATGATATCATTTTGCTATCATCATGATGATGGCCACACCACACTCTCGATCCAGGGGAGGTAGTGTGCGACCTTTGTGTAGAGGGCGGCTGTGTTCTCTGACCCACACAAGACGGTACCAAATGAAGTAACACCTAGGATTCGGATGATGCACTTATCCTTCTTGTCTCTCATTTGCAGCGGCCCGCCGGAGTCACCCTGTGAATCAAAAGAGGAATCTTTGAACATAGACTTCAACTAGGTTGATTTTTTTATACTTTCACCGAATGGGATAAATTGATAATTCATCTGAAAATGTTCATGCAAATGGGCAAAAATTTATGTTAGTGAAAGCATTGAGTTATTGTGAGTTTGTTTGCCCAGTTTTATTGTTTGGTAGTCCACTGTTTGAGGTAAGCTTTGGATGGACACAGACTAACCTCTGAAAATTACAAGTAACTGCTGGAGATGCCACAACAGTAAATTTTAACAGAGTCATTCATAAATATGAATTTCAATATAACAATTTTAGAGTGTCAAAATCATTCAAGTTTAAGAGGACGCCTTGATAGCTTAACTGGCTAAAGCACTCGGCTGGACATCTAGGGATCCAGGTTCAAATCCTGGTCTAAGCAAATGATTTTTATACTCTGAAATATTTGCATTGAAATAACTTCTGGAACTTTTCTAAACCTCTCCCAACAACTTGACGCACCACACTAAGAGAAATCTTTCTTTAATTTTTCATCCTTTCTTCCGCCTCTCATTCTGTTCAGCATGTCTATCCTTTTCTTCCCCTTATTCCACCTGTCAAAGATTTCCACTCCTATGACAGTCTTGAATTGTCCTATTGAAATTCAAACTGCTCTCCACATATCTTTTCTACGTCCTTTGGATTTCTCTGAACAGCCCCCTCTCCACACCCACTATTCCTAGCACTTCCTCATCTCTTTTTCTTTCCATCTAGTTCATTTCTTCCATCCTTATCCATACACCCACATCTCAAAAGTCTCTGATGTACCCCTATAATCTTACTTCAAAGACCAAGTTTATTAGCTGTGCAAAATAACTCTCTATGTCTAAGTTCTCGCTTGTCTTTCCTTAACATCCTTACTCAATGACCCCGCCATCCCCTACTTGTAAAGGCTTCTTTGCCTTTATCCAGTATGGCACCTTAAAATAACAACCATTTCCGTGAAAACCAGGTGTTACTTCATAATAGGGATTATGGTTTATACCACTCCAATGTTTCATTAACTTCCATAAAATGAAAAAATTCTTCATAAGAGTTGATTTATTATTAATTAGGTAAACGATCAAGGCTGTTAGAGAAAAATGTGACTGCCAATGAGAGCTGATGGAGCATAAAATATAGTTTGGTAAAACGATAAGCATTCTTAATTTGACAAGCTACATTTAAAGCTTCTCTCAAAAATGTCCATTATTCCAATATTCAGAAAGGCATGCTTGTGTGAATATATATGCTTATGTGCTCCTACATATGGTTATGTATACATATGTATGTACAAATATATATGTATTTGTGTAAAAGTGAATACTAATACAAATAAGGCTGGTGACCAAACTCCACCATACTGGAAGCCGTAATTGTGGGGTAATATACGTATTTAAATCTATGAAAAAATATTATTTTCATGAAAAAATCCTACTTCTAGATTTATAAAGAAATAAGGAATTTTTGAAGACCCTTGGGTGAGTTTTTACCATTCGTTGAATCATGCCTGCCTGTATGTATAAGATTAGTTTTTTAACATGAATGCAATAATTTAAAAACTATTAAATTAAGACCATTACATCATTAAATATTTTAAATATCTATCAATAACAGATAATTAATTTAATTAAAAGACCCAAGGTCAGCATTGACACTCGGGAAGTGACCATTTCGACCTTTTTTGTAATATGTGACAGTAACGTCACCCCCAAAGAAAGCATTTTAAAAGATATATGAAGGTCTGAGAATTATTTCCATGAAGTTGATGAGAATGCCTATGATACATAATTTTATCATTATCTTTGAAAAAAAGGAGTTCTTGACATGAGATATTGGTGTAAATAAAAGATTCAATGTTTATCTTTCTGTACAAAGAAAATTTATACAATGCTGCTAAAGGGGTTCATCTACTGTCACAAGCAAACATCAGTTTTGCCAAACTTGATAAATATTTAGTGGATGCAATTTTAATTTCTTTGGAATTTTAAACCTACCTCATGTCTTTGTTTTTAACTATTTTCAATTGAAATTAATTAAATTGAATTAATCAACTTTTTAGGGGCTCTTGCAGATATACATCGATATATATTCTTCATCCAATAAAAAAATTACACACCTACCTTACTTAAAATAGTGAAAATAGAGAAAAGTGGAAAATAGTAAATAGAAAGAAGACAAGCAAACCATAGATTATTGATGAGGCGATTTCTTCATTTTCTCACTTCTTTAGAACTTCTGCCTGCCTTCATGACATCTGTGCATGTAAAAAGCCGAATCACTTCCTTCCTCTATTCCTGCTTACCTTCTCATTGATGATGACCACAGCCATATCAACATCCAAATATTTTCATATCTACTCCATCCACCTCCTCTGTCTTTTTCTGATTTACCATCATAACTTCCTCTCTTTGCACTCACTCATTAAAACCTCAGCATTTGTCTTCTTCTCCTAACTACTTATTTGCTCTCCATTCTCCACCACACCCACATCTCAAAAGCCTCCTTCCATGCTCACCCTCTTCCCTCAAAGACCAGGTCTCATATCCATAAAGCACTATGCCTAATATTAAAGTTTTGCTAATCTTTCATTCGCATATTCACTTAGTGTATCAGTCTAAAAATATTCCCTTTTTGTAAATGCTTCCTTTGCTAACACAGTCCTTCTTCCGTGTTCTATTTTACTCTATGTATTGTGCAAATGCACGAGTTTGTCCATCTACTGTAGTATATTCCTTGCTCCTTAACTTTTTAATTTCAAGATACATAATGCAGTCATTGTTACTTGATGGTCATGGCAGTTATCATTAATCCAATGAATCACCTCAGCCACAATATTATTTATATCAACAGCTGATGTTAGATATTGAATATTACACTGCTCTAGAAAAAATTGGAACAGGGAAGTGAGCTTACATCACAGGTGTCCTTCCCACCAGCAAGGTGGCCAGCACACAGCTGAGAGTCACGGATGCCTTCAGACAGCTTGGATGTCTTCAACACCGCGGAGAACACTTGGGTGCACACATCCGAGCTATATAGGTCGAGAGTCACGTGCTTCAGCACCCTCGATGTAGACGGATCTGAAAAGAGAAAGAGTAGGAGAATGCAGTGAATAAAGAAAGATAAAGTTGAGTTAAAAATGATATTTATTTATTGAAAATAAATTGTTTCTATTGCATAAATACTGGGTTCAATATGACAAAAGGGAATATTTATCAACATTAATTAACTGGAGGGAAAAATAGTACATGTAAATATTATGCAAGTCCAAATTACCCTATTCAACCAATTCAATAACAATAATGATATAATTGATTTACTTTGATGAATGGTAAAATCACATTTAATTTCAGCAATATAAATATAACTTAATACATAAATATAAATCCTTAAATGTGACTAAGATTGTCACAAAAAAATTCATCACTTGAGTAAAGTGGGTTAGCAAGTATTTACCCTTTTCTTGAAATTCATGATACTGTCTGATTGCAACTGAATTGGCAGCCAGTTATACAATCGAATGTTCACATAATGAAATGAGTTGTATGTTAAGGACAGTCTACAATAAGAGTATTCTAATTTGCTTTACTCCTAATGGTGTAGTTATGGATGTGAGATCTTAATTGGCAAGTTTCTAGATTAACTTTCACATAAGTCAGAAGCTTTGATATACATAAACTAAATATAGTCATGATGACATAACTAATAAAAAAGGTTAGGAGGAAAGGCAAAGTTAAACGTTGAAATATGAGGGCAAAAACTAGAGCACATGGAACAGTGTATGTATCTCAGAAGTGTTCTGGACCAAAATGGTCCAAGTATTAGGGACGTAGGGAGAAAAATTGCACTAGAAAAGAAGACTTTCACAAAGATAAGGGCATTGATGACAGGGATGTTGACCAAAGATTTTATGGAAAGACTCATTCAAACTTTGATATGGAGCATGGCTATGTACGGTATTGAAACATGGTCATTGAAGTAGGATGATAGATGCAGATTGGAGGCTTTTGAAATGTGGATGTGGAGAAGGATTGAGGAGATGTAGTGGACAGAAAGTAAAACAAATGAGAAAATGCTAGGTATGCTAGGGGAGGAGAGAGGGGACTGTTGGGAGAAATCTTAAGGAGGCAAGAAAATTGGATGCAAAGCATTTTCATTGGCAGTGGAATGTTAAAGTCTGTGACATATAGAGAGGATGGGGTAAGAAGAGGATAGAAGTAGTAGTAGTTTTCAGGGAAAGCGACCAGCAGCTAAGGTCTTAGTATCATAAGGGATGGATGGGGAAAGAGGAAGGGTGGAGAGAAACCTGGCATCAGCATTAGCCAACTCTTAACTAAAGGCAGTTTAACATCCCATCCGACAGATGGCGTACTCTCTCAAAGTGCTCTTCACAAAGCACCTCAAGTAGAGATCAGGATAACACTGAAAAATATCTGGCATCTCAAGGATTCGAACCCGGGCATACAGTCAGTGGAAAGCCAGAACATTAGCCACTAAACCATCCTAATCCCCCAGAAAAGGAGATATACATTAGATGAAATTAAGGGAGGAAAGAATTATGTGAAATTGTAGAGGGTTTTACTACAGGGTTCGATTTTGTGTTGTTATTTTTCTTAGGAGTAAGTAAATTTTTTTTACAATTTTTTATTCTGTGTTCATCCAAAGCCTACCCTAACTGGTAGAATACCAATAATAGTAATAATATTGAACAAGTTGCTTTTATTTGGCTCCAGTATTGCATTGCCTGCGACCATAATATGTTGAAATATGATCAGGTCACCCACATTTACGATGACAGTAACACACAATAAGAAATAGGTATACATTATAAATAGAATAGTTACAGCAGGAAAAATAAAATAGAAAAGGTACAACCAGATGAAACATGATTGAAAATGTTTAAGGAGGGGAGACGGTTTGAAAAGGAAGGTGGACCCGGAGCTACAGTCATGGCTCCTGTGAAAGTAAGCATTAATACTACTGTCACCATTGTGAGAAAAAATGATTGAATGACATTAATAGCACTGTCAGAAATGTTGAAACTTTGAGTTCAAACCACACAATGGTGACAGAGAAATTGCAAATGAGACATGTTTGTGCAAGGTGGGTTCTACGAAATCCACTGTAAAATGACGATTATTTCACAAAAGTTAACGTAAAGTGTATTCTCCATTCATTCCCAAACACTCAAGACCTAGCTCCACGCGACTTTTTCCAGCTCTCCAATGGGAAGAAACACCTTCATGGAAGGTGAATTTCATCATCAAAAGTGCACGTTTTAAAAGTTGCCACTGGTGCAATAGTGGAGTCAAAAATAAATGAAACTTTTACCTCATGCACATAACACATTATCGTAATAATATAATATTTGTTTAAATTACTGCTTCACAAAGTTTATTCATAAAATAGTTTATGATCACTCCCTATTGAACAGCAATTGTGTGGTCAAGTACAGAGTAGGTTTAAAAGCCTGGACTGGGATGTATATGTAATGAGATGGTAAGACTTCTAGTCAGCGCATACCTTGGTACTTGGTGTGACCAAATCCGCATGCCACGGCCTTCTGGATTCCAGTTATCCTAGAATCAGATTGAAGGCATGCGGGTCGTACTTGCAAGTCAAATTTCGGCACTGGGACTGCAAGTCGAACCAAGGCAATGTCATGATAATGCGAGAATTTCCTGAAGTTGTGATGCCTGATGCTCTCGGCAACAGGATACATGTTGGATGTCTTACCCGCTCCTGTCAGAGAGGAAGGCATCAGAAAGTGAGCAATAGAGAATATTTAACTTTGTAGAATGGCGTTTTTGCAATTGGGAAAATATGCTGCTGGACGTTTAATTGCAAAATACGGGTGTATAACACTTCAAGCAATAAATTAATCCCTGAGAAGTTTCCAGGGTCAAAAGTCTCAGATAAACTCTGCTATGCAGGATACTACTGAGAGAACCTCCACAGGAAAGATTAACACCACAGGTCTTACTTTCTCCCAGAGCCCTCATTACAATGTCCATCTGCTTGCAATAACGTTGCTTGTGACACATGTAATTTTTCTCAGAATCAACAAACATTAAAGTTCGGGAACAAAAGGTCTTTCCATATTGATATATTGAATGCTGCTCTCAGTTCCAACACATGTATCTTTAGATTAGTTTAAGTAAGCAACTGGTTTAAGTAAGTTTTGGACAGACATAAGCTACCAAATGGGACAGTGAGAATTCCTGACATCCTACATTACAATAAGGCCCTCTTCAACTCTTCATACTTCTTACCTCCCTTCATTCCATCCAACATCCCTACCCCATTCCTGCCTAACGTCCCCTTAGTCTCTGTTTGCCTATCTTCCATCTATAATTCACAGTCTTCAACATCCCACTGTCGATCAATATGCTTTGTATCCATATTTCCTGTCTCCTTATTATTTCCCCCAGCAATACCTCTCTTCCCCCACCATGCCAAGAAATACTATTTTGTTTTCCTATCTGATGACTTCACCTTCTCCATTCTACTCCACACCCACATTTCAAAAGCCTCCAATCTACTTCTATTATCCTGCTTCGGTGACCATGTTTCCACGCCATACATAACTACACTCCATATCAAAGTTTTGACGAGTCTTTTCTTAACATCCTTTCTCAACGTCCCCGTCATCAACTCCCTCCTCCTTTGACAAATTCCAAAGAATTCCCTCCTCCTTGTGAACGCCTCTTTGCCTAGCGCAATTCTTCTCCTTACGTCCCTACTACTTTGTCTGTGTTGGTCCAAAACACTTCCAAAATACGGAAACTGTTCTACATACTCTAGTTTGTGAGCTCCTATTTTAATATTTTACTCAGTCTTCCTTATTCTCTAAAATCGCATAGCATTTGTTTTATTTACATTTATTCTCATCTCATACCTATCGCACTGTCTTTCCAATGTGTTGACTGACAGCAACGTTTGCAAATCCTTGGCTGAGTGACAAACAAAAGCTTGTTCATCAGCAAACCTAACTGATTTCACGAATTCCCTGCCAGCTTTCATTTCCATCCCCAGTTCTCCCTATGCCTCTTTAATCATTTCTTCCACATGTACATTGAACAGACTAGTGATAATAGAAAACCCTGCCTTACACCTCTTCTAAACACTGCCCATTTGGACTCTCCATCCTCCACTTTCACCTGAGCAGTTTGAGATATGTACAGGTTGTGGTTAAGAACCCTAACTCTCCAATCTACTCCTATTTTCTACAATAAATTCATCAATTCTACTCTATTCACTCTATCAAATGCCTTTTGGAAATCAGGCAAATACATCCTGATTGTGTCCTATGTTCTTCTCTGTGAGTGACCTCATTAGTAATGCCATTCCTTGAGATAGGATCCTAAATTAGGATTTGTTTTGTAATACAAGAGAATTCATTTAGGCCCAAAGAACAAAATGTTTGAGGAAATATTGTACATATTTCTCATTAGAAATAGCTCCCAGCAAATATATAAGAAATGAAAAAACCAATTTGATTATCTCTCAGAATATTCCCCTATACATTCAGAAAAATTATCACTTGTCCTCGAGAAAATATTGACAGGAGCTTTTGAGAAAATGAGGTGACAACTAATATTAGATAATTCAATACACAAAGATATTCTCAATTTGAATGGAATAAATCTTAACAAGCTAAGAATGACTTCCGACTTTGAGTACATTACTAAGAAAATTCATGCAAAGTTTCTTAAAAATATACATTTCAAATCAGTAGATCAATTTTAAACCTAATCTTGTGCGCATTATATGAATTTGTCCATGACGGATAAAGATTGAGCATAAAATTAATCAAGGTGTTGCACATAATAATTGAGAAATTAAAATTTCAAGTTCTATCTCAGATGTGCATAAATTAGATATGACAAATAGAGCTCCAAACTTATAGCATTTAAAAAAAATATACCGGCCATAACAAATTCATACCACTCATCATCAGTTTTGCAGTGATGAAGGACATGTTTGCCACTCGAAGTGCTCCAAGGTTCACAGCAACAACGGTGCCTCTATATAGTTCATAAAAGAAAATACATACATTAATATTGCATTCATCATGCAAAAATGTTCAACAGCATGTGGATTAGAATAATTTCATCATGCAAAACCCAGGTACTATTTACACATGCTAACAGATGGAGAAGAAGAATGTCCGAGTACCAGAGTACACCAATGAAAGAAATTTTCAAAGCAAAAACAATAATTCTTCTCTTAGGTGGTTTGAACCCAGATCTCTTGTTTGTTGGCCAAAATGTTCAGCCGATTCAGTTACAGAGACATAATCCTCTTCCACTATGGATTTCTAAGTGCTTTAAAGATACGAGATAGTAAATATACTTGTTAATACATCACGTGTGGTCTGGTATTCGTAATCATGTTTCTGTACATGGTAGTTCATTGGTAATTGGTTGAACATCTTAATCATTTGCAGCCTAGAGATATTTTATTGATTCATTATTCGATATACATAGATTCTGCCTAATGCTAAAGAAGAAGGGACATTGTTGAGAAGTCAATGAGAAAAGAGATATTGGGCTCACTTTTTATTATAATATAACTTTTTGGAGTCATATATATTCTACATCACCTTGCCTGAATGCAGTATACTGGGGTTTATATGCAAAAATCAATTTTTTTTAAATCCAATGTTTCACAAGTAAATATATAAGTAAATGAAAGTGTATTTTCATATGCTAGAATTCAGTTAGACTACATTTCAGTCGTTTGGAGCCCATATTCAAAAATAGATATTGCCTTCGATGAGAAAAATACATTACTGAAGTAAATTTATAAATTTTAAATGTTATAGCACTTATGCAAGTGTACAACAAAGTTGAGAATGAAAAATATTAAATTTCAAAGTTAAAAGAAAATAAAGTAAAAAGATGTTATTTCGATATGACACAGGGGGACTCACAAAGGGGAAAAGAGTAAGTTAATAAATACAGTTAAAATGCTGAATCGAAAATAATCTAATGACACCAAATGGGCTATTTGATAATTGAATTAAAACATAATTAATTCAAATATTTACCTCATTATATAATTTATCAAAATGAGACCTGAATGGGATAATATAAAATAGGTATATTGTGACTGGCCATGAACTGACACAGCTAATGGCCTTTGAAATTAAATTAGTTAAATCTTATCAATGAAGTTTGTTCTCTACTCCTCATCCACCACCACACCCAATTCTCTCCCAGCCTCCCTTTCCCTTACATCAGCAGAACTTACATGTACAAGGAAGTGATGCACTCGTAATTAGTATCTGGTAACAAATGATGCACATTAATGTCAAAACCATGGCCACATACAATGAAATATTTCAAAATTCTCAGTGCACTAAAAGGGTCTGTACCAAAAATAAGTACAATGATACTCATCATCTTTTTCAACTCAAGAGGCATTATCCACAAAGAGTGTGTGACTCAGGGACGGATAGTAAACAGCAATTTTTATATTTAAGACCACGAAAGGCTGTGGGAAAGAGTGCAATGCAACAGAAGGGAGATCTTTGCCAACTGGAGGCTGGTTGCACCACGGCGATGTGCCCTTCCCCACACCAACTTCCTCGTGAAGCACCAAGTACCTCACCAAGCACAAGCTGGCTACGCTGTCCCAGCTGACCTTCAGCCCCATGTGGCACCAGCAGTTTTATTTTTGATTCCAAGAATGAGAACGAGTTTGAAAGGCAACCATTTTGGAATGCTGGATAATGAAAAGAGGCCATGATGAGGTATATGAACAAGGCTCCCCTCGACACCTTCAAGGAAGCGTACTGCAATTAGCAGAGATGCTGGCATCAGTGTGTTGATGTACAAGGGTAATATTTTGAAGAATTTTAGTAATTCGTACTTTGATCTGCAATAAATATTTTTTTCCCCAGATCTTTCTACTTGTTTTTTGGACAGACCCAGTATGTGCATATTAAAAAACTAGTCATTATTTCTAAGCAAATAAATCGAGAAATTGCTCACACTTGGCTACTCACGCAGTGGGCGGCGGTCAAGACGTAGTTGTGACTAATGAGGGAACCGCCACAGAGCCATTGCAACTGCCCAAGGACCAAATATCCAAGAGCAGCCTAGATAGGAAATGAAAACATTACAAGTGAATCATATCAATCAAGTGTAAAGATAAATGTAAACTGGGATGAAAGGTTACATATATATACAAGGAACTTCAAATTCTTGCAGGTTTATGGGGCTGCGGACTAGTAACTTGAACCATGACCCACAAGTATAAGTGTATATAATACGCACATACTAAATTGTAACAAATGTTAGTCTCTGGTTGAGGATACATGATTATTTCCATGTCTTCCAGAATTATGCACAGCAGTTGCCAACCATTCAAATGGAAATGAACAGAGGAAATAACCACTGCTACACTTTCAAGCCAACGACATTTATTCCATTTTTTAAAAATGGTGGAGTGAAATTTTTTTGCAATAATCTTTTCTCAGGCAAAGTAATACATCAAATCTGATGAAATTATTAATTTTTATGGAGAAAACAGTTAAACAAAATTATTTGTTTCATGCAGAGGGTCTTTGTTTTTTGACGTTTCCAATGATATTAATGCAATATTGAAGGACCTTAGCATGAAATTTTTATTTAATGCACACTTCCGGTGGATAACAAAAAAATTGATGAAATACTTCTAATGTAAGTAGAAAACATATCTCTCTCATTTTATTTAAATCATCTCACCTACCACAGTGTGATGGGGCTAATAATACATTTCCAACATCATTGCTATAGAGATATCCTTCCAATTAAATGCAAGATATTCAATCTTTAATTTAACCTTCACTCCTTTGAGTGATTCCCAACCCAGCTCCTCTAATAGTTTCCATATGCTTCTTAGTTTATCTCAACAACATTCTACAAATGTAGCTCCTCCACACTGCATGCAATCCAATTCGGCAATCAATCCAACTTTGTGAGGATCCCATTTATACTAGCGGCATATTCTAAAGGAGGCCTCACCAGCGAAAGATAACATTTCTCTTTGACCATTTCATCACATTTACCCAGTATTTCTCTAATAAATCTTAATTGTTTTTTAGCTTTTCCACATATTCCCCATGCATATGTTTCACCCAGGAGATGTCGTGAGTGAGGGTAACAATGCCTAAATATTTAATTGAGTCCACACTTTCTAAATGATAGAATCTATGTCAGAAGAAATGTGCACATGTAAAGGAACATCCCATTGGATAATAACAGAAGTTTCCTGTCATAAAACATGGGATACCTTATAACTAGCATTTTTCAAATGAGTAAATGGTGAGTACAATGGCCACCAGGTCTCTCCGCCAACACCAGGGACACCAGAACTCACCACATGTGGATATTCGCCCGAATTTGCTGTTGTCCCACCAACAATTAGTTCATTCCCAGGTGGTGGATATGGACACCAGACATCGGTAAGGCCTTCGCCCACTCTAAGGGCAGTCACTTCATCCACTAGTAAGTTCATGTACTCCTGGCACTCTGAGGATTGTGGAGAAAAAACAAATGAAACATGAATTAATCAAATAAGGAGAATGTAAGTGGTATTGGCCAGGTGCTTATCCCTAAAAAATGGCGAAAATATATTTAAATGCCACAGATGACGTAATCATTACACATATTCATGCTAACGGTAGGAATGTCAACTTTAATGCAATTAACCTTTAGCATGGTAGTCCATTGTGTAACGTATCGGCCTGAAGAGCATGAAGCTGAGGGTCCTGGTTTGATTTTACTATACAATAATTGGTACCCTGCAAGAAACCATCAGGGTGCGTGGCAAGGGATGATTACAGACCAGACTACTTTTGATGGAAAATCCTAAGTTTTTGTGAACCTGTACACATATTCCCCATTTTTATATGTTTCACCCAGGAGATGCTGCAAGTAAGGGTAAAGTCTAAGTTTTTAACTGAATCTATACTTTCTATTTCAGTGTTTCTGATAGAGTCGGCATTTGAGAGGGAACTAATCCAGGCTCTATTTCCTGTTATTGTCCTTCTATACAAGTCTCATTTATTATTTCTACTTCTCTGTTCATTGTGAATGTTCCTCTCGATTCATTTTCCTCCAGGATCTCTGTGCCTCATCTGGGCTGCTGTGTAACTTTCTTCATCCTCTTATATTTCATTCGGCTATCCATGACTACCATGTTATCACAATTTATATCTGAGCTGACGTAGATCTTACATGGCTTAACTTGGTTCTTGTATCTTTTTCTTACTAGATGGCAATCAATTTGTTATCTTGCCCTGTTCTCTGACATCTTTAATTATTAATCTTTTCTAAAATGTTGCTCAAAGAGGGTGTTTGCCACTGCCACTAGAGTATGCTTTCATTTTGGCTCTCTCCGGCCATAGCATTCCTGTCTCTTACCACAATTAGGTTCTCCTTCCCATTTACTGCTCCTGGGACCTCTTCCAGTTGTCTTGCACATTTCTTCTATTTCCTCTTCTGAATGGCAGGACGTTGGTATATATACCATTACTTGCACTATGTCCTTAGGCTCTCCCTCTGACTTAATCATCACAATCCTTTCCTCATATTATCACCAGCATGATGATCCACTCCTTTCCCACTCCTTCTCCAGTATGATATCCACTCCTGCAATCTTCTGGTGACCGCCCAAGTGTATCACCATCTTTATTTGTTGCCCCAAATTTGTTATCAGTCTCAACCTACTCATCTAATCTTCCCCAGTTCCAGTATGTCTGTCCATTTCCATCTTAGCATTTTCCAACTTTCTGCACACCCCAAATGGCCTAATATTTCATATACATATCCTGCTTTTGTCCACCTTGACCCCTCCCAGCACTCCCACCCAGAGCCAATTGAGCACTTGGGGATGATTAATGTCGTTGGACTGCTTTCCTTTGAGCGCCATTTTCAATTTTGGGAGCATTAAAAAGTCGCAGGAAGCTATGTCGGGACTGTACGGAGACTGGCGAAGATGTATAATCTTATGTTTCGGCAAAAATTGCTGCACAACGTTCGATGAATGCCCTGGCGCGTTATCGTGGTGAAGAAGTCAATCACTGCTTGACCAGAGACGAGGTTCTTCTCACGGCATCATGCAAACTTTCCAGAACTTCAACGTAATATTCTTTGTTGATCGTCTGACCCCTTGGAGCAAATTCGTTGTGCACAACACCTTCACAATAAAAAAATACTTAAAAAAAAGCGCAGGTCGGATACTTTTCGGACACAACTTGTATAAAAATCACAATTCTTGGTGGTAGATGAAGGGGACATACATCTTAATTTGAGGATAGGACACAGAGCAGGAACATACAGGAAAAACAATATGAAACTTAGATTCAAAAGGTGGGACATCTAACCATTCGTACTTCTTAGGGGAACAGCGGCACTACATATAATACAAAAAGAAAATGTAAACTTAAGACGTAGCATGATAAGGAGAGTGATAGAAATATAACATTTCTGCAGTCAAGCTGCCTTCGTGAAATGAACAAAAGTCAGATGACGGTAGTATGACAGCCAAAACACAAGCTTTTGTGAGAACGTCCTAGGTACCGTCGGTCGCATTTCATTTCACAATTGTTGTCACTAATTTCCTACATTCTTCCACGAATGTAAATATGTGTATACAGTCATATAAGTTCTATTTCTAGATTTTGACTCGCAGAGAAATGGAAGAGTCCTTAAGAAAGAACATCCGCAAGCGAATAGGATATGGTTGACCGGGACGTGTTCCACTTACTTATATCGCTGATCCTCGAGTTCCCGCCGGAGGGAACGACGACCACGCTGTCTATTACCTCACGGGGCGGGGTCGGACGAGGAGTGGGCCGCTTGGTGGTCGGAGGGCGGCGCACAGGAGCTTTAGTGGTGGCTGGGGTTGTATGGGGTCCGGGTATAGGTCCCGAGAACTGCATAGTAATAAGAAGCGCGAATAAGAAATGGTTAAAATGTAAGGCGGCAAATTTCTTCAGTGGCGTGTTTGAAAAGATTATGTATCGTCATGATAAACGCCCCAACTTGAATGGCGACTGGGCAGAAAAATAGTTAGACAACGTGACTTTCAAATCCATATAATAAAACTTCGTCTTGTCACTAAGTTCATTTAACGTTCATTTAAGTCAACGTGAGTTACTTTCTGGACAGCCCTCGCACATCCAGAATTGATCGACATTTCTCCAGGGAGAAGAAGGGAGTTGTCAGGCACGAGAACTCGATTCTCCTCCATTTGACGACGGCAGCATGACCAACAAAACTTGAGATATCGTTGGGAAAAAGGTGGTCGTGGAAATGTGATTCCTGAGGATGGAGTAAGAGTTTTTCAGGATGGATCTCAGAGACTATGCCGGGGAAGTAGGTGGTATTCCCTGTCAATTTGTACAACGACACCAATTCCAAGACAAACATTTTTCCTAACGCCCCTCTGTTACTTTCAAACGCTCCGCTAATCTATTGCATCTCCTCAAATTAACCAATCTACTTTTACAAAACCTCTGCCCCGTCCCAAAGCCACTCCCATGCCATACAATAAGCCAAAATGTACAGGGTTCGTCCGGAAAATAAGTGTACTGAGCTCAGGAAAAAAAATTATTACACTTTTACATATCTTAAGCTAATATTCCTCAAAATAGGACCCTTGTGAGTCGATACACTTGTTCCAGCGGCGTTCCCACTCCTGGAACGCTCCCGCGAAGGCATCATCGGGAACCTCTCGATGACACGTCGTCACGGCCTCTTTGACGGCGTCCAAAGTCCCGTATCGCGTTCCTTTCAAACTCCTCTTTATCTTCGAGAACAGAAAAAAGTCCGGTGGTGCCAAGTCCGGGCTGTAGGGCGGGTGCGGCAGCGTTGACAAGCGCGGTGTGAGACGGCGCATTGTCGTGATGCAGCCGCCAGATGTTTTTGATCGCTGGCCGGACGCGGGCGACTCGTTTTCGAAGCCTGTCGAGCACTTGGACGTAAAATGCAGCATTTACAGTTTGTCGTTCAGGTACAAATTCGTAGTGGACGACTCCCCTTTTGTCAAAAAAGACAATGAGCATCGCCTTGATCCCAGATTTGCTCATGCGAGCTTACTTTTGACGGGGTGATGATGGGGTGTGCCACTCCGCACTTTGTCTCTTCGACTCCGGGTCGTACTCAAAGATCCACGTCTCGTCACCCGAAACAACGTTCTCTAAAAAATGTGGATCATTTTTGCAGTGATCCGCAAGTTGTGTCGCGATTTCCAAACGATTGAGTCTTTGATCATCACTGAGCACTTTCGGCACCAACTTTGCACAAATTTTTCGCATCTGTAATTTCTCCCTAATAATCTCGTGCACTATTGTTTTTGGCACATTACACTGCTCTACTATCATCCGAACACTAAGACGACGATCAGAGTTCAGTACATCGCGAACTTTTCGCACATTTTCGTCGGTGAGTGTCGTTGATGGGCGTCCAGGCCGTGGTTCGTCGTCGACCTCTTCTCTGCCCTCCACGAACATCTTGTGCCACCGAAAGATCATGTTTCTGGACATGGCTGACTCCCCGTAAGCTTGGTCAATCATACCGACAGTTTCGGTAGACGATTTCCCAAGCTTTACCGCAAATTTGATGGAATAACGCTGCTCCAAAAACTTCGGCATCGCGTTCCGTGACGTGGGTCGAGCGTGGAGGTTCGCGTTAACAGAGCTCCTCACTACACCACAGCTCAGAGCCGACTGCCTTTTTCAGCGTCGCTTGCCAACATACCCCCCTCCAATCGCAGCCCGTCAGAGCGGTGCTGGGCGCGCCTGGAGCGGCGGGAAAAAATCAGTACACTTATTTTCCGGACGAACCCTGTAAAACGTATCCTATCTTAAAAATCCAAATCCCGTCCATCTCCCACCCTCATTTTAACTATCTCCCTACAATAGAGTACCATACAGTGAAGGGGATGAGAGCCAGTGAGGGGTTGCCATTATACTGAAAAAAGGTAAGAAGAAGCGTAGTTAACTTAGAGAAACCAACGGTTAGAATATTACTAGTAGAGATAAAAGCAGAACCGACGAACTTGGTCATTGTTCAGGTATACATACCACCAAGCAATCATGAGGAGGAATAAGTCGATAGGGTATACAATCTATAAGATGATGCAATCACGTATGCTCCTGCGGGAAACATTTGATAGTGAGAGGGGATTAAAATACGACGTAGACGAAGGAAGAGATGGCGATGGGGTGGGGGACTACGGTTTAGGTACCAGGAATGACCGCGGGGAGAAGCATTTGAATTCTGCAGGAGACAGGGGTTAGTCATCATCAACACTTGGTTAAGACATCACAAAAGGCGTAGATATACATGGAAAATGCCAGGTGACTCAGAAAGGTATGAGTTATGGTCAGGTATAGATTTAGGAACAGATTTAGTCAGGGACCGAGTCATCATTCAACACAGTTTCTTGGGAGAAGATGCAGACCCAGGCCATAACTTAGTAATAATGAAGTGTAGCATCTGATTATAAAAAGATAAAACGGAATACAGTGATAATATAGATAATGGAACGTGGAAGAGTTGACAAGAACGATTAGAAAGAGTGCCGCCAGGCTTTGGAAAAAGCATAAGTGAAACAAGGGACCTTGATAATAAAGAGGAAAAATTGGAACTTATCAAAAAGGTACATCGAAAAAACAAAGAGGGTACCAGAGAAACAGTGAATAGGAGAAAGACAAGGAATCATGGACTGCGAACGAGATGAAATGATAGACGGACAAGAGAAATAAATGTAAGAAAGTAAAGTTTGGTAGAAGAAAGAACAGGGTGAGAAATTGAGTTAAAAACGTTGGCTTTTAAACATAAGTAAAATGGTCTAACAAAATGTATAGAATATTTACACTTTAGAATGAAAAAACACTACTTGACAGTGAAAATAGAATATTTCAGTTAACTCAGTTCCTTTTTGGCAAAAATAGATCTTTCATAACATTATTGCCATGTTTTAGTAAAAGACAAAATTCGATGAAAGAGATTATTTGGCATTAAGTGTATAATATCGCCAAGTAGTGAAGTGAATGTATGGTCGAGGAGATGAGGGGATTGCTGGGAGAGATCATGATGAGACAGAAGAAAGATGGATGTAAATCATTTTGATTGGCGATGGAATGTTGGAGACTTCAATAGATGGTACTTTGTTGAAAGCTTTCTTAAAATATAGAAAACCGCTCCCAATGGAACATTGCTCTCTCCCGAAATAAGTAGATCATGAACAAAAAGCGCATGTTGTGTCTCGCAGGATCTACCTTTTCGGAAACCGTTGATTTTCCATTTATAGCTCCGGACTATCAAGGTGTCTCACGATCGAACTAGCAATGATATGTTCCATGATCTTGCATGAAATGGATTTGAGGGAAATACATCTGTAATTGCTCGGTTCCTTCATGTCTCTGTTTTTCAAAATTTTCGTTACGTTAGCCGTTTTCCAATCTCTGAGAAGCTTGTGATCTGCTAGTGACTCAATGCGACTAGTAATGCGGACACTCACCGGGACGGGTGGGGGCGTGATGGTGGGGCAGCAGACGATGGTCCCCGAGGTCCCAAACGAGCAGAGGTGCGGGTTGCCGGCGCCGGCACCGTTGTACACCTCCTTCTTGCTCTGCAGGTACGGGCAGCTGCGGAGGTGGCGGCAAATGCCCTCGTAGCCGTCGTCAGTGAGGCACCAGTCGCCCTCTGGTTGAGAGAGACGATAAGAAACGAAAATTCAAACGGAACATATCGCCTTAGGTAATATTTGCAACGTATGTATATAAAAGTGTTAAATGAATTCTCAGCAGGGATGACATGGTTTTGAGAAAAGGGAAGATTACGCTATAAGTGCAGATAGAAGAAGGTTTGGAGGCAATTGAATTTTGGTAATACCGAAGGATGATGAAAATAAAATTTGAAAAACAGAATAACAAATGAATTAGCCCTTCGAAGTGTGAATTAAAAGACTAGTATTAGGAATACGACACTTAACAAAAATAAATGGACAAATCCTGAGTCACGATAGCTTCCGAATGCCATAATTGAAGGAAGCATTGAGGTTGAGAATGGCCTAGGGTGGAAAAGTTTAGAAGTAGGCTTAAGTGTCCACAGCTGCTAGCCTAGCATGCAAGTCCTTCCTGCCACACAACATGTCAGTGGCTTGCAGGGCATTACGCTGGTTTAGATTATGGTAGATATTCGACTGTTGGAAAACACCTCACTCACCATTCTCCTGGGAGCCGGCGGAGGCCACGAGGGTCAGGAGGGCCACGATCAGCGGCTTCACGTAATTGCCACGGGCGAAACCTCTTCCTGGAATTGTTCTCCAGCTGGCACCAGCCCGACAGCCTCCAGCAACTATCATGATGCCTTTAATGGAATGAATGAAAGGTAAAACTACAACTGCATAGATAAATAGATATTGTATTTGGTGGGGTTTGCTTTTGGAGGACGGAGTAATACGTGCAGACGAGAACAACGTAAAATTAATGATATGGACTGGATCCTGTATATGTATTCGAACTCACGAATTTTTTGCTGATAAATCCAGTACGCGGTCATTATCGCATCTAACTCTTTTAAGTTTTTTGTACTTCCATCATTTGAACTATTTAACTTTTCCGTTGATAGCCAACATTTAATTCTAATGTTGCGTGCCTAGTGTGGAATCAACCCTTGCCACACGCCCTAGCGGTGGCTTACAGGATTCCATGCTGTAGCATGCTGTAACTGTAGATCTCAAAACGATTAATAAACGGCCTCGGTTCTTTTCGCCAATAAATAAGAGGATTCCCAGAAAGTCGTTCACCTCTACCTTAAACGGACGTCTAATCACTTAGAGAACGGGAGCATATTGCATCGACAATAAAAGAATAAGCAGATAAAGAGAATTCGAATCATTAAAAGACATAAGAACTTGATTCGAGGTCTTCCACGCCAACTGCGCACACCGATTCGTGGGCTGAAATAGGCGCGGCATCCAACGTCGAAGTGAGGCACTCACAAAAATGAAAAGAAATGGGCGCGAAATATGTTGGACACGTGCTGCCGCCAAAACTGGGCATGAATTGAAATATGCATCATTGCATCGACGCCAGGGCGTCATCAAACAGACTGCCAAGGACATGAACGCCGGACTTAGAACTATCCTCTACCTTTAGCGCAACGTGCTCTCGCATTTCGTGACCTTCCCTACATCTTCGACAGGAATTCGGTTGCGTTAATAATTTCCTTATATACTCACTTTCGCCCACGTTTACCGTATCAATTAAGCATAAAACATATATTATAACACACATTAGGACCGAATATCGGAATTAAGCCGGTGGCACAGAGAGGAGCTGCCTCTCCTCCCTTCAAAACACAGTTACAAACAATCAGGAATCGCCACATTGATATTGGATAGCCTGGTTTCGGAGTTTATGGAAGCAAAGAGATTGCATTCAAGGTTTAAACTATTAAATAATAGTTAATCATACTATAAATGTTAATCATACTGCTTTTACGCTGACGAAGAAGGAATAATTTGAGCTCCAGATTATCTCGGCAGACGAGAGAACACGGCGAGAAATTAAATCATATACATAATACCCCGCAAACCGCTGCAGGGACGTGTGGTCATTGAGCGTCCTTAAAAAACTGGCGCATCTAAAATTTACTTTTGGGATTCTACCAATAAAATTAATGTTTGATTTTTAATTATTTCACATCATATCCTATATCCATGCTATTCTAAGAAAGAACATCGCTAATTTGAATGTGCTGGACCTAAGGAGGTGGATCATGGTTATGCCATTTCATGAGGGTAGCCTGATTCGTCATCATTGGAGGAAGTTAGCGCTGCGTGCGTGCGAGCTACTCTCCTCTCGAATGTGGAACTCCTTCGTTGGTTTATGCATATGCTGACCTTCACATCTCTCAACATCTTCGTGACGTAATACATTGTTCCTCTCGCCAATAAGTACGCCTTGTATTCAATTCTTCCTTATGTCAGTTCTTTAATTGGGCTGCTGCGTTTTTCACTTTCTAATGTTTCCTGATGTGATAGTTCTCTCCAAGAAGGAATTTTCGAAGTATTTCCTTCTTATCCTACGCTTGGAGCGAAGGGACAATTTAATTTATTTGATGTGTGTTGTAATTAGTTTAAAAGAGCATTTAGAATGTTTTCAATCGTTTTCTCTGTGATCAATTATTGATTTATAACGAATAATTAAATGCAGAATATTTCGTGCAGATTTTCTCTCCGATTTGAGGAGGTACTCCTTTTACAGAGTACGTTTTATAATGACATAAAAGAGAAGTTCAAATTAACTCCAATACAACTACTGATAATATAATCTATAATTCTAATACTACGTGAACTAATACATATTTCCAAAGTGTCTCCATCCGTCGACACCCTTGCTGAAAGAGTCATTACGAAAATTCTGAATTGAGTTTATTTGAAACATTGTTTAAAATTATTTTATATGTCACAATTTTATTAATATTCCTGAGTGGCATAGAACAATGATTATTTTGGGTAAGATTTGCTTTTGAATCTTTAAGGCTCATCAATGATTTTTACTCCTTTTCCGTTTTTTTTCATCGTATTTTCATTTCAGCTTTGGCTTGGTTTTTGAGGCGTTCTAATGCGCTAGTCGACCGTTCAATCACGAGGTACATTCAAATTCTAAAGCAATGTTTCCCAAACTTTTGTGGCCACGAAAGTCTCGGAATATTTTTCAAATTTCTGCGGAACCATCTAAATATTTTTATATTCTTAGACCCCTATTCTTCGCTTAAATTTAGTGTGAAATTGAAAGAAATAAATATTCGTACGAAGGTTTCTGTGGCGTTGAACTGCTTATCTATGCACTTCGGGGTTCTCCAACCGCGTTAATTGTCTTCGGATGACAACAGTTTTGCCGGTCATCCTGCTAGCGTCTTCAGGTCGTAGGTGTTTTTGGAAGCGTTTATTTTCGTTTTAAATGTTTTTATTTCGGTCATGCATATACACATGACGGAATTAAAAGCCTTGAAACGAGCGAAATGTTTCCATTCTTACATTTTGTTGAATTGAACGAAGCAAAATAATTAAAAATGCTTCGTTAAAAAATGAAACTAAAATAAAAAATTACGAAGTTAAAGATGAATGTGTAAAAAACTTTTTATGGGAAGAATGCTGCGATTCTTCGTTCTTCTGGAAATATTGTGAGGGAAGAAGGATTCTTTAACACGATTTTAAGTCTATTCGGCAGTCGATTCCCTTTAAGGATATGTCCTGGGGAAAATATCCACGAAATTTGCGCGATAGCAAATAAAAAGTTATGATTCATAAAAAGAATATTTGGAAATACGAGGGTAAAAGAGCTCGGCACTTGGCCGGATATCGAGGGTTACGGGTTCGAATCCCATTCAAGGTGAATGATTTTTACTTTCTGACATTGTTGCATTGATGTGTTGGTACTAGATCGAGTGCAACGTTGAGTATCGAGGTTTGTAAAAAAATGTCGTAGACAAAGTAGCAGTGTCACGACAATATTGGAAGAACTAGGATGGGATCTACTAGTTGACCGTAGGTTTAAATACAGGTTAAATTCACTGCGTAATTTTGAGACAGGTCAGTTATTTCAGGGTGTTATGGACATATTGTAGGCCCCGAATTAATATGTTAGGTCAGGTCACTAACGTAAAATCAGGGAAAGAGACAGTAGAACAGGTAGATTTTAAATGTCACTTTTCCCTCGTAAGATTAGAGAAAAAAATAGAGATGACCGCAGGCGCAAAGGGGATAATTGGTTCAAGGTCAGTCACAAAAGTAGTATGATTAATTTTTCCCCAGATAGACGGACGGACGGGCGGCGGTTTCTCTGGCTGGATTCGAGGAAGGGGAGTACACTTCCGCAAATATATGTACAAGTATGTGTGGGCTCGTATAGTTGAAGTGGGCCAGTAAAATTCAAATTAATTTCTTCGTTTCCCCTGTTGAGAGTACTCTTTCATGTGACCTTGAACAACAGCACGAGTTGATAAGGGACACTTTTCTTTGATCGCTGAATTTTGGAAAATTTTGCCAATGTGTTTGCAATTCACAATAGAAAACACACTTCCATGACAAAAATAAGGGATTTCATGACATTTCCTTTCTACTGAAGTTTCTCTTTATTTCGCACCAACAAAATATTTCAAATTTAAGCTCCCAAAAGAATTATTTCTGCATGCAAGCGACATAAAGGAACTTCACATACACTTCTTATGGAATACGATGTGAATGATCTGAAGTCGAACATCTGAGTTTAAACGAGTAGGCTATTATTTGTGGAGTGACGAAGGGCAAAAATTGAAAGTTTTTCAACTTTCGATTCTGGAAAAAACTGATCGTTGCAGAAACAGAGTTGCAGTTTTAGCCTTAACTTTTTGTGAAGGATAGAATAATAAATTTTCTATTTATGTTTTCTTTTTTTTTAGTAGTTGTTGGCGCTACTCTATGCTAACAACTATTATCTATTTTCTAATAGGGCGGTATTTTTTATTTACTTTGCTTTATTTCGTATTTGATACCGATTCCATTCTTTCTTAATATAATAATAAATGTTTATATATTGCAACGATTTTTTCCTGTGCTTGCATGATACGAGATCGACCATTGGCGATATTCCTTTTATCACGAAATAGACAAGCAATTTCTCATTTCCTAAATTTACAGAAATAAATGTTTAACTACTATTCATTGAAATATGTGCGGAACGTGACCGCAATTCTTCGCATACTACCAATGTCTGGTGAACCTTCTGCCATGCACCTGCAGATTTCGATCGGTGCTTTCTTTTGAGTTAGAAGATAGGACTAAAGACAGCCATTCCCGAGCTACACTGACCTTGTCTTTTTTGTCCTTGTCTTGTATGTCACATTGTGGGGTCGCCTCACGACGAGTCCTGGACGGTGAGTAAGGCACACCACAATCAACTCTACCAAAAACGATATTCAGCGGTATGGCCTGATGTTCGAATTCCATTTATGCCACATTTTATCTTTTTCGTCATTTTTCCATTCATCTTTTTGCATTTTTAGTCACAGAGTAGTCTCTTCAGTCATGTAAAATATTGTGAATATTCTAGCTCAGGGGGGATCGAGATGGTGCGGGGGCTAACGTACTGGCTTCCCACCCTGAGGGCGCGGGTTCAAATCCCGGCGGTGTTGAATATTTTTCAGAGGTATCTCGATCCCTACTTGAGGTGCTTTGTGGAGGGCACTTTGAGTGAGTACGCCGTCCGTCGGATGGGACGTTAAACTGCCGACCCCCGCCTTTCGTAAAGAGCAGGCTAATGCCGACGCCGGGTTTCTCTCCACCCTTCATCCTTTCCTGTCCATCCCCTATGGCGCAAATGACCTTAACTGTCGGTCGCCTCCCCTTAAAACCACTACTACTTCTAGCTCAGGACCGTGACTTCACTTTGTTGCACACGGTCCAGTTTTAATCTAAGTCATCCAGTATTTCAACCCAAAGACTTAGCTATTAACTCTCTCTAATTCGAGTTCTTTTCGACACCCCCTGATTGGTTTTCCATTTAACATCCGTCAACATTTGATCCTTGTAATAATGTCCTTTGACCTCACTCCTTGGTCCCTTCCATATTATTGACATGTCCCCTAGCAAATCCACTGCCTCAAGTTGTACCCTGTGTTCTCTTTTCCTCCTCCACTCATATAAATACTACTTCAACTCTTACACAAGCTTTTTCCATTTGATCTTCATCACCCTTGCCCAGCTAGAGGTTTCTAAGGCTTCTTTTCTTTTCAGATCTATTTTTTCCGATGTCCCACGTATCCGATCCATCGATTTCCATACACTCCACGCGTCTTAGCGCATCTCGTCCGCCCGCAGCTTCTTTCTTCTGCGCATTAGAATATTTAGGTTGATTTGCTTTAATTCTTTGTTTAATTATAGATCAGGTTTTATTTAAACATCGAATCTCCGAAGTGCTTATTTTCAATCAGTTCGACGATGCTCGCAGGTATTATGAATTGCCCGCAATCACTGTGTGATTATCCGCCAAACGGACGCTGTTGCTATTTCCTCTTGATTACCATGATTACATCATCATTTTGCATCTTTCTTTACTCCTCCCAGTTTTATGCGTAATAGTGCTGGTGACAGGTCGTATTCTTGTCTAACTACTTCACTTATTTTCCTCCTTTGGCTCCTTATGTTCACGAGCGAACATAGATCCATAATCGCGTCCACAGATATTCCAACATCGCATTCACGTGCCCGCGAACGTAATCCTTCAAGCAACCGCGTGGTTTTTACCTCCTGTGCTCGAGTGACCTCATAATGTTTTTTTAAAGATATCAAGGGCTTCCTCCGATTGGAAAGAAGTAGTTCGAGAAGATCTTCGATGTCATAAGTTAAGACAATATTTAGATCGCCGGGATGGTAACACCCCCCGTCACACGCCTTTGCGGCGGCTTGCGGGGTATTATGTCGATGTATATGGTACGCCTGCGTTTGTGACTTAAAGAAGAAGAAAGGAAAAGAGATTCTGTGCAAAAATCACGAGTGGACTTGGGTCATCTCAAGATACGCCGCATTCAACTCACGTCACGCATGTTAAAAGGAAGTTTAAAACGGACCAGCGCACGCTAATGTCCGCGAACGTCTCGCCACGCCCCCCCCCCCCTTCTTCCCCGACCCAAACGAGTTTTGCCACCTCTGTTTAACCTCCAAAGACAACCTCTTGCCTCTCCTGGGAAGTCTTTTTATTCCTTTGAAGACAGTGGCAACCATTGCGATAATCCCGAAGATTGCCTGCGATGGCAAGCGCATTGATTTATCTCGATCTAAGTAATAATTCGCGCGAAATTTACACATTTCGATAAGAAGTCAAGGAAATTCACTGCCTAGTATGATCATTAAAGGAATCCTTTTCTACTGTATTTATCGATAAAAACGACAGAACAGAACATCACACGGGAAAATTCATAATTTAAAGGAAATAAAACTGTACTTAGCACCAATCTTCAGTAATTGGAATTTATTTTGTATTCATTTACCTAACACACCCTGCCACATCCCCTCGAGAAGGATTGCAATATATATTGTAGAAGAACACAGTTACAAGTTCTGTTGCCGCAGAAAAGGTTCCTGTAACCCCCGCGAAATTTCCCATTGAAGGTATTACAGTTTGTGGGCTAAGTTTAACAAAAAGCCTATTTAGAGATCTCGGAAAGTATAGGAAAATGGTGTGACTGATTGCCGCGTAAATATTTGATTACCTTATTGCGATTGCAAACATATTACCACTAGCACGTTCATTACAATGAAAAACTATCGACTCCAATGTGTTCATAGCAGGCAGAAATGTTAAAAACCTGTGTATCGTACAAACATAGTTCACTCATTAAAGGAATAAATCAGGATTATACGATGCGTTTAAGATGGTGATCAGTTGATTTAAAAAGATAGCATTATGAGTAACTCTTAAACAACTCGTTTATTCATTTTTAAATTTACTTATTGACGTATTACGTTTATTTCATTTGAAAAAAACTACAAATGACAGACAGGAGGAGGAAACACGAAAAGACTTCAGCAGGGCTCTCCTATCCTAATTTTGAGAAACTTAACTTTGGTCAGCTGCTTCAATGATTCAATATTTTCTTTGAGAAATGGATAAATTCTCTCACATCAATTTTTGCGGGATTTTTTTGCCAAAATTACATGATGATAACCTCAGTGTTATTTCTGATTTAACTCTTTACATAAATAATTAAAGTGTATGCAACAATTAGCTTAAATGATCAAGTACATGCAATTAAGTCCTCTAAGTAACCTCAAAATTGAGAAAGTACCGTAAAAATATCGTTATGACAGGAACATAGCAATATTCCTTTTACCTAATCAAAAATTCTAAATTATAATAAAGTAGGAAGGACAATATATCAAAATTAGATCTGGGAATGGAGCGATGGGCATTAAAGATAGCTCTCATTCACGAGTTAGATCTTACCATTTGTATCGAAAAGTTTAGATAAAAAATAAGTAAAAACATTTTTGATGCTCGAGGAAGGGATTTTTTTCTTAATTGGTCCATTCCCCATCCCATATCCGTTTACATTTCCTCCTTCAAGCCAAGTGCTCGCGTCAGATTTCATCGCCTTTATGTAGTACCCGCTGGTGGCCATAATATTATATATAACTCCCCTCCGTATAACTTTGAATGGAAATTCGTAATATATTAAATGGGAGTGGGAATGTAATTGGTTCACTTTATCTCGACCAACTTTACGACGCTCAATTAAAACGTATCTCTCATCGCGGAATATGTCTGAGAGCGACTCCCGTGAATCACTCTTTTACTTACGCTATTCTCCTTTCAACTCGCTGCCCCAAATATATTCTCCTCATTACTTCCCTTCTACTGCGTAGTAAGTACTTTTAAATGGAAGACAATAACTGTTCCACCATCTAAGGTTTATCAAATTAATCCCCAATGCATTTATTGGAAACCTGGAAGGCTCGAATCAGAGTATTTTCGGAGCGTTCTTCTACGCAGTGTTGATTGTACGTTGTTTTTTGGAGAATCCGTTATCCGAGTCTTTCAAATTGTATAAGTAAACATATTTTGCTCTTTCGTCCAAAACTGAAGTGACCTTGGTCGAGCCCAGAGCCCTTCTCCGAGGCTTCGCTTGGTGGTTGGCCAATTGGGGGTGTGGAAGAAAGGGGCCCTCGCCGGTGAAGTTTGGTGATGTGACGCCCAAATGCGAAGGCGGCCCCGGGCCGTTCTCTCGAAAATTACTAGTCTCTTCGCACAAAACCCTGAGGGAACCAGCTCGCTCCGCCATCCATGCACTCCCAACCTCCAGAATCTTCCGAACCAGCAAAAGCTTTTCCTCTCTTGGAAATCTCATGGGAAATTTCCTTGTCCGCCTCTGCAATTTAGATAAACCCATTGGAAGGCACGCAGACGAATTTCATCGGCATTGTTTACTTTTTCGGGGGAATAAAAAAGATTAAGATTATGAAACGTCCTTCGTGGATATCAAGGTCGGCACTCAAGTACGGCACTCGTACTATTCCCTGGCTCCTCTCCCTTCCTTCCTTCTTTACCATAAACGCTTGGTTCCTTCTGCGGCTCTCAGTCGAGATTGGTGTGGGCGACGGCTATGTTAAGGTTTAGAGTTCAAGATAGCGCGAAGACCACGGTACTATTTTGGACATTGTTTTGCATTCCTGAGAAGCAGAATGTAAAGTTCTCTTGGTGTTTACGTTTCATTTTCTATTTAGAAACACTTCCCATTTCCTCAAGACTCCCTTGCTCTGTAGAAAATCGACGTCAATTCGCTGCAAACATATTTCTCAACTCCATTCAAATTCATACATGATCAAATAGATTTTTATTTAGCGAAAAGTTTTACTAAATGAAATTTTTGTTTCAAATAAGCATAAAAGAGATGTAATGAATACATCCGGAATAGCTGTATTTACTGTGAACAAACTTGAAACATATTCAATTACTTGAATCCATTACTGTGTGGATTGTTTTGCATTTTTTTGCATGCTTTAGCGTTGACAACTGAACCCGACTGACTGAGCCTCAGTCATTTATTTTTTGATTCTGGAGTAAACTCGGGTGACCAAACTTGACCGTTAATTTTGCGACTAATAATGCCTTATTGAAAGCATTTATGTTTTGTTGGCCTTTTTTTCATCGTATTATTCCTAAAAAGGACACAGAATCTCGGTAAATGGGGAATATTAATGCCAAAAAATTAGTTGTCACTGATAAAAAATTTACATGGTCTTAATTTGTAGACGAAAACGGCTGAGATCCGGTTCCGAAACTGATATCTCCGTTTTACAGTCGCTTCAGTTCGCAGCGACTTCTCTCTAGATATTTGCCCTCCATTCCGGCATTAGGATTTTCAATTTAAGGCGACGCCTGATTGTAAGGCGTAGAAGGGTAGTCAATCTATCGGTTGCTATTCACGAACTCCGCAATGATATCCACGATATAATTTCCAAATGAATGACTAGTTGGAGTATCATGAATTTCATAAAACGATGAATTTTTATTACAATATGATCGATTCTTCTGGATATTCTCAATCAATGCTAGATTTGCCCGAAAGCTATCGCCACGTTGATATATCACTTGAACCTCGATATGCACTTCATTTTGATGGTCCATACTGGGAGAAGTCGAATGTCACCCAGCCCATAGACATTCCAGACTTGATGCCAGCAACAATCTGAGAAGGAAGAAAGAACGCAAGGACGCCCGAGTGAAAGGCGGAAGGAGGGGGCGATATGGGTCCATCACCCAGCCTTGGGCCTTTCGCGGCGAAGTGATAAAACACGAGAGGAAGATCACGAGAGAACTTCCCGTGGCATGCTGTCTCCACCACTTCAACAGGCTTCATCGGCGCATTGAAGAAAATGGTAACCTGGTTGACGAAGTCACTAGACGAAGTCACGAGAGGCGACATCTGTGTGGAGGATTGAGTAATGTTTAGGAGTAAGTTATAGACGAATGCTATTGACTATCAACTGGTTAAGTGGGCGAATACAAGTTAAGGAAGCTTACTATCAAGGAGATTACGAGGTAAAACATGAAGGCAGACGTAAACAACAGCTCGCTTACTTGTGGCTGGTTGGGGCCTCCCCCCTGAGTGACAGCCATCTTCCCACCGAGCAACTCTTACTGCCTCCGCTATTAATGGAGATGGACTAGTGACCCACCTACGCAGTAGCTTACTGAGTGTCGGCCAAGTTAACATAAGATATCTGCTTATGAGTTCGTCTGCTTTCGGTAAATGGGCGACGCCAGAGAAATGGGATACCAATTGTCCTGAACGCAGGTCGATATCCCACATAAACAATGCAGAAAAGCTGGAGTAAATCTACTACCAACAAAGTTAGTAATAACATAAAAGGAAAATGAATGAAGAAGAAGGAATTTACTCTCTTCCTTTATTCTATCTCCAAAAGCTCATGTATTTCGGTCTGTTATGAATGTTGATTGGCTCTGGGTTTTTGATAATGGTAAGATTGGCAAGGGAAGGGCTGGAGGAAAAAAATAACAAAAGTGATCAAGTTCTCAAGAAAGAGGAAAGCTTAAAAGAATAGTGAGCATAAACTAAAGCAGATTAATTTCATCTACTTATAAAGTGTTTTGGATCAAGGTAAATGAAGTAGCAAGGAAATTAAATCTGCATCATACTAAGACTCTTTAACAAAAAGATGATCTGTGATGACGTGAACCTAACGAAAATTTGTGAAGAAAAGATGAGACAAATATTTTCGTGAGGCGTATTGCGTACGTATTGTACTATCCGGAAACTTGATTCTTGGGGCAAAAGAGGGTAAGCACATATTTGTGGAGGCTTTCCAGAAGTGGTTGTGGATGGGGATGGACTTAGTGGGGTAAATGATAACAAAAACAAACGAGGAAATAAGTTCTCTGCATGGTACGGGAGGAGAGAAGTCTGCTGGGAAAAGTTTCAAGAAAGCAGGAAAATTGGGTGTAGAGTATTTTGATTGGAGATGGAATGCTGAAGACTGTGATATACAGAGGGGGGGATGTTGGGAAATCAAGGCGAAGGTAGGGCATGAATCATCAAGTTGGATGAAATGACGTGAAGTAGAAAGTACGAGGTGTAGAAGAGCGATGTAATGCAATGTAGGGTATAGTATTTATTTACGTGTTAGGCTAAGCTTAGAAGGTGTCAGTGCTTAGTCCCTGGATCCAACAAATCCTACATTGACCAGTAGACTACTCTTAACATTGATGATACACGTGAGCTCTCTTTCTAAATTTATCAGCCAACATTTACACCTATTCAAATACAGCAACACTGATTCTGAATGTTTGCCACCGTTTAGCATATGATACACAAAAATAGTTTGAAAGGCTCTCGGAATCACCACTAGATGTCAGCGCTAGTGCAATTAGTTTCCCGCGTAGTAATAGGCAATCCTTTATGAGTAAACAGTTAACTCATCAGTGCTCTGAGAAGAGATCTGTGGTGCGGACGTCTCTCTGTTGTTGTTCCCGTGTAGTGATTTGTGAAGATGGAAAAAATTGAGATTCGAGCAGTGATTAAATACTTCGCAAAGAAAGAATGAAAACAAAGGAAATTCATACCGACTTTCAGAATACTCTACTCCTTCATATTCTACTGTTTCCACGTGGACAAATGATTTTAGGTTAGGTCGGGATAACTTAGAAGATGATCCGCGTAGTGGTCGACCATAATGTGCCATTACCCCAGAAATTATTGCAAAAGTGCATAAAATAGTCATGGAGGATCACCGATTGAAAATGCAAGAAATCGTTGAAACTGTAGGGATGTCATCTATCACATTTCAACAGTGGCGTTGGATATGAGAAAATTATCTACTAGAGGGATGCCGTGACTCTTGACGCAGGATCACAAACGCATCAGAATGGAAATTTCCGAACAATATTTTACCCGTTTTAAGAGCAACCAACAAGATTTTATGCGCCACTTTGTGGCCACAGATGACACTTGGGTTCACTAATATACCCCAGAGACAAAACAGTAGTTGAAAAATTGGAAAAATGTTCACCACCCCCAAAGAAAGCAAAGGCGGTTCGGTCGGCCGGAAAGTTGATGGGTTTTCAGGCATGCGAAAGGGATTCTGGCGATTTAATATCTTCCCACCAATGAAAAAATTACTGGAACACGCTACGCTAACCTCCTGGACCAAGTACAGCAAAAAATATACGAAAAAAGGCCAGGTTTGGCAAGGAAGAAAGTCATCTTTCAGGAGGACAGTGCACGCCCACACACGAATCGTACCATGGCGAAAAATACGTGAACTTAGATATGAATTGTTGCCACACCCGCCTTATTCGTATTATTTGGCTCCATCTCATCATCTTGCTCATAATTTTCTTCGGTGGACGGAGATTCTCTTCAAACAAAGAACTAAAAGCCAAAGTAGACAGTTATTTTGCAGGCCTGAAGGAATCTAATTTTCGAGATGGGATCAAGACATTGTAACATCGTTGAACCAAGTACATTAGTGCACAGGGAGACCACATTAAAATATAAAAAAACTTCACTGAGGTAAGTCGTTTACTTCTATTCCATTCGAGAACTCTTATATCAGAGCCTTTTGTAAGTGGGTGTGGAGAAGGGCAGAGGAAAGACTATTTAATTGGCGAGACAGATTAACGATGTAATGTTTTACATAAGGTCCTGAAAGAGCAGAATTTTCTTAAAGGAATGGTAAGGAGGCAGGAAAGGTGAATGGAGGAGGAGATATTGAAAGGTTGTGCGACACCTAAGACCTTGAGGGAAGTCAGATTGTTAGGTTAGCGGGAATACGAAGTGTGGTCTCAATTTCGAAGAGTAATCTTTTTAAAGGGCATGGAGGCAGACACATAATTGAGTTTCGTCAACTTTTGGGCGCAGATATCCGCCCGTATCTTAAAATAGCATGAATGAGACACAATTTTAAGATTTAGTGTAGTGTACTCCAGTTTAAACTCATTCATTGGCATTATGATTTCAATCCAAGGAATGATTTCTGTCAGCTCTACAAACTCCTCTTCCCTGCCAATCTATTCATTCCCTCATTGACATTAACATCACCCGCCACCTGCTTCTTCACCCTAGGCCTTCCTCTTTGATTCTCACCCTCCGTTTTCCCTTCAGTTACGTTCCGCAGAAAACTATCGTGGCTTTGGGCATGTCCAATCAACGTCCCTCTTCATCTGATTCAAGTTTCCTCCATAGACTTCTATCTTCTTTCACCTATCGAGGTACCACTTAATTTGTTCCTCTCACAATTGAAATGTTAATCCTTCATTCTAAATGTTATAACCCGTTCTTTTCTAGGCCTACTCATTCCTCTCTTTCAACGCATTCACTTTTCTCTCACATATATCTGTTTGGCGATTCGAATCTCGTACATTCTCTCCCAACTGATTTGCACAATTCTTCCATTCTATTGTCTATGTTTACAATTCACATTCTTTATGACTAGCACGGTCCTCGTCCCATCACTCCTGTTTTTACTTCAAACACTCCTCAAGTACCTCATGCAGGCCCACCTCATTCAGTCAACATTTATGCTTACCCTGATATGCCAAGACACAACTTAAATACAATAAGGTGCCGCGGAGCATGACCTCATGAACTGCAAAATCGCTGAGAAATGAAATTTCGCATTCATTATTGAGAACACTATGACCGACATTATTCGACTGTTTTGTCATTGCCGTATTCTCACTGTGCAATTGTTGACGGTGGATTGAGCATAAATTCTTCAAAATGGACACCAAAATGGCCAAATGTAAAAACTGGGAGGAAAAACCGGATTAATTTTGAAGCAATTTGCACTTAACTGACACAAGGTAAATTTCTGGAGACTTTAACGCCTGTAGCTTGTGCGATGCATCTAAGAAGTTTACTAAAGCTCATCACCGTCACGGACTTATCGACATGCGAGGATTGATATGTGAGTGCACTTCCAATATACGAGTATTATCATTCAAAGGATTCTCTCCTCACCAACTCATTGATGTGCTTCTTCAGTAGTTAGTCCGTCTCTCATTTTTATTTTCAGCTTTCATCTTGGTAGCATCATATATCCAATCGCTTTCAATTTTCTTTTTTCCGCTTATCTTATCGTCCACGTCTCACATCAGTAAAAAAGAAGACACATCCACATGTGTTATAATGAATCGCTTCCTTATGCATTTCCTACACTATTTGCCGATGTAAATGGCTACTTCTGACAGAACCCTCTTTTGAAATACTTCCTTTTTTTGAAAAAAGGAAGGTATGTTGTCGCACCATGTAGATGTAAATGACAAAGACCCGTCGTAAAAGACAATCCGTATCCTGCACCCTTATCAGACGCCAGTGCCATTAAGAAGCGAGCTCAATGTAGAATTCCTGTATTTTAATGCGTATTAGTGGATGACTCCGTTCAAGTTTCTACTGCGGATTCTACTACAGTTCTTTGAAGAACAATTTCGTAGAAAATGCGTCGCTGACTTTAGGTCAGTTACTCAAATCGATACTGCTCTGGTTGAACAATTCATTTGATTATTTTCATTGAGTAGGTTCATGCTTCGCTATGTGCGTTAGCCAGGATATCAACCATTCCTAAATGTTAAGAGTGCTGAGATGAGAATTATTCAAACTGATATTTTAAGAGAAAAACAGAAGAAGAGGGATTAAGATTAAAAACCAGTGACTGTGAACATTAGACCTAGAAAGTTGTGTCCACTACGCAGGGGGTTAAAGTCCCTTATTCGAGAAGTAGTTGGTACTTTGCATGAATGGATTTTCCGGAAAACCGATATATTTTGATGTTGGCAAATCTTAAATAGCGAGGAAATTAAAATAGGATGGGAATAGGTTATGTTGAAAAATAATTGGTTTAATTTTAGGGAATTATTGGGTATAAATATCGTCCTTATTTGTTAAAGAACTGATAAATATACTGTCACTTAATAGATAAATACAATGTTTAGCAGACAAGAGCTGGTGAGTGACAAATCACCGCTGAATGACAGCATGACAATGTCCTGGGAGACATTAAAGGTGCTTACAGGACCCTGAGGCAATCTCAATGAACGCAGAGAAATATCGATACCGTTTGGGATATCATAGGTGAAATTATAAATGAATGATGCAGAGGTAGTGATGGATTGATTGTAGAATCCTTATGAAGCAAAAGACATGCATGCCAGAACACTAGTAGATGAATACACTGTCAACCATAGAGTCCAAGGAGGACATATCTTTAGATGTGAATTTCACGCTCCAGTAAAGGAATTTACGTCAAAAAGGCACCAGGGGTGAACGACATCACCTCAACTAATAAAACATTCAGGTAATAAGATACTGGCAAAACCTAATTTGTGATATGTGTGTTAGGGGAGAAATATCAATGGAATTTAAGGAGATTGTTATCGCCCCTATGGCAAACAAGAAAAAGGCATACAATTGAGAAACTACAAAACAATCATCATGGTGACCTCTCCAACGTGAATATGGGAAGAATAATCGACCGACGAGTGGAGAAAGAAGCGGAAGAGTATTTAAGGGGACTTTTTTTCATTAAAAGACAGCAGGAACTAGAGAAGACATTCCCGCTCTGAGAATCATCTTAGAGAATGGTAGAAACAGAAATTTCAGCCGAAATATATTTCATGATCCTGAGGCATTCCTTATTTCAAAGCGTCTTCATCCCTGGCTCACCAAATATCTCCGATAGCTTACCAAATCGTGCCGACCTACCAATGCCCAAAATTGAAATCTCATACAAGGGAATAGAACGTTTGCTGAAAGTTATATAGCCTAATAAATCTTCCAGGCTCGATCAAATACCCGCTCGTATATTCAAGGAACTAGGTTCGGAAGTTGCACCGTATCCAGAAATCATATTGAAGAAGGGAATCATCGGAAACACCCAAATGGGATGTATAGATTCGATTAAATACTTAAATGTTACCGTCACTCACGGTCTCTCCATGTTGAAATATATACGGGGAATATGTGTACAATGTAACAAGAAATAGGATTTATCAGAAGAGTATCGGGGAAATGCGATGAAAATGTTTAAAAAAATACTTTCTTTTGCTGGTTATGCCTCCTTTAGATACACTGCTAGTATACAGGGTTCGTCCGGAAAATAAGTGTACTGAGCTCAGGAAAAAAAATTTATTACACTTTTACATATCTTAAGATAATATTCCTCAAAATAGGACCCTTGTGAGTCGATACACTTGTTCCAGCGGCGTTCCCATTCCTGGAACGCTCCCGCGAAGGCATCATCGGGAACCTCTCGAAGACACGTCGTCACGGCCTCTTTGACGTCGTCCAAAGTCCCGTATCGCGTTCCTTTCAAACTCCTCTTTATCTTCGATAACAGAAAGAAGTCCGGTGGTGCCAAGTCCGGGCTGTAGGGCGGGTGCGGCAGCGTTGCCACGCCGTGCTTGGCCAAGAAGTCCGACACGACAAGCGCGGTGTGAGACGGCGCATTGTCGTGATGCAGCCGCCAGATGTTTTTGATCGCTGGCCGGACGCGGGCGACTCGTTTTCGAAGCCTGTCGAGCACTTGGACGTAAAATGCTATCATCCGAACACTAAGACGACGATCAGAGTTCAGTACATCGCGAACTTTTCGCACATTTTCGTCGGTGAGTGTCGTTGATGGGCGTCCAGGCCGTGGTTCGTCGTCGACCTCTTCTCTGCCCTCCACGAACATCTTGTGCCACCGGAAGATCATGTTTCTGGACATGGCTGACTCCCCGTAAGCCTGGTTAATCATACCGACACTTTCGGTAGACGATTTCCCAAGCTTTACCGCAAATTTGATGGAATAACGCTGCTCCAAAAACTTCGGCATCGCGTTCCGTGACGTGGGTCGAGCGTGGAGGTTCGCGTTAACAGAGCTCCTCACTACACCACAGCTCAGAGCCGACTGCCTTTTTCAGCGTCGCTTGCCAACATACCCCCTCCAATCGCAGCCCGTCAGAGCGGTGCTGGGCGCGCCTGGTGCGGCGAGAAAAAATCAGTACACTTATTTTCCGGACGAACCCTGTATATATGGGATCCTTCCGAAGCTGGATTGATAACCGAATTGTAGCGCTTGCAGTGTAGAGGAGCTAGATTTGTGAAACGTTGTTATGATAAACTGAGTAGCGTTACTCCCACCGTAATACGGTATGTGAGAAGTAAATTTAGGAAGAATAAGTGTAGAACAGATATACGTGTATTTAGGATGCTATGTTTTCCTCGAAGGCAACGGGAAACCACCTCAATTATCATTCCCAAGAAAAATATGATGGACTATAGAGATATTTTGAGTCCTGGCAACCACGGGGCTCGGCCCAATCGGCCGTGTGTCGTACCCGGCAGCGGGGGAGGCAAGGCTTCCGCGGTCGTCATCCCACGAAACCCTTGCAAGGGAAAACCAGCAGCAGCAGGACAGAAGACGCAGGAGAAGAAGACCACATTAGTTAGAATAGGAACGTGGAATGTTAGGACAATGATGAGGACAGGGAAATTGGAGAATGTTAAGCGAGAGATGGAAAGGGGAAATATAGATATTTTAGGTCTATGCGAGGTGAGATGGAAAGATAGCGGGGATTACTGGAGTGATAAGTATAGAATAATTTACAGCGGTGGGGACGAGAGTCAACGAGGGGTTGCCATAGTATTAAATGAAGAGGTAGGAAGAAGCGTAGTCAACATAGAGCAGGTAACGGATAGAATACTACTAGTGGAGATAAAAGCAGAACCGACGAACTTAGTTATTATTCAGGTATACATGCCACCGGGCAACCATAAGGAAGAAGAGGTCGATAGGATATACGATCAGTTAGAGGACATGATTGCGTGTGTTCCTGCAGGGAAACCTTTGATAGTGATGGGGGATTGGAATGCGACGGTAGGCGAAGGAAGAGATGGTGATGAGGTGGGGGACTACGGTTTAGGCACGAGGAATGACCGCGGGGAGAAAGCAGTTGAGTTCTGCAGGAGACAGGGGTTAGTCATCACCAACACTTGGTTTAGACACCACAAAAGACGCAGGTATACATGGAAAATGCCAGGTGACTCAGGAAGATATCAGCTAGATTATATCCTGGTTAGACACAGGTTTAGGAACAGTGTGATGAATTCCCACAGCTTCCCGGGAGCGGATGCGGACTCAGACCACAATTTAGTTGTTATGAAATGTAGCGTACGTTTCAAAAAGATAAGGCAGGGGCGGCGAGTTAGAAAATGGAATGTAGAAGCATTAAATGGGTTGAAAAGGAAGGAATACAAACAGGTGGTAGAGAAAATCATGGAGGATGGTAAAGGGCTTAGTACTATCGAAGAAAAATGGGAAATGATCAAGAAAGGGTTGTCTAAAGCCGCAAAAGACACTATTGGAACCGTTAACGCTAAAAGGACTAGGAAACCATGGATCACGGATGAGATGATTACAAAGATGGATGAGCGGCGAAAATGGAAGAATATAAATACAGAATTAGGCAAAATGAAGTACAAAGAATTGAACAATAAATTGAGGAGGGCAACAAATAAAGCAAAAGAAGCATGGTGGAAGACGCAGTGCGAGGATATGGAAAGTCTGCAGAGGAAGGGTGAAACCGGTGCGCTGTACAGCAAAGTTAAATCGTTATCGGGAAGTAAGAAAGGGAGAGCTATGCTAACAGTTAGAGATAAGGCGGGTAAGGTAATAGTTGACGCAGGAAAGATCCAAGAGAGATGGAAGGAGTATATAGAAGAACTGTATAGTAATGAACTCAGACCAACAAAGTTAGACATTGAAAAAGAAAATGACGTAGAGGAAGACAGCTTAGGTCCAGGCATACTAGACAATGAGATAGAAAGGGCATTAAGGGAGATGAAACTAAATAAGGCCGTGGGGGTAGATAACATTCCCTTGGAACTTTTAAAATGCTTAGGAAAATGTGGGAGGAAGAGGCTATATGGGCTGATCCGTAGTATTTATGAGGAGGGAATCTGGCCGGAAGACTTTGTGAGATCAGTTTTAGTTCCTATTGCGAAAAAGGTAAAGGCCACGTCATGTGAGGACTATAGGACAATTAGTTTGATATCCCACGCAGCTAAAGTTGTTCTCAGGATCATAAACAAAAGGATAGAGAGTAGGGCAAATGATTACTTAGGGGATGATCAGTTTGGGTTTAGGAAGGGGAGAGGTACGCGTGATGCCATTGCAGTAATGAGATTATTAATCGAGAGGAATACAGAACACAACCAGGAGGTATTTGCCTGTTTCGTAGATTTCGAAAAAGCGTTTGACAGAGTGAATTGGGAAAAACTAATGAGTATTCTGCAGAAAATAGGAATAGATTGGAGGGAAAGGAGGCTAATCCGCAACCTGTTCATGTCTCAGACTGCTCAGGTGCGGGTGGGAAACGGGGAGTCAGGATGGGCAGTGTTAGGAAGGGGTGTAAGGCAGGGTTGCCCATTATCACCGTTGCTGTTCAACCTGTATGCAGAGGACATGATCAAAGAGGCATGGGAAGAACTGGAGGTAGGAATGAAGGTGGGCGGGGAATTCGTAAAATCAGTTAGGTTTGCTGATGACCAAGCTTTAGTTTGTCAGTCAGCCAAGGGGCTGCAAGCATTGCTGAGTGAATTGGAAAGTCAGTGCGACAGGTATGGGATGAGAATCAATATTAATAAAACAAAGGTTATGCGATTTTCTAGAAAGAAAAAGGCCAAGCTTAACATTAAAATAGGTGGGCAAAAAATAGAGCAGGTAGAACAGTTTACGTATCTCGGTAGTGTTTTGGACCAACACGGTCAAAGTAGTAGGGACGTAAGGAGAAGAATTGCGCTAGGCAAAAAGGCTTTCACAAGGAGGAGGGAGTTGATGACGGGGACTTTGAGTAAGGATGTTAAGAAAAGACTCGTAAAAACTTTGATATGGAGCGTAGCTATGTACGGTGCGGAAACGTGGTCATTGAAGCAGGAGGATAGACGTAGATTGGAGGCTTTTGAAATGTGGGTGTGGAGAAGAATGGAGAAGGTGAAATGGACAGAGAAGAAAACAAATGAGGAAGCACTTGGTATGGTGGGCGAAGAGAGGGGTTTGTTGGGAGCAATCCTATGGAGGCAGGAAAAGTGGATGAAGGGGGTGTTGACCGGCAGTGGGATGTTGAAGACTGTGATAGAGGGTAGAATGTTGGGCAAAAGAGGAAAGGGAAGGAACAGGATAGGGATGTTGGACGGGATGAAGGGAGGAAGAAAGTACGCAGAGATGAAGAGGGACCTGAAATAGAGTAGGATGATGGATTTTGTGTTTTGTTAGGAGTAGTAATATATTTGTTTGGTAGTTGTGTCCATCCAAAAACCTACCTTAACCGGTAGATTACCTTAAAAAAAATGTTTTCCTCGAACGATAAGGGATCTGAATAACATTATCCGATCGCGCTATGGGTAAAAATATTCGGGTCAAAATTAATCTGAAACGTATTCACCCCCTGCCACACACCCTAACGGTGGCTTGTAGGGTACTAATACATGACTATAACATCAAAGCTAATTCAATCCCTCCCTCCGTGAGCACCGTACGTGAATGTCTACCCCTTAATATCTACGAAATGTAGTAAATATTATCACTTTTTCAATCCGGCTCCTGGAGCAACACACCGTCAAAATTATTGGGAATATTTATTATAAACGGTATTCTTTACTTTTGAATGAAGTTGTGAATGATTTCACCATTATAATCTAAACATGATAATTTAGCGATTTCTGGTGATGCAGTAAAATTTGAAGCATTATTTTCGCTGAAATCAGTTACGTCAAACGTAATCGAACTCTATCTAGTCTCATTTGGTTACCACTTTAACGATAGAATTTTGATTTTTTACATAATTACGTAAAAGCAACGCAAGTACGTTTCTAACATAATATTTTGGTAGCGCTTTATTTTTCACTTCAGAGTTCCCAAGAAAGCCAACTGGGAACTAAAGTTACGAGCCGTATCTTCAGGTTTGAAGATGTTAACGCTGTAACAAAACCTAGGTCGTAATAAAAAAAATTCTATGCAGAAAAGCAATGTGTCTTCTTTCATTATGAAGTATTTCTAGCATTTTACGCCTGTAACTGTCATTTACGAACGGTATTAATCTTAGATACCGTGTGAAGGACTCTGTTTCACCTAAACATATAACCCTAACCCCCTCATCTCTTACCGTTTCCTCCTGGTGCTGCACCCCCTGCCACACAACTTTTTGGTAGCTGGCAGGGTATTGATGTAGATGTAGATGAAACATAAGACGCGCTGAAATGATGTATCGTACCTGAATACAAACAAGGAAAGTTTCCGAAGAAATGATAGAAACATGACGTACCACCTGACCAATGAAATAAAAAAGAAATATTGAGGTATGTCAAGGGTGAATTAAGCGAAGCATTCGATGTCTGACTGTTCGAAGATTTGCAGAGGAGAGAGGCATAAAATCAACTCCAGGGGCTGAACAACGCTACAAACCTTTGTGGAAACAGTTTGGCCAGAGTAGAACACAGACTGGGGAAATCCTAAAATGGCAAAGTAAGTAGACGAAATGGACAAGTGAAAAGAGAGACAAGGAGTGGATGAACCCAATATTTCTTTATTATTTATTTTACGGGGCGAGATTTAGACTTTTTTGTCCCTTCTTTCACCTAACCCATAAGCATAACATTGAAGACAATTACAGACACCCATACCTTCGGGGAAGGAAAACCCATCTAGGCAGGAGTCCCGCGACCTCTGGGTTGCCGGACAAGAAGGTTAACCCGTCGCCGTCAGGGCCGGCAAAGAGAGAGAGATAGAATGGAACGTTGATAAGGCCGTGAAAGAAAGGGGAATTTTTGGTAAGAAGACTTGAGAGAGAACGAGCTCTTAAGACGGCATGGAAGAAGGAAGACATTAGGAAGATATGAGGAAAGGAATAACCCATGTTAAAGCAAGAAAAAACTCTCACGATACTTAGAAGTAAAGTCGTTAGCAGTCATCCTACTGATACTATTACCTACTGATACTACTCCTACTACCTATTGATGATGGTAGGTTCAGGATGAACACAAGCTCACTATAATAATAATAATTAGTCAAAAAAATTTCATTCACGCATCGCAACTAAATCGTCTTAATTATTTAATACGATTTAGATTTCGATAAAAACTTGTTTTTCTCGTGTCAAATCTAATACCGTTAATAATCGATTATCCGAGGGAATCATATAGATTGAGTGTACCATAGATATAATCGAAAACTCAGGTAGTTACGGAGGGATTAGTGGTTTGCGCGAACGTTAAATACGGCAAAAATAATATTTCCTCGGGCGTTATTCCGTATGAGCATTGATTACGCCTAATGTCACATCTGAAGTCACAGAAGTCAGCAAGAAGTGTGAAGGTAATAATGCCTTATACATGACATGTCAAGTCGACGGAAAGGAGACAAAAGGAAAACATTTTATTTCAGTCAATACCATTTGTTTGAAATTAGTTCCAAGCAATTAGAAACCACAGGTACTAATTTTTAATGTTTGCTGAATAGCTAAGACATTTCTCTCCATATTAATGGGTTCATTTTGATTAGCCGCATACCTCCTATATATTTCATCAAATAGTAATAAGTAATTTCCCTCCATTTGCCAGATGGAGGGAAACGGTACCACGGTACGAGAGATACGGTACTACGGAGAGGTATGGTACTACGATAGGAGAGCTCATGTAAATACAATTAGACGTCGAGTTTAGAACAGATTTAAGATGTCATTTTTCCCAGGGATGATAAGATATCAGAATCATATTGACCCACCGCACAAAGGGGAAAAGGGGAAAAGTTTTCTAGGTCAAAAGTATTGTGGTGTGCAATCACCCCCTACCAAACACCCTAGTGGTGGCTTGTAGGGTACCTTGTAATGTAATCATATACATTTGGCGCGTTTATGAGTTGAAAATAGTGGATCATTAAAATCTAAGGTATGTGTGTACGAGAGTATTGCCCACGAAATTTGAAAACTTACTTTTTGAATAGACCTCATATTTCAGCAATGCCATTATGCCACTCCCTCACCATTCCGGCACTCGGATAACATCCAGAAAAGGCATCGACGACTTCTACGGAATAGATGCTGATGCCTATTCACGTAGCCAATACCACAAAGGCTTTCTTAAACAAATAACAACAGGCGCCATCGCTATGGTATTTCCCCCCGTGTGTCTTTCCACAATACGAAGTAAGTTTCTATTAAGACAAATAGCTTTAAAAAGTGGAAATTTTTTAAATGAAATGTTTCTCTTTTAGTTAATCTGTCTCAGTAAATTATAAGTCTTCTGACTAGTTAGAGTGCTCACTTCACAAGTTTCCCATATTGGAAACCCGTGAGTGGAACCGACTCGGTGATTCTATGACAATAAAAGGAACTCTCATGCGCTTTTGACATGCACATAAGTATTTTAGTGCATTACAGAGTACCCTAAAACCCACCGATAGGGTGTATGACAGTGGATGACTACACACTAGCTGTCAGCCTAGCTTGACCCAAAATACTTTTCCCTCCAGGCGCGGCCGAACATATAGTATTAGGATTTCCGAAAGTCAGTCATCGGAAAACGACAATGGCGACTAACTACGCGAGGGATATTACCAAGTAGTTTATTTTTCACATACCCATGAGGAAAATAAACTCTTTGTTGGAATACTTCTGTCATTCTTTCGTTCTAACTTGTTACTTTCCACATATAAGGTCCAATAAGATCTTTTTCAAGATTTTTTTTTCTAAAATAATCATAATAAATGATTTAAATAATTTTTTCTAAAATAATAATAATAAAGAAATGTCGTTATTGCCCGTTTAAAAGCATTCGAAACATTGGAATAAAATCGCGAATCATTACGAAGTGGTATATTTTCATTAATTCTCAAATTTCAGTGAGTCGATTCGCCCACATAGTCCACCTTCATGAGGGTAAATTCGTAGTTACACAAAAACAAGCATTCAATAATGTCCAACTGAGGTAAATAGTCCCTATTTGAAGGAAATATGAGTGTTTGCGAAACGGTCAGGGAGCGTGGAACAGGAGGTGATAGTTACATTACATGGTACCCTACAAACCACCGACAGGGTGTGTAGCAGATGGTGATTACACATCACACTAATTTTGACCCAAAATTACTTTTCCCCTCATAGCGCGGTCGGACAATGTTATTCCGATCCCTTATCTTTCAAGGGAAAAATTACATCTTAAATCTATGTGTTCAACAGTTAACCTCCCTAATTTAATTGACTTTATATCTCCAATATGTAAATAAAATTAGAGAGATTGAGCATAGAAGAAATGGATTTAAGGTGTCATTTTTCCCACGAACGATAAGGAACTAGGATAACATTAGCCGACCGTTCTAACCGGGGAAAAGTATTTCGGGTCAAAAGTTGTCTGGTGTGAAATCACCCCTTGCCATTAATACTGGCGGGGGCTTTCAGGGTACTATGTAAATAAAAAAATTAAAATGTCCCTGTCATCAATACCCTACTCCTTATGAAAGCTTTATTGCCCAACGGAATTATTTTACGTCCCTACAAGAGGTTTTAATCACTTTAAACACTTTGGTTCAAATTACTGCCGAGATAGATAAACCCTTCCACCTATTCTAGTTTATAAACTCCTAAAGTAATATTTAACCTAGCTTTTAATTTTCTCAAAAACCACGTCACCTTTGTTTTATTTACAATTTATCCTCTTCCTTTACTAATCACTCTGACTTTCCAATGCATTAGTAATACTTGTATCGCTTTGGATGACCGACAAATTTAATTATCCGCAGACCTGATTTTATGAACTGTCGATAGAGACTTTCATTCCTATCGCAAGTTCTCCCAAATGATCATGATTTCCTCCACATTTACGTTAAACAGCACCGCCCTGCTTTACGCCTCTTCCTAACACTGCCCATCCGGACTCTCCGTTCCCTACTCGCACCAGAACAGTCTGAGAAATATACAGGTTGCGGATTAGCTTCCTGGCCCTGCAATCTATCCCTATTTTGTGTAATATGTTCATTAATTCTACCAAGTTCACTCTATCCAATGCTTTCTTGAAATCTACGAAAGAGATGGATGCATCCTGATTGTATGCTACGTTTTTTCGATTAGTGATCTCATCACTGCAATGGTATCAGGCGTGCCTCTTCCATTCCTAAACCCAAACTGATCATCCCCTAAGTAATCATTTGCCCTGCTATCCATCCTTCATTGATGATCCTGAGACCAAATTTAGCGTAATGGGAAATCAAACTTATGCTCTGTATTCCTCTTATACGATTCTCTTTCCATTTTTTGGCATTGGAATTAACAATGATTGGTTTAATGTTCGGCCAGATTCCTTCCTCATAGATGCTACGAATCAGTCTATTAAGACTCTTCCTCCCACATTTTCCAAATTTTTTAGTGGCTCGGCAGGAGTGTTGTTTACACCCATGGCCTTTCATAGTCCTTAATGCCCTTTCTATCTCATCATCGAGTATGATTATAGGCTAAGCTATCTTCATTTACGTCATATTGTCTTTCTGTGTCTAACCTTGCTGGCCTAAGTTCTTTACCATTCAGTTCTTCGACATATTCCTTCTATTTCTATAGGATCCTTTCTGGTTTAATAAATTATTTCCCTACTTATCCTTGATATTTTACAAGGATACTCCCATCTTACTTCCTGACAGTACTTTCACCTTACTGTATGGCGCACCAATTTCACCCTTCCTTTGTGAAATCTCCATTCCTCGCACTGCATCTTCAACCACGCTTCAGTTTATTATTTAACTCCTTATACATGAACTTACTTCTACCTAACCACATGTTGATATTCTACCATTTTCCCAACCACTTTCTTCATTGGAAGAAGGGAGGAGACGTTTGCATGCGCATATAAATGTATATACTTGCATATCCAACGAATGGTATCAGTATAGCGTCGGCAATATTTGTACAATGAAATATTCTCACATCCAACGCCTATTATATTTCTTTTAGAGGATGAAGCAGGGTTGCGTGGCGAGCCAAGGAGGGCAATAGCTATTGCAGTACCAAGCCAGTAACGTCAGCTTTACCCTCTCTTGTCGAGGGTAGTCGAATAGAGGAGGTTGTTGCCACTCGTTAAGTATAGTGTCCACGTTCGCATATACATCTGCACGCAAGTAAATACGCAGACTCTCCGTGAAGAATGCGATTGCTCTGGCTTATCTACGGACGGCGTGCTATAGATATAGGCGTGTTATACTAGATATGTTATAGATATGCTCGCATTAGACTACACATACGGGAAACCCTAAGAAAAAAATCGGTCTCACATCTCTTGAGTAAAGTTTTGCTATTTTTAGTAGAAATGATTTTTTTTAACAAAGTTACTATATTTACAGCATTATTATTTTATCCTGAAAAAATGGACTACACGTAGCTCAATTGGAATCTTTTATAAAAAAAAGTCGGCAATTGGAAACAGGGGTGCTTCCTCTCTCGGGACACCTGCCAGGAGTGGCTTATCAGGATCCCTGGGGTAGTGAGGCCACCAGATAACATCACAAGAATGAGCTGGTTTAACTTTCAATTGGAGGTCTCATTAGACGGACCTCAGGTATACGCAATGGATATATAACATGAGTTATTTTGCCCCAGTTATGCGGCATTTGGAATACAAGGTAAGCATTTGGAAATAATTGGAGAAAACTTTAATTAACGGATTGGAAAAATTTTAAAGAAAATCCGCCAATTTTTTTCAAAATCCTTAATAGTAAGGTCTGAGTGTGACGCGTACTTTGGGGTCATTGGAACTGAAGATCCAAGAGTCAGGAAGAGATCAGACAAGACTTTTAGAGAGTTACAGAACACACGGGTTAAATTAGTGACAATGGCGAGGCACTGAGGTCCCACATTTGGTCGACAGATTGGACCAGCTTCGATGAAACAAAAGATCTTTTCATGTGCTTGTTCTTCCCTGCCACAATAGGAATCACAATGTCAGCAAAATCGAACGCAACCACGCCTCTCCTCTGAATTCAAATAGCAAAAACATTCAAAACATGAACAAACTCGAACACGCCCATTATTTCATTCCTCTGGTGGACATGCTGTGTACGCGCGAATATATTATAATAATTTCGCACATTTGTGCGAGAAAGGCTTGCTAACCAATCCTCATAAGCCCTTGCGTCGGCTTGCGGGGTTTTTTATTAAGAGACCCAATTGGGGTGAGATTTAGACTCCATAATCCTTTCTTCTACATAACCCTGATACATAACAACAAAGACTATCACGAATATCCATACCCAGGGTGGGGAAAACCAACCTAGACGGGGCTCGAACCCATAACCTCTGGCTTAGCAGGCGAGGGCGTTACCCTGCCGCCACCTGGGTACATGCAGCGATGTCCGGAAAAATTAGGAAAAAGAATTGTTCTGACATGTATTCAAGTGGGTTTCAAGGTGGCAAAATGGAAAATTTCTCGGTAAACTCTAAAATTCCCAAATCCATTTAACTACGAAAGAACTTTCAAGTGAACTCACCCGGTCGAATGTCTTCACTACCGGAATTATGTCACTCTTCTCCTTGGATGCGTTTCCGGGACGAAGACGTCTGCATGTCCAACCCGTATCTCAGCGGCCAGTTCCTTCCTCTCAGGCGTCTGACCGACTCAACCACACTCACCTCTAAGGTGGACTGCTTGCTCTAGCGATCGGATCTCTCTTGCTTCCTCGCCCCCCCCCCTCCTCTCTCTCCCTCCGCACGCCCCACCCCCTCAAGCTCCTCTTCCTCCTCAACCCCTCACGCCGCCTCGGCAACCGGCCTCCACACGCCGTCGCACCCCTTCCGCCCCGACCCCCTCTGACCCCCGCCCCCCCGCCGTGGCCAACTTCCCCTCGTCCCGGCCCTCGGCGCAAGATCATCCGCTACCTAGGTTGGGGGGATGATTAGTGCTCATGATCATTCCGCACCTGGATCCACGCGATACTTCCAAGGTCACCTCTGAAGGTTATAGGCGAGAAGCATTTCTTTTTGATTTTATACCATTAAAAACCAGTGGCCACATTTTTGAAAGGTGCGCGCAAAACCAGTGCGTCCAAACCAGTAGTGATTCGTTTTACTTTTTGTGATGCTAATTTCGTTTTTTTTTCTGTAGCATCACCACAATTATCGCATCCAAGCTCTGAAAACATGGCGAAGATACCGCAAACGCTTACCGATATGAACTGCAGTGACGCCATTAAGCGGTAGTCATCATTAAAGGCAATCCGCAGGTAGGATTTTGTCGGTACAGAATGAACTACGTCTTCCTATAGTTTACCCCAGATCGCTTTTCTTCTTCATGCCTGTTAACAGACTCCTGGACAACCGTTCCCTTCCTTTCTCTTACCCGCTTCCTCCTAGCCTTTCATTTTCTATCGTGACTTTCAAATCCCACTCAAATCTTAATGTCTTTAACTTTTTTTTCCATCTTCGGCTTTTACGCAGCGACTACAGCATCTTCACCCCCATCGGGTTCAAAAATGTCTTCATTTTCTCCCTCTCCGTCCGACAGATTTTCTTCATTCGTCTCCATGTCCACATCTTCAGACTCCAACTTACACCCATCCTCTTCGGATCCATGCAGCAAAACACTACATATTATTACTGTATCTGCAAATATTTTCACTACGTCTTCACTTGGTGTGCCCTCAACCATTCGTTTCTGTCAATTTCTTCTTTGTCAATTCGTCTCCTCGTGTCCACACTACTAGGTCTATTTTCTTAAAAATGCTTGTCAATTACGTGAACGACTCCACCTTGGTCGGGTAATTCCTATTACCAAACTTCCATGACGCTCAATGGCATTTTACAGCATTTGCACTTGAATTTGGAGCTTCATGTTAAACATTCGTTTCTTGATCCCCTGGAGAAATTTGTACCCCTTCCCGATTAAATCCGTTCGTCACTGGGATTTTGAGGACGCGATAAAAGAAAAACTAGCGGCCCAAGAGCCCATAAATTTTAAACGATGTTGTTTTTAAAGGCAAAAGTTAATAATGACCCTCCATAACCGGCCGAATGAGGAAGACGTTCGCCAAGAGTCATTTTACCGTTGAGCCAATTTCCTGTATAAAAATTTCGCAAACAGACTTTTTAGAGAGGGGAGCATAATTTTTTTCTAAAACTTGGATGCCACTGTTTTCTGAATATCAAACGTTTATAAAGCATTCTGAGGAGCCTATCCTTTGAACATGAAACATGTCCTATCTTGATCTGGTTCGAGAAAAGCTTCCGTTAAAAAAAATAGGAATATTTAACACTGATTGCAACACACTTTGGTTCACCTCGTAAAGAATAATCTGGCACGTGAAAAACGATTTATGAAGACAAGTTTGTTAATAATGTACCTACTGTTGTTCTTTAAGCGAAATAAAATAAACATTACATTCCGATCAAATTCCCTTTAAGTAAGCGCATTGACTTTAATGACTTGGCAGTTGGTAACTAGATATACGAGATCGGTCAGGAAAGGATTTACCCATGCACTATGTAAAGGAAAATGGACAACCCAGAACAATGAGGAGGCCTTAGTTGTCCCCTTCGAAGTATTCCCCTTGAGACGACTCACACTTATCTCAAGGTCTCATCCACTCTCCTAAACAATAGGCAAAATCATTTTTCGGGCTTGTCATCAGCTGCCTCGCCACCACATTCTCCTATGCCCCGTCGATGGCAAGAATTTCGTGCTGCAGTTGCAGTGAACTTGCGCCAAAGCCCCAGGTTTTCTTAAAAAGGTCATAACTGGATATGTGCCTACCTATGGCTTTGACCATGAAACAAAAACGTAGTCTTCCCTATATTCGGATGACGAGATTAAAGGGAGAATGCGGGGACGAGGTAGCTGATGACCAATCCGAAAAAGGACTTAGCAGATTGTTTTGACGTTGAAATAACTGAGTGAGGTCTCAAGGGGAGTACTTTGAAGGGAACTGAGGCTATTATTTTTCTCAAAATATTGAATGGTTGGATACTTTCCGGGCAGACCTTTTATTGATCAATCAAAGATCATATAACTATTAAAGGTAGTTTTTGGACGGTCCCTAACAACGACCATTTTCCATGCATTGCGTGAACATATGAACACTTTCTTTCCCGTACATTATTTTATTAACATTCTATCTCTATGCACGCCGTCCAATTCACTTCCTCCATTTTCCCCGCTGTATTATTATTCCGTCTTCTGTGACAGCTTTCAACCCCCTCCCCCTCTTCCTCTAAATATCCCCTCCACTCTCTTCTTGCTCTGTTCCCTGCAGATCTCACTCAGCAACTTCCTCTCTTCGAAAATTTCGTCGATCACCTTCCTCTCTTTTCGACATAATTTCTCAATTATTTTTTTACCCCAATCTTAAAAATCATCTGATCTACGAGCTTCAGCTTTTCTTTGCGTTGTTAATTGGCTTACCTGAGATCAACCAAATGCTTCCTTTGACAGGGTTACTCATGTCCCCGTAACTGCGACCACTACCTGTGGTTTTAGGGGAGCCGACCGATAGCTGACGTCATTTTCGCCATTAGGGATGGATGGGAAAGGAGGAAGGGTGGAGAAAAACCCGACACCGGCATTTGTCTACTCTTAATGAAAGGCACCAAGGGGTCCGCAGCTTAACGTCCCATCCGACGGACGGCGTACTTACTCGAAGTGCCCTCCTCCACAGAGCACCTTAAATAAGGATCGGGATACCGCGGAAAAATATCTGCCGCCTCCGGGATTCGAACTCTGGGTGGGAATTCAGCACGTTAGCTACCGCACCATCCCGATCACCACGCCCACTTACCTGCTATACTACCTTGATCAAAAAGTTCCCGGAATAACCACCGTGTGGCGCTCCCATCGTTCCGATTTGAGTTCTGTTTTTTTTGTTAAATTGGTACATCTGTTGTTGATATTCCCTTTAAATCTTAGTGTCATAACTTGACATTTGCAAAAGTTACGTAGCCAAGAGTACATCTATCTCTGTGTGTGTTGGCGATTTTTTACAATTACAGAAATGGATTTAAATTTGCAACAACGAACTTGTATTAAATTTTGCCTAAATACTATACATATATGTAAAAATAAATTTCATATACGTGAATTGCTTCACTTGCACTAATCTATTCTCTCCTACTTGTATGTTTATCGAAAACTTCCTACTCTCCTTCGTCGCTAAATTATCGCAAAAAATAACCAAACGGCCCACTAACAATAAAATAACGAAATGAAAGGTACATATCTTATTTAAGACAATGTGTTATTATAAAATAAACTTAGTTTTCCTTAAAGTAATGGTTTAGGTGGCGGTGGGGTAACGTCCTCACCTACCAACCTAGAGGTCGCGGGTTCGATTCCCGCTCCATCTAGGGCTTGGGTGTTTGTAATGGTGTATACAGCTATATCATGGTTAACAGTACGATGTAAAGGCCAAATTTCTCTTTTCAGATTAATGTGAAATAAGAAAATAGACATCAGCGACATCTTCTTCGATGAAGACAACACATATAACGGTCGCGTGTTGTCAACAATTCACTCAGGAAATCACTCCCGTCACTCAGGAAAAATATATTGTTTCATTGATTATTTTATTACTTTACGTGACGTAATTCCACCAAGTTCCACCGGGGGTGGTGACCTAACACCCCCCGCCACACGACCTTGCGGGGTATTATTTGGATGTAGATGAAGTCATGGCATCATCAGTGATATTATCTACTTGCGGTTATTGGACCACGCTCGCAAACATCAACTGACAATATTTATTAATATTACCACTTATCGTGGAAACATAACGCTAAGATTCAGCGCGGCGTGAGACCTGGGGGTGGAAATAAAACTTTGGCTGCATTCATATGCTCGTATTTTACCCATTTTCCATACGCAACCCTAATGACACAGTCCATAAATATGAGAGAGATACATCACACAATTCAAACTAAAATAAGCAGATCATTTTCTTTTAAGTAACGCAAAACTCAAGATTAATTGCATTACTACACTAACGCTCGTTGAATATCGATCGGGAAGATTACAGCTCGTACGGGATCCGTACACCGGAAAGGCATGGGAACTTAGGGAGGATTTTTTTAATAAAGAAAATACACGCCTAGTAATTTCTTAGAAAATCAACGCGGAAAGAGAAATGAGCAATCCCTGTGAAACAAACTACGATTGCAATTAGTAGATTTTTTCTATGATGTCATCGGCCTATCGATTTATCCTGTGTTTTAATGGAGTTCTTCGAAGAGGAATGTCAAAGATATTCCTCGCCTTGCGAGTCACTGCGACCACACCAACCCACGACTTTGACTTTAATGACCTACTCCCACCAGATTCACCCTTCCTCTGCAAAATTTCCATACTCTCGCTCTGCGTCTTCCATTACGCGCCGTTTGCTCTATTTGTTCTACCCGTCTCAATTTTTTATTTAACTTTGTAGTTGTAGTTTGTAGCACTTTGCAGTTCCCTCTATCTGACTCTGTATGTACATTTTTCCATTCCCTCCCCTCGCCTATCTTTCTAATCATTTCGTCCGTGATCCACGGTTTCCTTGTCTTTTCCGTATTCCCTGTTCCAATAGCTTCCTTTATGAAAATACCTCTCGCCGTAATTAAATCCCTCATGTAGTAAAATCCACTTAATCTATAGCAACTCTACCGCTCAGCAAGGAATGCAATCACTATGCCCGCAAATGTCACGTGAACATTTTCGTATGAGAATTGAAGGAGCCCTTTACATTGTTTAGAGCAGTCGTGGGTTGACGAACAGCGTAATCAATTCGCAGAATTTCTAGAGGACGTAATAAAAAATCTTATCTCGTCTAAGCGGTTTTGATATTTAACTTAAAATTCACAAGGGACAAATGGGAGGTGCTTCTGAGAGATTTAATGGAAATAAAAAATAAATTATTCTAAAAAGCATTTAACCATTTTCAATGTAAAACTAATAGGATGGGAACCTTATAACAAAGGTGGGAATATTTTAAGTGAAGAATAACAATAGCTATAGGAGATTTAACAGTAAATTTAAAGAGAAACAGGAAATCGCGGATTATGTACTAGATGATATAGGCACTGAAGACGGACACAAATGAATTATGGCAGAGGTAAGGTGTACCCGCGAGAGGAATCTTACTAATAAAACAGCCATTGAAATTTTTGACGGGTTTCGAAATCAATCGAACTGGCCCTAAAGCCTTACAGGTTGACATTAAATAGTTGAACGAATATAAATATATATATATATATTGTTTATCACAATTTTCAACAATACGAGTACACCACGGTAACAATCTCCAGCGTAACACGCGCAATTTTTATAACTCGATAATAATGCTTTCGCTATGCTATTAATTGAATAATAAATTAATTTGATGGGCTAATAATGTTGATTCAGTTTTCTATTCATTGAAAATATAACATCACATAATACTAACAGGGTTATTCGCATTACAAGAGTAGGTTTAAATTTCCGGAGGCCCTAGTCGAGGGTTTGTTTGATGGTGGGGTGAGATCGGAGGAGGGGACACTCTTGTGAATAAAGATTGATGGAGAGGGTTGGGTTTACCAACAGGAGTTAAATATATGCAATAGAGTCTGCTGGGAATTCAGTCGAGAGAAAGAGACGCATTGGAAAAAGCAGTGCTATGATGGCAATCAATTTATCAGGGAGAGAAAAATGAACCCATCGTAAAAAGAAAACGAACAAAATTTTCAGTACAGTAAAAGTAAAAACCAGAAGACATGACGGGCGTAGGGCATTATTTCAATTAAGGGAACCGAAAATATCTTCCAGGTAAATGGAAGGAAGAAGTTGAAGAACTTTATGGTCAAGAGAGGAGATCACATGCATATGTATGGAGAAACGCATGCAGATGAGGATGGTCAACAACGTTGTAGTTTTACATAAAATACAAGTATTACTTATTGCAAGACCAAAGTTTCGTTGCTGGGCACACATCATCGGGGGAGGCAACATAAATTTCTGCTGTCTCGCCTAATTTCAATCGCGTAACAGTTGCGCCAAGTTACGCCGGAAACCATTCCCTGTATCAAGTGCGCCGGTAATACTACCGAGGGATTCATCAGTTGGGAATAATATTCATGAAACCTCAACCGATCATGTCGCACAGCAACTAACCTGGGTCGTGTCATAAATTATGTTTAATGTGGCAAAATGTTTTTTTGAGTTCTTTAAACTCAGGATAAAAAATTGACTAGTGAGATGTCGTCCTATTCTGAGAAATTCAAATCATAAGGAAAAACTCCGTATCATGTCATCTTGAGTCAAATTACGCAAACAACTAAGGTCTATCCATTAATCATAAATAGAAGATAGCATTTCTAACAGAAGAAACGACTGCTTACATTCAGATGAAGACACGTGGGTTTATGAAGAGGAGAGGAACGTGACGCCATCGCTGAAATTAAACTACATATAGATAAGAATACAAGCAGTTAAATCCAACGCAGCATTCTTTTCTTCGTGGAGTTCGCGAGGCTACTCCCGGCTGCGCACATAAGAATCGGCAATGAATAGAGTTAAGGGGAAAATATTGAATTTTGACGAAACAAAGCACCACGGCCACGCCCAAAAGGTGCGGGAAACTAGTAATACTGATATTAGCCATTCTGCCACTTTATGGCAGTCATTGCAGAGGATATAAAAGAGGTCGAAATGTGGAAACCAGGGATGAGGATAATTCATTTAAAAAACAATTAGATACCCAAGACATGTGAGCGTGGTAGTCCAGTGGGTAGAGTGATGGACCGACCGGAAGACCCGGGTTCGATCCCAGTTGACGACTCTGGGAAACCTCAGCTTCACCCAAAGTGTGTGTGAATTTTTCAGGGAACCAGGTCTTCCTGGGAAACAACAGGTGGTGCAGGGAATAAGGAACTGACCCCCCTTATTACCCTGATGAGTGATTTTAGCGTATTGTACGGGACTTAGTATTGGATGAGCTCCACCTTACATCCCTCGGGTTGATCATTGCAGTATTCGCCTCAAGAAATGGGAAGGATGTAGATGAGCATTAAAGAAAGAAGGGAATATATTTCATATGGGGGGACTATTTAATGATAACGCTCTCCAAAATTCTACAGTACAATGGCAACTTTGCTGCTCAGGATACTGAGAGAAGGCTTGTTTCGGCAAAAGCTGCGTTTACAAAGACGGGAGAATGGATGGCCAGGACTCGTTGGGTATGGACGAAATGTAAAGATTTCGAAAAGACTTAAATATGCATGACAAAACATTGCTTGGCTTCGCAAACCGGATCTTCGTAGGAATGAGCAGAGACTGGAGGTTATGAGAGGTGGCCTCGGAGAAGAGCGTTCGAAACAATTCGTTTCTGCAAGAGAGAATACTAGAGAGATGAAACGTCACCTTTGATGGCCGAAGAAATGATACTTCTCGGAAAAGTCCAAAGGTGACAGACAAGGCAGATGGAAGAATACCAGTCGTACCATGGAAGAATAAGAGCGAATACCTTGGGTATCATTATGTTCGAAGCCAAAAAGTCCGCGATAGAAGGGAGGATGTTGAATGAATATGAAGGAATAGAAAATAGGCATTTTGGATGGCAAAAAGGATAGACAATTCATTATTTCACGGCATAGCGGAGCAAATACATGAACAAATAATCTTTGCTTCGCCGTCAATGCACGACTTTTTTATCATACGTAGATTATACAAGAAACAATAAGCACAAAACCAAAATGTAATTCAGTGGTATCCCGATCCCTACTCAGGGTGCTTTGTGGAGAGCACTTTAAATGAATACGCCCTCCGTTGGATGGAATGTTAATGTTTGTTTCTGTGACTCCTTGGATCTTATCGTTAAGGAGCCGGCTAGTATTGACGCTGGGTTTCTCTCTCCACCCTTTTCCCCCCATTCCCTGAACATGCTACCCCTACAAAATTACCCACCTACCCCCTAATGGCTCAAATGACCTTCGGCGCCTAGCCAAAATTGAACTAACTAACCATAGTTCTAATAAAAATCAAATAAATGTAATTATTTTCAAAAATAAGTAGTGTTTTACATAAATTAATATAAATACAATAAATAAAAATTAATACAATATAAATATATGTATTTATTAAGAGCAATTTACCAGTCAAGGCAGGTTTCTTATGGGTCCAATAACTAAGCTCTGATACATTTCTAATCACTTATCACCCAGTTAACACAACACGGAATAAAAACATCATAGATACAATTTGTCACCCTTCACAACCGCGCACTTCGTGCCTCCCTTCATTCTGTTCTACATGTCTTTCTTTTCTAATCCTGTGCTTACCTCGTCAACTCAACATTCTCCCCTCTATCAAAGTGTTCAATATCCCATTGCCAATCACAATACTCTGCTAGCTTTGGATTTCTTCCAACAATCCCACCTCCAATCTCCTCCCCTTTCACCATGCCGACAGATTTTCTTCTCTGTTTGTTTTTCTTTCCTGTCATCCCGTGTTGGTCCATCCTACATGTAATTCAGCAAGCTTCCAAGCCGTATATTACTACGCCACATACATTGTTCATTTATATTTCTTTTACCTATTTACTAAGAAACTAAACACTATCGCCCTTCTAAACCAAGCCTAACAAGAGATACTCTAAAAACCTGCATCGCATCAAAACATTCCTCCATTCCCCATACGAGTTGTATTCGATAAACAACAGGAATTTGAGATGCTGGGAAAGAATTTTATTTATTCGTCTAGTACATCAATGCTAGCCCCTTCGAATTATTCCCCATTAATTAGATATTATACACTTATGAGAGCGATTTTTCCAATCCTTGAAACATTTCTGGAACTTGATCGGACGGTATAGCTTTTAGCTCTCTCTCTCTCAGCGATGCGTTTTTAATCTCATCTATGCTTGAAAAATGACGGCCCTTTAAGGTTCTCTTCACTTCTGGAATCAGAAGATAAAATCACTCTACACGTATATGGCCATGTTGTCTGGCGAATATGAAGGCTGTGACATCATTACTACAGTACTATTTTTGGCCAACAATTCACGAACAACAAGCAGTGAACAGTAGAAGCGGTTGCATTATTGTGATTGGTGACGCAAAAGCCATTGATTGTTTCTCCACAAACACGGGCGGTTTTTTCGTATTGCTTCACTCAAACGGCATTGTACTTGTAAGCAGTACCCTTTATTGAAAGTTTGACTTTGTGGCATGAAATCATGGTGCATAATGCTGAGTACTATGCGAAATTACCTCATTCCTATTACTTTTTGAGCACTCCTCGTACTTACTACCTCACCTCATTCCATCCAACAAGATGATTCATATCCTTCCTCCATCTCCTTTACCCAACATTCTCCCTCCCTGTACATCACAGTCTTCATCATTCCATCTCCAATAAAAATACTCCGCATTCACTTTTCCTGCTTCTATGAATTTTTTCCCCACTGACTTCTCTCCTCCTGTGCCATGCAGAGAACTTCCTCGTATTGTTTTTTTCCATTCAACTCACTTAGTCCATCTTCAACCACTTCTGGAAAGCCTTCACAAGTCTGCACTTACCCTCTTTTGACTCAAGGACAACGTTTCCGGAAAGTAAAATAGGTACGCACCATGCGCCATATAAAATTTTCACTCATCTTTTCTCGACAAAGTTTCTTTCTTCAGTTCCGTACCACAACTTCTACATGTATTTGTCAAAACTTCTAGACCTAATGTAGTTTTTTTTCATTTAATGTCCAGTGTACTTCATTTACTTTTACCGAATCACTTTCAAATACGAAGATTATACCTTTCCATTTGCTTTAGATTAGATTTCCCATATTTTAATGTTTATCCTAGACTTTCTATTACGCAGGAAACTCAATATGTTGTTTAATTTTCCCAAGGACTCTTCCACCCAAACTTACCGCACCGTTTCTGTCATGCACTCATCAATAACTGAAATCCTTTGGCTGACTGACCAACAGAAGCTCCATTTTCCTCAAATAAAACTAAGATCAAGAGTACCACACCAAGTTTCTTTCCTTCATAATATTACACTCGTCGTATTCTACGGTCAGGTCACTTCAACCTTGTGTTGCAGGTGTTTTCCCTTCGGTTCGCTGAAGAGGGCCACTTTGTGGCCGAAACACGCGTGTTCGACTCATATCCTCGTTTGCGCTCTATACCTGTGTCCAGATTCTCCCAGAAGTTGGGCCCTTATGAGTGTGTGTTTCTTGAGTGCTAGTGTGTGTGATTGGTCTGTGCCAGTCACAAAGTGTGTGCTTGAGAATATCCTGGAATCTTTAATGGGGTCTTCTCTACAGCCTCGTGAAGGATTTAATCTCCATCTGAAATTCTTTAACAGGGTCTCACAGCCTCGTGAAGGATTTCAGTCAGGATAGTGTGCGTGTGGCTGGGTGTTGAGTCCCTGGCAGGGTGCTGGGTCCCTGACGCGGATTAATTTCCTGTAAACCACCACAGAGGGTATTCTGGTCGAGAGGTTGTGGTTGGTCCCTGACGTGGTTCCCGTTAAACCAACACAACAATTTGTCTGACGAGAGATTTGCAACTAATTATTACGGCCATTGGAGTTTTCTTTCCCCAATCTTATTTAATCAATTTTTATCCGAAATTTACAATTACAATCTAGTGATTGAATTATTATTAAGAGTCGCGATGGGGCCCGAGCCCCATTCTTACCTTCTGGATGGCCCATCGCTGGTGGACAGAGGTTCCATGACTCCACTGCTGCAGTTATTCGAGCGCACCATTACCGACACCAAAGGGTGTGTAGGGTGACCCGTCCAACCGGCTGAGGAATTGGATGGCATAATAAAATACCTCTTGACCTTGGGGTGAAGATAGCGTCCGGATTTAGCAAGCACCCACCCGACTACCCAAGTGTGCGCACTCAACATCTGCAATCTGCGAGCCGACACTCTGGAGGGTGGCAGGGGATGTTATGGTATCGACCTTTAAAAACTGATTGCGTGCGTGGTGGATTATAATGTCGGTAACTCATGAAAGTAAGTACATTCTGTCAAAATTAGAGGATTTTTTAAGACTTTGGTTTGAATCACGAATTACGCGAAGGAAACGAGATGGGATTAATACCTGTCGTCGATGGCGGGATCTTAACTTCTCTCCCTAAGTGGTATGACCTCCCAATATGGCATGGGGGGCTGCGTCCTTGGCGTAGGTCGCATACTTCCTTCCAATGGACTACGACCTTGGCGTTGTGGAAGGGCGCGCGCCTTCCGTTGACCCCCGAGACCTGTGACGACAAAAGCAATAACGAGTCTCTCCTTGAAAGGTCACGAAGGGTCGTACGGGGCAAGACGAAAGGTAGTCCGCGCAGCGAGTGTTCCTCAGTGAGGCGGCTGCAAAGGCGTCTGACCCCAGTAGGGCGGCCATTTGAGTGATGGTGAGGATGGAGGGCAACGGGAAACCACTGTGATTTTGGGGGAAGTGGGGGGGGGTCCATTAATGCAGTTTGGTGTTAAATAGTGCGGGAATCAGTGAAAAGTCACATTACACCGTTGTTGGTCGTTGCTCTTGGTGCAATTAGAATATATTTCACGCGGCAATTAGATAATGATGTTGCCTTGGTTACCTCAACACCGACGACGGAGTAACAAAAGTTACCATGACCTGAATAATATTAACTCATTACATAAAACCGAATCAATAACAATTACCTTTTCCCCTTTGTTGCTTGAAGTCTCGATTTTTTACAATAATTTTTTTCAGTACCGACTTGTTTTGCCATTATTCCAGTGGGGGCTTGAGGTTGAAGTGGATTCATGTCAAATGTCTTCCAACATATTAATTAAAAATAAGTTTGCCGTCCTGGGGTTCATTCCTTAGGAACCGTAAACAACCTGGCAATATAAATCAAAAAGAAAAATGTTTACCCTTCATACATACAAGAACGGTCGACAAAATTGAGATGGCGGAAATTAAATGGGGCATGCATGATACGTAAAAGTTTAGGAAGTACTTTAGGTAGTGCTTAGGAAGTTCTAGCACACAAACTGATTTTATTTAAATTTTATATTCGAATGCTCACATTGAAATTTCGTTTTCCCAGTATTTTAACAATCCTGTTATTAAAATCAAGGGAAAATTCACGAAAAAGGGTTACCTAGTTACTTTATGATCCTACTAAGGGTCTTCTTATTATGATATCCATTTTGGCTATTTTTACCCTTTCCTTCTTTCTGCAATATACGAATCCTAACCTTCTCTTTTTTACGTAATTACCGGTGCTATCATTAAGAGTCACCTTTATCTAAAAAGAATATATCGCATTTATATTTGAAGAAATCGTTTTTCGCTGAGATCATCTATTAATCAGTCAAAACAAGTGTTTGTACTGAAAAAAGATCACTGTCATGCGAGAACACTCGTTTTTTAAAATTTTATTGTTACCAAAATACATCCATTGAAATGAAAAAAAACTCTGTAAACGGTACTTTAATAATACTGAAGTGGCAGTCGTATGAGTGATCAGTTGGACAATATCTTCCTTGGCGATCAGGAAAAAATAAATTTTTCTTCTTCAATAATGGCTGAAATAGTGCATTAAGAAACCTTGAATAATATGGCTATTCAACTACTCCGGAAGGAAATGTAATATGACATGACCCTTTGCTATTGCCCCCCCCAAAAGTCCTAAGGACAGTCCATATTGCAATAAAAAAATGCAAATTCACAAAGTACATCCTCCATCAATTGTCTAAGTGCAGTCAGTAAGGTCTTTCTATCTGGTGCGGGGCCTGCGTATGGTATACATACACGACGGTTGTGCATCACCGGGCTAGCAGAGCCAGTCAGTCTGGTTTGAAGAATGCTTTCTTGTCCTTTTTGGAGACAGCAACTCCGTACTCTTGGATTGCTTCAATTAGATGCTATTTGTTTGTTTGCACAGAAAAGAGCCTGCCCAGTTAGTTGAGCCCCCTGGCCGCCAATTCTAAATAAGACCTTCATCAATTGCAGTCCCACCCAGTTGTAATCAACATTTTATCGCTTCCAGATAAGCAAAAAAACCACATGTGCATTTTCAACTAAGGCATTCTCTATCAAAGAAACATTCGGGCAAGAACTATTCGGTCTACATCCATATATGCAATTATATGAGTCTTAGACTACAATTTGCTTGCAGATTGATGTATTATAAATAATATTCCCTATTCTTGTGGTCTCTGCTCATTTGAAGGAAAAATGATTTCTTATATCTATTGGTACCATGCTTAATTTACCTCTTTAGAAATGAAATGAAATAATTGACTTTGTAATTCCACACGCTTAAAGTGTGTGGAATTACAAAGTCAATTATTTCATTTCGTTTTAATATGTCATACAAATTCCATAAAGTTACGCCTGAGACAACAAGTTTTACCTCTTTAGCTTCTAACTGTGGTATTGCCTCCCAGTATAATGTCATGCTGGAAATATTCCTTCTATGTCATTTTTTAACCAGAAGTATTTGTACCTAGCTAAAAGTTTAAGTTGGGCCTGTAAAGCTCCAAGTGACTCCCAAACAAGGCCTTCGAAACATAACAGTTTCTGGTTTAACTTTGTGGAATTTCTTCATTATGAGGGTAAAAAGAAACTTAACATTGACCCGATGATGATACACAACATTGAAACCATGGTCGTGAAATATTAAATCTTAAAAGTGCAAATGTTAAGTTTCTTTTTACCCTCATTGGGCCTTCCAATTTTAAGGAGACACCTACTGTTTGTTCATATCGACTACTAATGATACTTGAGGCTTTTCTCTTCACCCTCTTCAATTTTGAAAGTAGGTGTTCCTGCGAATGGCCCCAAACACTAGCCATGCATTCAAGGTGTGCTGTCCAAACAACTCGAAGCAATAAATCTGGTGCCTGAGTAAATTATTATTATTTTTATTCTACCATTTAAGGTATGTTTTGGATGGACACAGCCAATACAACAGTTCAATGATATGCTTATTTGCCCCTCCTAACAAAAAACACCACTTGAATTAATACTAAGCGGTAAATTGAACTCCATATTTCACCAATTCTCTAAGTTTTTCCCTAATTATGGAGTGAAAAATTCAGTGGACCTTTTTTTGGAATTGTGACACTCACTAAAAGTGTGTAAAATGCTAAGCTATTTCCATTTTAACTTTGCATATTATGAGCAGCAGGAAGGGCTTGCCATGGGATCACCACTGCCTACCCTACTTTCAGATATATTCATGGACAACTTTGAAAAATGTGCATTTAATTCTACAATTCCCCCAGTGAAGGATGTCTTCTGTTGGTACCGATATGAGGATAACATTTTCTGCCCATGGACAGATTCATCAAATGGCTGAAAAAGATTCGATTCTTTTTTGAACTCTATAGACGAAAACATCAAAATCCCAAGTGTAGTGAAGATTAGATTTAACAATTTGAAATACAAATGGGAAACTTGAATTTTCAATTTTCAGAAAATCTTGCGACAATGACCAAATGATACACCACAATTCACGACATTACATCTCCATACTATCCATGGCACATTGCATGCTAGACATGTTATGTATGATCCGTATGACCAATTACAACAGAACAAAAGGGTTTCACACATTTAACAGAATGCATCCAACAGTGAGCATTTAGAAGACATTATCACTAAATTGTACGGCAAGAAACAAAACCATATCTCAGTTGAAATGGTTAATAACCATAAAGTGAATTCTGACAAGACTAGATTGGGTAGAATCTTATACCTTGGCCAATTTTCTTCAAAAACAGTCAAACACCTGCCAAAAGATCAAATTAAAGCAGCTTTTTACAATAGGAGGAGCTAGGTAATAGGAAAATCATGGAAAAAAATCAATGAAGAAAAACACAGTGGAGTACACAACCTTCAATGTGGTGACTGCAATTTGAGTTATATAGGGGAACTGGGATGGAATTTCCAAACAAGAGCCAAAGAACACAAGTCATGCTTCACGAACAATCATTATCCCTCCAACTTTGCCAAACACCTCATAGATCATAAAATCATCAGCGATTTCCAACCCATTACGCCACACATGGAAACGAATGGCTAAAGATTTGATAAACTTGAATGGTTAGAAATTCTTATAGGTCAAACCTCTCCTCATGAAACCATAATTAAAGAGCAATTCTACTCTTTCCGTAACCGCTGCTTAATCTGTTCTCCTCTAAATTTAACCCAGATGTATTACCTGCTCTCATTGCTCACAACAAACCACCCCCTCCTCTCCCTTCCCCATGCCAATGATCTCTGCCCGACCTCATCCCTCCCCCTCTTCGACATCCATTTCTATATAACCTTGTAAATGAAAACTTTGTAAAATTGCCAGATAAAGATACGCTGTATCAAAACTAGTTGCAGTAAATTTATATTTGTGTAGAATAGCAGTGCTTTTCTTTCATATGCATCTAAAACCCCAACTGGCATCAAACACTACAGTAAGTCTCTCCTCAATCCTGCATACTTCTTTCCTCCCTTCACTCCATCCAACATGCCTTTCCAATCCTTCCCCTTCCTCGCTTTTCCTAGCATCTTCCTCTCTATATCTGTATCAGTCTTCATCGTTCCATTGCTATTCCAAATGCTGTGCATCCATCTTCCCTGTCTTCTTTGAATTTCTCCCAACAATCCTCCCTCCTCCCCTCTTGCCATGCCTTGCATATATGTTCTTCTTTTTTCTGTCCACTTCACCTTCTCTATCCTTCTTTCCACACCCACATTTCAAAAATCTCCAATCTATGCCTATCTACCTGCCTTAATGACCATGTGTCTGTGCCATACAAATCCATGCTCCATGTTATAGATTTGAGGATCTATACTCAACCTACCTGTTATAAATTCCACCCTTCTCATGAGAAAAACAAATTTCCACTTTTTAAGTTCGTTTTTCTCATAATGACAAACTTCCAATACATCTCAACTGAATATGTTGAATATATCCCTCCTTCTCCATAGAAAAGTTTTTCCCCATTTGAATACTCGCAAAAAATCCCAGCACTGATATCTGAATACTTGAGAATTTTTTAAAGGCTACACAATTGGACTACAAGAAACAACTGGACCCCCCTACCCTGAATTTGTACTGCAAGCCCATTCAAATTTAGCATTTGTGACCTGAAACCTTGAGATCTTTGCCCAAACCAATCCATATAACTTTTGATGATTACAATGTAATTATATTTCTGGGTCTAAAGCAGATTAAATATTTCATCAAAGCAAATTTTCATCACTTAATAGCCTATCAAGTTACAATTTTGTCCATTTAATACGATCAAGGCAAACCTGTTACGAAGTAATGCAGAAAATGTGCCTAAAACATGTTTACAACTCTCAAAAGGTCTTCCTTGACAGACTGTATTTAGGACCAAACAGATTTCCAAGATGGCCAGATGAATATCATCATAAATACCATTAAAATAGGTGAACTTCAATGCAGCAATTTCAGAGGGTAAAAATCATTTGCCTTCAAGGCAAATGATTTTTACCCTCTGAAATTGTTGGATTGAAATACCCATTAGCGGATGAGTCTGTTAAAAGTTACTGTTGCAGCATCTCCCACATTCTATTTGGAATAGGTGAACTTCATTGTAAAGTTGTAATCACTTTGACACAAATTTGACCATGAGTTTACCCACAAATTGGGTTATAAGACTTTTATTGAGTTTTTGGTGTTTTAATGCTTATCCAACCATTTTTGGAAAAATTAAGCCAAGATGTACGACATGACTCAAATATTCAATCATTTTGACCTTCACTCTCACGAAGCAATCACTCGTGCCATCCTCCTCATCAGCACAAAAATTGCTTTCGCTCCAGAAGTTTACCTTAACCTTCCCTGTTACCTGACTGAAGCTACTGAAGCCAGGGCTGATCATTAAGTTGTTGCAATCTCTGCCAGCAATACTGTGTAGTCAGCATTATATAAAACAATTTAAATAAATGGAACATGTACAATAATTTTACTCCATCCATAATATGGAATGGTAAGTATCACAAGGGGACATCTTGAATCTTCCTAAGACATTCGATAATTTCAATATGTACATCTATGCATGAAGTATATATTCAATCTTACTCAGTTACCTTAAGCATTTTTTTTACTCAATGCACAACTAGGCTTTTGAGAAACTCCAAAGTATTTCTACTACCAGCCAAATTTAATTCAACATGCATTACAAATCCATTCTTTCTTATGTATCCCAATGACCATAGTTCACAGCCACTTAATTAGCCAAACAAACTATTCCATTCCGGTATTGGATTATTCCCAGGGTCTCATGTCATAAATGGCAACCATTGATATTTTTTTATGCAAATCTTTACCTAGCAGGTCTCCAGATTTTGAGTGCCCTATTCATATGTAAGATACGCTACTACATAAATGCATTATATTGCTGGCAATGTACTGCATTTTAATAAACTATTAAAGCACTGAAACTAATGGTTTAATAAAGGTTAGGGATGTCTGGGTGGGTTTTAAGCATTTCATTTCCAATTAACAGTAATGGCTTAACCCAAGGGACATTTTTATCTGCATGCAAAACAAAAAAAAATATTCTGCTCGCTTCAAGGTAATTCTAAAAATATTTTATTTTATCAACAAAACAATCGAAAAAATGTCAGAAAAATAAACTTGTACAACATTCATTATTTGTTGACAAAGGCATCTGATATGCTCTTAATCAATACTTTATACCCACGTCACTGAAGTACACTTGGAACGGATAGTCAAATGAATCAGTTCGTTCTAAAACTTGAATCCATTTAAGATACCACCATTGACCTCTGTGCAACTTACAAACTTATGTATGTACACTATGATGAACTCCACTATCAACAACAGAACTATACCTAAAAAATAACCTTGCTCTATATTTCATAAAAGTTTTTATCCGATAAAATTAAAATTTCTTGTACTGATTCAACTATAGTAAAAACATACGATGCTTATAAAGTTTATGGTGATGTAGGGCACCTGATGCCTTTTATTTCATGATTTCCCTTGCAGAGTTATGGACAGGAAATGATGTGGCCCCTTGAGCTGGGTGGAAGTTCAGGATATTCGAATCGAATTATTTCTTTCATGCCCGAAGAAATATTGGATTCAACTCCGGAATATTGGAAAAGCTCCAGAATGTTGGCTCGAATGAAGATATTTTTCTCACAGCAAAATATCTTTTCGAGAATGGAAAATTGCATGAGGTCAAGGTAAAATCATTGTTCTACGTGCCATGACCTTTTATTCATCAATGCCCATTCCATGGAACCAAAGGCATTAATTTGCAAAAAATTGAGAACAACAATGGTTAACAGATGTAATCTAAAGATGGCATTTCTTCATAAGGTGATGAAAACCATGTGGCGTTGATTCTATGAGTTTTACCAAACAAACGTCCACGACACTAACAAGTAGAAGGGCATTTTGGTGCTTTACACAAAAAACAAATACACTCGACATTTCAAATTAAGTAAAACTGATAGTTTGGCCGACATTGGGCTAATGACCCCATGGACCCGAGTCTGGGCTTTCACCCAAGCTGTTGATCAAGGTAAGCACATCTTTCTGGGACACACAATGGAGGCAGCACAATAAGGTATTTAGAACTAGTCCCCCTCATTATTATACCCTGTAAATGTTTTTTCACCCAATGCATAGGGATGTGGATTATGGGTGAGCTCTACCCTCACCTCTCTAGTCAACCTTCTGGTTGATTACTGTGGTTTGGTATGAAGTTCAATTTGACCAAGAGAACGGTCCACACCGCGCATAAGCCCCCGGTGTCAGAGCGTTCCCAGTAAGTACCGGCATGCTCTCACAGCCGGTCGCGGCGATGCCCTCAGGAGATTATGCAGCTCTTGTCGTCCTTCCCAGGGGACAAGGGCGCACCACCGCTGGTCGATGTGGACCTCTGCCGCGGCTGAAGGCCCCCTTCGCCCCCCCTGGCGTATGCCATCGCGTCGTTGGGCACGTAGGAGATCCGCACGCCTCCGTAGGCCCGCTGCGGCGGCAGTCGGTAGACCGCCTCTTCGTCCGTCGACGAACTCGAAGAGGAGCAAGTGGAGCAGCTTCCGTCGTCCAATGACGCCCTCCGCGACCTCCAGCGGTTCCAGGCGGCGGGGTCACGCGCGTTCGAGTCCGAGGCCGTCTTGCGCAGGGCCCAGCGGTCGTCCTCGTCCAGGACCACCTCGTCCGGCATGAAGCGGACCCCCAGTCGGGGGCGCGCGCCTCCCGAGGACGTCATCCCGTCAGCATTTCGACCTCCGCGGCCTCCACCGTCTGAGGAGGGCGAGAGGAGCACGCCCCTGGGGGCCTGCGGGGGAGAGAGGGGGTCGGGAGACCTGGCGGACGGTTCCCTCTGGCCAGCGTTGGCGAGGATGGAAGAGGGCTCCGCAAGGGGCGGCGCCGCGGGGCGGTCGACCACGTGGACGATGGCCTCTAGGGAGAGGGACTTAGTGGGCGGGGGCTGGTGGGAGAGGCGTGGGGATGGGGGCTGCGAGGAGGGTGGCGGGGGCAGCGACGGGGAGGACTGGGCCGAGCGGGGAGGCGTGGGCTGGGGGGTGGCGGCGGCGGATTGCGTGAGGGACGGTGGGAGGCCCTCGGGAGGGGCCGGCGGGGGCTGTTGAGGATCCGCCGGGACGGGGCTGGGGTGCGAGGAAGAAGAGGCCGAAGACTGAGGCGGAGGTGGGAGCGGGTGCGTCGGAGGGGTTGGGGGGATCTGATGGGGTTGTGAGGGGGGCTGGGGGCCGTGGGGGTTGTGGTTCCTGTGGGGCGGTAGCTGTTGCTGTGGTGGGTGCTGTTGGTGGTGGTGCTGGGGGTTTATCGGGTATTGGTGCTGCGCTTGGAGGATGCCTGGAGGTGGTGGGCGGTGGGCCATGACGTGGGGGGTGATATGGTGCGGGGGCGGGTAGTGGTGGTGCGGGCTGGGGGCGAAGTGCTGCTGCCCCGGGCGGGGAGGGAGTGGCTGTGAAGGGGAGAACTGGGACGGGGGCGGGGGCTGAGGGGCATGTGGGTACGCCGGTGGTTGGTGGGAGGGAGGTGGCGGTGGCTGCGTGGATGGGAGCGGGGGTGGCTGGGAGGGCAGAGGCGGAGGCAGGCCCTGGTGCGGCAGCTGCCCCCGGTAGGGGTGTGGGGGCGTGGGGTACGCGGGGGTGTGTTGGTGATGGTTGGGGCTGTGCGCGAAGGGATGGTGCGGGGGCGTGTGGGGGGCGTGGTGGTTGGATGGGGGAGGGGGTGGGGGTTGGCGGGAGGCCTGCGGCTCGTACACCTGAGATCGCCTCCTCGTTTCCGGGGAGCAGTGGGTCGACCCCTCCAAGTCGTACGGCGACACCAACCTTTGAAAGAAATTATAGAATCAAGCCCTCATCCATCAGTGCTTCATCAGACAACATCAAAACCATAAGGAGGCACAGTCATTAGTGTACACATACTCTAGTGAAAATTTTTGGCCTTTCAGCCCAGCAGGGGGAGGTTCAAAGGGTTCATGACCTCCATCATCTAACCCTTGTGGCAGTAAAATATAGAATGTAATAAATAAAAATAAAATAAATATAAATAATAAATAAAAGAATGTCCTAATTAAGTGGTTTTGTGATCTATCTAATGAACAAGTGGGTATGAATTTGTATTTGAGGGATCTTCAAGTTTTAAAGCCACGTATTTGTCGAAGGTGGATGACATTTCAAAGAAGGCGGAATGTCATAGTGTGGCAAGAAACTGAAGAAGTCTGCACCACAGATCAGCCAGTTTTCCTAGTGGACCAAAGGGATACCTAAAGCAGTATTCCTGGGAAACATGGAACCATGGTGCTGTAAGAAACAGGCATGTCTGCAGGGAGATCCCCTTGAGAATCAACAAAATATTCAACTTTCTAGCATAAGCAGTCAGGAGAAATAGAAATAATGTAGAACTTGAATGCATCACGTATTAATACATGTATTTAGTACTTCAAATCACTATAAAACTCTTGGAAGAGTTTCTCCACATTGTCAAAACATCAATCCCAACAAATGTGAGATTCCAAAATCTCAAATATGCTGGAAAAGTGGTGATATTGCGATTGGAAATGATTATGCAAAATTTGATTTTCAAGGAATCCAAGAAGACAGAGAGAATTATGACAAGACAGAAGAGAAGTTCTGAGCTGCATCATTCCCTAATCCCATCTATGATTGAGGTCTTGATATTATAGAACACTTGAGACAGTCCTTTATGAACTGCCGCTCTCATAAATCATAAGAAACTGCAGGAGGTGGCATGACAGTAACTTTTAATGGAGTCATTCACTAATGTGCATTACAATGCAACAATTTCAAAGAGTAAATATCATTTGCCTTAACCTAGATGTCCAGTTGCACTTATATGCATGGTATTTCACCATAACATCTTCTTCCTTTAAAGCTGCCCAAAATTTCGGAGTGTAAGAGGATGCCTCGATAGCTTAATTGGCTAGAGCTCTTGGCCAAACATTGAGGGATCCAGGGTCAAACCCTGGCCGAGGCAAAGGATTTTTACACTTTGAAACTGTTGCATTGTGTTGCTCTCTTGTTTAGTTATTCTTCCAAAGAAATTTATCCCACCATTAAGACAACGTACAAAGCACATTCGCGCACTATCATTCAGGATACCAAAAACCCTTGTGCCAGTCCTAAGATAATATGATGAGTAACATTCAGGTTAGCCCAGATTCATCTCCATAGAGCAAACCTACATTGAAAATAGGCTTTTAAAGTTCAGAGTGATCCTTTAGTTCAATCCATATCAAGGAGAAGTTGTTATCACAGCAACCTACCAATCACAATCTTTCCAACACCTTGATCACAGAAACACAGCCTATTGGGCATACATGGATTTTGGTTAATGAAAAAAAGACCATTATAACCTTGATAGAATGGTCACTTCTCAAACATAGGAATTTTGACTAAAGGAAAGTCTCTCCGTGACTACACGCATGTATTTTTTGCTCTGTGTGTCAATCAGCATGAGGCAAGCTAAATAACTATTCGCTACTCTACATTAGAATTTGAATCCTGGTACTTTCATTTTAATGGCCATAAATAGAATTAATTGATTGATTGATTAATTGAAGAGAAACTTTGACTAGCTTCATAGAAATTAAGGTTCATCTTTTCAAATGCAATTGTGTGGTTTTACTGAATTTTACTGGACAAAAATTTAAAGATTGATAAGTGAATGAAGAGTAATTCTGAAACAAATAGTCCCTCTTCAAGAGCATAGGCTCTGTTTTATGGGCACACTCAAATGAAATGGTATGAATGAACCATTACCGTCAAAATTTGAAGAAAATTTATTAAAATCTATGCTGACTGATTACTACACAGATATATCACATTAATTACAATGACTGATATTTTAACTGATAGGAATAATACAGAGTACAAAGAAGATAAAAATACAAGTAAGCAAATAAAATGCAAATACAATACCTGTGAGCATGAAATTTCAAAGCTAAGCCTAGGTTACTGACATAAATCATAAATAATTTAGAAATATTTTAATTTCATGTTGTTCTTATAAAGTTAAGAAAACTCATTTGATGCTTAGCTACACCATGGGTTTACATGTATATAGTATTAAAAAAAAATATTTTTGCCTAAGTTATGTCTAAAATGAAAGAAAATTAACATTGAAGAAATTTTTGGTGGCATTTATTACAAATGAATGACTCACTAAAAGTTTAGTCAGCTGATGCTATGCCCATGATATTGATTAGTTCTGACCCCCAGAAAAAAAGGTAAAAGGAACTATTAAGGGTAAAATGATTTGGGAAAATATAAAATTGTAAATGCAGCGACCACATTTCAAATCAATGTGCCTGGTTAGGGAAATCATCTAACAATAAAAATCAACATAGTATTTGTTTACTAAATAAATAAACTTGATATTGTACTCACCCTTTGCTCGCAACTGATTGGCCACCCAGGGGCTCCTTCGGAATTGAATCAACTTGATCCAGCTTTTCCGAGAATGGCTCCCGCCTTCGATGCCAAATTTGGGACATCATGGGCTGCGGAGCACTGTTGTGGTTAGGTTCGGGGAACATGCAAGAGTTGGAGGCCAGCTTGGCTGTCGTCTGGAACTCCTTGGGACAATCTGGAAGAGCTAGAGTGGTCATGGCGTTTGCAGAAGCTTGGCTGTAGGGTGACAGGGGTGGTTCATTCCTATTGCCATTGGTCATTGGATCTTTCCGCTCTTCCTTGGAAGCCGTGGGTGGCTCCCCTTTACTGCATGCTATGGAGCAGTAAATTGCACCCCTTCGAGGTAGGAAAGGCCTGGAAGAAAAAATTGGAATGAATTTCAAATGAAAATCTTGCAAATGAGATGTTTACGAAAGGTATGTCATAATTAAGATTAGTATCATATTCACCCCACCTCAACAACAAATATTATTCCTCAATTGTAGCAAAGATTGCTAAATATTTCTCAAGAAGTAAATAAATATTGAATAATACAAGTGCCAAAAGAAATTCAAAACAAAATTTATTCACCAGAACCAACATTTAATAAGGCAATTAATTTCATTAAAATTAAAGAAAAAGTTAGTTCTTAGCTCTAAAGTAAAAAAAAAATTTAAAAAAACAAAAAAGAATTTTAAATCTCTAAAATAAAGTTTTTTTTGCATTACAGAATATTTACATTTTGAAAGCTCACATTCGTTTCATTAGTTTTTCTATTTTCAATTTGATATTCACTATTTTTTTCACGATTCACATTCACCATTGAAATTATTTTTACCCAAACATAATGTAATATTATACAAATGTGTTTTCTAAATTGCATGCCAAAAATTCCAACTGCATTGAATGTTCATAAAACACCATCGGAAAAGTTATAGGATATAAGTATATTATTAAGTCAATACTTAAATTACAGAACAAACTATTTTTTTATAACGAGGACAATGCTGGGCATATCACGCTTATAATGAGCATTTCTGATTACAAGTCCCACTCAGTAATGTCAATGGAGCAAGAAATTAATAAAATATCATTGGAAAGAGTAGGTAAATCATTACATAAACTTAATTTCTGTGACAACCCATCTTTCATGTCACCTTCCATCAACTTTATAAGTTGTTTTTTACCCATGTAACAGTGATATATGGATTTAGTAACTCATTTTTTCTAACAGAAACAATAATTCCAATTTAAAAAAAAGTTTTTCCCGATAACTTCCAAGAAACTGTGGGATATGCCACAGCACTAACTTTATCTTTAATATATCAATCAATATATTTATGCTGCAATAATCATAATTTGGATGCATTGAGGCAAAATAAAGTTATCACTTTTTACTTTTTTGACTTTTTTATCACAATTATTAATTTTTTTGTGGAATAAGAAAAGCTCTAAATTGATATTAATCAAATATTTTTTTCTTAAAAGATGGACATTTTTCTTTAAATCTCTGCAAAACTAAGAGAGTTAAGAATTCAATAATGGGTATTGCAATCAAAAGTTATTTATGCCCTAAAATGCTGTCAAATGTTTGATTTATTTGAAGACCTTCCCACCACGATGATTCATAAAATACGTAAATGTTCTCTTGCACTTATGAAGGTGCATTCACAGGAACTTGGAATATGGCATATAATCAAATGAGCAGACCAGAAAACCTCCCATCAAAACAAGCACACAAAAAAATAGTTCACCCCTACCTTCCAAGAAGTGGGACTTGGCATATTCTGCAGCAAAAGCACTGCTCCGTTGCATGCCAATGCTGACCCTCGTGACTCATTTGACCTACAAAATAAAAGAAGAGACCACCCTGAGTAACTTTGGTTACAAATAAAAAATAACTTGAGAACATAAAGTTATAATGAAAAAATTGCAAAATCCAAACACACAAAAATGTCTAACTTTTCCCACCACCATTGATTGCATCTGTGGCAACAGAATTTCCGTTGCATCAGATTAGACCTTATCAAAATATGTGATAGGGGAGAAGTAGAAAAAAAGATGAAGAGTGAAGGAAGAGGTAGTTTATGGCAATGAAGGAGTAATAGGAAGACAAAATAACCAAAATAAGAATGACTGGATGAGAATTGTGAAGAAAAATAGAATGTCATGAACCACAAGTATGGAGAGTATTCATTTTCAAATTAGTGTAGAGCATGTGGATAGGGCTGGTATATGCTACCAATAACTGGAAAATATAAATAAATAAAAAGAAAGATGGATTCATGACTTTATATCCAATTATAACTCAAGGAAATTGTTAAATGGCCTAAGCTCCATTTATACAAAAGAAACTTCTGGTATCCTAAGCTTAACAAAGCTTTTAGGTACTGTTCTTTGTAAATTATAATGGTATGTATTTAAAAACAAAAAGCCTTCAGCATATTCTTAATTGCAAATTGGCAGTGATTAATTAAAAAATTATTTGCTACATATTAACTATTAGGGGAAGCAATTGACAGCTAAAGTCATTTGCATCATTTGGGAGAGGTGGGTGACTCAAGAGTAGAAATAGGATATTCGGGGAATTGGAGGAGTTTTGTGGAGAGAAAGCTCTGACACCGGCAACTGCCCACTCTTAGTTATGACAGGCACAAAGGGGCCACACAATTTAACGTCCCATCTGATGGACAGTGCAATCCACTTAAGGGGCTCTCTTCATGTAATACCACTGAGAAACCCTGCCTTATCGAGGGGATTCGAACCCAGGCCTCTGGGGGTTGGATAGATTACATATGCCACCATACCCTGCTGGCCCAGAAGAAATTTTGAATGACATACCTTGAAAATGATTTACACTTAATTAGGTTTACCATATCTTTTGGGTGGAATAAAGATAGAGTATACGTAATTGAAATTTGGGACATGTGGTAACCCTATTTAAATGGCATTTATGAACAAAATGTGGACAGAATGAGGTTCAGAATAAATTCTGAAAAGTTATTGCTAATATTCTAAAAGAAAAAAAAAACTGAGAAGACTGGCTGACAGGCTCATGAAGATGATCCAAATGGGCTTGTTTAGCCATGCTAAATATGTACTTAGGTTTCCCCATTAAATTATTTCAAAAATCATTATTGCCATCCACCAAGTAAACTGAAAGACATTAATCAGTCGATTCAGGTGTGTTTTGGTGGAATATATTGATGCAAAATTAAGAAAAACACAATTGTTGGCATAATATGAGTACCAGTATTCAGTACTATTTATCTTAGAGTATATCAATGATGGCGAGATCTCTCATAAGAAGAAGGAAGAACAGAGGGGCCACACTCAACACCAGCTGTGATTGGATTACAAAGGGGAATGATCCCTTTTTATTACATCTGAAGTATTATTCTTCTTATCATTTTTTGAGCATAGTTAACACAATCTCCATTCCAACATTAAACTCCTCAATTAAACCATCATCACAAATGACAGAAACCTTGGTTTATGCTGGTTTAATAGAAAACAAACAATCTTTTTAGGAGAGAGTTTAAAAAACATGATTGATTTCTTTAAATAAAACTTTTAAGGGAAAAAGGACAATGTAAAATCATATGTGCAATGGATGCAACAGTGCAGATAAATGTCATAGACACTGAAGAAGGGAAAATATTAAACTAGTACAGACATAATTAGATGGCTGAAATAGGAGTGATGATCAACATAGATATGACACTCTAAACCCACAAAAAGAAGTGAAAGAGGTAAACTGAAAACTACTAAGTATTATAGTGTGGTATATGCAATTAAAAAAAGCAGGGATTTACAAGACAAAAATTGGCAAAACAAAAGTGGAATCCAGAATGCAGTAAATGTGATTAACAGTTTATAGACAATAAATGTTGACAATTATGTAATTGATTAATATTAATGTAATTTTATGTGCATTGTATTTAAAATATAAACTATGAACAGTTGAAAAAAGTCAACTTCATCCAAAAACATTCAGTTGGACTGCATTGCATAGTGATGGTGAAACTAACAGAGTAAATGAATATCAATAAATTGCAACAACATAAGAGAAATTCAATTAAGCATACAACATACCTTCCAGTTCTGAGCCAAACTTTTGGTTAGGAAATGGGTAAGTAGTGGGAGGGGGACATCGAATGTTGGGGGCAAGGGGACTGACCTTGGTCGACTCCAATGGCTTCACCGCATGAGTCGCAGTACTCAGCAAAGAGTGCGTCAAAGCACGAGAGGCAGAAGGGCCGCCCCTCCCTCATTATGTATCGCTCTCCCCCAAGGCGACGGTCGCACTCCATACATGCAAAATGCGACATATGCCACGCCCTGCCCTCTGCCTCAGTGCACTCCTCTGCCAGGATGATCTGTTGCCAGGGAAACAAGAAACACATTGAGTGAATGGCACATGGAATTCATCATGCATAGAACCAATACCATCTCAGAAAGCATTTTGATATATTTACCATTGGAAAAGTGTGTCATTTTTTAATTATTCATTTAAAGACTTAATTGGAGTGAGATTGAGACACATTATAGCCCCATCTTCCACCTAACCCCTAAACATTACACATACATCGAATGCAATTATAAACATACATACCCTTGGTGGAGGAAAACCTACCAAGGTGGGAATCAAACCTGTGAACTCTGAATTGGCAGGTGAGGATGTTACTCCACCTCCACCAGGGCCGGAAATAATGAAGAAGAAAGAAAGATGATGGAGAAGAAAATAGGATTGAACAAAAGTAATTTTCAGACTGTATGAAGAGCCAGATGTCAGAGACCGAATGCAGCCAATGCTGAGAGGGACAAGGATTAAGAGAATAAACCTCATGATTTTCAATATTTTTCTACATCCTTATAAAGGAAATAAAACAAAAAATTAAAATGGGATATACTCAGAGAACCTACAGCAGACTATGGACTATGGACTAGGAAGCAGATTTACAGGAGTAATGAAAAGATTAATAGGAGGAAGGGTTTTGGGAACAGAAGAGTTCAGGTGCCAAAGAAAGTACTGTACCATAAACAGTTTATCATTAGTTACCGGCACAGATTTATTAAGGAATGAGACTCTTCATTAAACCATGCCTATATTGCACAATGTGGTCATAAAATCATTAATGTTTCAAAGAAGACTATTGAAGAAGAAACCAAAAAGTTTACAGCAATGAAAAAGTGCTTCAAAATATTAAATGACAATTCTAAAATTAGGACCTCCCCTACAGGGCCCCCTTGATTATTATTTTAGATAAGCTCTGAACAACATAAAACAACACTCATCCTTAGCTTTTTCCATCAGAATATAATATCCCCAGTGTTCATTTAATGAGCCCTAGTTTCTTTGTGCACACACAGAGACATTCATATTATGCTTTCCTTTTATTGGATCCAATATTAACGAAAACCCCAAGGTTTTCACTTGGCCTTTCACTATGCCTATTCTCATAATTCTTTAGGCATGAGGTTGAATTGATTTCTATAACCAGAAATGCATTGACCCTCGCTTTTTTTAAATTAAACTAGAGACCTCACTCCCAACACTAATATAATCTCTCACAAGATCTCTTCATGCCTCAATGAGTGGCAACATTGCTGTTGCAGACTAAGAGAGAGGGGTGAATGCAGGGCAAGAGTGGTTGAGTATTTTAGTATTAGTATTTTTAAGTACCCTGCAAGCCACCACTAGGGTGTGTGGCAGGGGATAAATACACACCATATTAATTTTGACCCGAATATTTTAACCCCTACTGCAGTCGGACAATGTTATTCTGATCCCTTATCGTTCGTGGAAAAAATGACATCTTAAATCTATCTGTTCCACACTTAATCTCTCTTATTTTATAGAGAGAGGAAAATTCTAAAGAGGCTTGAAAAGAGCAGACATTCTGGAGAGAACCAAGGAACTCTACCAACGAGCAATTGAAGTACAGTTCGTTATAATTACAGGTTTTAGTATGACCAGGTTTCAAAGTATGGAAGGCTTTAGTCCCTGAACATATCACAGACATACCTTCGCCAGCAGACTCGCCTTGCTAATAGTAATAATAATAATAATAATAATGGTGAGTAACCTACCTCGTCGCAGGCCGAGCACCGCGGCTTGAGCGTCTCTGCGTGGTGACGACCGCAGAAGAGCGGCAGGGTACTGCGCTTGCGGCGGTGCTGGCCGGAGGGCGAGGAGGCGTCGAGAGAGGAGGAGGCGTCGAGTGCGCCCAGGCGACTCCCCGCGCCTACGAAGTAGATGAGGTCCACCAGTAGTTCGCCGCAAACGCAGCAAGTGAAGCAGGCGGGGTGCGTGAAGGCCCCCGGGCCTAGACGGGCCGCGTACACCACCAGCTCCCCCGGCGGCACCGTCTCCCCGCACTGTGAAAGGGACAGACGGGATGATTACATCTGTGCAGACAGGTCATGCAGCGAGTAATCTACATGTGCACACTTCCCCGCACACCGTATCAGAGGACGTTTGGCAGGGGGTGTTAGGCCATTCTACTTCTACTCCACTACTTCCACGCACTAATGACGCCCCGCGACCCATCGAGGGCGACCGGACACCATTAATGCAACATTCGTTATACACATTAATAATTAATTAATTAAACTATTAGCAACTACTTCACTGACTGCCCAAAGAAGACAAACAAGTATTTTACGAACGCATCCATATTTCTTCGAGAAATCGAAGTTAGCCTAAGTTCCTTCTTTCGTTTCTCAACTCCTTTGCGTGTTTTTCTTTTTTCAAAATCCCATACTTTAAAATATACTCTAGTTGATTTTTACCATGTATTTATGCATGGATAAAATATCTTGACCTACGATAAAATTAACCTGAAGAACACACTTCTAAAGTCTACGGTTCTACTATTTTGAATCCGACGGTAGCCATTGACATCTAGAATTATTTATTACCTTAGAGACTTGTGCTAAGGTATGGGCACATACGATTAGTAGCAGAGGTGCCAGTACCTCGGCACCAGTAGCAATAGTTTTCTCACCCTAGGTGATAAACTCTGAGCATTTTTATATTCTCAATACGAAATGTATCATAGCCTGATAACAACATGCCCGAGAAACACCTATGGCTATTGCCGTACGTACTGATACTGAGGATTGACACCTTAGGTACGGCTACAGAGGAAAGACTACCTAGTTTTCTTGTTCATGACACCCTTAAATCCTCAAACTGTGAAATTCACACAGTAATATTTGAGGGACTATTTGAAATCTGCCGTAGCCTATTTAACCCTATTTCGAATTTATTACTATGATTTTATGGTTGCATCAATGACCACAGCTTTATTGAGGGTTACCAGATACCGGATTTACCAAGGATATTTCCTCGTTTAAATATTGTGTATAAATTCCAGTGCATAAATGTAAGTATCAATATAATATCAACACCTTTTTTCAAATATCCGATCGTTTCCTAGTCTGTTTGGATTTTATTTGGATTCCACGGAACTCAAGTAAGATACGTACATCCGTAATCAAATCGTCAACCTGATAGATAACAAAAGGCTCATCCAACCATTGATCAACAAATGAAGTCGAGTGTAATGATTAATTATTAATAATTAATGAGGATATATCATTATCGATAAATATTAAACCAAATGGAGGAGAAGAAATAATTGCTGCATCCGGACTTTTGGCCCTTAAGGCCAATGTTGCCGGGTCTGTTGACGGAGAACGCCATTGTAGGTGGAAAGGGGATCAGATTGCAAGCTGCAATCTCAGAGAACGTGAGAAAGGAAAAAAGGAAGACAGACCGAGGGAATATTGTGTTCCCGTTTCTGTTATACACGAATGAAACAAATGAACGCTATTATCGTATCAAATCAGAATGTCTCGACTTTACTTAGAATGGCATCGGAACGAGCACCGTTGTACTTCTAAACGGGAGTTTATTTTATGGATCACCGGCCGTGGATACGACGGTAACACGTGATCATCAAGGTGTTCGGTAGTATCTTTGATGCTTGCATGTTAAATTTGAATCCTTGGTCGGTGACCGATGAAACAGAATTCTGTGAAAAAGTACAATGATTCCATTTTCCCGGCTTTCCTTTAAGCACATTGAAGCTTACTAATTCTATTGAGATGGCCTCAAGTTCATTGGCAAAATGTTCTCAAAAATCTTAAAATCTACAAGATAACTGACTCCGGAACATTTGAACACGGCTACAGTATGGTGATTTGAGAACAGATGACATCAGATTACGCGTCAAAATCGATGGAAAAAAACGATGGAATGAAATTTGCGGAACACTGTTGAAGGGGCATCAATGAAGGAGATGAAGGAACGTTGTTGGAGGAAATAAACAAATTAAAATTGAAGTAGGGACAGAGGGATGCCATTTTCTGAAGAAATTCGGTGCAGGAAATGAAGAAAAGTTGTTGGAGGAACATTTTTGAGCACGTATTGATGAAAAAGCCGAAGGAATATATTTGAGGAAACATTGGCAAGGGAGCTGAAGGCATTCTAGAGAAACTGGCAAGATGATATTGTTGAAGTAACACAGTTTACAGAACATTGTTGAAAGGTTTTAGAAAGAATACATTTGAATGAGCATATTGTTAGACATGCAGGTTTTGGCAGCGTTGCCATCAGCACTCTTCACCCGACCCACGTGCACTCTATGATGTGCGTGGGCACGAAACGAGGAGACAGCGGGCGGGTGGGTGGGTGGGTACTGACCGCGAGACAGGGCTGTGGTGGCGAGCCCGCGGGTAGGGGTCGCACGGATCCCCTGCCGAGCGAGTCCCGCTTCCTCCGGGCGGAGAAGAGCCGCAGTTCCCTGCGCTCCTCGGGGGAGAGGGCGTGCGAGGCGTAGCGCAGCTCATGGTCGTGGGGGGGCAGTTGGCGGAGGAGCTGCCGCACGCGGTAGCGCTCCCCCGCGGAGCCCACGTACGGCACCACCTCCTCCGGCAGCGCCGAGAAGTACAGGTGCACCTGAAAATACGAGAGGAAAATTAGGGCGAGAAGATAAGGAAAATCATTTTAAAAGTTAAATTGGAACCTCCTTCCATCTTAAAACAGTAAAGAGAGCGATTCGAATAAATATGGAACTGAAAGAATTCAGCATTCCACACGAAAATATTAGTTCAACAACAAAAAGAACGGTGAATTTTGAACTTCTTTCAAACTCAAGGTATTCAACCGAGATAATTCAAATTATTTTATTCCCCCTGATGAATTCGAATCCGTTGGTCTGCAAGTTCATTTATGATTTGCATGTCCATGTAAAAGTAGAATATCCTCTTCTTACTTCTCAATTCTGCATGACTTGTATTTCTATGGTGAGGGCCTGTCATCTAAATGGTTTCGGTTAATATTTATTCCTTTTCTTCGTAAAACAAATAAATAACTTATTAGGCGAACTGACCCTTGTTTTGAATTGGGTCTTCCTCCAGCATGTGTGGCAGGGGGTGAATACACGCCAGAATATAGTAATTTTACCCGAATATGACCCTACCGCGGTCAGACAATGATATTCTGATCCATTATCGTTCGTGGAAAAAATGACATCTTAATTCTATCTGTTCCACAATAAACTCTAATTTTACTAGCATGATCTCTTCTACCCTAGTACGATGGGGGTAACAGCACATTTTCAACATCACTGCTGAAGAGACATCCTTCCAATTTATGCAAGAGTTCCAATCTGCAATTTTACCTTTGCTCCGTGACTGATTCACAGCCTGGCTGATCTCATATTTTGGATACACTATTTAGTTTATCATAACAACGTTTTACAAATCTAGCTCCTCTACGATGCACGCGATCAAGTAAATTTGTTATGTAATGTAAAAAACACTTTTTAGGTAATTCTGTAATGGTTTTTATAGTTAACTACTGTATCTTGTCGCTAAAATAGCTAGAGTTACCATTTAGACCTCAAGTTGCATGGCCGCAGCTTAATTCACTTTTTCCCTCTCATGCTTTCCAGTTCTGCATGGTCAGCCTTAATATGGTTGCGATCCTCGTAAAAGTGGTTGTGGCTCATTTTCATCCATCCTATTTCATACACCAAAAATATTCTGTACTAGTTAAAATTAACAATTTTTTATAACTAATTTTCCCCCTAACATGCACAGGTGTCCGCCACTAGACAGGTCCTATTTAGGGATTTTAAGTCCCTATGTGAAAGAATATTTTTATCTGGATTTCTAATATTGATCGGTAAAACTTCTAAATATCACTGCGATAAACAAGCATGTTTTGAGAATTACTTTAACAATAACGCCATGGGACTATAACTAACGCATAAATATATATATATATATATATATATATATATATATATATACAGAAACAGATATTATATATATATATATATATATATATATATATATATATATATATATATATATATATATAACACTTTTTCCAGATTTGGCTTTGCCCTAAAAATCAATTTATAATATTCCATAATTAGAATGTCCAGAAATACCGCAAAAACTAAAATCTATTACTTATAATCTTGTCTGAGGTCCCTATCAATCACCATCTTGTTTCACAGGATGCATCACCAAGTTTACAACTGCCCAGCGTCCTGGGAACGGTTCCAATGTGCTCTTTCGACATTTCACTGTTTTACGACTACCAATGGATACACGTGCCTAGGTAAGTCACTAAGCAACGCGTTAAATGAAATATGGAGACTTGTCGTCCAGCTCCCAGTGACGCGCCAAGTACAAAGTGATTCACAGCCGGTAGGCACACCCGTTAACTCCCACCTACTTACTCGTTATTTACATCAGTTTGTACTCTTGTATTCGTAATGGAGCGACGCCTATTTATTCTCTCGCTGTCTCCGGTGCTCAAACATTCGATCGTTAACGGACGAGGCAATCGGTCGTTAACAACCCAATCCTGCGATTCCATTAATCTCCTTCCGATGATATTAAAATAAAAATAATTTACATTTGGCATTACGCAGTCATAGAGTTCCTCAAGAACGTCTCAAGGGTGACTGGGACCGCATAAGCACTAACTTTTGTCGTTGAAAGCTAAGTACCAGCATACATTTATTCAATTGACAGTAGGAAAGTTGAAAAAAATAATAAACAAATGCGATGAGATGCAAAATCACCAAACGTATTTGAAGAACAAAGTATCGTGAAGGGGGAACCAGAAATAAATACCGCAGTACGTGCTCGTACAAATTATGAATTCCATATTCCGCATAAATAGTACCACCATTTTTATTCTAATATCTCGACAGCACGACGATCAAGCGACGTCCAAAACATAAAATACTAAAAATGTAAAAAACAGATGAAATACGAATTGGACTAATATTAAATATATCCTGTCTAAAAGGCATGAAAGAAAGTTTCAAACGGGTGAAATCTTGTCGAGCGATCGAGAAAGGCGCTCCCAACAATATCAATAAGAGCTCATTGTCGACGTCACGCTCCAGCACCCCGCACTTGGACGGCGGCGACCGATCTGCTGTCAAAACACGTGTCGGCGGCATCCGCCAAGCAAACCTCTCTGTGTGAAATCGTGCCGCTCCTACTTCTTTTTTTTGCGTGTGCGCAGAGACGCGCGTCATTTGAAATGAAAATGAATGCAGCCGAGGAGCATCCCTTCAAGCGCGACCCAATGCATTCGCGACTCGACATGAATTACAAGCGATTTCATTCGTAGATGATCCGAAAACGTTTCCTTTTGTTTTTTTTCTACTGTTTAACTCTGCTGCCTTTGATGACTCGTGCGTCAAACTGGAGCGAGACAAGCAAAATTTGATTTCTCAACGGACTCTCCAAGAGGAGCTGAGACAACCCACGTCATAAAACGCCCGTAAAGGAAACGTGAATCGAACTCGCGATCTTCGGTAGAGATGGCGAGGGATTTATTCACCAATCAATGTCACCATTGAAAATTAGACAATTGGTTACTTATTTCACAATATTACGGAAATAAACGATAAAAAAACACGTACTCAATCTAAAAGCGATTGTCAAAATACATGACCACGGCATAGTGACTGAATCTCATTCGCAAAAAGTAAAATATGACAATTATATATATTCCCAGAGTTGTACCACATATCCTTTTCCCTATGCAGACCACAAATGAAAAATTTCAAGGAATGTCGGGGAAAGAGAGAAAGTTTCTGGGAGAAATTCGAAGAATGCAGGAAAATTACATTGAATGGATATTGGGAAGCGAAAGAATGTTGAGGATTGTGATTTAGAGGTTAGAATGTTGGGAAAGCGATGGAGGGAGGATGAGGGAAGTAATAAGCATTTCGGATGGAATAAAGGAAAGCAGAAATCGCGCTCAAAAATGGTTTCTTCCCAATAGGAGCGGGAGTGTTATCAAAGTTGTGACAGAAGGGGGGAAACTTAAAGAAATACAGCAGTGATAACAGTCTAGCAGGCATTATTCTCCAACTGAAAATACACTCAGCGGAATAAGATTTAGGTCTTTCGGTTTTTATACCAACGTAATATCTTGCAAATGTTGGTAACTCTGAAAAACATATCATTAGTGCCAATACTATTCCGGAAGTTTTTGTTTTGCCCATAACAACAAACTCTACCCAATGTTGGCGGTCCTTAGTGTGGCATATCCTGACTGTAATACGTAACCAACACGCTCATATGGCTCATACACGCGTTTCAAGAATGTACATATCAAATGAATTTTCCATTCTTATTAGAAAATATTCGAAAAACAGAAGAATAATTTAATCAGAGGCAAATCCAAATCTTTATTTACACACATCACCTCCTTACACTACCCATAAACGCAGCAATCTACCGGAAGTTTGGTTTGGTAGATGAGGCTGGAGCTCATGTAGTGTGACAAGCCCTACACAGCGTGTGATATTTGCACGTCCATAACGACTGGTTGGCCAAGTTACTCATTCCATTTGCCGCCCCTGATTTCCCTGGAAGATGAGGTACTCGACAAATCGAACCAATCGTGGGTGAGACCGAGAGAGTGGCCATAGGCGTCAATCAAAAACGAACGAGAGCCATCTGGTCAGTTGACCAGCGCTCTACCCAAATGGAAAACCACGCCCCCCTCTATTAATTAATAATAGTAAAAATGAAGTTCACCAATCTTTTACATGCACATCTCTGTTAAAAAATTAATGTTCTCCTCAGAAAGAACGGCTAACTTTCTTTATGCTATAATGCATTATGTATATCCATCTCCAGTGTCACGCTTAGACATCACTCCAAAAGGCATCCTGAGAGGTGCAGCATATATATATATATATATATATATATATATATATATATATATATATATATATATATATATAAATGTATATATACACATATACATATATACATACATTTATATACATACATACATATATATGTGTATATATATATATACATACATATATATTTTTTCAACACATTAAGAGGACAAATGCACAAATTTTCTGTGGTAATACCGCCTTCCTCTGCGGAAAGAAGGAATTGGTCCTTTCCCCAGAGGAAGGTGGTCTTGCCGCCTAAAATTTGTAACGTTTGAGTGTCCTTTTTATGTTTTTCTCTATTTTTGTTGGGTAACGCCATCTCGCTCCTTATAGTGAGTGTGTGTGTATATATATATACATATATATATACACACTATATATATATATATTTATTTATTTATATACACACACAAATACACATACACACACACACACGAAAACCCGCCTAACTGTGCATGACAAAATATAGCGAACAAATATTCATTCACATGGAACATATATTCCAAACGGAACGCTCTTCGGTGACGACTCAAATATATAAAAACTTTGATTAAAACATTTAAACACAGAAACACAAATAAAGGACAATCATACATGTAGTTTTGACTGCCTCGGTCTTCATTACCATAAATTCTGATGATGACCGTGCCGTCGAAGCGTCAAAACTACATATGTGGGTGTCCTTTATTTGTGTTTCTGTTTAAATGTTTTATCAAAGTTTAAATATGCATAAATATATATATATAAATATATTATATATGTGTGTGTCTATATATATATATATATATATATATATTATATGTGTGTGTCTATATATATATATATATATATATATATATATATATATATATATATATATATATATATATATATATGCGATTAGCTCAGAGAGCAAGCGTAGCCAACGCTCAAAGAGGCCAGGAGGAGCAAAAACGAATGGGAGTGTATAAACGGGTCAGCGGAGCCTTCGTAAGTTTTCTTTAACTTATTTTTATAACAACCACGCTGTTTCGCTTCATCTCTCTGCGGCCACGCAGACACCATCCTCTAATGGGTATTCATGAATTATTCACCCCCCACCCTCTTATTCTACCCTTCACTCCCCCACTCAACCCCCGCAAGCCTTTGCCGCCCCTTGCAGTCCGCAATGGGATGGGGAATTCCGAGGAGATCGAATCCTGTTTGCATAATTTAATGCATTAAAAACAAAGACGGCAGCGTTCGCAGCGCTACCTACTTGCGCCTACGTGCAAGCGGAAAATTTGAAGGGGAGGAGGTCGTAGGGAAGGGGGAGAGGGAGGGTTGAAAACACGGTGGGGATAATCATTGTCGCTATTATGTTTATCGAGGGGTGGGATCGACAAGGGCGCAAGTGAACGTGGACGGAACGGAGTACAACCGATATTTCACCCCAGAATGGAGATTCATTCCTTGCAGAATGCAAAACATGAGATACATAGACACTGTGCCTGGGACTGATTCGGAGTAACGTCTACATCTTCGTTACCGCTTGGCCTGCGAGGCGCCACGTGGGCGTATGTGGCTGGGGGTGTTTGGGACAGCACGCTCACCACTTGTACCATGCATATGCCGGCGAACGCGACATTTTATGGCTCGCCTAGATTATTAGATGAAATATGTTGGTTTGATCACTCAAGGGCTAATAACTAAATGATTTAATGACTTAAATCACTGATTAAATCACTTGGATGGAGTGGAAACAGGTCTCCTTGAGATGCTGTAAACAATTTTCATAACTGGCGCCGCTGTGCTGTTGAAGGAGAGATGGCGAAACAAAGATTAGAGAGACAAATGGCTGAATCGAGAGATTTTAAACTTCATTTTTCTCTCAAACGATAAGGTATCATAACAAACGCCAACGAGTGCACTCATGGAATAATTCTTATGACAAGTAGCCTAAGAAGTGTAGTCATTATATTGCACGTATCTAACTATTATTTTATTGTGACCCTACCACAGAGCTCCTCTTTCATGTGTAGAGAAGTATTTTAAACTTAGTACTGTAGTGCAAGTAAAGCCATTCGCACAAATCTCAGTCCATCATTCATCATCATGAGTATTTCAATCCTAAGATCAGTTTACTGCAGCCCTCCATTATTCTCTATTCAGTGCTGTAACTCCCCCTCTCAATCCCTGCCTGATAGCACCTCTGTTCTCAAGTCCATAATTTGTTCCCTGTGTACTTGTCTCTTGTTCTTCCTTTACTGGAATAGGCCTTCAATTTTCTTCCATTCCATTATGCTCTTTCTAATCAATCCATTCATGCCTAAAGGTGTGTATTCTATCTCCATCTAGTTCTTCTTCTTAGCCGTAGAGTAGTGCTCTCCATATGTCTTTTGCTTTTATCCGTAAGCGACCAGAAACCATGACCGCTGTGATGGAATATGACAACTTTTGAATTAAATAGGACAGATGGAGCCGTTTACGGACATTTTTGAACGACGGCTTAAACGTACGTTAAACAATGCTCCCTCCCCATTCGGAGACAAAGCTGTATTCGTATCACATGAATGTAATTGTTTAATTTAAAATACGTATTGTTAACAGTTTTGGGCTACAAATGCTTTCCTACAGATGTCACTCCTATTAGCGTTCATCACATATCATGTCCAATATTTATTAAGGCGAAACCTTCATTATAAATACCCGATTGTCCACCATAAATGTTTACATTTATTGTTGAACATGCTTTCAGCGATCTAGTGTTTTTTAAATACTGTCGGGTCACCGATCTTTGAACGGAGGTATTTAAGTTTGAAGAAGACCGAGTTTCACTTCGATTTACAATACTGTAATGGAAGACAATTTTCAAGTTCGGTCCGCTATACTATACGGTTCACAAACTAAAATTAATGGCATTGGACAACACTTAAGCGTATCATAACTTTTTCGCCGTCATGCATTCAACATTATTACTCTTATAATTGAGTTTAAAAAACAAACCTCGCACCTTCATCAAATCACTGCGCAGCCATTATGCAATATATATGGCAGCGATACCAAAAGATAACTTCTTGGAAGGAAAACATTAAGTAATTCGTTTAACATTCGGATAGGATGCGTTTATTTTACTTCTTGTGTTGTTTTTGGAAATAAATATCCGAGTTTTCTATACGCATTACTTAGTAATATTGAATAAAAATTATCCCTTTTACAATGCAGCCGCAGTTTACGGCGATTAAGAAGTGATTTTTGGTCAATTTTTTCCGATTGCTATTCTCAATGTTACAAATCGTTGGACATATTTATTTGGTATTCTGTTTATCACGAAATATCTAAGAATAAAGTTTTTCCTGAAACAACTAAGCACCATCTCGCGATGGCTTGTACCGGCACCTGTTGCTAGGTACTATTGCGTTATTTATCAAATTTCGGTACCTAACATAGCGGAGGAATTTACTCGAATTGTAGCGAATGGAAGGAATGAAAGATGGCGAAAGCAATTGTATGGCGATTTTTTAAATATATTTTTTTAAAAATAAGTCAAGGCTGATTACTACAAAAACGTGGTAATAAGTTGCAGGGCACCGTACGAACTTTCGTTGGATTATTTTCTTTGTTTAGGCCATGGTGTTATCACTTCACAGTATAGTTAAAATGTAGACCTTGCCTGTTTCTATATAAATGAGTATTTGTTCGCCGTTTGGCGGGATTTCGCGTTTGAATGTGCAATAGGCCAATGTGGCTCGTCTCCTTCCTCTGGCTGTGTGTGCCACGAAACGCACTGTTCTTATTCTTTATGATGTTGTATGATTTCTATACTACTATCCTTTCTTCTTGTGTGTGTTGTCTATTTCTCCTTTGGTGGGTGAAACAGCTCCCTAACGCCATCTCTTGGTCAAAGAATCGGGGCACTTGGTTGCATAAAGTATCGCAGATCTCAGTGTAAATTACGTGTCCTGGATAGCTCAAGTGGTTAAGAGCCTCCGCCCGGCAAGTGGAAAGATCCGGCGTTCAAATCCCAGTCTAGGAAATATTTTTGCATTCGTGATCTGCTGGATTCCGCCTTCCCCACCTCTCCTGTGTTCGTCCTTTATGTGTGTTCCTATCCCTTTTCCTTATATCTGTTTATATATAAATGAGTATTTGTTCGCCGTTTGGCGGGATTTCGTGTGTGTGTGTACATATATGTGTAATATATACACACACACATATTTTTTTATATAAATATATAAAATAATCTGTGTGAAATTAAAAATACTCAAGTCATATTTGAATCTGAGATTTTATATCTTCCCATATTCAAGATTTGTCTCCATCTGCATCATACATGTACACGCATGTTCTATTATCTATCAGAAAACACATCCTCTTAAAAGTAAAAATATCTTTCCTTACTCTGGGCTACTTTAATATAACTAGGTGGTCTGACAAATAACCCCGACTCTTTTATTAACTTTAAGACAAGACTCTTGGATAAACATAACTCAAATAAAACTCCTTCAAAGAAAAAAATAATATCTCACCATAACGTAAGCTTTTAAAGTCAGGGTTATCTGCGACATTGGATTCCGCGCAAGCCAGATCTCGTTCACCAGGTCAATTCCCAGCCACGCACTTTGCCATTCCGTACTTGTGGGCGTTGAATACGCACGAGCAATTTATTATGAAAAGTTCAATTAAAATTGTGCCAATGGGGACGTCGATTTTTGTCCCACTCAATTTTGCAAACGGAGAGGCATATGCAAGCTTTCCAGTTGTCGTAATTCAGCAGAAAATCACTTTCAAAAAGTCGTCACAGATAAAGACACATTTTCAAATGTCTTCATCGAAGCAAAAAAGAACTGAAGTCAGAGCAAAGAAGAACTGAACTGAGGGAACGGAAGTGTTTCAAGTGTAAAAATATAGATATGAAAACTTCTTGAAAGCTGAGTAGCTTCAGGCGTGATGTGGTGGAAGTCGAACATAATGAATGACTGATCTGAGCACTTTTCCACTTGATATATCAAGTTTAAAAATGCTTCGATCAGTTATTCATAAAAGGGATATGATGGAAAATTTTATAATCTACATCTAAATAATACCCCGCAAAACAAGCCGCCGCAAGGGCGTGTAGCGGGGGGTGTTAGGTCACCAACCGTAAAAAGGAACAGATAATTTGCAGAAAATTCAAACAGAAATATTCACCAATGATATACTATTGCAGAAAAAAAACTAAATCTCTAGCTATAAATATTAAAAAAAGGGTTTATGGCATTAAAAAATAAGATGTCTAAGTGAGAAGAGTAATAACTCAAGGTTCCAACCACCATGCCCAAAAAAGTGCAAAATATCTTCCGGTCGTTCAGATCAAGTTCAGGGGTGGTCTTGGAGAATTTTTACTAAGCCTCATATATTGTTGTCAGCTCACCAAAAGGCTATAATTTACTTTAACTTAGAGAGCGAAATATACCGAAGCCAGGAAATCTACTAAAGTCAATTGAACGACTTTGTATTCCAGCATTTTATTTGATGTGCTCGACCCATGTCCCATGCAGATTTCGTCCCATTGTGGCATCTTCAGGTACACAGTGTTATATGCAAGTTTATATCCCGTCAAACATATATATTGTAATTCCCATTCCCAATTTTAATTTCCATTCTCAGTAAATTTATGAAAGATAACACGGAATCTAGATGATACAACGCAGATGTTAGAAAATCTTTGCGACATCAAGGGCTGTGTCACTCCAAGATGAAAAATATAAGGGATGATACCTCTTGCGACCAACGGAATGAGATCAATTATAATTGCAAGATATCCAGGGCAAATGCCAAGGAGGACTTTCGGAAAGCGTTAAGCGAGTTCAAAAGGAAAAGATAGAAAATTTGAAAGAGAATCCGAAAGCATTTTGGTCGTTCGTCAGAGAGGTTCAGGGAAATAAGTCAACAGTTAAATCACAATTTTTTTACCTGACCTGATGATGATGTAATACATCGAAACCCGGTCGTAAAATAAAAATCAAATTATCACGTGGAAAAGTGCTACGATCAGTTATTCATTCTTGAAATTTGCCCGTTTTTACATACTGTACATACCTATAGACTGCCCGCAGTCTTTCAAAAATATTTCATAATATTGTTGTCAATGTCTTTCTACGTAAAATATCATTTTTTTAACGTTTGTTTACGATATACTTGGTTTTCATAAAATTTTTGGGAAAGGTTTCGGAAAAATGGATTTATTTCAGAGTTTGCTACAATGCTTCAAAATTCTTCCAAGTACATCCCTTGAGTGCCAACACACTTTTGCTAGAGGCTTTTCCTCGACTCGAAGGCTCCCTGGTAGGCGGATGGTCCTTAAGGGTACGTATGCAAGCTCATTCGACGACACTTTGGGTACCATGGCGGTGCCCTTTGAGGGAGGATTTCACTTTTGGGAAAAGGAAATAGTTTGCTGGCACCAAGCCGGGACTGTAAGGGGGTTGGGGAATCGTCGCGATGTCGTTGCAGATGGCCTTTGCAAGCAGACACTGGACTCTGCTCTTGGTCATCCGTCAAGACCTTCGGAATGAGTTTCAGCGCAAATCTTTCGCATTGCCAAATTTTTAAAGTGATGATGGTGTGCACTGTGATCTTATCAACGCCGATGCGATCTGCAGTCATGCGCACACTTAACAAACGGTCTGAATTCAGCACTTCACGCACACGTGAGGAAAAAATTGTCACCGATACTTTTTAAACAAACCTAATATAACTTGTGTTAGCATATGGGTCCAAGATTTTCGATGTACTATAGCGTTGACCCAATTCCCTGGGCGACAGATTCGCCGGCAATACCAAGGTCAGCCTTACTGGTAAACGGGGCCTTCTGCAGCCACCACTGCGCGGGGCCTGACGTAATGGTTATAATGTAGCGGGAGCGGTAACGACGTGATCAGGAGGGAACATTATGACTCCTACAAGACAGAAAATAATAACCGCGCAACGACGAAGGGTACTGCCAGCTTTCTATCGCTTATAAGTTATTCTTCGCACTGACACTAGAGTGTGCCGCAGTATTTTGTGTCATGAAAACTGAATATGTAGTACACGCGTAAAAACGCTTCCACGCTGCAGTTTTAAATCAATTTAACGGTAAAATTAGGTTTTACATGTACCTTTTAAATTTGTAAGCTTAATTTAAATGGTAAAAGAATGTTTCTGCGGTTGGCCTCATGATGATGAATTAAGTTGAGTTATTAAAAAAAATATTTTAAAGCAATTTCATGTTTTATTTTAGTTTTCCATTTTTTCAGCTTTTGCGATTTAAACAAAAGAAAAACATCATAAAACGCTTGGGAAATAAGAATAATGTTAGAAATTTAAAAAAATACGGGGGCTCGGCGGGGTCCTGTTAGCGCGGGGCCTGGTGCCGTCGCACCACTTGCTACCCCCAAAGACTGGCAGTGGGCAATTCTAACCGCATCTTAGGATTCATATTCCGATCAAGTACCACCTTGAACTTACTACATTCTTCTATCAACGCAAAGTTTGCCTGACCGGTAACAAAGTAGAAGTGAATTTAGTTTACCCTGAAAGAAACTGATCCATTAAACGTGTGTGTAGGCAAACACAGCTAATAGGATAATAAAACAAGAATGACTTAGAATATGTTTCGAGTATCCAAGCATTAATTACAGGTTACATGTATAAACAAGTATATGTCGATCCCCTGCATAAGTTAACCCCCGAATGTTTACTTAAAATTTCTGTTTTTTTTAAACATCTCTTCTTACACATTCGGCACAAGTTTTTATCATGTTAATTTAATAAGTTATTTCCTGTGAATTAATTTCAATTATAACTTCTGAACTTTTTATTAAATCCATTTTCTCAAGTGCGAAGGGCCAAAAAATAAATATAATAATAAAATGACGATATTAAAATGAAGGTAGTTACATGCATACATTTTAAATGATCCATATTTTTATCGAATATTTCTATGCATAGACAGTATCCAGCATTTTCATCGATGACGAGATTTCGAGTGCGTTCCGAAATTAACCGACAGTGCCGCGGGTACTGCTGCCCAAATGACAATGCCACGATTGTTTCCTTTTACCGCCATATCCCAAAAATTAGACAATAGCAGCAGCAGTAGATATTGCCATAAGAAAATTCGCCATTATTACATGGTGGTTTTGCACAGAATTACGGAATGTGGGCATGGAGAAGTTTAACTCAAATCTCTAACAACATCTTTTTTTAACTACCAATGAACACCTCTCTTGTGCACAGGTCTGCCTTTGATATTTTCATTTTGTTAATGTCAACCTATATATAACCTTATATTAATATATATATATATATGTGGGTCGCGGTAGTCCAGTGGGTAGAGTGTTGGACTGCTGACCGGAGGGTCCCGGGTTCGATTCCCGGGCAAGGCACTTTGGGCACCTGCAGCTCCACCCAAGCTTAAGGGATTTTTCGGGTACCAGGTTTTCCTGGGAAACCATAACCGGCACAGGGAAAGGAACTGGCCCCCCTACCCTGATGTGTGAATTTTCACACGCCGTAAAGGGCTTAGTACTGGGTGATCTCTACTAAACCGACCTTCGGGTTGATTACTATGTGTTTAATGTCAACCTATACACGAGTCAATAATTAGAATATCAATTTATATTACTCTACATTTGTTTTAATTTGGAATCATATACGCTTTTTCGGTTGCAAAAAATGTCACAATGCTAAAATAGAAATTCTGTATTCCCTACCGCGAATCGAAAAAAAAGGCCTGAAAAATTAAAAAAAAAAGAATACTGGCGGTAATGCTGTTACAGTCAATGTATCCGAGTCACGCATACTATATTGTGCATCTAAATGCGAGAATTTCACCGCATAAAAAAATCATTCGGGTTTCACAGAACGTAAAATGTACAAATATTTCCCTACACGTAAAAAAATCACTCCCCATCTGCAAAAATCATTAATCCCGGTCAAGGCGAATGATTTTTACATTGTGAAATCCTCGAGACGGGATTGAACATAAATTTCTGACACGTAGACGAAACACGATTCCACTCCTGCCTCGGGGAGAAAGAATCATTCCAAAAGCTCACACTCGCTCAAGCCCTGGAATGTGACCACCTGGATCCATGAAGTGAAATAGACTCCTGAATTGATAGATCCGAACGTCGGTGCTTTTCCCACGCAGCGCTCGTGAGCATAAGCGGAACAAGGTTGAACAAGTCGTCGTAGGCGTTGTTGGTAATGGACCAGCGATACCATCACCCATTTCCCTCCGACCACTTCCCTCGACTAGCACTTCATAAATTATATTCTTACCGCCCCAAAACTACACAATTAATGGATCCTGTCCTAGCCTCGCCCAGTCACGCGTCTCTATCGACCGCCCGCGGAGATTTTCGAAATTTGACTTTCTCTGAGCGAGCCGAGTCACATTTCAAAGAAGGCTTATTAGTAGTGATCTACCGGTTTAGGGTTAGTTTTATATGGACCCCGAAAGTACACACCACTGGACTCATACGCCCTGACTGACATGACACAAAAGACCCTTCAAACCCATACTTTATTTTTAATTAACTCGTACTTTAGCTCACAATACTTAATTATGCCCTGCATACCTCACCATCTAACACGCCAGAATTCCACCATCCAACATTCCCATATTCCTTTCCTCCCTCAAACAATCTCACTCTCCCAGTATTCATCCCTCTATATTACCGCCCTCGGGATCCCTCTGACTCTCAGTATACGATATCCCTTTGCCTTGCCTTCTTCGAATTTCTCCCAACAGCTGTTTCCATTCCCCTACCAAGGCATACAAAACATTTTAGGCTACAGCCGCAAAACTTTGATGAAGGGATATTACCTGCTGATAGTTAAGCTGAGGATAAATTAGTCCGATCAACAAAGAGCCTGCCTCCTTAATGGTCGGTAGATATATGATCAGATTTCAGGTAAATATCTAGTCATTTACAATGAGGTAAAAGCCTTTATTTGTTAATATATCCCATTTAAAAAACTGACCGTAATTTTTATAGGAAAAGAGGCTACTTTAAATTAGAATCTTTGCGCGATATTATAAAATTGTACGCCCACATTTGTAATCGAAGACGTTATCCCTTCTTATTCTTTTGAGTATACTAACTGAAATCGTGATCTTTATGGCGTTTAATGTCCTAGAAAGGTTTTTTTGCACTAGATCTAAAAAATGCATCAAATGTCACCACATTTTTAATAACACATGTTCTTATTCAAATAGTGAAACATAAGGAAGCGATTAATGAAACTTATAGATGCAGATTACTTTTCAAAGTATAAAGATGCGTGCACGATATGAGTAGTAGAGAAGAAAATAATATCAAAAGCTGAAAGACTCTCCATTCTCGGGATGTCACCGCGCAGGTTGTTTTTCTGGCATTTGTAATCGGTCAGAAAAACAACCTATTCGGTGACATCCCGAGAATGGAGAGTCTTTCATCTGAACGCCGCGAAAATCTACGATCCCATATTAAAAGCTATCTAAACTCGGAGCACCGAAGAATGATGAAAATCTAAATGTCTATAGATAGATCATCAAACGAAGAAGCATTTCGTAGATATCAGTCAAATGAAAAGAACACTCACAAGGAGGTGAGCAGGAAAACTAATTGGACACATCCTAAGACACAATGGTTCACGAAAGGTCCCAAATGAAGGAAACACAAGAGGTGACCATTAGCAGACGAAGAATATGAATGAGGGATAAGAGAAAGAGGCGATGGTAAATATCTTACCGCATTAATTATTACCGATTGCCTCAATGACTGTTAGCGCAACACCCCATACCAAACGCCCTCGTATCGCAGTGCTGAGCAAAAATGTGGAAGAAGACGCATCTAAAATCAAACTTCATCTCCGTTCCTCCCCCGCTAACCTTTGGGTGTTTTCCATACGTGACTGGATTCCAAATCAAAGGGTTGAGAGAGACCTTACCCCTCTCCCCTTCATAGCTCCTCGCAATTAAATCCGCGCGTGGGAAAACGAACGGTGAAAAAAAACACGATGGGTCGCTACCATTGTGCGTGGATCGCAGTGGCGTCTGGAATGCGTGAAATGATCCCTAATGAGATCATTCACGCATAATTAGAGGGGTGGGTGCAGAATCCGTACGGGGGAGGGAGGTAGAGAGGGCGTAAGACAAGGGATGGAGAGAAAGGAGGAGATAAAGAGAGTTAGCGTGGGGGGGGGTATTGGTGGAACTGGGGAATCCATCCCTTCCCGCCTCCCTCTCGACTCCTGTGGGCAACCGTTTCCACCTTACGAGGGGCCCTCATAAATTTTCAGTGGGCAGGTGGGAGAGATCGAATGAAGCAAAGCGCATATTATCTTTTTTTGTGAACTCATCCCTGAACTTAGCCCCGAGACAGATTTTTTGTATTATTCATAGAAAAAAAGGGCCTTCTCGTGCGATACAGACCTAAATAATGGCCCGACACACGTATTAGGTACGCATGCAAATCGACATCGCATTAATCTCCAGCTCTAGTTTCTCTTAACGAGTCGAATGGTGAGAAAAATAATGCAGTGTACCACAGCAAATAAATTTAGGTTTGCCTTCGGTTGCCAAGTAACCCGGATCCAACGAAGCTTAATATACTAATATCGACTAAATGCAGGGTTAATGTAATATCACCGCACTTTGAGCCGCTTCAACAACAGTATATCCCTCGTCATCACGCACTAATTATATTTAATGTAATAATATCAATCAATGACTGTACAAGTATTGTATGTAGCTGAAGATTGTGAAAGAAAAAAATTAACGTAAGTTTAATTTTTAATTGAAATTTCCCAAGAATATGAAGGACAATTCACATAGTAATACACATTAAAAATATTATTCACGTAATTATTTAATAAAGGGGAATAATTTTCTCTTCATGTTCTTCACCAGGCATGTCAATGTAACAGTTCCTCAAAAATGAAACCTTACGCTAAACAGTTTCACTTGTCACTTGATCACGGGCAGGTAATCGTAACTGTGTTCTTCCATTGTCTTCCATTTATGGTCAACTAGTCGACCGAAATATGGGTATAGGGTTCAACAGCAAAATCAATATTGGCGATATGATTATCACCTGACAAACTATCATTAAACAGTTTCGTCAAAGCCAGTGAAAGGTGCTTTTAATTTCAACTCACCGACTGCAGAATTTATTTTCATGAAACGAAAATTTGTTTTCCTTCATCTGTGAAAGGCACTTTCGATTAATAACTTTGATTAAGATGAAGTATTGAGGTGTAAAAATTTAAAAGTGTAAGAAATAGGGGTATTGCAGTAATATGCAGTATTATACTATCAACTAACACACAATTGCACCTTAAAATGTAGTAAACATTTATCCAATTACGTGAAAGCTTTTGAAAAGTAAGAAAGCAAAATGCCACAACCGCATAGACGCGAAACATACAATGGTGTCCTCTACCAAGGCAGGAATGCGACCCAACGCTACACGTAGCGTGAGGGTCCCCCCACTCCACATAATACCCCGCCACACGCCCTTGCGGCGGCTTTGTCTAGATGTAGATAAATATAACATACGAGATAAAATTAGTTATTACTTCTCTATCTTCCGATGAAGACGGAGTAGAATTCCGTCGAAATTATCAAGAAATAACGTGTAAGTGTTCCTTTTTTGTGTTTCTATATTGTTTGTTACTGTGTAATGTACTATATATATAAATAATATATATATTTATTTATTTAGTTGTGTACACACACAAATTAACGATTGAAGACTTCGAAAATTAATTTCGGTATTCCTCATTCATTTCTTGTCCGATTTCAGCTCCAAAATAGTTATTCAGGAGGAATTTCCCTTTGGACCGAACCACGCATTCCCATTACCGATTATATTAATGCGTGTGAAGTCAGAAGCAGCCAATGGAAACGATCCTCATTAGTCTCTGCCCTCCAAAGTTCTTTGTCAACAGTTGATCCCGGGGGCAATTGCATACCCTTGTTTCTCGCTCCCAGCTCTCTTTGACAGTCGGCTAACCGACAGACTTCCGCATTCGCAGCAATCGCCAACATTAATTGACTGTGGGCCGCAAGAAATACCATGGGGAAAATTTCACATGCAGAGAGAGCGGCAGGTGAAAAGAGTAGTACTCTGCGAAATTACCAATATCATTTTGAAATTCAGCCGGAAATACTTTTTCAGTTAAACACTCGACACTTACGGGCATTTTCTTACTCGACCGAAGATAATGACGCTAATTCCACCCTAAATGAATTCGGAGAAATGGTAAAGAGGTAATTTATTTTTTAAGCGTCAGTTTCCAACAGTAAAATGTGAATGCGGCACACAAAAAAATTTCGACGCATATCCTCGAAACTGTGATTATCGGGGCCATTCTATTCGTCACCGCAAACATTTGCCTCAGATGGATAACTGGTATTCGAGGAGATGGGTAGCTGTAATGCTGGATAGGACTCGATCGGGGGATAAATTAACTCGAATGCTACATTCTGCACACAGGTACGTGGAAAGAAAACTTTTATCGTGAATTTCAGCTAGCGAATTTCAAAGCTATGCCTCGACAGATAACGGATATGCAACTAGTTTCTAGGCGATTATGTAAAAAAGTGAATCAGGTTCGTAGGAAACTGAATACGTGAATAAAAACTTTTTCTAAGGAATATATCTTCATAATGATCAAAAATTTTGAATTTTGCCTCGTAATACGTAGGTAATTTCGGCGGAAAGAATGAAGAGGCGGGTAGAATGGGATGGGAAGTAGAGGAGTCGTTCTCTCCCAAAATGACATCTTGTGCGTCCGTCGAGTCCTCTCCGCACCACTGTGAAGGTTGGTAAACCTCCCCAAAAGGAGCCCTACATCCCCTTCGTACGGTATGGGGGGGGGGAGGGATCCCATATCATAACATTCACGTCTATTTGATGGAATCGGCACATCTGTTAGGAAGCGGGTGTAAAATCGGTGTAACTCAACCCGTCCAACGATGGCAGCCATCTGCTACGCATTTAAGGTTTTCACGTGGGATTTAAAGGGTTAATTCGTAGGACTAAAAAGAGTACTTTGTCAGTGATTCTCTCCTGTACAAGATATTTGATTTCACTCAATCGACGCAAACGGTAAACACACCAGAATAGGATAAGCTAAATCGCAGATACGGATTATCTTTTTATTTTCCATGGATTACTTAATACCGATCAATTGAATTACTAAAATGTTATTCAATGTATTCCTTTCAATAGGCCTGAATGGGACAGATTTGATGACACACGAGGACGAAATCCCTGACGCCCGAAATAACTTCGCTATTCTAGTAATCTTGATTGACGTGTATGAAATTTGGGCAGTTAAGGAGCCACCACAAAAGTAATTCGCATTCTCTAGGAAAAATTGATTGATTGATCGTACTTGTTCAAATGCTTAAAATTCTTCAAAATACTCTCCCACTGTATCAATACACTTGCGGGGACGTTTCTGACCCGCTTGGAAAGCTCCTTGAAACTCTTCGACGGGAATGTCTCTCAGGAACGTTGAAACATGCTTCTGGATGTTTTCCACGGCCTCCCAGTACTTTCCTTTCAGTTCTGTCTTCAGTTGGAGAAACAAAAAAAAGTCGCATGGAGCCAAGTCGGGACTGTAAGGGGGCCGGAGGACCACCGGGGTGCTCCGGGCCAGGAAGTTGGTAACGATGAAGGACGTGTGACTGGGGGCACGTGACGTGTGGCTGGGGACTCCATCGCGCCTAGCCACAAAGTCAAAAAACACACTTCACGCACGGGATGTCTGTGGATCCATCGTTAGATAAACGCGAGTAACTTTCCATTGCACTTATAGATAACACTTTCTATTTATAAGAGACTTCCGAAGATGCTTTTAAAGGACTAACACCAGAAGATCTCTACATCCAGCTTTTAGCGAAACACCTACTCTTACATAACTCTATTATCCCATAGCAGCGAAAAATGTTTGCGTATCATTGCCCCTTAAAGTCATCATCTGCATTCCTAGTGTACGTACTTCAATTATTATAAAATGCAAATCGAATATCGAAAGGAAATTATCGATAATATCGATAGTCTGGATATGTATTTGCTACTGATTATCATATGTTTTACCGATGAAAATTATTGAAATGGACTAATATGCTTCCCAGCCTTTTACAGTCTCCTCGGGGGGTAGAGTGTATTGTGGTGCATTTTCATGTGGTAGTGGTGTTTCAAATTCTTGCTTGTTGTGTCCTGGCTTGCGTGTTGTTGGATGGCTTTCGAGCTGCATCCTTGGGTGCAGTTGTTTGTTGATTTATGGCATATGTGTTTGCATGAGTGTTGGATGAAGGGATTTTTGCATGAGTGTGTGCGCTGCTGAGGGTGTAATTCTCCACGTTGCTGTTTTGCATGCGGTATTGTTCCTTTTTACGGTTGGTGACCTACCACCCCCCGCCACACGCCCTTGCGGCGGCTTGCGGGGTATTATGTAGATGTAGATATGGTTGCACATCGTCCATCCCTACTCTTCAGTAATTGGAATCGTTGAGTTTTCAACCATCTGCCATAACATCAGCTTTGTAATTTTTTCTTTCTTGAATTCAAGTTTAATGCAAACTATTTAACCTGAACTTAATTTAATTTCCTACGGTTTTATTTTCAATTATGAACGAACAGAAAAAAAACAGTCGATGAAGTAATTCCATTCCATTACCTTCCTTTCCAAGCATGGCTCGATCTGATGTTCTCAACGGCTTCGAAGATCGCAGGATATTCACGCCTATCATAACTCGATGGAATGATATGATTACGGCAAAAAATGCCACAAAGAATCACATTACCACTTGATTCCCAAACGCTAGGCTGAGAGGATTTGCCGACAGTCAAGTTCACGGTTTTCCATCCTTTAAACGCAGAAAAACCCATAAAATCGTGTCATAATATTCTAATTCGCTTGGAATGATTGAAACTCGAACTTGGAAACGAGACGTGGTTGGATAACAGTTTGGAAAGTGACGGAGCAATAACTGTCCATTATCATCTCAACCACCATCCAAGGCAATGGCTTTATGACTTCCATCTCAATGAGCGCAATGAAAGATATGGCAATCGACACGTGCAACAACTTTAACGACTCACTTAATCCTTGTTCCCTAGAATGGATCGAACTCAAAACGAATGGAGAGATCACATTTTTTTCATCAAACTACTGAATTATATCTGAATGTCGGAGAGTGGGGGGGGGGGGAGGTAAGGCGGAGGCGGTTTTAAAAGTCATTAGAAGTGCCATAATGTTAGTTGTTGTTACGAAGTGAATTTTTCCTCTGGTTTGTGCTCGCCCGAGCGAAAGGATCGATCTCCTACGCGAAGATTTAAAACGCGATAGATTCCGCGGTGATACTCACCTCATGCTGTAGGTGTAATAAATTCAAATATTCCACCAGCACAGCGCTTTGCTAAGTAACTAATGACCCGCCCAAGGGCACGATGAATTTCAAATCTCGGGTAAGCCACTGAAATTTTTATGAGGTAAGTGTTTACGACCAATTAAGTATTACATTCATCAGCAATTCACTCCCGTTGATCTGGAGTGATGCATAAAACGAAGCTGGGGCTTTTTTTCTCTGAGATAGAACGGGGGAGACAAGAGTTGTCTATATGAAAACGGAAATATGAAATAAAGTTGAACTGCGCGTCACAAACAACCTTTTTTGACGTAGAAAGAATTCCATTAGGTCGCAAAAAACACAGAGAGTAATATCACATGGCGTTCTTCAAATTAGGAGTGAAATATTAGTATAAATGGTGGGCATTCCATATTATCCCTTATTCTTAAAGTACTGTGCAAAATGCACGTCGATACTAATCATCTTCAAGCATTAGGGCAAACGCTATAAAGAAATCTGGAGATAAGTTGATGCCGTAATCAGGACGCGAACATTTTGCATTTTAAAACAGAGTCATAACTTCTAACCTATCCAAAAGTTTCCATGATATCATCGAAGGTGAATAATTCGTGAATCCATCAAAGATGGACCTCAAAAAGCTATCACCTGGGATATCTAAGGAATCACTCGTTAAGGATTTTGGTGCTACGAAAGAACATAGCATCCAAAGTATTCCTTGAGCATCGGCGGGAAAACGTCTACGCATACTAACGACCATTTAATTCCATCTCATTTGATCTTTCACGATGGTGTGTCGGGTCTCACTTTTGAAGAACAAAATTTGTTCGATGTCACCACCGGCTATTTCAAGGAGAACTCCATGGAATTCAATGGAAGTCAAATTGTCCATGGAAACTAATGGTAAATCGTCCCCAGCCATGGGAATTCCACAGAGAATACGAGAAGATTTCCAAGGGGCCCCTGCACCTGTGTATCTTTTTCCCTTAAACATCTAGAGCGATTCCCTTCACTATTTCGTATCTATTTTTTCGCAACACACACACTTTCTATCTCTCTCTCTCTCAACATCATACCCGGTAAAGAGAAAACCCACCCATCATTCCCTCCAGGTGCGAAAGTTTAAACTGCCCTCGTCTCACGATGCGTCCTTATCCAGAGCTCTTTCGAACGGTCGTATTTTCATTTTTCTGATCGCGAAAATTCCATTCTTATAGAACGTAACAATTACAGGAATAATATGATGAAAAAAATAGGCGGGAATCATTTCTAAAGAACACAATTGTTTTCATTAATTGGGATTCCAAAGAAGGGCACTCAATTGATGTTGTGTGAAGAATAGAACTCCATAATCATTAGTGTGTATGGAAGTGTGTGTGTATGTGTGTGTGTGTATGTATATATATATATATATATATATATATATATATATATATATATATACACACACACGAGGGTCATCCGGAAAGTAGTACCCGTTCGTGCCGCATGAAGTGCTGACGACGCGAGTAGCCGCTGGACGAGGTCAGATAGCTTCAGTGGCTTGTCTGCCTTCTCTGAGCCAAGTTGCGTGACGCTAGCATTGCCTGTGTTGTTTCTGTGATTGTTTACAATGTTTAAAAAAATTGAGAACGCCGCCAGTTGTGAAGTGAGGGCAGTGATTAAATTCCTCAATGCAAGAAACGTTCGCCCATGTGATATTCATCGCCAATTAAAGGAGGTGTATGGAGACAATGTAATGGACGAGTCGTCTGTTCGGCGGTGGTGTCGCAACTTCAACATGGGGAGGGGGAACACACACGACGATGAGCGTTCGGAGAGACCGTCTGTCATTACAGACCAACTGGTGAGCTCAGTTGACGAATTCGTGAGGAACGATCGGCGCGTCACAATTGATGACATCTGTGAGCATTTTCCCAATGTTTCTCGAACAATTGTTCATGAAATTGTTAAACACCATCTGCATTATGCAAAAATTTGTGCAAGATGGGTCCCTCGCGTATCTCAATGAGCTGGCGGCGAAGGACTATGCAGCAGGAATACAGAAACTTGTCACACGTTATGACAAATGCCTTAATTTGCTTGGAGATTATGTTGAGAAGTAGTTTAAAGTATCCTCTTTCAAATAAAATTTTTTATGTTTGTTAATATTTACTTTTGTGTCTTTATTTCACGAACGGGTACTACTTTCCGGATGACCCTCGTATATATGTATATATATATATATATATATATATATATATATATATCCTCTATGCTGTAACTGGGGGGTCGCGGTATTCCAGTGGTGAGATAACCGGGAGAACCGGGAGGGCCTGGATTCGATTCTGCGTCATTCCTCTGAGCACCCGAGGCTCTTCTATCAATCTGCTTAACTTTCTGGTTAGCAGGGTATCTTCCTGGAAAGGAACTGCGGATCCATACTAACTCTATTCTCATGCTTCAATTTCACTCGTCGTATTAGTTATTTAATTGATTAATTATCCTAGGCTTATTGTTAAGCATGCTCCCTCATTACTAATTAAACCAACGTCATATTTGACTGCTGAGAATAAGCCTTTAAGTTGACATTGAAAGTAATTGAAACTAATAATGATCAATCTATTAGAATCAGTACGTTCTTCACTTCCTCTATGATGAAAGTTACATATTTTCCACTTGTCTTCCTTATTTTAGCATTCTTTTTTATGCCATACTATGCTTCTTTGACAGATCCCTGCATTTAATCTTCTGTATTCTAATCCTTTGAAAGGCCATATCATGGTATCGCTTAAAGTAACTATTATTCTTAAGACTGGTATCTGTAGTTGCACTATTGACATGAGTTTTAGCCCTCCCGAGCACAAAATGTATATGTCATTACAGAACAAGTGCTTACACTAACGTATTACACATTTCATCTAGCTCACCCTCTTAGTAATAACCCCGTGAGATAAAATATCATAACGATACCGAGATAAAGTGCCAAGAACTCAAATATATCCAAAAGAAATTAATACCAATTGACAAAAAGCATAAAATGAGCTTAAATTACACCCAAAAGAGCAACAAAAATATGCTCATAAACAAAATACTAGTATATTCTGGCTAAAATTAATGCAAACCCCCCATTTCTATGCTGAACATAAAATCCAGATACTCACCCTCATTCAAACAAAAAGCAAATCAAGCTTGATCCAAACAAGAAGCAAATCATTTAGAATGAAAAAAATCAAACCAAATTCAATCTTAAACTTACGTAAGCCCATCCAAGGAATAAATTTCTCTTAAAAAAATAAATTATAATAAAATAAAAGGTCTTTTCACTTCATATGAAATAGTGTGAGCAACAGGGCGAGGGCCTCTTAATAAAGCAAACATAGGATTAGAAGATCTTCCAGTAATTATGGCAGTATAAACGGGTTAAGCTACGTTCAAGACGAAGTTGCGCTCATAATAATAGATTAGGCAGAGTACTAGGTGTGAACGCACGAAACAATCAGATAATTTTCGCATCATATGAGGAGCTATACTAGTTTTGTACACATAGATTTTGGATGGACAATCAGAGCAACCATTACTACATTTCCAGATCTCACCTTACCGCACACTTAAGTTTACTAAGCTTTCCTCCTAAAAGTTCTTCAGAACCTATCCCAAGTTACCCTCACGAATAAATTCTCGGGTATCCAGGTAGCATCAAGAAGACAACAAAACGAAATATAAAAGTAACACTCACGCGGGATCGAAGATCGAAGGCTAATGACGAAATAACGCCGAAAGTATCGCGAAATATCGAAAAGAATGTTAGAGGGTAGCCTTCAGGGATCTTAAAGAACGAATAAACGGCTAGAATAAACCGATCTTGAGCATGAAATAATACAGAAATTGAATTGAGCCGTGAAATATAGATATGTTTCTCCCAGTTCCAGTTCTGGTTCAGACCTGGCGTGCTTTGATCACAGATTCGACGCATCCACTCTCGCGTGAATTAACTAATGGGGGATTATTAAACCCCTACGGAGGTATTTGCCCACTTCTTCGGAACACCGGGTCATCGTCGCATGCCCGGCGCTAAAATCTCCTCGAAGTGTATTAATATCGAAGAAATGTCATGAGAGAAGCCTTCGCGAGGCCTGAAATCACGGTGCTTTCCAAGAAGTTACATCCCCGCAGTCGGTCCTAATGATAGTGCTTTCGGTGTAATTGTTATCGCTAACGTTATAAAATTTATCTGTTAGCACTCATTCCACGGTAATTACATAAGACAAGGAGAAAAAAATAATAACACGGACTTATAATCAAAGGATAGTGGTTTTGGGTAATCATTGACCGGGAAATAAATTGCAGGAACGCGTTCTCGGTCATCTTAGGCACCTGCAGTTTCGGATTTATGACAGCCTTCATTCTTCCCCGAAAGACTAGAAAAGAGGAAAAAATATTTGCCTGAGTGTCCGTCCATCCTATCGGCATGACACGCCCGCGAACATCCACGTCTCCAGAGGAATCAGGCTAGCGTGTTGTCGCTCATGAAACCAATGCTTCCAACAAAAATTCCTTAAAATCCAAGGGTTTGTTTTATAGTCACGTAAAACTCCCATTTTATTTAGAATACACAAGTTTCCAAACGCTCCGTCAGGAATGTGTTAATTTTGAATGGGTCTGAGTGGTGTTGACAAAACATTATTTTTAAACGTTACTGGAAAAATAAACGTCAACGTCCAGTTGATAATGTGCACCACATTGCAATTCAACTTCGGGGAATTTAAATAGTAGACGTGGAGAGAACTTTTGTAAGTTTACGCTAAGAAATGTTCAACTTTTTTAACAGAAAAACAGTATTTTTCAATCTCACATTTGAGCGATCAATTTCGGGAGCAACCGATGTCAAGAACAGGATCAAGCTATAAGTATTAGCTATAAGTATTTACTTTATCAACTAAATGAATATTCGATTCTTAATTTGATCCACTCCGTATATGCAGTACACCTTTGAGTTTATATCTTATATCAGGCGATTAGAGTTATCAGAATAAACTGTTGTCGGATCAAACACCTTTCGAGATTCAGTCCCATTGACATGTTTGTTACTACATTCCGTTGGCATAATCTCTACATCTCTACCGCAAGTCATCCCAAACGCAGTCGGCAAGCTAACATTCGATTGATAGTAGTAGCATTTAGGGGAGGCAACTGAGAGCTAAGGTCATTTGCGCCATTAGGGATGGACAGGAAAGGACGGAGAGTGGAGAGAAGCCCGGCGTCGTCGGCATTAGCCTACTCTTTACGAAAGGCAGCAAGGGGTTCGCAGCTTAGCATCCCATCAAACAGATGGCGTACTCTCTCAAAGTGCCCTCCACAAATAACCCCAATTAGGGATCGAGATAACACTGAAAAATATTCGACGTAGCCGGGATTCGAACCCGGGTTCTCTGGGTGGGAAGCCAGTAAGATAGCCATCGCAACACATTCGATTTGCTAATTAGGATAAAATGTAAGACTATAAGTATTTACTGATGTAAACTAAGTCTATCCATGTGTTAGGGGTTCTTTCTCCACTTACTTTGGAGGTGATTGCGCATTGTTTGAGGGAGGGATAATGCATTGAAATCTGTCGATTCTATAATGTATTTTTCTTATGTTTAATCTGCTCGTAAGTGTATGGATTCGTAACAATAATCCGGTGTCATAGGACACCTAGAGTGAACAGTATTTTGCTGAAATCCTTACTTTTGGTGGTTATTTATTCGAGCAAAAAGGCGTAATATTTAGTTACATTTTCAATACTGACTCATACAAACCTGTTTTGTGTTACATTTTTGAAAACTTTATCTCCATAGTTTGGACAAATTTTGTTCACGAAGTATTGCTGAATTTCAACAAATGTGGGAGAAAATATTGTGCAGGGAGGAGAACTGCTATATAAGTCGATCATCGGATTAATGACCCAGAATCATAAGGTGCAGATTTTCAAACTGTAAAGGGAAATAATGCCATTGATGATCAACGAATCATGCAGCCAATGATGCCTGTTTATACGCAGTACGCGGACACCTCGCGCAGTCAAATTTTAAATAACTCAAAGTGGGTCTCCCGGACGCCTCTCGACGGATGCCTCTTCTCACCGTCGTGAACGTGCACTCCTCGCCCCTAGGCCAGTCGCCTTACACAAAAGACTTCACCCAGGTCGAATCTGAAGAAAGCAATTCAATTCAATTCACGAACCCCGTCCGCGACGACCCATTATTTTTATACTAGTATTTTTTTATACTTTTTCATCTCCTCCCTCGGAAGTTTTTCAACGATTCCGAAGATTTCCGAGAATTCTTCCACACAATGGTAACGCCGGTGGTCCGCCCTTTTGGGACCTAATAATTCCTTCTAATGAAACTCCGCGGCGGTCCTAAGCTCTAATCATTGAGAGCTCAATGAAGGACTGAGAGTCATCCCGGCCAACTCGCGAGAGAGACTTCCCGAGGTTTAACACGGATTCCTTGAAGGAGGGAGGGAGTCCGTCATCTTCGGATGTATTGTCTTCCTCTCCTCTCTCGCGCCCAAGGAGCCAACCCGGCTCGGCGGGGGAGGAAATGGTCAGAGAGTGTCGGACAATGGGGGGGGGCGGGAAACGGAGGGGGGAAGGCGAACGCGCATCTGCACAGCTCACCACAAAGTCGAAAACGTTTCGACATGGAGGAATGAAATGAAAAAAGGGCAGGAACGAATCACACTCTTAGATATTTTTTATGACTCCCGGGACCAGGTGTTGAAATCTCTGGCACCCACTGGGTGTCCTTAAGTCTGTGTCCAGTGGCGATCATCGATTTCCCCACCCTCGCCGTGCAATCAATGAAAGGAAAGCCGAAAGAAGAAAGTGCCATGAATGCATTGCATTCTAGCGGTCGGTGCTCACGAGAGGAGAAAGAATGAGAATTTGTGGCTAAGACTGAGGGAGAAACCTCAAGGACGATGAATGCAACCGAGTTAATTCAGATGGAAATAGGACTTTCCTCCTCGGAAATCATTTCTCTTTCACAATTCTACACAGTCTCTCCCTTTTTAAACTAATATAGATTTTTTTTTCATCATCGTTACTATAAAGATTGGTTGGACGATGCCATCCAAGAAGTTGTCAAATCGGATGACCTCTCCCTGCTTCCATATTTGTTCCCTTTTATGTCTCTTTTATTACTTCTTCAGGCATCTCATCCTCAGTATTTTCCTATTATTCCCGCTCACTTAAAACCGCAGCTTCCTTCAAGAAATTGTCTCATCGTAAACAGATCCCTGTATTTATTCTCCTGAGTGTTTTACTCGTTTCAACTCCCAGTTTTCGTGGAATTGCTTCGGTTGAACCCATTGATCGATATTCGACCCATAAATTTTATTCTCAAAATTCACCTCCGACATTACATTCTCAATGATTCCATACCTAATCTCTCCTCCTATCACTATCTATATATACAAGTAAATTCCGTAAGCTAAACTTATCCACCGGATGGGTCGTTACTCTGTACCTCATGGATCATCTGCTGATACTAGCAAACCAGGGTGTCTACTTTTTCTTTACAATGCACTTGCCTTCTATTCATTTGTAAAGTTTTGGCTTCTGCCTTCCTCAAATTTAATTTAGCTCTCCACCAACGACATTAATGTCACAAATGATACGAGGAAAGACATTCAATGTTACATGAAACGAAGTCAGTCTGCTAATTCTTTCATTTCCTGACCTCAAAATTCCGTTTCCTCTTGACGTATTCTTGATGTGTGTCAATCTCGCTAAGTATCAGAAAGTGCAACTTATATGCAACTTGTCTTAGATAAAAAATCATCGAAAATAGCCACCGTTTAAATATCGAGTAACGCGTAGGAACTTGCAGATTCTATAGAAAAAAGTTTAAATATAAGTAAGAATGTAGATTATGTTAACATAGGGTTGAGAGGAAGACGGAGACAAAATGTTCTACATGCATATTACAAAGCCTGGCACATAAAACCATTTTCGACTCAATTATTCATCGATTGTCTGTGGTACAGGTACGACGTTTTGTTTACATTAGACTGAGATATCCATAAGTGCTGGTCCGTTGTCTCATGCCAAACCACACGCATCGCCTCTGGGTCTGGTAAAGTCACAAATCGGGATACGGGATAGCAACTACAGGGTTATAGATAGCAAAAATTCCACTTGCCACCCTCAGCGTCTAAAGAATAATTAGTTCTACTTAAATGTATGCTCTTTCACTAACCTCGTGTGTTTTGTTATCATAATCTATTCTTTCCGAATGACCTCATTAGTGTTCTGTCCATTTGTTTTTTAAGTCTCCCTTTCAATCCCTCGTCCTTCTCCGCGGGGGGAAATTCCTGCTACCTGCAACGTTGGGTCGCATTCCCTGCCTTTTAAAGTCTCCTCGGGGGGTAAAGTGTTTGTGGTGCATGTTCATGTGGTAGTGGTGGTGTTTCACATTCTTGCTTGTTGTGTCCTGGCATGCGTATTGTTGGATGGCTTTCGTGCTGCATTCTGGGGTGCAGTTTTTTTGTTGGTTTGCGGTATATGTGTTTTCATGAGTGTTGGATGAAGGGATTTTCGCATGAGTGTGTGCGCTGCTGTGAGTGTAATTTTCCATGTTGTTGTTTTGCATGTGGTATTGTTCCTTTTTACGGTTGGTGACCTAACACCCCCCGCCACACGCCCTTGCGGCGGCTTGCGGGGTATTTTGTAGATGTAGAAAGTGAGTAAGATCCCTACAGGTTTCTAAGCATTAATGATAATAACCGAAACATCAACCACAAGTAGTCATCAGAAGCATTAGATCCCCGTAAAATTCTGAATCTCAACGCAAGGTCAGCGCTACATGCAACGCCTTAGCTGCCCTAATGGATATTTTATTAGCATCATTAATTTGTAAAATTATTAAAGCTGGAAGATTTTGTGATGACCTTTTCACTAAATTATATTCCCTGCCAATAATTTAAGAGAGAAACAGTGTAGAGCGCCAGTAAAACCAATGAACGCTCAGGTCGACTGACGTCGCGCGCTGTAGATGAAAATTTTCACGCTCCGAACCTCCCTCGCCATCTATAACTGTGTTCCAGGCTGCCTCGAAAACATGTCCCTATCTTACCCCCCCCCCCCCCGCTGGATTCCATCGCACGCGTAACGTCCCCTCCTCCCCAGTCCCGCAGGAGGGTCCGATCCCCAGGCCCAAGACGGGCGGGACTATACGGCGCCCCTGAAGCCGGGAGGACGGCGGAGGCATAAAACGTCTACCGTCTACGATCGAGAGACTTCAACGCCCGAGTCGGTGGTCACTGTGGGGTGATTTGTTCCGCTCAACTGGGTTCGATGCTTCGAGAGCCTCCTTCCATTGTGAATCGCCCGCCCGTCTCAAACTATCCCCCTCTCCCTCCTCCGCTCCATCATCCCCTTATCACCCCACCCCCTCCCGCAACCCGAGGCCACGGCATCCCGATTGGCTCCACCTCATTATCGAAGAGAGGGAGAGGAGAGGGCAAGCGAAAAGAGATGGTCTCGCTTTCTCTCCCTCCCTACCTCTCTCTCTCTATCTCCGATATTCCTTTTTTTATACGTAAGTCTCCTCCCGAGGATGGTCCCGGCGACGTCTCACGCGAGGGGCGGGGCGGAGCGTGGGAGAGAGAGTGAACAAAAGACATCCGTAAAGCGCACCGGTGCGAGGAAAGGCGATCTCCCTCGGGGAGGAACGGGAGGCAGGCGATGGGCGCAAGAAACGTCGATCATGGGTTGGAGACGAGGCCGGATCGAACTGCTTACGGAGCACAGCATCCATCCTCTCAGCCAGCGAATACGGACAATGAATGCAACCAAGGCATTCCGACTGTATTTCTCGCCCGAAAGGAAATCCTGAATTTTTTCTCGATGCGCCATTATTCCTCTAAAATTGCTCCTAAATCCACGGTGGTTAATTAATCTTAGTGTAAAATAATAAAATTGCTCCCAATTTTTTAATAATTTTGGTTATGGTTTAGAAGATTACAAGGGATTGAAGGAAATTTTCTTCTAGTCACATTTTGAGGGCCTAAAGTACACCATCATTGCCTTGGTTGTGGGGCGATATAGAAAACAACACAGGGAAACTATGAATATTTTTCTCAACATACTGGCGATTGATCCAACAATATTTCTCCATTGTTTTCTAAGGGAAAGCATGGTTAACCAATCGTACATGTTAAGGTTACCGCAAGCAGTCGGACGTGTCTGAATTGAAGGCAGCCCTTAAGCTCTATGGATCCGCACGCTGGCCCCCGAGATGAGAGAGTAACGCCCTTGCCTGCCGCCGATTCTCGAACCCTAGATGAACTTTCTTACATTTGGGGCCTGGGATTCTGGCGACTGTCCCTGTTGTTATTTAATGCTTATAGTCCAATATATTGAACAAACCTTGGCTGTAACTTAAATTTAAATAAATAAACTAGAAGTCAGTGTGTCGTGGCCAGGCTACCAATCGTAATTTAAACGGCCATACCCATCCGATTCTTTTTAAAATATTTTCCTTCTGTTCCCTCCCCTCCCGTTAGAGACATCGCCCTCGGACTTTACTTTTCGAGATGATCGCCGCCATGAATGAATAATATGCCCCCTTAATTTCTCATCGTCCACCGTTAACGTCAAAGCCACGCCATTTCAGACGGAGGGAAAAAATAATAACACAGACGTTAAGGAAAACAATCTGCGGCCCCGAATTCCTATCCAGAGCCCGTGTTTTCCCATTCCTCACATTCTGCTATAAATAACAAACCGAGACGTTCTTCGTAAAACACTTGGGACCTTGCGTTTGATCCCAGTGAATAATTCCCTCCCCCCTCCCAGAGCTGAGTACACAATATAAATTTAGAGCGGTGAATGGAATTCTGGCCGTCCATTTTATCATTTGCCCAACTAAAAGAACAGGAGGACCCGGCGCGCCGGGTTTACTAAATCACTTGGGCTTAGAAGCTCCAAACTCGTTAAAATTTTCCATTAATTAATAGCAATAACTTCACCGAGATGACAGGGACCGAAGAAGCATGGATGGACCCGGTTGCGTTTTGCATACTCATTTTCTCCTCCTTTTACTAGAAAATAATAGTAATGGGTGGTTCAAGGAAGAGAGTCCTTCCTTCGAACCGTTGGTGATTCAGAAGTTTGTCGTCCAAATGTGTAGTAGTAGTAGTAGTTTTGAGTGGAGGCGACCGACAGCTGAGGTCATTTGCACTATAGGGGATAGATAGGAAAGGATGAAGGGTGGAGAGAAAGCCGGCGTCGGCATTAGCCTACTTACTCGTTACGAAAGGCGCCAAGGGGTCCGCAGCTTAACGTCCCATCCGACGGACGGCGGACTCACTCAAAGTGCTCTCCACAATGCACCTCAACTAGGGATCGAGATACCTCTGAAAATATTCAACACCGCCGGGATTTGAACCCGGGCCTTCTGGGTAGGAAGCCAGTACGTTAGCCCCCGCACCATCTCGATCCCCCAAATGTGTGAAAATAAAATATGCAATATTGAGTGAGTCAGACTTCACCTTGAACGCCAACCATTTACCGATTACAGGAACTTGTTACAGTCGTCGCATAAGTTGTAAATTAATATGTCACTACACTACAACACCAAGTATACCGGGAGAAAAATCCGAGCATCGAAATTCCGCAAGAAATACACACAATGGTAGAAATATTTCATGAGAGCCATCATAAAAAAAATGTTTGACGAATTGCACTTAGAGAATTTGGATGGATACCCTAGTCGGATTAAGAAGACCGTTAAATATAATATAAACGGCGACGTCAAAGAACATACGTCGACAGTGTATCAGCGGATTTATAAACAACCGACGTGCCAATGAATTAAACTCTTTGAAAGCTAAACACATCCGTAAAGAAGAGAAAGTAACTCTTGGTCGTTCCAGCAAAAAAATGAAATAACTAGTCTGAGCCAAAATGCAATGTTTTGAGAGCTAGGTTGATTGATTATACACAAATACAGTACGGAAAATAAATAAATTAGAAGCTTAAAAATTAACTATATTGGTATAATCGTCTCAAAAGTCCTGATTACTGGTTTAATCTCTGTAAGATCGGACAACAGTCCAATGGAATGTTTGGGAACTTTAGAAATATTATATTGCCTTACTAAATCCTAAGGGATTCACAATGAGGCCTCCTGTCTCTCCAATTTGAAAGGATAACATTTAATCATTATAATTTGAGACAAAAAATAATGTACAACTTCTGACCCTTGACTTTGGGTTTTGCAGAGCGTACAAATACCTAAACACCAAAGGGCTGCCGAGGCAGCGACTCAAGGATCCGAGGTTGACGAAGCTTTCCGAAAAAAAACTCGAAGCACGGGAAGAAAAACTCCACTGAATGTGATAATAGGAATCTACAAGCAGAAGCATGAATCGACTACTCTTCAGGAGAGATAAATTTATTCACCCTGGAAAGGTTTAGTTAGCGAGGAGGCTCCATAAATTATTCGCCACTCTAATACGGCATTACCCGTTAGGTACAGAGCGAAAAACGTACAGCAAAACCCTTATAATACTGAACTTGGATTTACAAATGGCCTCATTGCTTGCGTATCGCATACGACATTTTTACACCCGCAAAATGAACCCAGAATTTAAATTAAATGTTCGTTCCAGGATGACGAAATGAATAAAATTGTGATTCCAGTACCGAGATCAGCTCGTTCCATCTATTCGACTTCGGCAGCGACTAGTAATACATAAGATATACTTATATGCCGCGTGGGCTTCTTTAGAAGGGTATGAACGGGTGAGGTCATTTCATGCGTAGGCTATACAATGAATACCACAAAACAAATATATAACCGCGAAGGCAAAACAATGAATATTATAACGTGAAATACTGCCTCCTTTCTCTATAGCCACCGGAATTAAGACGTTAATTTATTCGCATTCCACTGAGAATGAAGTGAAGTGAACGATAATAATTGAAAGATGATATCCACTGCAGTGTAAACCGTTGTTGAAGGCAAGTACGTAAGACTAAAATAAGGGACAGCGTTCTCTTGAACTTATTGTGAGATCAAAGCGACGGAACATTTCGAACAGTGTCCCGTTTCTGCAAGCAACAAGTCTAAAGCATATTCCTCCGAATACAATTTAACTGTAATAAACAACTTTAAAAATCACATACTGTGAAATAAAGGCACGTAAAGAAGCACGCCGCCATGCATTTTCATCAGCAGACGCCATAGGTACACATTGAAAGGACTTTTAAACAGCCATATAGCTCAGGGTAACCAAGGTCCCAATCCTCCTGGTAAGAGTCGGGTTGCCCCCATCACTTGTTGCCAAAAAGTACACATAGAATTTACCGAGCAATGAGGGACTACCCAGCACGCTCAGCTGAAATCTGCGCTAGTAATCATACACGATATTTGGTAAAGGTTTAGAAATCCCTTCTACTGCTAAAATTTCAAAAGAATTTACGATATTAGATATTTCAAAGAGACTTGGAATTATGATACGGACACCAATGAGGATACACGCTTGTGCAACGTTTCAATCAAATCTCCTAGCAGCAATCTACAAAGCTACCTTTAAAATTTTGATAAAATATATTGCTACGTAATTGTAAAGGCATTAACGTCGTATTAATCTAACCATTAATGTTGATTAAATTCAGTAAGTATGAGATACTTGAGGTAAGTGAACTGTAAAAATAGGAGAAGAATGAGCAATGAAAGAATGTGGATTCAAGTGCTCCTTAATTAGACAAGTATGCAAGAAGTGTACTTGATTTACTTTGGTCAAGTGGATCGATAACGGATGACGGTCGAATAACCAAATATATGAGAGGAGAAGAAGGTATTGCTGGTGAGACACAGGAAGTCGTTGTCTGAGAAATTCATGAATGAAATCGGTCGACGAGAGTCTCAAATGACCGAGACAAGGAGTATCAGGAGTCTCAGGAACAAAGGAACCCGTAAGAAACGATGTGTTAATGAGACAGCGGCGGAAGGAGCAAGCAAGGATACGGGAGGGGGGAGAGTGTGGATCCATGAGACGCAATGACATGTTTATATGCAATGTACATATCAGACTACAAAAAGGATTTTCTTTTCGGAATAACCGCTATAAAATGGTTACTTGATTTCTTTACACTGTCATATAGTTATTGTGCTCGTGTACTTATGTATTTTACTTTATTTCTTTATGCTTGATGAGTTGTACAAAAATATTATGAACGCATAATTTCACCTCTTAGAGACCTGATAATAATACGAGGGTGATTCAAATTCAAGCCTTAAACTTAAATATTTTTTATCTCGCAATTTATTTAATACTAAAGGTCCTCACTCATACAATTTTCATCTGTAGTCTTCTGGGCATACAATAGAAGTATTTCAACGCTCCCAATATTCACGGATACCTCAGGAGAATCACCAAAACCACTTAAAAAAGCTCTTAAAAGCCTCTTCCATTACAACACGATGTTTTGAGGCTTGTCTGTCGGCGCCTGACCTGATCGAGGGGATACGGAAATAACACTGTTCAAGAACCTCTAGTCTAGGCGTCATTGCTCTCAAAGTGAAATGCGATAGGTGAATAACTATTCTAAACTTTCATTCGTCGATGAATTTATATATATTTCACTCCCATTACAACTGAATAAACGAATGAGAGATAGCTGTTTCTCTGTGGTGCATGTTCAATGTGGAGCGGCAATGTTTACACTATTGCTGCGCTGTATTGTTGCGTTCTGATGCCATGCTTCCAGTTGTCAAACTGTCATGCTGTCAAACCACTAATCAAACCATGGACGTTGAACGTCGAAACCTGGGTCATGCTTATAAATAAATTGCATGGAATTATAAAGTCAATAATTTCATTTCATTTCAATATGTTATACGAATTCCATAAAGTTACGCCAGAGACAACAATTTATTTTAAATAGCACGATGTTTCGAAATTGCATCGCATTTTGTAGGGTTTTCACTTGATTCACCCTCGTATAATTATAATCTATCAACATTTCCATTTCTTTTGCAAGACACTCTGATAGAATCTGTCTCCATTTACATTTTATTTCTCTCGGTCGGATTTTAAGCGCCGGTAGAATTTTCAGCCTTGATTTCATTCACATTCTACGCCGCAGGGGAAGTTACATCGATGGTACATCATTAGCGAGACGTGGTAAGAGCATTTTAATGTACCCACGCTCATCGCAGCAATCTTTTCGGCGCGGTGGAACCATGCCTTGACTTTCAATCGCCTTAGGGTCGAGGGGAGGTGTGGAGGAATCACTCGTGCCTGAAATGAATGGCATCGTACAGGAAGATGCAGTCACGACCACCGACGGAGGAGCTCATTAGGGATGTGCTTTATTCGATTACCAGCTTTAAGCATTGATATAAAATTAATACTGACGTTTCGACTACAAATCGGTAAGGCGATACCCATCGGTTATATCGTCAATATCAAATTGAGTAGCTTTAGGTGTGATGTGGTGGAAATCGAACTTAATAAATAACTGATCAGTTATTCTCACTATCGTCAATATCGTTTAAAAAATTTCATCGAATTATATTGCATATATCATCTACATCATCCACATCACCATATCAACGATCTTTATTCCACATCGTCCACTCCGTCATATTGGTAATATTATCCAAATCGACATATCACAATATCGCCCATGTAACCATAGCAGCTATATCGTCAATATAAACAGCACCATTATATCGACTTCATTAACCATAACGTTAATATATGTAGTTCATTTCGCTTTATCGACAGTATTATACACACTCCTAATGAATATAACAATACCCCATGATACCGAAATCAATTTCGGAAATGTACTAAATTCATTTGTTCCCGTTTTTAGCCCTTGGTTAATGGAGCACACACGGGAACAAGCCCTCTAATCCCATCGACAGAAGGCAGTAATGGAAAACAAAAACTAAACACGCTGTCCCTCTTTTCCTTGATGAAGGTGGCTGCGACCACCGAAAATTTGAAAGTTGGTGAGTCTCTTTTTTGTGTGTTCCTGTGTTTTTGTCTGTGTCCACTGGTGCTAAATTTTATGCATTATCTATATACATACACACATATGCATACATACACAGATGTAAGTAGAGCGATAGGGACACTCAAAAGATGAACACAGGAATGGTGGGGAAGATGGAATCGAGCAGATCACAAACCCAAAAAAATTTCCTTGACCGGTACTCGAACCACGGATCTGGGACTTACTGGAACGATGCTCTAACCCGTCTGGTATGTCGCAGATCCGCCAAGAAAACGTTTTTGCGCTTGTTGTCTGCTCGATTCCACCTTCCCCACCACTCCTACGTTCATCTTTTATATGCGTTTCCCTTTTTCTTACATCTTTCCTTATATCATATACATATATACATACACACACATCACCTCGCACTTTTACACTTACACTGTAAGTCATGTTAATACAATAAAAGGCGTTGTGCTTAATAACTCAATCGATAATCCATAGAGCGTGGTAAATTCATAAGTACGCGGGGTTATAAGAGCGGCAGTTCCATTCTCTGTGCCGCCTGAGGCTTCCCAGGAAGATCGGGTGCCAGAAAAATCGCAAGGCTCGGGTGAAGCTCTGAGATATCACCCGGAATCGAACCCAGAGCTCTAATTATTGGACAACCGAGCTCAATACTTGTCATGACTATTCCCTCCTTCCCCTCTGCCTCAATTACCCAACATAATTCCCTTAACCACCTCACAGTCTCCTTCAATCTATTGTCTCTCACCAACCGCCTCGTAGAATGCACGAAAAATCGGGGAATAGAGCGATGGGGCCCACGTGCGAGACGCGAAGCGAGGCTTTAAGCTGGAGAACGGGGCGCGGCAAGGGCTGCGTCATCGGCAAGGCAGTTAATATATATTGCGTGGAGGAAAAGGAGGAAGCAGAAAAAAGAAAAGGAAGGATTCTGATGGGACGGCGAACAGTTTTAATGGCTTGTCCATTCACGCATTCTCCTTTTTCGGAATGCCTAATTCGCAAAAAAAAACCAGGAAGTGGACAAGTTCAGCCCCGCACGTGACGGCAACCACACCTTGAGGGCCAGTTTCTTGAAGCCACGAGTCAATTTGCAAGTCCTCGGAAAACGTGGACGTAGACGTGATTTAAAGCTTTCTAAATCACGTCGAGTTAAACTTATACTACATGAGATGAATGTTGAAACAGCTTTATTGTAATTAGAAATCCCTGTGTGAGTAATCTACAAGGATCGGTATACTTAGACGGTTAATTTGTGCGTATCTTTGAAAAACGGCTATTCACAACGTGGCATTGAAAACTAGGTCAATTATAGAAAAATAATAAAATTTAATCAAGTATTAACTTTCACGATTTCTAACTCACGTACTAAATTTTATTAATTTTCATTTATTCCATATCAGCCGCACTTCTCGTTTTAAAAATGCAATCAATCCACTTCCTCAAAACTGAAAATAAATTATTCATCAACTTATGGATTTAATGTTTAGTTACGTCAGGTCACTAATATTCTTCAGGAGGGCGAAGACTTTTTTTAGAATTTTTTTTACCAATATTAGTATTATTCCTATGGAATTGCAACTTTGGTGGACATATTTATAGGCAAGCGGAAGTGGTTCATTCAAACGTAAGGAAAAGGCATACGTAAAACAATAATGCCAACGTTGACAGCAGAATGCAAGCTTGTATCGTGGATGGACACATTGTGAAACTTCAAAATTCATATTAATTAAATTAATTCAAGTTATTCTACTTAAACGCACGTTTTGGATACGAGTATTTACTAGTAAGTACCTTGAGAACTTCATCTTTCTCTGTCATACATTATTCCCTTCTTGAGGCGGGGAAGTCTAGTGTGTAGAGCACAGGGCTGCTAACAGAAAGGTCTGGGTTTGATTCGAGGGGACGCCTCTGGTAATATTCAACTTCAACAACAAAGCTGCGTGATTTTTCGGGTACCAGATCTTCCTAGGAAACCGCAGGCGGAACAGGGAATAATGAACTGCCGCCCCCTCCTATTACCCTGTTATTAAGTGAATTTCACACGAGGTTGGGCTTAGTGATAGGTGAGTTCTACAATCACCCATCAAACCAACCTCCACTTTGACGTCAAAGGTGTCTATTTATTTAACTTTTTCATAACCTTAACCTTTATTCAATGTCTAGAAATCCTTCTCTCCCTCCCTCTCTAATCTGCTTACACAATATTTTCACTTTTCTATCACGGCGTTCAATCCAAACTGCCTTTCGGTTTTTCCTTCACAACTTTCTATACCTTCCTGAGTGGATTTCCTACCACCAATTTAGGGTAGCCATTATTTTTCAACTACAACTTCAATTCCAATCGCGGTAAAAAAATATGACCCAAGTTATACTAGAAGCAGATAAAGGTGAAGAAGAGGAAGAAGAAAAAAATCAACTAAAAATTGTGCCCCAAAACGATTTTCCTTCCTTTACAAACAACGAGTTTTCGTCTATTGTAACCCTCGTGACAAAAACTTTCTTTACGAGATTTTCTATCCGCACCAATTTCCTCGACAATCCTTCAACATGGAGGAATGATGCTGGTTACAAAAGCGCGATTAAAAAACTAAAGAAGACAGTTTTTGTGAATGATGTTGCAGAAAGAGGTGTCAAACTAATTCAGGAATACAATAGCGTTCTCACAAAAGATGCAAATGAACAACAATTTGTTTTTCAGATCGTTGCCAAATGCCGTAAAAATTAACCCACCACTAAATCTAATCTTATCAATGAATAATATTCAATGTTCTTTCGTTCGCATATGTACGTTTTGATTCTACATTAAGTATTGTTCTAAATAAAAATGTCTTTCCCTTAAAGAAAATTGCAGCTTTATTTAAAAAAAATTATATTTTCACAATTTCCAAGTTATTTCAATGATTGTTCCAACTTCAAGGCGTTTTGAGGGTCATCTAGTAGCTGTCCGATTCAAGTGAAATTTTGTGCGGTCTGTTTTTTTTTTGTTTATTTGGATAAGATTAGGGGGTGCGACCAGCAAAAGTTTGTATTTCGGAAAGTACCCTATAGCTAAGGGCCATCCTAATGTACAAATATATGTAGTCCACCATCTTCCTCTCGTCGTCCACCCTATTAAAAACCTTTGTCTCCCTCTCTGTGCAATTTATGTCCTCTCCATCCTCTAACAAATCCACATCTCAAAAGCATCCAACCTAACAATTATCCTCTTATTCCCCCCCCCCCCATAGACCAGGTCCCGGATTCATGAGGAACTACGCTCCATACTAAATTCTTCGCTTATATTTTCCTCACAGCTTCACTCCGGGTACAAACCATTAATTCTCTTCATCTAATTAATTTAATACTTTGAACAATACAATGACACTTCATTTTCACGGAAGGCGGTGATATTCCGTTTCAATTATCAACAGTCAATGGTATAAAACCATCAGACTCAAAAGGATAAACTAACACGGTGACGCACACTGCGAGCAATTCATGAAAATATAAATCATATATACACACACACACACACCCGGTACACGCTTTTCTATGGCAACGGCGTAAGGCAATAAAGGCAGCAGGAAAGAGAAGATTGGAAGCTATGTAAATGTCACGCTATAAATAATGCAGGCTAACTGGATGGATCGAGTAACAAACAAATGGACTTCTAAGAAATATAGATGAGGAAAAACATCCAATGAAAGTTCTGAGAGGAAAAAAAAGGATTATAAATAAACGAAACGATTGATTAAAGACTTAAAAATTATTTTAAATAAAAACAAACGGAGAGGGCTGAAGATGAAGAACACGAATGAGAAATATGAAACCATGGAGCACAAAATTAAAAGAGAAGATATGAGGAGATTTAAATATCTTGGTAAAGCAGTAAGCACAAGGAAACTTAAACGCCTTTATAATGAAATAATTTCTGGATTTAGGTTATTGGAGGTAAGGAACTAAAGTTGCTTTTACAATGTAACAAATTCAAAATCAAGATTAGATTTCAAGTCATCGATTCCTAAATTCCCAATCGCATACGGGAACACCGTTATTTAAGACTCAGGGGTCTACAGTCATCATAGATAGCTTGCACAATACCCGCAACATTCGCAGGACAAGTATTCACACAGTGACTCGACAATATCATAGTAAATACTATGAGGGATGGTAGATTTTGCAATTTTAACCACTTTTACCCTCTTTGGAATATGTCAAAAACACTCCTTAATTACGAGTTTGTGCATGACAATGCTAAAATTGAAAGTAAAGCATTTTTCAATGAGCATGCTTTTTTTTACGTAAGTAATCAATATTAATAGGTTAAGTCTTCTCTCGAGTAATAATATTTGCTACTTTGTGAGCTTAATGTTGATGTAAATCCAATGATCAGCGGTCGCTAAACGCATTGGAATTTCTATTTTTTTATATCTAGGATACGAAATAAGGCAACCGATGGGAACTTATTAAAATCCAAACTACAAAAACGTCATAATAAAATTGATTTTAGTTTTATTTCAACGGAGATAGTGTTTTACAATTAATGCACACCTTATATTAAAAAAGTATATAAAGTGAGCACAAACGAAATATTGTATTTTTTCCCGAACATCTAAATTTGAGAACGGACTGATGGATTATCCATTAGATGATATAGAATATTAGTATTCGAGGCATGAACCTTTCGAGACAGGAGAGGCGGAGGAGAATGATTTGTATTCGAAAGTAGAAGTACCACCGTACTTTGAATTTGGGCGTATTGTCGTAATATTTACTTCATCAGATTAGAGATTAGATCAGCGGTTTTACTACAGTTCGCTAGCGTGCTGCCACACAAGAGGTGCGCCCTGATTTCAGCCCATGATGGGGAAGGATTTTCCACTTATACATACATGGGACCTTGTAACCTACCTCTTGGGTGTGTGGCAGGGAGGCTTACACACCAGACCACTTTTGGCGCTAGATAATTGTCCCTCCTAGAGCGGTCGGACATTATTTTGATCCATCATTGTTCTTGGGAAAAATGACATCGCAAATATGTCTGCTCTACACTTAAACTCTCTTAATTTTATTGACATAATATCGCCTACCGTGGTTCGATGGGGTCTATAGTAACACTTTTTCGACATCATCGCTAAATGATACCGACCGACCCCTAGATGGGGTGGCAGAGATACTTCAATTGGTGTCTGCGGACATTCACCCCCCCCCCATGTCCGTCATAAGCCCGGATGTGGGAGTGGGGAGAGTGGCTCTCCCCACAAGAGCGCCACATTTCCGTGAGACCAACCTGCTCGGGTCGCAGTCCCGGCGGGACCCACGTGTACTCTTCGAGGGCGCATCCGGAGTCGTCGTCCGACTGAGACTGCCTCTGCGGGTCGGGTCCGCCCACTCCGCCCGCGCCGCCCACCGCCGCCACGCCCCCGGCTCCCGCCGCGGCCCCCCTCAGCGCGGGCAACAGCTGCTGGTGACCCTGCTGCTGCTGCGACGAGGACGAGGAGGGCGAAGGCGACGAGGCAGAGGAGGCGGTGGATGGGGCGGGGTTTGGGGGTGGGGGGTTGAGGGCGCTCGGTCTCGGGTGGTGGTGATGCTGGAGGAGGAGGTGGTGCTGGTGGCCGCCCGCGCCGTCCGACTCCGCCGACACGTGGTCCTCCTTGGGGCATTTGCAGTTCCGGCAGCCTTTCCTGCGGGAGAGAGAGAGGAAGAGTGTGCGATTAGTTCAATGCCCAACAGATGACGAACCATACGCACGAGAAAGAAGCATGGTAAAAAATAAGTCAGGTGGAAAAAAACACTGTTTTTAACAAGAAAGTTGGCTTGATTGCGGAGAATACTAATGCTCTGTCCTATGCGGTGCGTGACATTCGAGCATAAAGACGGTAAAAAGGGATGGCCAAATGCTTAATAAAGTTCACTCTCGCACCATTTCGTTTCTCAGAGTGATACCCGAAGAATCACAGTCTGGGTAATGATGTGCATTTCCAGAGGTCTCCGGAATCGCACCCGGGCCCCCCAGTGAGGGGCCTAACGCTCGAAATTCCGGGAACTATCGCGTCCCACTGGTGAGGTACAAAAACACAGTTATCAACCTGAAGGTTGGTTCGATAGTCGAGGATATAGCTCACCTAGTTCTAAGCCCAACGGAGAAAGAAGGCGCACATTGGAAGGGTAATAAGGGGGACGGGTTCCTCATTCCCTGCGCCGCCTGCGGTTTCCCAGGAAGAAGATCTGTTATCCGAAAAATTAAACAGCTAGGGTGAAATCGAGTGCGCCCAGAGGCGTTACCGAGGATATAAAACCAGGTCCTACGGTCAGTAGCCCTGCGCTCTGCCAACTAGACTACCACGTCCCATCGTCATTTATCAGCAAAGAAAAATAAAAGCCAATTTTGACGCATAAATTGCAATACAAAACGTTTATAGAATGTTATTAATATGTTTTCATGGTACAGAAGTATCATTCTACCATCTTTCTCCGCGAGTGAGATCTCCAGGAAAAAAACCGAAGCCTATTAAGTCGTATGGGAGAACCTTTTCAATTTCAGAATAAATCAGAAAACATTACGTTGTAATTGTGTGATGTGGTAGCCTAACTAGGATGGGCATTGGACCACTCACCAAAGAGTCTCGATTTGCAAAACCACCCTCAGGAAGACCACATCTAATTAAATGCGAGCTAATACGGACTTGGAGGCACTACGCTTGGAATCCGTAAGGAGATAAAGGGAAAGGGAATTGCCCTGAATGCCTGAATATCACATGCCATAAGACTCATCTCGAGTTGAATAACTAAGGTACCAACAAACCTCTGGTTGATAATTGTCATCAATTATATTTTTTCATGCGTATTTTGCTCCCAATCTTCTGTATGTCGCATCAACTTGTGGTTGGGTAACCCATTGGATACGAAACGTAATCAAAGCATTTCCTTCCACAAAAACCGATTTAGAAACTCCTAGTCCCCCTCGTAAGATCCGGAAGGCAACTGAAACCATCCGCAAATATTTCATAAATAATGCAAATTATCACAAACTATGGTTGTAATCAAAATCGATGATCAAAATGGTTAAGGTTTTATGCCGCGTCAATGTGTCTTGTCTCTTGGCGACAAGTTTCTACAGCCACGGTGATGGTATCTTCAGGTCAAGAGTGAAGATTCAGCGGCTATCCAAGGCTAATCCAGTAGGCAAGGGAAATCACCGAAAACCCGATCATTACAGTTATGAGGAGGGCTATGAGCTAGACAACAGCTGGATCCCTGACGCCGAGGAACGCCCGAAAGCCTTAGGCATTTTGGGTAAACGCCAAGAAAAACATAAGATTAAATAATCAGTGATGAATAACGTCAAATTATAACCTAATTATCCCATATGCATAAAATAAACTTTAATCCGACCCAGACTGCACTGCAGTATAGCATCATCAGGTAAACAAATTACAAATATAAAGGTGTATGTATGTGAATAAAAATTGACTGATGGCTGTGGGGATGGGTAATTTCAATAATGGAAACATTATGGTCGTTAATACCATGTACCCTCGTGGAGTCATGAATGGTGGTACAAGTAGGTAGACGTAGACTTTAAGTTCTTCTATGAAAAGAAATTATCCCATTGCTTATCCAAAAGAATAAAAAAAATACAAATTAATGGAATAGACAGTGGCAAATATTTTTTTTATTTTCGATAAAAAATATTTCGATAGTAACAGAACGACAGATACTGATAGATAAAACCCTTTTGAAGAACTCATTTCTCGTCGACTACCGGCAATTTCGTGAGAGTCAAGACTGAAGCACTCCCAAAGGCAAATTGTTTTCCACAATAACCGTTCCGCTCCTCTTTCCGAAGTCAAGTGATCTTCCTCATTAAGTCAACGACGGCCATCATTTATTTCCATGCAACCATCCTCTTTTGCATATTGAATGTTTCACCGATTAATGGATAGTTCCTTTATATGGCTGTAATTAAATCCCAGTTGCACGCTTTGCATTCATAACTTAACACTGAGTTTTACCTCTACTGTGTACGACTCTTCGGCAGACTTGAACGTGAATCTCGAAATGTAAACGCAACACACACCCATACACACACATAGGCACTGCGATAGGATCTTCGATGCGATGAATTATGGTTCAATGTCATGCGTTTATGAGTAATGACAAAAAAATTCAACCCTCCCCAATTCGCCGAAAAAACATACCTGCATTCTTTCAACTCCCCTCCTTATATAAAAGCGCACAGGCACGAACCGAAAATATGCAACGCGTCGTCTTGTCCAGCGATGGGCCAAAGATGCAAGTAAGTTATGCGTTTCTTGGAACCGAGGGAAAGTTCAAGTGGAGGTTTTATTACCGTCGAGGGAAGAAGACAAGAGGTCGGGACCGCCCACCCAAGGAACTGCCTGCCTCGCATACTAAAAAGACTTTCTGCATTTATTTTTAAACCTGTGCTCCCTGTCAACATCAGGGATGAGGAGGATCGCGACCTTCTGCTGATAATATATTGCTTCCGCATTGTTCATTCCTCCTGCAGGGGAAATAACGATGGCATGGGGGAGAGATTGATTGGCCTACAGGATATATATATATATATATATATATATATATATATATATATATATATATATATATATATATATATATATATATACATATATATATATACGATTGTACGGAAAAACTCACATGAGCGGCACAATAATGGGCTGACACAATATAACACAAATAGAAAAGAATAGCAAAATTTAAAAGAACACTCACACGGTAAATTGTTCGAGCTTTCGGCCCTCTCGGAGGCCTTGAAGTGAAACTCAACTTACAGTGTGAGTGTTCTTTTAAATGTTGCTATTCTTTTCTATTTGTGTTATATTGTTTCAGCCCATTATATATATACATATTATTATTAGGTAATTTACCGGTTAAGGTAGGTTTTTGGATGGACATAATTACTAATTAAATAATTTGTGACCCCTAGCAAAACATAACATCCTACTCTACATCAGGTCCCTTCAGCTCTGTTTATATATATATATATATATATATATATATATATATATATATAGTTTGTGTCAATCTTTTCACTATTTTACTATAATAAATGTGCATCAAGAAAAAGTGACAGCCATAAAGGGGCTATCTATAGAATTCATTTATATACACAGATATACACGCATAAGGTTAAACGGGTAACGTGAGCACACATCACATAATACATAAGAAAGAATAACAGCATGCAGTCATTCATCTTTCCGCAATAAACGATATTTAAATTCTCTTCCAAGGCTTTAAGGTAGCCAAAACCCTATACTACCACTCATCAAGAATCTGTCGTTAACACACTTGTCACGATAATCGTAGCAAATCTCTCGACATGGGTAATTTATAAAAAATGATAGAACACAGACCGACAGTTATATGTGTCATCGACTAAGTTTCAACCACAAAGGAGCTAGCTTTAAAAACTTAGACAGCGAACTGAAATAATATGTGTGTGTATGTGTGTGTATATATATATATATATATATTTATCGATAATGTATAAGCTATCAATATAAAATTTGGGCGGCACAATAGGACACAAAAAGTAAAATACGAGAAATTTAAATTTATTCGAAGCGAACTTATATTCACATTGCGGTGGGTAATGGGCATCGATTCTTTTAAAAACGCTTTATGCTCATGCTATGAAGTAAACTTGATCAAATTTAATCGAAAATGTAGATACAATGCGAGGCATCATTGTCAGCATTTCTTTTGTTCTTTAGACTTTTGCCAAATTTCTTCGAAATCTGAACGCCCTCGAAACTCGATTCCGCCAATCTTAAAAAGTTAGAAATCCTAAATGCATTTTTCCAGATGATCAACGATTAAGTTCGTAAACATTGTTCAATGGTAAGACGCATCGAATTCCAAATCTCCAAACGTAATTTCTTGTAACTATACACCACCCACAAATGTCTTACACTGAGAATACATGGACTATATTGCTGCGTAACTCCTTACAAAATGAAGATAAATAAATAATTTTTAATTGTTTTTTTCAGCTACCGGACGCGGAAACTTTCCTTGAAAAATATTTGAGCATAACGTTCGAATCTAATACTGGATATTTATGTATGCATAAATTTTTATTTTATTTAACAAAAGTTTCCGCGGAATGATTGCATGAATATCGCCGAATTGTAAGAATAATCATCCATGCTCACAGAATAATAATAGCATTCGTCCATTTCCATTTGCGTTACGCTGTTTATGTAGTGAATCATAGTAGGCATTAGTTTAACGTTAGGAAACTTGAAAACTATGATTAAAAGGTGCTTAATGGAACAAAGGTAGCCATGGGCCTCAGTCAAACTACTCCCAAGCACATTGCGCGGATATCATATTTACCCGGAGATAACCCGCATGTCCATGACGAAGGTCGGAGATCGGGCACGTGGGGGTTGGGCATTGGAAAGCGTCCAGCAGGAAAAACAAGGCTGTAATTGAATGGCCGTTTTTTTTCCAAAACATTCTCCACTGCCTGTAACATCCCATTCCCAATTTGGCAACTTTGAATTTCCTAACACTTCCTCTTTTGACCCCCCCCCCCGGTCTCCACCTGGACCAGTTACAAACTCTTGGCGAGCGACTAACTATCACTCTTGATGGTTTAAGTACAGTAAAGAAAGCGGTGAATGTCAGTCACATTTAATATCCGCACCACGATGACTCAGGGAGCCAAAACGCTATTGCAACGCAAACGATCAGGAAATGAAAGATTTGCCATAAATATGGACGCGTGCCTGGCGATATGATTTTCTTGACTTTTATTGGCGTTTCAAGGGGTTTGCAAAGCGTAAAATTAAAGAGTGGGATGAAATAAATGCATATTGCATTAATATGAGATTAAGGTGAAAAGTTGTCAGCCTGGTAATGAAAGACTGCGATTTTCAGTTAAAAAATGATTTTATTTTTCTAAATAATCTCCTTTGACTCCAACATGCTTGGTCCAGCGTTTCTTCAAGACTGTCACTCCTTCCCAGAAGTGACAGTCTTGAAGGCTGTGAAAATAGCCATCCACGGCCCTCTCAACTTCTTCACTGGACGAGAAGCACTTGCCAGAAAAAAATATATTCAAGTTTGGGGAATAGATTGAAGTCTGAGGGTGCTAAATCAGGAGAATAGGGGGGAAGGCCGAGCAAATGGTACCCCAAATCCCGTAGTTATCTCAAAGCCAACGCACCTTTGTGAGCAGGTGACAGCAGTTACTCCTGGTGAAAGATGATTTTTTTCTACTTCAAGTCAGGCCTCTTCTCGCGAATTTTGGCATCCAGCTGGTAAAGAAGGTTGGAGCCAATTTCTCTTGCAATATTTCTGCCCTTTTCAAGGTAATCAATTAACAGGATCCCTTTCGCATCCCAAAATACATTGGCCATGACCTTTCCGGCAGATGCGATCGACTTCGCTTTCTTTGGCGCTGAACCACCGGCTTCCACCTAATGCCTCGACTACTGTTTCGTTTCTGATTGTAGTGGTGGATCTATGCTTCATTCATGGTGACCGATCACTAGTTGGTTCCCTCTTGAATGGATCCTAACATTGTTGCGAAAATCATTTGCGCATTTCATGCTTTTGAGCGGCATTCAGCAAATACGGCACCCACCTTGCGCAGAACTTTCACATCCCTAATTCTCTGTGAAAAATATTTCACACCCTTTCTTCCCCACTGCCTTGGTTATCTCACAGACACCTAAAATCGCCTTTCGTCCAACACGATATCTCGTACCTTATCGAACGTTATGCCCGCACGAAATTCTTCCAAGAAGTTTTTCCATTTTAACGAAAAACACAAAAGATCTCAACTTCAACAATGCAAGTAAACAAACTACTTGAAAGAGCAATTTGAAAATTGTCTTCCAAATTAATTACACGAGAACCCAGTCAGGAATCATAAATTTTCACTTATTGGAATATATTCCCTGTGTCAGGCTTAGAACCTTTCACCCTACCCTCGTCTTAACGGCAATCCCTATAATCCCGCAGATTTGCATCGCTGACGATCCTTCTTTCACTCTGCTTCGGTGACTGCTGCCCACGATGCCATTCGATAAAGAGAGAGAGATCTGGTCTCGGTTCGCCTTGCTCGGAATATTTGCGACACGACTGAAGAAGCACGCAGGGACATCTCGTGAGAGGCAAAGAAAGTAAATATCACCGAAGAGACGGGTGCATGCCAATAATTCGCACTAAGCTAAAGATCACTGATTCCAAGACTAAAATCACTGACAACCAATGAGATACGTTAACCAGCATATCTCGAAAAGGTTCCGGTTGGCCCCAAAAATAAAACACAGCATCCCATGGCCTTTTAACGCAAACATAAAAACGTTGGGGGCAAAAAAGGCTTACAAGAATTCATGCATGCTGGAGGTAAACGAAATTCCACAGCAATTAGGCTTGGGTTACAATGATAGCATACGGAGGTAGAGAGTGTGGGTGACGTGTTATTGTGCACAAAACCCTCCGGGTATACTTGTATATCGCGTGGGCTCCACGTGTTTTGAGGATGGAGGGATGACGTAGCGAACAGGTTATTTTTTTTCTCGATCTTGTGATCGGAATTTACTTCCCTGGAGTCAGAAAAGGAAACGCTTGAACCATGCTATTGATCGATAATTGATAAAAAAAGAATGAAACCATAAGATTTTCGCGAGTTGTTAAACAGAGTCTCCCGAGAAAGTTTCGCCCTTTTCCCCCTCTCTCCGCAAAAATTAATGACGCAGTCACCCATTATCGACTTAATGAAAGGCTTCCGTTTCCGTCCCGGAGGGAGAGACATTCCTTCTTCTTCCCTTCCCCCATCCTCCCTTTCCCTCCCTCTCCACCCAGACCCCACCCTCCGCGTGGCAAACTCGCGCGTCCGACGATTCAAATTGTGACTTATTTCCACGCAAATTGAGGCCGCGCGTCTCTCATTTGGGCGTCGTGTTTTTTTTTCTCTCTTGTGCCGTGGAGTGGAAGGGCGAGTGGATGATGATACGCTAAAAAAAATTCGATGCGTCAATACTTAAAAACCGCCAGTCAATAAATTAAACTCAAGCCCGCTACCTGCCTACCCCCCGACCGAACGGGTATGCCTCCCTCTTCCCCCCCCTTGCGAGTATATATTTTTCTTATTTATTCTCGTTTGGCTGAGACCGGGGTGAAAATTATTTCCAAAGTGGTTTCCAAAGCGTGGGATAGTCAACTCACCTCACCATATATATATATATATATATATATATATATATATATATATATATATATATATATATATATGTATATATATATATATATATATATACCTGTACATATACATATAGAATACATACAGACAGAAGCAGTGACTGCGAGCAATATTTCTCGGCGTCTAATAATGAGTGGGCGCTTGATTTCTTTGACTTAAAAACTTCAAAAGAAAATGGACGATGCAAAATTAATATGAGCATGGGACCAGGAGGGAGGAGAAGAAAGGTGTGGGAGGGTGAGGAAAGTCCGATCAACTCCGGTGACATCGGGGTGGGAACGTGAATGAAGAATGGTCTTAAGTCACCCAGCGACCACTCCTCGAGAAAGAAAGAACAGAGGAAAGTATGGTGACATATTAATTACTCGGAGTAAGAGCACAACGCGGTGGCAGATCTATCGAAATAAAAAGGAGCACCGACCAAAGTGACATTGATATGGGGCCGCGCTTCTCTCCTCTATGCGAATGCACATTAGGGAGAAGGAAAGAGCAGTTAGCCGATCGCAACACCTCACTACTCTTCGTCTCCCACGCCGGGGGGTTCGTCGTAAGCCCCCCTTCTACCTCCGCCGCATTCCCGCCCGCCTTCCGACCGCTTCCACTTCCCTGTCACTCCCTCCCACGGAATGTCCGCGAGTGGCCAGCCTAGCGGTCTCCCCGCGCCGCTGAGGAGCGGAAGGAGATGCGTCGTCCCCATCCACTAATTCAAAATATCCCGATGCCTAATATGATATTTCTGCAAGCCTCCTTTCTGTACTTATACTCCCTTTTTACACCCTCAAAAAAAAGACCACTTCGTAATTAAGGCACGGATCGAAAGTGCCTTAAATTTCATTACTCATTATTAGTTAAACGATTCTGTAAATAACATTTATACACTTCTTATCCTCAGGATAAAACAATTTTCTAATTCCAGAATTTTTTTATACAGTGGCAAGAGCCTTGGCGTTGATTGTGTACATTGAAACCGTATGAAAAATAATATTTTTCCTCTTTTAAAGTTGACTGTAGAAGCCTTGCACAAATTCATGCGAATTTTTCCACGTGTAATAATAAAAAATGCTGCGCAGAAATTTCACAATAGAGAACATGTACACAAGGTCTTGCACCACCCTGATGATTGTGTGCTTGATATGCAATTAGTAAATCAATTTTTTTAAATAATTAGAAAAGTGCAAAAATTTTACTGTTTATCATCAGTTCATTCCACCGAATAGTGCCTGAAAATGTTTTTTTTGTTAAAGAGTTCACAATTTATGTAGAAACTCGACATGATAAATAAAGGTTAGTAGCAATTTTCCACTAGATTTTTTAACTATCTATTTATAATCTAGTGGAAAATTGAAGCTAACAGTTTTTTATTTTGTTCAAATTCCACCGAATCACGCCTGAAAATACTCAATTTATTTATAAACACAGCGGTAGTTCTGACGTTTCCAAACCATTACGGGAATATAAAAAAGGGAGGATGATGATTTTGAAAGGTGGAAACAATTGTAGCAGTTATAAATAAATTATGAAAATTTTACCAAGAATTTTTATTCATTTACTCCCTATTTCTCTTTATTAATTATAGGATTCCGTAAACACTTATGAATTCTTCAATAAACTTAGGTCTATATTATTCTGGCAAAATAATGAATATGATATAAGGGCATTATGTCGATAAGGACCTAAGTGCGATTAAGAATAAATACAGTGCGATTGCAACGGCATGGTTCGCCTAGTGATTGAGAAGGCACACGCGCGGCGGGCCGGAGGAGGGTGAAGAGGAGATGGGGAGGGGTGGCAGAGGGGGGGTGGGGGTGATGAGGGGGGGTGATGAGGGGGTGTTAGGGGGGGGGGGGTGATGAGGGGTAAAAGGGGGAGGGAGGGAGAGTCTGGAATGCAAATGCGCCATGTGGCGGGGCGACTCAAAAGAGGGGCGGAGCGCCCGCATGCTTAACCCATGGGAGAAGTTTCCTAGTGTTCGCGCCGTACTTATCAAAGAGAGAACGTGTTATTTCGCTCTACTTTGGCCACATTTTGAATACGCCGCAAATATTTGGGATCATTTGGAGAAAGAGTTGATAAAACAACAAATAATATTCAGAAATAATCCGTCAGATTCGTCAAGAATTCTTACGAATAGAAGACGAGTGTAACAGATCTTCTTAATAGGAGTTTGACTGGGAGCCACTTGAGATTCGAAGAGAACAGGCGAGACTTAGACTTTTAGAATTGTTCACAACAAACGAATTTAACAATGACACCAAAGAAATTATTATGGCCCCACACCATTTACGAAGATAAAACAACAAGGATAAGATAAGGGACATCCAGTACAGATAGATATAAATATTGATCCTTTCCCCGAACAATCAGGAATCATAACAGCAAGAAATCAAAGTCATTACAGAAATAGTGAAGACATACGAGTTAAAAATCAGGGCAAGATTAAACGCTGCATAAACATACGGTATATTCGTAGGTGCACGTGTATGTTAGTTTATATTACATGTATTTGCATGTGTGTAAGTTAAAATGGGTTTTGCATGAATACATACGTCTGCGTGGGTGTGAATTGGCATGAAATTGTTGGTTTTGCAAGTGGTTTTATTCTATTTTTCGGGCGGTGGCCTAATACCCTCCACCACGCACCCTTGTGGTGGCTTGTGGGGTAATGTGTAGAGAGAAATGTATTCTGTTTTTATATATGGCAGATCTCGTTCGTTCCACGGCCCAAGGGCAAAGTGGAGGGGGAATGCGTGGGAGGAGGGGGATAGAAAGAGTGGGAGGAGAAATTAATGACCATAATTCGTTCGTGATCTCAGTAGAGACTCCCACGAAGGGGAGATATTTGAAGCCTGAGGAACAGCAGAGAGCATTTACGAAACAAAATAAGTAGTCAAGGATACAATAGAATGGAAACGATTAAGCAAGAGGAAGTAGGATTGTTAGAAACATGAAATTGAGTCTTCATTGGCTTTTGAAATGTAAAACATTTTTTTTAAATATTACACACATTATTTTCGGACCATGATAGGTGTCCATGTCACAATTACGTCATTCCCAAAACCTTTCAGAGAAACGACGTTGATTGGTACTTTAAAGCCGGCATTACAAGACCTTGCAATTAATTTTGCAGCACTGTTCAAAAGTAGTTTAACTGTCAACAAGTCACAAATTCTAACGGCTAACTTGTCTTAAAGCATCTCAATACTTTGAATTTGCCGACCGCGGGAAAGGGAACTGCGTATGTAATTAGTCATGAGTAACTTCTTAGGAATGAAGCAGTCCTTTCTCAAAGTCAAAATATTTTACAAAATTAGACTTAATATGAAGAATGCATGTACCGGGAAGGAATTAGGGAAACAACGAGTTACAACGTCTCAACAATTTAACTTTCTACAATCTTTCTAAGCCAAATTACTCCTTAAGTTCACCCGCTCTTCCAAGAGCTCTCTTCCTAGTTCTGAAGAACAACCACTGACTACACTCATTCATGTAACGACTTATTAATGAAAAATTGTAATGTCATCACAACACTGACACGATATTTATCATCGAGACAATTTTATCCAGGTGATTCCACAGTGCGAATAAATGGATAACTAAATTTCTAATTTCTCTCTCTGCCATTTTGTCCATTTTTTCTCAAAAAATAACGAAACGACTAATAATTAGATCGTACAAAAAACGTATAAATTAGGACTCCAACGCAAGGCCGCTTCATTAAATTTCCGTGTCACGAGTGACCTCGGCAACGCAGTGGAGTAAACTAATTCGACGGTCAGAGGAGAAAGTCAGGTGCGATCATATGCCATGGATGACAAGTGGAACACTTTTGGATAGATAGATAGTCGTCTTTATTTTGGGGCGAGATTGAGACTATGGAGTCTCTTCTACCACTTAACCCCAGGGTATAACCTTTACCATAATAATATTTGAGTTAATTCGTTCAAATTCACCAGTCCCTCATTGATGAACATTCTTTTAAAAGGCATGGAAAAACAGTGAGATCTTCAAAATATATTTAAAAAGGCTGACTGGAATACGTCTCGGAGGTTTCGTTTTCCATTTAAATACGTGGGATTTAATCGACGATGCGAACATCTCTGATGCAAAGCATAAGTCTGGTCGTTGATTTTTCCATGATACAAGAAGATTTGCGAGGATAGGGGAACTTGGCTAAATCGATGTGATTTATAGATCAGTGTATTTTTCCTATCCATTAATAAGCACTTATAACATGCAAAAAACTGTATACACCCAACTAAACAACCTTTAAGACATTCTGAGAATTATGTGAAGCTTCCTGGTATTTATCTTGACGTATGATGATGTTATTCTTAGCTCACAGCAGCTGAACCGGAATCATGGAGACAAACCTAGGTATATGATATGATATACGAGATATGCTTAGGCGGAGCTGGAATAAGACACGCGAATACTTCTATACAGCGATTGGCCAAGAATTTAAAACGATTAACATAATTAATGGAAAAGCTCTCATTTTCTACATGGGATATTGTGCCATTAAAATACTTTTTTGTGGGGGATAGGGAGTCTGGCTAGATTTTGCACAATATTTCGACGCCTTCACTGAGGGGCGTATGGTGCGAGTGACTTCCTGTTCTCGGGCCCAGATTCAGTTCCAGGTGCGCCCTCTGCCCTCCGCCCAGCTCCACTGAATCCGTCTGAGTTTTTTGAAGTACCAAAAATAACTGAAAAACCACAGTCGGGGTAGGGAAAGGAACTTACTCCCCCCCTATACTGATACCTTGTTCAAGTGTGTCACATATTTTAACAGAGATTAGTTTAGTACGGGATGAACCCCCCTTCCTAGGTCCATGTAACCAACCTTCAGGTTGATTACTGTGGTGGTATTCACTGCTGCAGGTGACGAATAGTATCATCCATCCCTTGATCTAGTTTCCCGTGAGTGATTACACAAATAAAGACTTGTGCGTGAACAATGGGCCCATCGTCGTTTCCCGCAGTTGAGCGGGAGCCATTAAGCGGGACTACGAAATGAGAAAACGCGTAAGTGTCGCCAACGCGGAAGGGGAGTTAAACACCGCATTCGCTCTGTCCCTCCTGCCGTAAGGGTTGCCTAACCTGAAGGATAAGACCGGTGTGATGGATGTTTGTACGTATATAATGATGCCTTCACTTTATGATCCCGTAAGGACGTTATGGCCCACAGTGGAAGAGTTGTTCTGATGCTATTGAGAACTGATTCGTATTTTTTTACGATTAGTTGCAGCGAAATGTACACATTTAAGACTTTTATTCATGATATTCCACCTATTCAAAGGTCGGTTCCCAACTGACCTCAACGATTATATTTACTACTGTGTATATCCTCTAACATCCTCTTCATTTGCCTTCATCATTCACATTTCCGTAACTGCTGCCTGCTATCATGTGCCCACTAAAATTCTCACTCTCTTCTTCCCTTGCACCGCTTACTCCACGTTTTTCCTTATAGTTATCACGGACCTATCTATCTTTCAATATTTCCTTCATCAAATTCCTTTGCCTTTTTCGGATTTCCCCGAAATATCTATCTATCTTCTCCCAAACAATTCAAATGCTCCGAGTTTGTCCTACCCTCTCTGTCCAAATTATTTTCTCAATTCTCCTCCACACCCACATCCTCCATTCTACTACCACCATCCTCTGACCTAAAAGACCAGGTCTCACAGAAGCACTTCTTATTGAAGTTCCTACTTATCTTTTCTTCAAATCTTCAATAAGTATATCCGTAATGAGGGTAAAAAGAATCTTAACCCTTCCACAATAAAGACACATCTTTATTGTGGAAGTGTTAACTTTCTTTTTACCCTCATATTGAAGGAATTCCAAAAGTCAAACCTGACACTGTTATGTTAGCATGCCCGTCATCAATTATCAGGAAAATTCACCACAATTACAAATCAATGTTAAGTGCAGACAGGTAACACATTACAACTTATCTTTTGCAAGTTAGCTTAAGGACTAATCATTAAAATACAAGTTTAAATGTACAAGAGATCATCATTTATTTGTGTTAGTAATGAGCATTATGTCCTTCCAAGAAACGTAAAACTTCCCTCCTAACGGTAAAACAAATTTCTGATATAAATAAAAAATGAATTTGATCGTATTTTATAAATTATCTCACTAGAATGCATGTCGCACTTTAACATTTTGCGGCGATAAATCAATTTTAACTTGATATAGTATGAACGAAAAGATTATTTATTCCACCAGATCTTCTCGCAGTCGAGAACGAAGCACCGCGATATAAACTAAGCCTGATCAACCCCAGGAGGTCAATCAGCTTTTGCTCCACGAATGGAGAAAAGCTAGGTGTATCTTCAGAATTTCAGTTCAGTCTAGCGGCGTTCCGATGGCTGCAATGAAGTATGTGCTTTAATCAGTTATTCCATACTCCTGTCGGATACGTATCCATGCCGAGTGAAAAGTGGAAAAACGTCCCGGGTTGAATAACCTACCACCGCGGCGCGGTTAATTGGTGTCCCTATCCACATCCTCGATCTACATGCAATATCACCAAAGAGTGCGAGAACCGTTCTCCACGCCGATCGACATACGCCTTGCCATCACGACGCAAATGAGATCGAGAATTGGAAACGATCTCGAACTCACGTAGATAATTTTTCATCTTTTATTATATTTTTTAAAATTATTTTACGCAGACGCTAGTCATTTCCATTTTTATTTTAATCGGCGGGGTGACGCTTCTTAAAATGGTTTCTCGGTTTTCCGTATCACGCCACCTCGAGACGGAAAAGACGGCGAGGGCGGACGAGGGGAGGGGGAAAAGAGGGGGGGAGAGAGATGGCGATTACCCAAGAATCCACACGGAAGTGGTATCTCTTCTACCTGGAAGGGCCCACTCCACTGTCGCTCCTTTCCCGCGAAGGAGAGGATCAGGAGGAGTTGAAAGAGACAGAGAGAGAGAGAGAAAGAGTGGGGAGGGGAGGAGGACGCCTACCTCTCCCCCTTGCGGGAGACGCCGTCGCCGTGATTAATATCTCCCGAACAGCACGCGACCCTCCCGACACCCTGTTGCGTGAACCGAAAACACGACGGTCCCAATGTTGGCCACCCCGTGGCAAGGAGTGCGTGTTTCCGTCAAACAGAGGTTAGGCTGCATTGTTCGAGACGTTGGCCCCGGGGCTAGCTAACCAGTGAAAACAGCGGGAAGGAAGCTGATGTGTGCGGAGTGGAAGGAGTGGGGAGAATTGCCGGGAAACTCTAATGGGCCAGCCCAACCCAAAATGGAGAACCCGGGGCAATCCAACCTATGCTATTTACTCAGGGATTTCCTGCAAAATTATCATTGGAAGGAAAGGAGAGACTTTTTGCGAAGCTGATGGCGCTATTTTATGGCCACCCCAGTCTAGCGTTGGGAAGGTGACCTTGGCGGGGGGGGGGGGGGAAGAGACATGTTGAACAGCAAAAAACGGTTGAAAATGGTTTGATAAAGAGGGTGGAAGGAGTGTATCGGGGCGAGTGGGGTGGAAGGGTAAGGGAGCGATCGGGTGTGGAATGGGTGGGCAAGGAAAGAATACTGGTTGAATGGAGAGCAAATGCAGAAGTATGAAAGAACAGGGCCACGCGTTTTGGACAAGTGGAGAGAGAATGATTGGAGTATGGCATGAATGGTATGATAGAGAGGAAGGGGTATGAACGGGAAAGTCGATAATGAATTAGGTCAGAGGGACTCGAGGAATCGGAATCTCAGATGAACAGTAAAACATATAAGAAACGAATGGAACAGGAATGTCACACGGACAGGACAGAGATGAAAAAAGAAAGGAATGGGACAGAGGGGTAAACATACGTAACTGGATCGGTTGATAGGTTGCATGTTTTCATTTACAGGGTGCGTTCCGGCAGTAATCCAATTATTTTTTAAAGTAAGTTATGGAACAGATTAGCATAAACACTTAAAATTCCATTCCATTTCATCACCAGTGATGACGTAGTCCAAATTTTCAGTTTTATTTCAATTCGTTGCAAAAGTTCACTTTAAATTTCCGCTCGGTTGTATAAGTAGCCATGTTTTGGTCGAACTAGGAATGATAAGGTAAGGAATGAATTCGTGAAAAAAATCAGACTGGGTTCACTGTGAAGTGTGTTACGTTGGTTTGGCCATGTGGAGAGAGAATTGAGAGAAAGAAAGAGAGAAATACATTAGAAGTTTCAGAGAATGAAAATCATACCTATCCGAGTCAATGTAAAAACGAGAAAGAAGAATGTAACGACAGAGTAGACATAGGTAAAAGCAAAAAAAAATAAGCCTTGGCCATCAAGCGTGAAGTAGGGAGAAATATGAGAGCAAAAGGTGTTGGTATGAAGGCGAAAAAGTAAGGGTCAAGAGGAGAAATGGTAAGTCAACGGATGGATGCTGCCACTGGGTTAATCGCTGGCGATGGAGGGATGGCTTGGAGCGTTAGGTTGGGTATCGCGGCACTTGTTTTGGGGCTGCACCAATCAGAGAAGGTGTACACCGGGATATGGAGACGGGTTGCGCGAAGGAAAAGGAGGGTTAAACGGCGGATGGGGTGTACGGGACAAAAGGTGTCCCCGTGAATGCGATTAAATTGATCGGTTGGGTAATGGGGATGATAGCAACGCCGCGGCGTTGTTCGATGGAAAGTTAATACATATTCGTCACGGAGGGCGTGATTTCAAAACGACTTGCGAATACAAACTAGCTAATCGCGGGGGAGACGTCGAATTGAAGATGAGGGAATAGCAGAGAAAAATGGGTGGCTGGAGAGGACGGAGGGAGGGGGAATTCCACAAACGGTTTAAAAGTGTGATGATAAGTGAAAGAGTTATGGAGCCCACGCTAGAATATAAACTGTTTCACATATAAAAAGAGCAATCCTTGGGGCCAAGGAGATGAAAAATGGTGCGGTGGCTGGGATTTTCAAAGGAATGGAAAAAGCACCTTCACTCAAATAAACTAAATAATTCTTTTTCACCTTTTTCCACCCCGAAAGTGAACGGAAGAAAGGGTGCATATATATGTAAGTGAAATAGCCTTACGTCATTTGTGGGCATATGATTCAAATATCTTGGAGAATATACACCATAAAATCAACTTTCAAAATCCAATCATTTATAAGGTAGGCGAGGTAAACCACAAATTGGGTATTTTATCGGTGATTCCCACGCACAAATATATACGAAGGAATAAGGGTACTTCTACCCGCAACCGCAGAAAAACAATACCCCTGTGATACATATTCATGGAACTCCGCTGTCCGTCGCTTCTCAATTGGGTGCCAATACCCCCATAGATTCCTATTAGCATCAGGCGTTGATGCTTCACAATTTGCCGGAGAGGCAATAAAATCCGCTCTCCCGTCTCCCCACACTAGCGTGATCGATGGATCTTGAAATATAACTTGCACCATCTGCCCGTCCCTTCTCGCCGCATATAAAACCGGTAGATGTTACTACCTTACTTTGCAGTGGGGAGAGTTGTTGTACGGAGAGATATATCCGCCATTTTTCCTTTCAAAGCAGGAAGCTATTTCGCGAAGTAAATTATCAGCGGCCCCATTACGATCACGCATACCGCGCATCGCGGCTCTGCAACCGATTCAACGACGGTCGTAGAGTCACGCGGCTGCGGAAACCGGTTTCCCTGATCCACGAAATACGCGTTTTCACGCCTTTCGCTGAAAAAGAAGAAATCGCAATCCGGGGCGTAGCAGGTGGAGTGGGGTCGTCCGTCCTCACACGATTCCGACGGTTGATGGCCAACAGGAGTCTCTCTCGTAAAAAGGGAGAATATCCCCGCGACGTAAGTGTCGCCCAAACGCGTCGCACTTCCCTTTCGTTGAACGGAATGCGATCTCCGAGCGAGTTTGTCCGGTCGGGTAATAACTTCATCTTCGTCCTCAACAGATATCAATAAGAGTATCTCCAACCCGTCATGCACTTTGACCAGCCCCTTCATTCCCCTTCGGAAACATTTCCATTTACAACTTGCACTTCCTGAGTGTTGAATTCGAATATAGTGTGCGTGTGTGTGTGCGCGCGCGCTGGTGACATAACTCAGGACCGTGTTGACACAAATTGGCGTAAATCACTTGAAACATTGACACATGACAAAACCCTACACGCACAGCAACTTTTGAATTTCTTTCTGGTGGGAGCAGGGCCACGAAAAACACCTTCCTCAGAAGTCCGAGTAGGAACGCAACCATTCCAACACCCCCTCCCGAAAGAAGTGGATGCCCATCAACCGGATAATCACAAGCTAATGTGAGGGATACCTTTTTTTACCGAAAAATCTAGAGTGTGGCGACACCAAGGGTAATAATAATAAAACATGAAGGGGATTGAACTAATCAATCGAGTGGTTTCGGGAGTTTCATCTACGTCGTTTTAATGTGTGTTATAAGTTAAGGTTTGTGTTCATAGGGTTAAGCATACTTACGTAATGATATAAGCGAATATACATGTATATTGCCTCCATACGTGGGCCGAATCAACTAGTAAGTATCTTTGGCAACCTTACCACCTTCTCTAATAACCGTGCGTTGGTCATTTGTGTAAATCTTATTCTTTACTTCCATTCCTATAACACACCTTGAGAGTTTTCTATCACCGTTTGGCGTATTATTCGAAATTCTAGAGATAATTTCCTATTTCCAGGCATATAGGTCGAATCTGGTAAATGAAAAGAAGCTTGAAAATTTTTCTATCCCTGCGTTGCTGGGATATAAACATTTTCATTATTTCAGATCAAAATATCCGTCTGGAACTGTTTACTTCGAAGTAGAGGGAAAAGTTGCAGAGAAACGCTTAAGCACCAACGAGAATTACTAAAATCTGCGAAAGGCAAGTGTCGCCGTAAGTTTTGGTTTCAGTTTCAGGGAGTAATTCGAAACGATTACTTTTGCCACATGAGGCGATAAGATCAAAAACGTTTCCAAGATTTCCAAACTTGACGTAGAGGGTCCCCCGTGCGAGATGCAGGACTCGTATGTCTCCGACAAACATGGGGGGAAGGAGACAGGATATATTTTTAGATTTTAATATTTAAAACATTTTACATGAATGGAATCGGTCGAATTCCTCAAAAGATTGCGGGCCACGGGAAGAACAAATATATCGCCCCAAGATGCAATACACAGAATGCATTTTCGTGTAAAAAGACTGAAATTGCCCCAACTCCTTCATTATCCTTTGTCTTCTGCGCCCGACTGCATAATTACGATGCTGATTTCATTAAGTACGATAATTTCCCCATTACATGTCCAAATCGAAGAGAAAAGTCGATGGGATCGGAATGGTGTGATGGTAAACGTACTGGCTTCCCACCAATAGGGTACGGGTTCTAATCCAGGCGACGACAAGTATTTTTCGGTGGTGTCCCGATCACTTCTTGAGGTGCTTTGTAGAGGGACCTTTGAGTTATTATGCCGTCCGTCAGATGGGACGTTAAGCTGCGGACTCCTTGGCGCCTTTCGTTTAGAGTAGGCTAATGCCGACGCCGGGTTTCTCTCCACCCTTCATTCTTTCTTGTCCATCCCTAATGGCGCAAATGACCTGAGCTGTTAGTCGCCTCCCATAAAAACCACTACATATAGAAAAGTCGAGGAATGAAAACAACGCATCGAAAAAGGAGTTGATGTATTTACGGTTGAAAAAGAGATTCTCAGGCTGGCTCTTACGCGACAGGACAGCTCTTTCCAAGGGTCAGCAACATAATACGTTTGTTAGCATCATCAAATGGCCTCTCCAAAGCGTTCTTCAATATTCGTTCTCCCTCGACAGTTGAAGTCTCCGGTTTGAGTCCTGAAGAGGTGGGATTAGCGGCGCGCGAAACGACCTCTGGATGTATATATCCTCGTGTGTTTTGTGTATATAAAGTCGCCCCCGTTCATTCATTCCCATCCGGACAGCTTAAAGCTTTTAAGCCAGAGTAAGTGGAGGTGGAGGGAGCACCGCGATGAAACTTGGGATCGTGCGAATAAATGGATTGCCGAGCGGCGATTTCCTGCAAGGGGGAATATTTATAGCGGGGAGTTTAAATGGTGCTCCTTTAAGAGCAAAGGTTCGCAATCTCCCACCCTCTTTTCTCTTTCCTCTCCCATGCAAAGGGATCTTTCTTCGTCTCCGGCATCGACGGCATTCCAGGAACGCGTTAAACGCCGAGACGCATTCAGTCCGCGGATAAATGCGACCGAGTGGAATGATACATTCTTTTCACTGGACAGCATAAGTAAGTGCCTCTCTTAAATGAATGTATCGTTTCAGTTCACTTAGCTTTCAAAAGCTGCGTTGTTTATCATTATAAAGCTTGTTGAGATTAGATGCAGGTTTTGGTACGCTAACTAAGCTAACTATTGCCTATTGTCATCGACTTTCTCCTAAAGCACTTTCTCACAATCCGAAACTATTACATCCCCTGCATTATTCCCTTGCTCAAATCCAGAGAGACCTCTTTTCATCCCTCCATGCTCTCCTATTCCTTTCCATGCATTAACTAGCTGACCCAACATTCTTCCCTTTCTCGTAGCCTTTCTTTGGACAGCATTTGTTGTTGGAGTTGCATGACTTGCTCCCTCAATGCTTCCCCGAGACCAGATCAGATCCAAATATTGAATCATATTAAAGAAAACAAATATATCATACATAATTACATACATGAACACAAAATTAGACAAACTTTTTCACTCAGAGATTTCACCCACCTGTGCGGATTGTTATCCCTGAACACTTTCTTACACTATTTTGAAACCTGAATTCAATTCGTGAAAAGTTTCAGGGGAAAAAATTACATCTATCATCCCATGCATGCATTTGAATGTAAGAGGGAAATATAATTACATCGAAGTAGAGTGAATTTCATTCGACACGGGGGAGTCCTGGGGAAAGTTTTAAGTACTTCTAAACCCAAATTAACATAATAACCACGACCAGACGCATTACCTTCCTTTCGCTGCTCAGTAATACGAAACAACGTCCAAAATCGCATCAAGGTCTATCTTGAATTCCAAACCTAAACATAGACATTGCTTTCGCCCACACCAATCTTGACTGAGAGCCGTAGAAGGAACCAAGCGTTTATGGTAAAACTGAAAGGTAGGGAGATGAGGCAGGGAAGAGGGTGTACTATATACTGGAGCGTCAACCTTGATCTTCACAGAGGACGTTTCATAATCTTTCCCTTTTTTTCATCGGAAAAAGTAAACAATTCCGATAAAATTCGTCTGCGTATCTTTCAGTGGATTTATCTAAATTGCAGAGGCGGAGAAGGAAATTGCCGATGGGTTATGAAAGAGAGGGAAAAATTTTGCCGGTTTCGAAGATTCTGGAGGGTTGGGAGGGCGGAGCGGGGAGCTGTATTCCCTCCTGATTTTGAGCGAAGGGGCTTATAATTTTGGAGAGGACGGCCCATTGGCAATTGGACCCCACCCCTTTCCCCCACTACTCCTTACTATCGAAAGCAATTCCACATCGTCCAACCTTCAAATGGAGCCTCGGAGAAGTGAAGTCTTGACGCCACCAGTAACCCTTCAATTTCCGATTGAAAAGAAAGATTTGGCAAATAAACTTCATAAACCGCAGAGATGAGATTAATAATGAGGTATTCCAAAATATAACCTACAGTCGTCACTACAATATATTCGATTAGCAGGTTTCAATTTTCATCAAATTCTTAAGGGAGGAGTTAAAAGCCTTATATGGAGGAACAGTTGGCTTCCAATTTCAGGTCAGTGCTCAGAACACGTGAGAAGTTATAAAACGCAATTTTTCTTTTGTCCCTAATGCATGAAACATTTCGGTCCAAAAGACTTCCGAGATGCGGTAACACTTCCACTTGCTCTAATTTTTGCCCTCGTATTTAATATTTATTGTATGTAGCCTTCCTGCTCCTCGAAAAACTCATTTCCTTTATTATGTTTACATTTATCTTCATTTTATCCTTATTACACTGACTTTCTGATGTTCCAAGCAATGATTGCAAAACATTTAGCGGAATGACTGATAAAATAAAGCTAGTTCATCCAAAAATCTCATTTTATGAATTCCGCCACCGACTTTCATCAGTATCTCTAGTCCTTCCCGTGACACTTGCGACCATTTTCTCCACTGTGACATTAATTTTTTTGAGAGCCTTACACGACTTAGTGATCCAAATCAAAATACACGTTTATACACCAAGGCATGGACTTCATTAGTACTGGGTTCTCTATGCTCCAGCATACATTCATACAATCATTTAACTCCCTCCGGTTGGTATGACACAGATGAGAGTCTGAGCCAACATTTTTTGGAGTTAATTTGTAAATATATCAGAAGAGAAAATGATTTCGGAACTGAATAAAAAAATTAACAATTTTAATATTTGCACGTTTCCGTAAGTGTTAGTAACCAATCCTTCAAAATTGCTCCAAAAGGCAAAGGCACATAAATTAAACCTCTCAGCGTGATATGAATTAACTCCTGAGTACTGTAGTTATTTCTCATTCTTTACACTACGTCAGATGATTACAACCTAATACCAGTTTAAACCCCGAAGCAGGATGCGTGACCAAGACTCCGTTGTTTATTTGGTGACTAGGATACCAAAATATTATCACTAGTCTCAAATATTTGGTGGGAAATATAACGATAATTACTCAATAAATTTTCCTATTTAAATGCGTTCAGTTTCTAGGGTCACCTATTTTTTTCTGACGATCCACTGACACCAGAAAATTGAAACTTTAGTAACTTCTGAACATAATATCCCAGTAGATTCGCACGTTCGATTGTGTCAACCCCATGATCCCATGGTTACCGAGAACACTTTTGCATGCGACAATTTCGCCCACTTAAAAAACCGGCTGGTCCGTGGAGGGCGGGTTCTAGGATTCATTGTCAGATTAACAATGTTCGACCTTCTTCTTTGAACCGTCACGCACCCAAGAAAGAAAATTGTATAAACAACCAGAAAGCTGTCGGCGTTTGCCAATTGACGATGAATTTTAATGGAAGTTAAGGTTAAGAAAACGGATGATACGTCTGTATTGCACACTTAAAGATGCCATTTTTTATTATTTAAAAGTCATCTCACTCTAGCAGCAGCCATGCAGATTCTCAACGATGCCCGAAGCAGCCATACATATTATGCATTTAATAGGAGTTCCCACGTATGGTAAGCTTAGCCATATAATTCTATTTAATCCAAGTCCCAAGAAAAACATTAGGTGACCTTAGGCCTAGAACGTAAAATTTTAAAATGAACGGATTAGTTTCAAATTTGAAAAATAAAAACAACAACAAACATAAAACAAAATCGGAAAGGAAAAGAAATAAAAATAACCGGATAGTTTTTCTAGCTGATGACTGCAATTTCAGTCACGATAATACAAAATCAAACTGCCAGCACAGTACTATTTCAACAATAGAGACGCCTTACTTTAAAAACGGGTTTAATGAGATGGCTATTTACTCCCAATTCCAGCTGATAATTGCCGATTGCTCTCCATGATGAGTGTGGAGAGACAACGAGCTGGTCCAAGAGACTAATCCACATACCTCTATCATTTAGAGGCGTGGCCGGCAACGCAAGTGATTATTTTCCAACACAAACATTTCGCCATTACGGAAGAAGTACCGTAGAGTCAAGGTAGCAACTCAAACCGGACACGGTCTCAATGCGCCAATTAGCAACAATTTTGCTAATCATGTGATACAGTTTACTATATTTCTCCCTCACCCTCCCCCTTCCCTATAATCCCATCTAAACCTTTACCCATTCGCGAATTTGCGGTCGATTATCCCGAATTAACCCGAGGGGTCCACCTACGGCCGATTCCTCGGTAGGTAGGTGGCGCTGCCTCTGCCGTCCGTCTCGCAATCAAGTACTCCATTAAGAGCGCGATCCATGCACGGTCGTAAAAATCAATGTGTCCCGGAAGCGTGGGAAATTCAATTAGCGAGAGATTCAAGACGTGCGTTTCGGCGGTAGCGAGGGAGCCATTTGGTGCGGGATCGTAATCATAGGTTCTCTTCACCGTGGTGGTCGCTGAGGATGCCGATGGCAACGCCCCCATTGCTAGGGCGAGAGATTAGAAAAGGAGAAGGAGGGGGGGTGTGCATTAGGTGGTGAACGAATGAAATTCGTCGGAGAAAATGCGTGCTGGAAGGTTTCATGCATGAAATAAACGCCATGCATTCAGGGAGTGGGTTATCTTCATCAAAGTCAAAAACTAAGTAAAAATAAACAACCTTAAAAAATTACCGTATTACCGAAGACTTAACATTAAAGAAATCTATTGCTCTCAAGAATTACATTATAATCATTGCCGTGGGCCCAACGTCAGGGTGATCATTAAAAAAATAAAATTAAACACGCCAACGCAGGCGAACGAAGTGAAAGGGACGGTTTTACACATGAATACGCTTTGTTCTCCTCCAGTTTTATTTCCATCTAGAAAAGATAAAAAAATCTTCACGCCTCAACACCGTAGCAACATGGTCTTGAATCACTCGACCTCATGTCTCTGTCATATAATGTCATTTTTTCAGATAAGAAAATGAAAGTTGCCTTGGAAAATTAAGATTAAAAAAATCGACTTTTACAAAAATTCAATGAGATTACGAAATGAACACGGCTTTGCCAATGAATGGTTGGGCACGGGAAATGAACCATTATTGCCACCATGCTGGTCATCACGGGCCCTAGTCCCTCCAGAAAGGTTGTCGTATCGTTTATCACATACATAGTTTGTATAAAAAGTATCGGGAAAATTTTCGGAACAAAAGATTTATTTCAGATATTGCTACAAAGCTTAAAAAATCTTCTAAGCACATCTGTTGAGCTTCGACACACTTTTGTCAGCGGATTTTCCATGACTGGAAGGCTTCTTGGATGGCAGAAGGTCCTTAAAGGTATGCGCGCAAGCTATTATGACGGGTACCCTTGGTGGTGTCCGTCGTATTATCTTGGCTCCTTGGCAGGCGGATTCCGGAAGGTGGTCCTTTAGGGTACGCGTACAAGCTTCTTTGACGGCACTTATGGCCCCATGGTGGTGTGCTTTGAGGGAGGATTCACTTTAGGGAATAGGAAATAGTCTGCTGGTCCCAAGTCAGGGGGACTGTAAGGTAGTTAAAGAGTCGTCACGATGCCGTTACAGGTCTTCGCAAGCAGACACTCGACTCTGCTCTCGGTCGTCCGTTTAGACCTTCGGAACGAGTTAAGCGCAGATCTTTAGCACCACCACATTTTCAGTGATAAAAAGGTGGGTGCACTGTCATCTTATCAATTTCAATACGATCTGCGATCATACGCACACTTAAACGACGGTTTGAATTCAGCACTTCATGCACACTTCAATAAAAAAATTGTTATCGATACTTTGTGTACAAAATTGTATGCCTCAACTAAGATTTAGTTTTCACTAATGGTATGCTGATGGAAACGAAACAAAACTCAGCGGTTGAGATTCGTAACCGTCAGTAGGGAATCCAAATGTCACGAGTGCTGGCCAATGCTGGTAGCCGTGCAATGCACTCCCTTTCATTAAATTTGAAAACTCGACGTAATGCGCCGCAATATTGAAGGCACAATTGACGACGGCGTTCTTATAACCCCATCTGACCAATCATTAACATCTATAGTGGTACGTGGACTACTGGTTAGTTTCATTTCATAGCTTAATATTGGGCTTTTCTTGACCTTGTCCTACCCGCAAAGAAACGGCGTAATTGGTGTCCGTGAACATGTCATATATTAATGCCAACTTCTTTTTAAGACTAAATCGACTACTGATAAAAAACTAGCCACTATATATTTACCACTTTTCCCAAGATACAATATTATCGAGAGTGGGAAATAACAGAATAGATTAAAATTTAAAAATAAATAAAATAATGTATCCGTGCTGGTAACGCAAGTCCAAGAAGGAAAAAAGTTTACGAATTAGTAGAATGAAGAGGCGAGATCAAATAAAGCACTAATGATCACACAGGACCGAGAGAGAGGATGCTAAAAACAATTAAAGAGATGTGAAGTTTGGCATGATGGCTCGAGAAACGAAGGTAGAGAAAAGTCTTTCGGGTCGGGATGGAGGCTCACCAAATATTTTCAGAATTTAAAAAAGAAATAATGTAAGAGGAAAAAATGGAGTTCAATGTCCAAGGAAGAAGATGAAGCTAAAACATGCGAAATAGTTATGACCCGCCATAAACTTACCACTAATCAGTAAACCATACTCGCATGCGGTGTCTAGTTGGACGCTCGTGGAGGGAAAACATTGCATCTAAACGCGAGTACTGGATTGTCACAAGGCATGAAGCTAGCTACATCTATATAAATATCCCAAAAACACCCAAAAAGGTCTGTGACACGTGGTGCAAGCACCAGGTGGGATGGGTAAGGTATAAGGAAAATAAAGGTCTTTAAATGGTTAGGAAAAAGGAGAAAACATTCCCTTCCACATGCATGAAGGATTAAATAAAGGAATAATGTAGGAATAGAACGTGTTAAGCGAGCAAGGAAGCGCTTAGAGGGCTATAAAGATGCAGTAACACATACAAGTAGTTTAGGGACGTCACCCCTTAATCGGTAGACAACCTCGCCGTTGACGGAAGGAGCGCAATGTTGGATAGGCGTGGCTTCCGTCCCACATACGAAGAGATGAACGATCAGCGAGAGGCGCAGGATATAATCTGTGAGCGAAAGGCAATTGTTATCACACCGACGAGGAGGAAGAAGAGCAAGCAAGTCCTTAATCATGTGCAAGAGGGAGAAAAATAAAAAGAGGAAAGGGCACTGCTTTCTATTTTTCCCACGGGTGCTGTGGTTCGTCAATTAGACCGATGAGGGAGGGGGAGAGACCAGGACTGGAGGATGGGTGCCAGCCTGGTGATTGTTACCTACGCAGCAGAAGAGATAGAGAGTGGGGGAGGGAGGATGCAATTAAAAACGGATTTCGGGGGAAAGAGGGGAGGGGAGGTAGGTTGATGAGGGGCTGGGGGTCGTTGTTGGCGGGGGACATCCGGCAGCGGCCGGAGGCTCCTCCTTTCGCTTCGAACCTCGAGTGTCCACTCGGAATATTCCTCCAGTCAAGTGTGCTCCCCATATTCCTGACGTTCGTTATTTCCATTTTTATTCACATTAAGGATGGGCGATATGCAGGTGTCTACGTGAGTCAAAAAGATCCAAAGTCCAAATCGATAATTTTCATACGGTAATCAAGTGATAACTATCGTATCCAATGCTTCTTGATTATCGACAATATCTATATTTTCAATTTGATATTCAATTTGATATCCAGGGCCTTTAAGCTGTTTTAAACCAACGTACATAGACTTGCATAGAGGATTATGCCTTGTCGGAAATTAAGCCATATAGTTTAGACTTGAATTAACCGTTAATATCCGCGAAAAAAAGCATGTGGCAGCCCGCGAACATTCAAGTCATTGACACTAGAAGGGCAGGGTATGACATTTTGTACACTGCGGCTTGAGCTTCTTTCGCCGTTTTTTATAAACAGTATCAATCATTAATCCTCAATACGTGCTGTGCGCGATATTTTGATGACCTAGTTATTGTGGCATTATAAAACAATCGAGGTTAAATTTTAATGCCCAAGATGTACCGATCTTGTCGTATTTGCTTTCTTACAAAGAAAGCAAACACGGCAACACCTGAATAATTTTGAAGTCGCAGATGTGCACCCGGGCATGCACCATCACATGTTTTTCAACAGTAGGATAGCTTCACGAACTATTTTAGAGGTGCGTGTTATGCAGACCTTAACCAATTGAATAATTTAACATCTCATGACAAAATCACCCTATCATGGATACCATGCAAATAAGTAAGTTCAGGAATTAACATGGGTAATATATTTTCTAAAGAGAAACCAAACAAACAAGGATTCCTGGGCAAAGGAAACTTAAATAGTGACACTGAGTGTGAGTAATCGTCTCATTATAACAGCACTCATAATTAGGTTCTCAATTAACCGTTTAAACTTGATGAGTCCATCAGTAATTTAATGATAACAACGTTGTTTGCCTATGATTTACCGCGGAGATGATGAATAACGTTAGGTGCGAAGACTTCCGGAATTATTAAGGCCATTAAATATCCCATTCCGCTCGTTAAGCGCTTGCTAAATCAGACAAGGAACGCAGCGATATGCATCGATCCTGATTGTTTAAATACGGTAACGCCCAGCGCGGCCCATGTCGGCGCCCGCTGTGAAATTTGTGTTTTCTATTGCTCACAGATCTCACAGATCTCTGCCACACACCCCAGCAATGGCTTGGAGTGTACCATGTAGATTCATGATATATCTTGGATTTTCTTCGAAGGTCACCTTCGACTGTTACGAAAGGAATGGCAGTCGGTTCTGAAGCATCTTCTGAAACGTGATGTTGAATAGATTCCATTCACTCTGGATCTCAATCGCAAGTGTGAACAAATTAAATGACCTCGATGTTCGATACCAGTTATCCAACCTCCGCCTGCGGTATTCAAAGCAATGGCGCGCCATCCTTCGCTCCGATACTTGCTTCGCCCCGTCCCCCATGTGTCGCCACTTGGGAACATTTAAAATTCACCACGCCGGTAAAAGGAAGGAGTACGCCATTTGCGAGGCGCCAACCACGGAAAATCTAGCAGCAAAATGTGGAAAATTGAAAAATGTGCAAATACAACTTCAAAGAGTGTCCCGCTCGGGTCCAAACTCGGCGCAACGGATGGTCAAGGAGGGGCTGAGAGATGCTGTGACGGATGTTGGCGGGAGGACGGACAAAAAAAATATTTTTTAAATCGTTTTAAACCTCACGGCATCGAAGGCGGATAGTCTCAGGATAGAGGAAGGTAGATGTGTGGGCGGGGGCGAGGAGGGGTATTGAGGGGAAAAGGAGGAGGGGGAGGCATATTTGTACCTTGCGCTAACCGCCTTCCCCCGCTTCCAGCAAGACAAGGAGATTTTCTTGCCCCACCTCCCTCATTTCCGAACCCCACCTCCTCCTCCCTCCGCCCACCCCACCTCACGTTCCTCGTGACAGGGAAAAGGTTCTCTCGATGATAAATGAACGGGTTAAGTTTGCAGACTGACCACACTCCCTTTCCCTCCCCCCATCGCTCTCTCCTCAACCCCCCCTCCCCTCCAATTACCACTTAACCCCAATCCATACTCCCACTCCAGTTATCCGGAACCATGAATGGGTGCAAAAAAATCCCGACGTGTTTATCGCAAGGGCGCATAACGCCCGTTATCACGTGCGCCGTCGGTACGGACGCATTTCCCTTCGCTCGCTTCCGACGGGGGAGGCCAAGACGGGAGAGGGTAGGCGTTTCCTATTTCTTCCATTCGAGTTTATTTTGGTTACGGTACCTAAATCGTTTTGCACTCCTTCAGCGCAAATGGCAATTCTTCACCACCTTCCTCATATCTTTTCAGCTTAAAACATGAAAACATTTCGCAATGCCTCTCCGCTCTCCGTGCGACCACTTGAGCTCACACCGCTCCACATCTCCTCAGAAGAGAGCCGGTAGCAGTTATTAGGGTTTTAGGCGTCCGGCTGCCGGGGTCATTTGCGCCATCAGGGATAGTTGTAGGTATTTCACTAGATATAGGTTTTCAACGAAATGTCCGAAGGGTGAAGGGAAATATGGCGTCGGCATTGTTTCAACTATTAATAAAGGATGGCGCCTAGGGGTAAATAATGTTTTAACGTCCAATCCGACGAACGGCGCACTTAACTTGAAGTATTTCTCCCTTGCGGCAACACAAGTAATAGATATCGGGATACCACTTAAAAATCCTGCCACCGCCGGGACTCGAAACCGGGCTCTCTTGGGGGGGGGAGGATCCAGTCCGTTACAAAAAGCGATTTCCCCTCGATTAGAAATGTGAATGATAAATCGTCCTTAAGCAAAGAAATATGTCTATAAGCGCGAAAAAGAATGAAAAAAGAATGATAAAAAATAATATGAAAAAGAAAATATAGAAGCCACGTCAATATCTATCATCTATGATTTTCACAATCCCATGATCTAAAAAAATAATGACAGCTTTCATAATTACTCATTAAACGTAAGTTTAATGGAACCTTTAAAATCTGTCATAAGTCCATTTCAACTTAACTGGGAGTCATAAGGCCATTTATGACTCCCAGTTAAGTTGAAAACCGACAGTTAAACAGCTCAATAAATGAAATGACGTTCCTAATGTTGCAATGTTGACACTCATTAATGAGTAATCTAATTTATCAAATTATATTTTTTGGTAATCTTCAAGTTACGTTAACTAACGACTGGATTTAATGCGACATTATAAAATCAGGCCTAAATGTACCGTGAAAAACTCAGGTTACGAATTCGAGACAATACTCCTCGGGACTCTTAACGATGCCTGACCAAAGGCTACAAAAAAATTCGAAAAAAATACCTAATATTCAATATATATTGCATAAAATTTTTTTCACATGTTCAAAGTTCCGAGGCTTATAAAAGCAAGAAAACTACGGAATAAGGAAGGAAGGGGGGGGGAGAGAGAGGTTCATGGAGGCCGCAAAAGAAATACAAGAAACCACCGTGGGAGAGGAGGACACTTAACCTGTCGGTTTGCGTTAAATTTGCGATTCGGTCATTGCATGACCTCCCTCTCGCATTATGCAATTTCAAGAAATGGCGCGATACTCGTCTCTATTTGTTTGTATATCCCAATTTTAGGAAAAATCAAAGATGATAACTTTATTGTATTCGAGTGAAGTTTCGATGATGTTAAATGTTTTAGGCTTGACGTGACGGTAAGTATGCACCCTGGAATAGTTCAATATATTGCACTTACACACTAAGTACGACATTTTAATACGTGTGTTTCGGCTCACTGAGCCACCTAGGTATTGTACATTATGCTTCATTGAGCCGAAATACATGTAAATCTTCTTATTTCGGGTATGCCCAAGGCTGATGGCTCAGTGAGCCAAAGCCCGGGTCATAATAAATTTTCCCATTTAGCGAATTCTTAATGGTGTAATGCACTTAATATAATTTTACATGCCAATCGATAATATTAATTTACATGCAAGAAGAAACAATTACGAGCAACAAAAAGAAATAGGAAGATTAGTCCTTATTTGAGGCAGTTTTTAAAATATCTTTCGATATTCTTTTGCCTTCATTTATTGTATAGGTACTCCATAGTTTTTAATCTTAAAGATAAATATAATTTTGCAATTTTTTGACGTCATGTGTATCTCGTATAACGAAACTACCCTACGCGAATTGAACCTAGATGACGGACAGGTTACTGACTTCTACATATACATAATACCCCGTAGGGCGTCGCAATGACGTATGGCAGAGGGTGGTAGGTTACAAGCCATCCTACGTGTATTCCGTCTATTTCCTCATGAATATGGCACCTCCCAGATCCACTCAAAACCCGCGTGGAAAGGGAGCGACCAAACACCAACTATGCAATGTACCTAAATATACGAGTATAATGAGTCTAACATGATCAGCAACTGTTCCTGTGCCTACAAAAAGAGGACATGAAAAACATAAAAAGAGAGGTCGTGCACATGCAATTCAGGAACTTATTACCGGTTAGTATTCAACACATTCCGGACGGACCATTCGCAAATACAATAGACTTTATCGACATTCACCTACACCCGAATCGGTACAAGGGCGCACAGCGGGGGAGGTTAGGGCGCCAGACTTAGAGAGAGTTTTGGGAAAGCTTAATCTTACTCGAGTATACCCATATTTTCGAATACGCGTACCTATTACTTTCTTAGGAGCGTCCCCTTTTTATTGCTGCGGCGAATAGCAGGAAAAACGAATACTTGAATCTATCCATTCGATAGTCTTTCTTAATTTGTGACAATTTTCGGTCCTGCCTATGTAAATACGAGTAGGGGACTTAATTACTTCTCCAATGTCGGATGCAAAACCACAAGATTTATATCTTTGTCATAAGTTTAATCTAACACTGCGTCTTCACATATCTAAAGGTTCCCCACCCAGATTCTGTATTAACTGTGTGACGCTTTGTGTCCAAACCAGTGAAATTACGTCAGCACTTTCGCGATAGTGAGCCGGTAGCTTTCGAAAATCTCACTGAAGTGCATAAGAAAGCATGGGAGTCACTATAAAACAACATGTTTCGGGTTCAACATCCTCAATTTTCATCTTTTAGGAGGAATAAAAATTTGGATTTCACGAAAATTATTTGATTATACTTCACATAATTTTGAAGCTACATGACCAGGGGGAGTCACAAACACTCCGACGACGGTGAGGGGGGGTACCATAATGCGTTTATTTCGGTAAGACCAGTGCCATGGGATCGGTGATATCTTTCAGTACAACGTTTTAACATGGCATGGAGGTATGCACTCGGTTCGCCGATGAATTAACCTCCCATAGCCCGTTAAAACTCTGCCGGATTCTGAAAGTACGTACTTCCCCAAGCGATCTCAGAATATACCTCCATATTCTGTTAAAATTTTGTACCTGAAGATGTTACTTTTAAAACGAAACCGGTCGTATGGTCATAAATATTTCTAAACTTTTTTATGCGGCCTTCATGGAAGTCGCTCCAAACACCTGAGGTCACTTCCGAGAGCAGGATATCGGAATGAAGGACAATTGAGTATATACCTATGCATTCACCCATATTATCTCTTGTACTAAGTTTATCTTTAAAGGGCAAACATTAAGGGAAATAATTTCAAATCTTTATGTAAATGAGGCGAAAGAATTATAGGACAGGGCGGCGTGAAAGAGATTAGTTCGTATAAGGGAGTGGGTCTCCTAAAATAGGTAACTTAAAATTAAGTTTTTTCTCTGACATAGCCTACGCCGAAAGGGAATGGCGGGTGATGGCCTTGCGTGCATGTTATACAAATAATTAACTCAAAGGAAATGCTTTGTTTATCTCACGTTTGGGATCACGGAGATGAGGCCGGCCCTACGGACACCAATCGAACGGTCCAAAAATATTCACGGACGTACCAAGATTCCACTCTCTCTATCTCTCTGTCCCTCTCTCGACAAAGCAACGGACTCCCTTATTTCGCCAGCACATTATCTCCAACATAACTCCACCCAAACCCGTCAGAAAACTCAATTTATTCTGCCGGCTGGGTTCTTTCTTTCCAATCGAAGATTACTCCCCGAGGGCCGCGAGATACCAGTCGTGAACGCTAAGGTATGTTGTGCCGTCGGTGTGTGTGTGTGCATGGGTGTATAGGTGTGTGTGTGCATAGGTGTGTAGGTGTGTGTATATATTATATACATTCATACATACTTGTGTGTGTATATATATATATACACACACCAAGGATACACATACATACGAAATGGGCAGAAATGGGCACATCACAGAATGACAGCTCTCGAGTCACTAACAGAAATCATATTTCACTTGTTTTGAGTAATGGATGACGCCGTTTATGGTTGTTTCACCATCGAAGATAGTCATCTATTGAATTTAGGATTGACTCAGCGTCCATCACCATCATGGGTTATCAATCCTAAGATTAATGTGGGCGGGGGCCCTCCTATCTATCCTGTTTCTCCCATTCCTACATGTACAGGCACAAACATAGACTGAATGCGACCAAGTAAACTTTGATGCAGAAAGCGTGTAGACATAACGAATAATATGACAACGCAATAATAAAGATTATCCCCAGTTAAATGAAACGAGTGTTTTCATCTTAAATAATTAATTAGAATTACTCTACTGGCTTAGGGTTGATTTTGATGTAACCTTGCACAGCAAAATATTGCACTCCTAAGCCATTACTAACATGGTAGGCAGTGTCCTTAAACCCGATACTTAACTGGGCTTAGCTAATACTTCCTACCTGATTTATATCCATCCAAAATTCTAATTATTTTCCTCACTCCGCCTCGCTTTTAAAACATCGGTTCCCAGCCTACAAATTTCTTCCATCAACCGTCTGTCTTCCCGTCTTGAGCTACATCGCTTGTCTTTTTTTTCAACCATTTAATATTCACCACTCATTTCCACACCGCCATCTCATAAGTCTCCAAAATCTACGTTCATCCTCTTGCCTCAACAACCACAAGCTTCCGAGCCACGTAAAACTATGCTCCATATTATTTTTCACCAGTATTTTCTGTATAACATGTCTTCCATCTACCCCCACCTTTTTGTTAATGCTTTTTTACCACATGCACGTCTTCTTTTACTGCCCCTACTGCTTCGCCCACCCTCCAAAATACTTCCTAAATAGCTGACAATAGAAAATACTACCTTAGTTTTTTTTTAAATCTCATTTCAAACCTGCTATACCGATTCTGATTCTTCCGAGGGTTATTGAACAAAGGTTTTCTGCCTCTCAGTTTATATGGAGCTATATTATTTGGAGCAATCATATATTAGTCCAGATTGTCAGAATTTCGTAATTTCCTTGTTTTTGCATAAAAAATTCAAGTAGTAAAGTATTAGATTCCATACCAAATATTCTATCGTTTAAGATTTGGAGAAAAATTCTGGAGAATTTGAATAAAGCTCATGAAAATCATTAAGCAACGCAGGCTGCGATGGAGGCTTTGATATATTTAATCCACGGAGAGGAACTTTCGAAATAAATTAGCGTAAAGTCACGAATTTACGCGCAATGCATGTATGTGCAAACTCTACAGCAGCGGGCTTTTTCGATTTATGAAAATAAATCTGGATTTAACCTTTCTCTGCATTAGCGGCCGAATTGGCACATGGAAAAGTGCTTTTAAAGAGCACACGCCTAGTGGAGAATGGCCCTAATTACCTATTTCCTGAAGTCATCACGGATCGAAATGCGAGGTGTTGACGCAAATGGAAAAGCCTCAAATGATGAGCTAATTAGTTCATTTCCTATTTTTTCCACATCACTCGGATCTTATCACTTAAGATGTTTCCATTTGCAATGAATATGTCGATAAAGAAGTGCAGATTTACAAATAAATGGAACAATTTAGTCACGATTCCTTGGATAAACAAATAAAGTAACGAGTATTTTTTTATTCTAATTGCTTCCCGATTTCCCACCTTGAATGATTGCTTATCTGGGAAATGTGTTCACTCGTACTTTTTTTTAAGGTTCATATTGTCGAATAGTTGGCAACAGTCCAGCCACTTACCAACTTGTAATGCTATCTGAAATAAATAAATTTTGTCACGCGCGGAATGCTCGTAAATCGAAGATTTCACGTTTAATACATCCCCCCCTCCCCCAAGAGGACAAATTGCGGAATGCTCTTCCCCGGCAGCGAGGAATAAACGGCAAGAATCTTTTTTATTATTTTCTAAGGCGTCATAAATAAGGATGAAATAGGATGGAGGACACCTTGGAATAGATATGTAGGTGCGTGGCACCGCCTAGAGGAGAACGTTATATATATATATATATATATATATATATATATATATATATATATATATATATATATATATATATATATATAATTATAAACGTTTTATATTTTATATATATAATATAAAACGTTTATGTATATATGCATACATACATACATACACACCGTCGTATCCGTCAGCGAGTGCCCACGCAGGAGAGTTAAGCGTCCGACGAGGGTGTCCCGGGGCTCCAAGGAATTCCGATCGAAGCCGCTTAGAGAGAGGGATGGGGAAGGGATAGTTTGTTGTCTGGCGGGTGGGGGGTTGCGGGGGGTGTGGGGGCCAGAGAAGTGGGCGGGAGTGGAGGGGCGGGAGGAGGAAGAGTTTTGAGGAGCGCAGTAGGGTGGGGGGGAGGGTAGGTGAGGATCCGAGCCTGAGGGCGGAACATTTTTGCGACCGACCGACCACCATTCTCTCTGGGATATCTCCGAGGAAGGAGAAGAAAAGAGGAAGAGGACACGGGGGTGGGTGGAAAGGAGGGAAATGGGAGAGGCTTCGCAGAAAAGAGCTTTTCCCCTCAAGAGCATGAAACGCACACTGCTTTAATGGAAGCCATAATTTCCGGAATTGATTACAGGAGACCCTGTGCAAAGACGTAAAGCCACTAATAGTTGCCATTATCCCTGTAGTATCACAAGGGAATCCTGTTGCCAGCGGAGGAATTGGTCCTTGAACCTAAAAGCATTATAGTGCAGCTGTTGATATCGATGAAGAAGTCCTTCACGGCAATTTTCACTCTCGTTTCCTGAGAGTCTCTAGAATCTAAATTCGAGGTGTCCATGCAAGAAAATATCCATCTGATAGCCCATATCATGAGTAACTTTCCTTCAAACGCGTCCACATTCATTAATCAGTTGAATTCTCATTTTTTTCCCTATACTTCTCGGGTCAATTAACGGAATCCGTGAGTTCGCGCTCTCAGAGAATGAAAATGAGGATCCTGCGGAAACGAATACTAAAAGCGAAGACTGAAATACGTACGATTCAAGGGAAGCAGCAGCAGCTGCCCAAGGGCGAACAGTAAGCGTCAATGTGCCCACACCAGAGGAGCACTTAGACGGGCCTATAATTTCTTCAACGCCGCGATACGAGGAAAACCTCCTTCGTCAGCCTTTTTAACTAACCGAATACTAAGAATTAAAGGCGGGCGCCTCTTTTGTTTTTTTTCCGACCTCTGACGCAAGCTTCCCGTGTCGCCGCCACCCTTGGGCCATCCATCTCTCCTTGACCCTTAAAAAAATAAAAAAATGACCACCTTCGACTTTCCGTTCCTCTCCCTTCCCCCACTCCTCCCTCAACACTACGCCTGAACACCGTGGCACACCCTCGGAGGCTCCTTCGTGAAGCACTCAACAGCCAACCCACCGCTCTGAACCCTCCCTCCCCCAGTCTTGCCTCTCCGCCCTCTTTTGCGGGCGTTCAAGTCTCCGTCGGGCGTTCAAGTCTCCTGACGGCCCCTCCTCCCACGCCACCGTCGCCGGCAATCGCTGCCGCCCGATAAGCCCGGGGCACCGACCGCGCTCTGAACCCCGGTCGACAATCTCCGTAGCACCCTCCTTTAATGGCCCCTATCCTGAGGGCGATACTAATATTCCACGAGGGGAGTATATTCGACAAAATGACACTGCCATCATCCATGAGTTCGTCGTGGAGTGGAGTTAAATGTTCTCTGAAAACAGTCGTTATCGCCTCCGCACTGTCATCGTTAAGAACTCTATAAAACTTAAAAGGTGAAAAAACAGCAATTAAATAGGCATTCGCAGCTTTTTTATGTTCACTCAAATTCAAAGTCCGGCACGACGATCAGGTCCTTTAAGTTCCAAGAAACTGCGGGGGATGTCCCAAGAGTAAATTTTTGACGGAGTCATCCGCTAATATGCATTTCAATGCAACAATTAGAGAGTGTAGAAGTACTTTGTCCGGTCAAGGCGAATGATTTTTACACTCTTAAATTGTTGCATTGAAACACCTTTAAGGATTGAAGGAGAGTGTGATATTTTCCCGGCGTATGTCCAGGTTGAATTTTTCCCGGGATTACCACCGGGTAATATTTTGCGTTGCTGCCGACGTTTTAACGGAAGAATCGTCCATTATCTTCAGGCATGAATCATTTAGTCCTGAATATAGACTCGTCGTTCGTTGAAACATCGGTAGCAATGCAAAGCATGATCCAATCTATAATGATTATTTCCAACAATCAGGTTGGGCTTTCCCGGGATTGAGTGTTAATATTTGAGCACATACATTACACGACAGGAAAAATGTATCATACTCTCTGCCAAAGAAAACTGTAAACCTCAATTCAATGCTGATTGCACAAACCAGAACACCATCTTATTTTCAGTGATACCTGTATTTGACTGAAGCCTAGGAAGTAATTTGTTGTGAATGAGGGAATTTCCCGATTTCTTCAAGGCGGAGACGAGTAACGCCTGGCGTCTCCGAAGCAGTTTAGGATAACTTCCATGCCTCCCACTAGTAAGCTCGTTGTTATCCTTTATCTTAAATTATTTAATTACCCATAAGTATGGTCACGCACTTGTACGAGTGCTCTCGAAACCCTAGGGACTCATAAGAACACAGGAAATTCAACTTGTGCATAGGTGGGCCTACGCGTTAAATTTTATGCGGCCGCATTAGTAAAAGAGGTCGGGTGGCATCTTACTACTGGAATTAAAGTGCTAACTCACGAATACTTCGGCCTGAATTGAAATTTTGAGTAAAATAAAATTTTGAATGCCGCATTCAATCTACTCCCATAGACATAGTAATTTCCATAAGTATTGCACTTTATTAAAATGAAGAGTAAATTAGGATAAACGTTTACTATCTCGGGATTAACTAGTCTGCAAAAATAATTTAGCAGTGAGGATTAGGGTTCCTAAAATTCCAACCCGAAAAGTAAGAACTGGTTTGCATTCCAAGTTCCAATCTCGTCGCCACGACCGCTTCAATTCCATCATTTCAAAGTTACGACGATGGGCATTCCATTGTTTTTAGGACTCTTTTCGCATCTGTTTACACATACCGTCGGCCATCTCCAACACGAATTTTTTTTGCATCTTCCCGAAATGATTGTCTCACACTGAAATGCCGAGTGCGCACGCGCACCGCTATAAAGTGTCGAGAGGTGGATTGGAGGAGGAGGGTGGGCAATGGGGCAGGTGTTTTTTTCCTCCTTATCTGAACCACGACTCTCCTCTGACGGGAAAGAGAGGGACATTTGCCACGGATACCAATAGAGATGGGCAACAGAATCGAAATAATCGATACATATACATCGATACACGAATACTTCAGACACGATAATTCAACGCATTAATCCCTGTATTTTGAGAGGGATGTAGTCATTTTAACATATCATAATCTTAATTTCTTTGAACGCATCCATTCACTCAAATCTAAAGCTTTGTAGTGTCCATGCATGTCTGTGTATCTAAAATAAATTCTCTCAGGCCTTATCTACCGCCCTGCATTAATCACATTCCCCAAGCCTTACGTTTATATTCTTCGAATAGTATCCTTCCACTCCTAGGACATTGCCCCCCTACCCCATTCTGGCTCGGACGAATTTTTCAAATCTTAACGGTGGCACTCATTTCTTCGCTAAAACAGGGAAAAACAAAACTCGCCCGTTATACAAAGTTGCTATTCATTCTATCTTCGCACTCTAGTCAGTAATCCCAATCACATTCTAAAATCTTATTTGAAACTCATTCATGAGACTCTTACCTTACCCTATCACTAATTGTCCTGAAATGCTTTCGCTTTCCAATATAAGAGAACCATCATGATCTACCAGTTCTTCGTACCTTAGATGTGTATACATTTGAACGATATGCGAACTAATAGAAGAATCCGGTGTGGTAAGATGGAATGGGAATATTAAGTATTGAAAAATATTTACAAATGTACATATATCGTGGAAATTAATTGATTACGGCATAAGTTTTGATGATGTCACATAACTTTTAGGTGAAGATTGTTTTACAGTTGAATCAGATTCCACACCATGATTAAACAACATCGAATCTTGAACGTTGCTGTAATTAAACGCCTTATTGAATTTGAATCGAAAATACCTGTATTGGTTGAATTAATAATTATTCGGCAAATCATTAAGACAATGTACATCACCAAATAAGATATTGTAACAAACATCGAAATTATCGATACATATGGCGGCAAACATTCGATACGATGATAATTAACTGTTTTTCATCGATTTTAAAATAATCGATGTGGAAGTATCGATACACACTGCCCATCCCTAGATACCCTCCGGGAAATGTCTCAAACGAAAGGGAGATGCAGGCGAAAGCCGGTGGAGTTATTGCCCAATTCCTTCGCCCCCACTTCGTGTGTGTAATGGATGACCCTCACATTGTTCGGGCCCGGGGAGCGGCCAGGCCCTTATCGGGGATCAATCCCGCGAAGCTAAAAAACATTCCGGCGGGCGATACCAGAGTAAATGCGGAGAGGAGATAAGGCATCTCCGCCGGCCTACGCAGATTGTTCGCTGGGGACGCGAGCCTTTTTTACCAATCAGCAATGCGCCCAGCGGCTTTCGCGCGAGTGGGGGAAGGAGAGGAGCCACTGGTTCTCACACTACGGAGTGGAGTCACACCAGGAGTGGAGTCTTAACCAGGGGCGGATCCAAAGGCTTCTTCCCCAATCGGAAACATTTTTGACTTTATTAAAAATTTAAAATTAGTTTTATTTTTTATGCCCCAAACCACATCTGAATGCCCGTTGTCCCCCAAGTATAAAACCATCTAACACGCTGATAAAGGTATGAGGCGGTTCAAAAATTAAAAGAAATGCTATTTTAATAAACGTTTCAGAATCCGTAGTTTTTGTGAATTCTATTCACCGAACATAACAATGCTAACCCTTGACACGACGGTGCTGTTAAACCTTTCCGATTGCTCAAGAATAGCTGCAGAGTTATACAAAAGTGACGATTAAAAACCTATTAGGGATGAAAATCTCTCACCGACTGAATTTCACATTAATGGCATAGGAATGCATTTCTTTTTCGCAAAAGAACATATTCCATTCGCAATTATATAAATTATATAAGATTTGTAATAGCACCAGGATAACTGAACCTTTCCATATCCATTTACAGGATATTCATTGATTTGATAATAGAGAGTGAGAGCTTACCACCAGACCTCGCGATATCAGCAGTGGAGCTGCCAAATTTATTCAAAGCTTGAATAACAGGAATAACTCTCCCAAACCGGGAATACTTTTTAGTGCTAATATCTGCATTGGTATTCATATTTTACAAAAGGAAAAAAAGAATCACATTATTCCCTAAGAAACACCTTTCATCAACGCAACGCTATTCGCAATTCCATTCCGTAAAAATGTTTTCCGTTGTTTCGCTTGAACTTCCGAAGTTTTGCGAGGACCTCAAAGTGCATTTTAGGTGAACCTCACGACCTGATTAAGTACTTTCCAACTCAGAGACCTTTTTACAGAAAATGAAAACTGGAGCTGAACCATCTCACGCTATGTTGAAATTCATACTGACCTTATACCTTAGAAATATTAATTAGAATACGCGGTTCTAATTGTGTCAGCTGACGTCTTCTCAGTTAAACGTAGGGTACATAAATTCGTCCCTGGGGGTCATTGTTTCGAGATTTGTGAGCGTCCCCAAGTCGCTTTTCCTGAATGCTCTCGAATTACTTAAGTGACTTTGCTGCAGGGAAAAAGATTCGCTCCTTTTCCTCCCTCAGCCAGGCATTGCATTCTCTCTCTCTTTCTCCCCTCCCCCTTCCCAACCTTCTCCTAGGCCTCCATAAAGGACCGAATACCTAGATCGGCCCGGAAATAGCAAACTTCCGCTCTCAAAGGTAGCACAAAGAATATGCTCTAGTCAACCAGAGGATAAACGTTACGTGAGAAAAGGCAGATAACTTCCAAGGCGATACTTTGCATAGCACTCAAGTCTCTACCCAGAGCATGTAATCGAGAAAATCTTTGACTCAAGCATCCGAGGGAAAGCGCATTATTATTTCTCCATGCTGCTTCGGTAGATCACACCATCCGTAAATTAAAATAAGGAGACTCTTCAAGGGAGTCTACCTCGTATAACTAGCGGTCACCGAGGAGAACAGGGACAAAGTACCCCAGTATAATAAATGATCAAAGAACCTAATAGTAATACGAGATCCCAATAACGAACACACCACGTTTAGCTCACTTACGTGATACACGATGGTGCTCTAAACACGTTCAACCACACGATCTTGATCGTCTATACGGTGTTATCCTGTTCGTATTTACTTCTAATTAAATACGAAGCAGATGACAAGCAGGGCAACTGCCACAAGAAAGGGTTTTCATTACGTCCACCACCATTCGCGTCCTCCAGTTCCGGTGTCATTCATTGCGTAATTTTATAGGAATATCGCACCTCGATTTTTAATCCAATAAACTTGGAAAATGGAATATTATTCCAAGAGCCTGGTTTTATTGATGCAGATGGAAAAGTTGCCCCTCAAATCTAACGCTCCCTGTGTTCGAACGGAAATGCTCCTCCCCGACAAATGCCAACGATTTTCTGATGCTCTTCAAGAACATGAACATTTTCCCTAATGCGATTCATCATTAGTCAATGTTTACCGGGATTTGCTCTGTACCAACTATGAAGTACAAAAACAGACAACGTTAGATTCCAATTTGTGGGCGCTTATTCGGATGTCCATTTTTGATTTGCAAAAACAAATCAGTTCTCTTACCACTAAGTCCCCTCCTACTAATGCTGTTCCTATTACTCTGCTACCATCACTTCGTACTAAAAAAGCACTTTTCTCAGAATATTCGTCGTTATGCATACTGGAATCTCAATATTGCCGATTATTACAAAATGGATTGTTACTTTCGACACCTATTTCCTTTCAACCGAATCAATAAGGAACCCAGGTTGCCGATGATGTCTATTATTAGTTCATTCCTCCGATCCAGAATAAAATCCAACCATATTTTTCTCAACGCAAGCCCCTGAGTTAAGTATTTCGCTACCCTACAATTGCTCTTACCCTCCAAATATTCGATCTTTAAGTTCCTAACTCACCCTGATAAGCCATTTGAGCATATCCTGTTAGCGCATCTTCGCAAGAGTGCCTTGACCAACTTCTAATCGTATAGTATCACAATCGGAATGAAATATCATAATCGGTTTCCCCCCCAGTCCCAGGGCCATTTTGTCTCTAATCGGCCTTACAGGTGACGACCCCCGATCCGCCCCACACTTTCCCCCACAGAGGTTGCCGGCGGAGGTCATCAAAGGTTACCTCTGCCCACCAAGGTTTGGAAGAAACACCCACCCTTGAGACTTCTCCACGTACGGATACTCGCAACCCAGCACGTCTCGTGACTCGCGGCTTCTGCTGTACTTCGGTCCTGGAACCGACGAGGGGAGAGACGAGAGGCGTCCGCCCGTGGTGAGCGGCGTCGCAGACCAGCTCGGCGGTCCCCGTCCACCTGACTTTGATGTCTTATTAGTTTTTCCGTTTGTTCCGAGGAACCCGAGACAATGAAGACCTTTCAAACCGACGCGAGGTCGCGAGGACTCCCTGCACCCCACCTCCCCGCGCATTAATACAACACCCGGGTCATAGGAAAGGTCTTTCTATTCCCACTACGGACGCGGTGAAGGGGCTATCCACGGGCTGCCAGCAGGTGTTATCGAACCACTTGCGGCCATTGTTTCCAGCTGACATCAAAGAGAGGAGAGGAGGATGGGGGAGGTAGTAGAAGAGAGAGCATTAGGAAGGAATTCACCGGTGTCAAAATTTACAGGTAACACGAAGGACGGAGAGTCAGAGAGAAAGATGCCGAGACAATGAGCGCCATTCAAAGTTTGATTGAGAGGTGTCCGAATTTCCATTACACGACTCGGGAGGAGGAGCGATTCATTCCCGCCCTCACAATGGCTCTCTCTCTCGAATCAATTAATTTATTCCGACCGTGCATTGCGCCATTTGCATGATGATCCCACTTCAATTCACCAGGGGGGGGGGAGAGGAAAGCTGACGTCACGCGGAAATAATTCCAGGCGGTCTCCGTGGTTACCGACCTTCTCCCCACTTCTCCTATTCCTCCCCCCCCCCGAAAACCCCTCGATCAATCCTCCTTCCCCCCCTTCCATTCCATCCCCCTCCCCATTTCCCAACCCGCCCTCGTGAGTGGTGGTTATGTCGGTGGCCGGCTCCATCCGAAGCTCAATAATCGCGAATAAAGGGGCATATTAAATAAAAATCTGGATTGAAACTCGCCATTGAGAACCGGAAAAAAGGGTAGGCAGGACAGAAAAGGAGTGGAGAAATGCGACGAGCCAATCATCAGATTGACTTTATTGATGAGCTGGCTTCTCAAATACCAAACATTGGCCCCTCTTGAAACGGTCTCCCAAAACACCAAAGACGTAATTAGAAACCGTTTCAGGCTTGACTTGGTGGAATTATTTACTCCCAAATGGATGAAGGAGAGCCACACTGCAAATTTTCATGACAATATAATATGCATGGCAAAATACGTCATCAACTTTCTGAGTACGATGGCGCCTTATTGATTGACACGCCGGCAGGCATAATCCTGACTCGGTACAAAACCAGCGGAAACTTCACATCACATGGTGACATATAACATTATGTTTCGTGGGATTGGCAGTTTTATTCTTCCCTATCATATCAAGAAAAATATTGACTTTCAAATTTTTTCCTCAATAAACTTTCCAGAAATTCATAAGGGGTGTTATTTTCTGCAGATGTGAAACTCAGACGATGGCACCAGAAGAAGAAAGACAGTTGAGAGACGAGGGAATTGAGGCACCACAGAAGAATGATGACAACAAATACATAATATAATATATAATAAGTCAACACATATAATATATATATATATATATATATATATATATATATATCTCCACATTCCTTGACCACCACCTACAACCACTTGTACTCTCCTTGCCCTCCTTCACGAAAGACACGTACCACTTCCTCGACCGTCTAAATTCCGTCTCTATTCCCTCCACACCCAACCTACTTATGGCCACCATCGACGTTACCTCACTTTACACTTCTATTCCCCATGCAGAAGGTTTATCCTCCCTCCGGCATTATCTTTCTCTGCGCCCCCTATCCCAGCGCCCCTCAACGGAATTTCTCCTCAATCTTGCCACTTTCGTCCTAACAAAAAATGCATTCACTTTCCAAAATTGTTTTTACCTACAGACAAAAGGCACAGCGATGGGAACGAGGATGGCACCATCATACGCCAATCTCTTCATGGGCCATCTCGAAGAGACCTTCCTGTCACAGCAACCCCTTCAACCTCTTTTCTGGGTCCGCTACATAGACGATATTTTTATTCTCTGGACACATGGCTCTGACTCTCTCAACAACTTCTTATCCGCCTTAAATTCATCTTTCACGGTTAAATTCACCTCTTCCATTTCAGACTCCACCATCACCTTTCTTGACACAGACATCTCACTTCAAAACAACAAATTCACTACTTCAGTACACATCAAAGCCACTAACCATCAGCAATACCTACACCACACAAGCTGTCATCCTCAACACACGAAACGCTCGATTCCTAACTCTCTCTCTATCCGCGGACACCGAATTTGCAACACCACAGCCACTCTCAACAAATACCTTGCCAATCTACACCTTGCACTCCTCAAACGCGGTTACCCAGAAAAGTTGCTACGAAATAAAATCCACCGTTCCACCCGACCACACACACCACACAATAACAAGCCCACATCTGACGCAGGACTCAACCTTTGCACCACGTATTACCCCGGATCACACAGACTGAAAACCCTCCTTAAAGAACTGTTTCCAATTTTACATGACAATGACGCGACCTCATCCTTACTACCCCAATGCCCATCTATCGCATACAGACGACCCGCCAATCTCAAAAACCTTCTGAGATCCACCAACCCTTTGGCGCCCCCCCGTGACAAATTTCCCAATATTTCCCCAACTTGCAACCGCCCCCGATGTAAAACCTGTCCTCTTATTATGCCTACTCCCCTCTCCCTACATCCCCTCATAGCCCCCCCACCTCGTTCCCACGCTAATTGCCTCTCAAAAAATATTATTTATCTTTTATCATGCAAACACTGCACTTCCTTCTACATAGGTGAATGCATTACCCCCTTATCCATCCGAATGAATAATCACCGGTACTTCTGTAATTCTGCCTCACTCTCATCTCTTACTATCCCTTCACACGCCAATTCCCACAACCTTTCATTCGACCAGTGTTTTTCCCTCAGCATCCTAGAATCCCTACCTGATTCAGCTACCAACATAGAGGTGAGAACTCGTGAATCCGCCTACATTCTATCCTTCCGTTCCTTTAAAATTCCCACCCTTAACCGCCATATTTAATTTTCCTCCCAGCATTCCCTCCACACCTCCCCTCCACACCTCCCCTCCACGCCCATAACTCTTTCCCCTCTCCTGATCCATAGCATATTTTCAGTCTCTCTTGAAGAAGGCCCCTGAGAGGGCCGAAAGCTCGAACAATTTACCGTGTAAGTGTTCTTTTATATGTGTCTATTCTTTTCTATTTGTGTTATGTTGTGTCAGCCCATTATTGTGCCGCTCGTATGAGTTTTTCCGGACAATCGTTATATATATATATATATATATATATATATATATATATATATATATATATATATATATATATATATATATATAAATGCTGCATAATACATGATGAAGAAATACCCCGAAGTTCATACTAGTTCATTTGAGGTTAAGGCAGAAACCCATAGGATAGAAAACTAAAAAGAAGAAGGGGGAAATTAATTGGACATAAATAACATGAGGCACGATAATTCACTGAAGATCATAACTGAAGGAAGCAAAGAAAGGGGAAGGATTAAAGAGAAAGGCCTAAGACGGACTAAGAGAAGCAGGTGGTGGAAAATATCACTGAAAGGAGGTATGAGGGATTGACGAGATAATTTTGAGAATATCATATTTCTAAATATCTCTATCTGGCTATTATAAAGCCATCCTTGGATTGATAACCCATGATAACGAAACTATCAAGCCAATAGCTACTCCATTTTCATCATCAAATCATTTGCCTCATAGTGTAATGAATAATTGACATCCAAAAACCAAAAGGAATTTCCCTGAAATCATTCCCTTTGCCAGATCTTTTCGTTCTCATTTGTTGCGCCAATGATGATTCTACGCTTGGGTGTCGCTCTTAAGTGTGTTACTGCAGGAAATCCCAGATATATGGTTGATGCTTTCCATAGGTCAAAAAAATCAGAAGGGGAAGCGCTTTATGTTATGAAGACCCTTGCAACGATGTCAAATACTCTTTTCTTTCGCCAATTTTAGCATATCAGTGCCAAAGTGGAGATTAGAGCGTGTAAGCATGGGTGTAGAGTGAGAGAAACAGTGAGTGGTTTGAGGAAGGGGGAATCAGGACTGAGAAGAGCGAGGTGGAAGAGAGCGAAGGCGGTTTCCTCCGTGTAATAGGTTGTTGAGTGGCGTCGGATGAAGCGCCATTTCGCATTTATAATGAGAAGCCTTCCGTCAGTAATGGCGTATTACTCGAAAGAAAGGATCACACTCCGACACTAAGGATTCTACCCAAGACGTCTTCTCATAATTAATCGGACACTATATGAGAGTACATCAACCCAGCAGACTTACCTTATTTCTCAAACAACTGTGTAATTATTTAGAAGATACATACTATTAGATCATAAAATGGTGCTGACAAAACTTACAGGGAGAAGAAATTGAAAAATATGACATCAGACCAAAGGTGACGGCTAATTTAGCTCAAAACTCATACACGAAGGGGATCGTTGATTCATTGCAACTTTATATTTATTTAGAGAGGGAACATCTTACAATACTAATCCCAAATAAAACGTGAATAGTCCACGCTCAGGGCTAAGTACACGACGCTGGCGCACGGGACAGTCTAAAAGTTCGGGATGTGGAGGTGAGCTTAAATATATTTTTGCAATTTGCCACTAACATATGAAGGTATATTTTTTCATATAACATCGACCAGCATTCAAAATGGTGTCACAGAATGTGGCTGAAAATGAAGACTCCCGAAACTTCAAAAACCTTGGACATTTTTTTCACCCACTATTACTACTTCACCAAACTCATTTAATGAGGGGGATTAGGCAAGCTCTATTGAAATGTTCCTTCTTCATTACGAATCTATCAATATTCTGCAAAATATACGCTATTGAACCTGAATGAACTTCACTGCCTCGCTATTGGTGCGGTCGCAGTGGGGTAAGTAGGTTCGAGCAGTTCACGTTGCTCCGGGCAACGAGTTAACAACAACCGGCGAAAATTAGGGCGTGAGACGGGAAAACTGCCGACTCATGATGCGGTCGTTAATATCTCTGAACGTTTTCGGCGGCGACAGCGGAGAATGGCGACCTGGATCTCGAGAATGTTGACGAGTGCGAGCTTTTTCCGATTCGATTGGCGGATTAGTGAGTGGTCGTCATATCCGGATATCCGGGGGCGGAAGAATCGCCGCCGGAGTAGAGGTAGGAGGAGAGAGAGAGAGAGAGAGAGAGAGAGAGAGAGAGAAAACCACCGCCCGTTCAACACTTCGATACTTTCCCACTTGGATCGACTTTCATGGACCAGTGTCCTCTACCTTTCTCTCAAACATTTCGATTCGCGAATTTAATTGGTTGACCTGTAAAAGGTCAATACTTGACGGACTCGAACGACGCAACGAAATTCATTTGTAATCCGTATCGTCCAAATGCGAACCGGGTGACTGCATTTTTATCTTAAACCAAGTGTTTTGAAGATAATAAGCGGAATAGCATTGGTTGAAAAAAATGCTTTTCGCAACAGGAATGTCTTACTAACCAACTGACTTAGAAATTAAGAAGAAATCTGCCAAAAGAATTATTTCAAGCCTACCAACTTGTGGTGGTGAAACGTGAGCTTAAGGTGTTTGGGAAAAGAGATTAACTGGAAGCTGCGGAAATGTGGTTTTTGATGAAAATAAACAGAAAAATCTGGATTGAATAGAAAACGAAAGATGATGCGCCTAGAAAATAATCGAGAAAAGATGTCTAATCAACAAAATACCAAAACGGAGGTAACATTTATTGGGCAAGCAGTGAGACAAGGAAATCTTATTACTACACATCAGTAGAAAAACTTCTCGGGAAATGAAAAAGAGACGATAGAAATATTTCCGTTCATAGTAAAAGACCTCATGATAAAAATGGGCTGCCGCTCTCATGATGAGACGTAAATTCTCGCAAGGATAAGAGAACAACGGTTGAAGCCCTTAGAGATTGAAGATGAAGTGTTCTGCATCCTCATGGTGAGGGGGAGCTTCGGAACTTGTAGGTGCACACGGTTATGAGCGCAGCGACGCGGAACCAGACATCTTCTTCCTCCTCAATGTTTTCCCTTGGCTAAGAGGAGCATTTACCAAAAAATACCTCGGAGAAAAAAGTGATCTCCTACAACTTGAAGTGGTTTGAAGTCCATCATGTTGAGGTGCAAACCTTGATTCACTCCCGTGCCTCGTCTTTAATTTGGAGAATAAATCCAATCGGATACAACCGATTAATGTCCCGAATCTGACTTAATGTAAGTTAAAACTGTATTGATAATTTGAGTGCTTGCACCCTACCTAATTCAACTAGTCCATTCTTCTTTTTGGTTAACATACTTAATCCCCCATATTACTCTCAATGTTCGTACTCTGAATGTACGTAAAAACGTATTCTAATGTTTATTTTAAACGGATGGGGGGAATAACAGTTTTAATTACACTCACCACGGATAAATTTGGGAATAAGATAAGTTAAAAACTGTGATAGAGGGGAGAATGTTAGGCAAGCGAGGAAGGGGCAGGAATAGAAAAGGGATGTTGGACGGGATGAAGGGAGGGAGGAAGTATGCAGAATCGAAGTAGGGCTTATTGTAATGTGTGTCACTCAACCGTTTGGTAGCTTGCCTGCATCCAAAACCTACCCTAACCGGTACATTACCGATAGTAATCATACGTAAGTGACTGCTGCAAATGGAAATTGCGATAAAAATCAGGAGGCAAGGTAGTAAAATGCAACAAAATATACTCAAAACTCCAAGAAAGGTCAGTTATCGATATTCACTCACGGAAATACAACACACTGAGAATTATGGTAGATAAAGTTGCATAATTTTAAAGAGGAAAACTGAATAATATCCAGATTCGCAGAAGAAGATCGAAGAGATCTTCATACACTAACCTAAAGGAAGTCCATTAAGTATACCCATTCTCTCCAAGAAAGAAAAAACTGGATCTATCAATCCATTTCACACCAACGGTGAGATTAGCGCTCGCATTTGCTATCAGGTAATATTTTTTTCGAGAATCATTCTTTAATGAAAGAGCAAACCGTGGTTCCAGTGCCTCCACAAAAGCATTTTTCCCTCAAAATTAAATATAATATCATTTTCCGGTTTCGGAGCATTACGGTTTCTTTATTCACAGATATTTTTTCAAATTTTCACACGGGCCCGGGTTACGCGTGCGGCCCCGAACAAAATACGGTGACGCTGCCATTCATTAGATCTCGAAAATCCAAACAGATAGACATCTTTCATAACCCATCAAGGGGGGGAGCAAATTACTTTCCGGGCTGTACATCATGCACGAGAAGCCGTGGAATTTCTCAAAAACGGTCCCATCGCTATCTTTTGAGCACGCTTCGACTCGTGCGTGAGAGTCAAACGAAACAGGATGCAGTGACACACTGACAAAAATACCAAATGAAGGAAGAGACATACTTAAGAGGAAGTTAGGGAACGTCTCGTAGATTCTCAAACGAATTCCCTTACGTAAAAAATGACCAAAGAATATTAGAATACCCGGAATTCAAAATTCTTGGCGGGATGATGATTTGCAAGGACAGTAGGGAATCGCTGCTTGTTTCTTCAGCCTTAATTACGTTTCTAAGTCTATGAGATTTCATTTAATTTCATCAGTGACTACTAACAATGAACAATGCATTGCGGTGTGGAAGACCTTTGCTCTGCGATCTTAAGGTTTTCGGCCTTGATCGCAGAAATAGGTGCTTGAGTTTACGTGTGCGTGTCAGTACCGGCAATGTCTTTAGCCTTATTCTTATGTACCTTACTTAAAGGATACCTCCGTCGAGTGGGAACCTCTGGATAAATTGCCAATTGTCAATGCCACGAAAGCGTAGGATGGGGATGAAACTCGAAACATTAATTTTCTTCGAGGGAAGACTCCTACCTCTCTTCTAACGGATACCTTATGAAAATTTCTAGCGCATTCAAAATGACAAAGTATACATTTTATCGAAGAAATGTCTTAAACTTTTGCCCTTGGAGATTTTTATGTCGCCCATATGGAAATGCATGCACCTTTTTGCAAGTCCTCCTAACTGAAATGAAGGGCTATGTCAACGTGAACTCACTTGGTTAATAAGTCAACTTTAAGCAAGTAAAAAGAAAGATAAATGGAGGCCAGCGTGATAGAGAAAGAGGCTAGTTCAGGTTACATCCCATCTCTTTTATAAGAACCCCTCTAAATTGCAGACACTCTTGAGGACAGATAAATAGTGAAAGGGTAGAGGCCATCTTTGAAATAATGTGGTAATTAATCCGCAATTAGTTTTTGTAACTTATTGCAAGGAAAATTTCCGAGGAGTGTAACCGAGGCAATCAGCCATGTTTGTTAGTGGAAGTTTTTTCACCTTCGCAGTGGAGAGGTAAACCAACGTAAACTTCATTATTTTTCATTGCTACGAAAGATATAAATTTCAACAAATAAACGAACCATTTTATGCATATGTAAGTCCTAATAATCAAAACACGTAGTGGATGTGCATACTAACTTGGAATACTTATTTTTCATATATTTACGGATCATACATAAAAACATATTTTCAAATCCCTTCCGGAGATCAAGGGGAGCAAGAAAAAACGAAGCAAAATATTCCCCTTTTGGCGTTTACCAAACTCAAATCGTTCGGCAGGCAGATAATCCCCGACAGAGTTTGCGGCAAGGGAATCGAGCGCGGATGAACACCCACTGATTCCGAGGGACGCAGAGCGATGGTGATCGATCGCTCGTTCCGACCTCTCCCTGGCAGACGGGGGGGGAGGAGGGATTGGGTGTCTGCGGTCGACATGGACCGGCGGGAGGCATTAGTAACGCTTTCCCGCAGGATGGTTGTGCAATTGCTTGATTCTGCGGAGGGATGATGAGTGGGGAACGGTGGACTTTTTTCCGCATCCTTTTATGCATGCACCTACTGGAATGCTAACCACAAAAAATAAAACGAAATGTCCAGCACGGAACTGACACAACCGACGCCAACACAAGGAAGGAAAGGTAATATTATTTTGATTTTCTGCAATCCCATATTGGGTGTACACGACCTGTGAGGTTAGGAGATAAGCGCAGATATAAGGCTAGTGGATTATGTGCTTTCACGGCGATTTGGCGATGCTAAGATGGCTTTCTAGTGTGGTCGCGAAGAGAAGATGATGCATAAGGCGCAAACCATATGATTCTTTACGCTCGAAAGACAAATCAGTGAGAAGCTCGCGGGGGTTACAGGAGGCTAAAAGAAAAGGGTCAACGGGGTAAACACGCGGGTAAGTTCTAGATGTGGTGGAGAGGGGGAAGAAGTTGCGAGAGATAATTCGAAGTTATAACAGAATTGGACGGAGGGGATATTGAGAGGGAGTACTGGAGGTTGTGATAGAAGGGAGAATGCTACGCAACGGGGAAGAGGAGGAAATTAAAGACTATTTTGAACTATCCGAAGAAGGGTAGAATTTACGATGAATTCAATGCAAAAACAATAAGCCGACAAGTGTTTATGGCGCGTTGAAGTGTTTTAGAACCGCACAATGATGACCAATTCCTCATGGGATTCGTCTAAAACCTTCAAAATGGTAGACCAATTTTCACAGCATATGTTACGTGGTAGGCATAAATATGGAATATGAATACAATAATAACGGAAAAGTGTGATTGCGGGAATAATTCTTCCGCCGTCTTTTTAACACCATTTACGTTCCAAAAAAACTGCGGGAGATGTCGAAACAGTAACTATTAACGGAGTCATCCGCTAATGTGCAATTCAATGCAACATTTTCAGAGTGTAAAAATCATTCCCCTTGAATGGTATTCGAACCCAGATCCCTCAATATCCGGTCAAGTGCTTTAGCCAGTTAAGCTAGCGAGGCGTCCTCTTAAGCTCTGAAATTTTGGGGCTTATAAAGGAACAAGATGTTGTGACGAAATACCGTATATACAATATCACAGGCATTCGTAGTCGTGCGCGACGCGCCACAATCCACGAGGTCGAAGCCAACTTTTAAACACTAATGCTGTTTATACCTTAAGAGTTTAAGAGGACGCCTCGATAGCTTAACTGACTAAAGCAATCGACCGGATATTGAGGGATCTGGGTTCGAATCCCAGTCAAGGTGAACGATTTTTACACTCTGAAAATATTGCACCATTTACGTTACTCGTACATTCCTGAGGATGAATCATCGTACTTCACACGGAAGCATTACATCATGGAAAAAGCAAAATCTTTCCTTTTCGACAGGACTAGTTCATTTTGGTTTTTTTTCAAGTGCCAGTGAAAATAACTGGCCCGCAATTTCTCACTCCTTCCCATCTTTTCCTTTCCTACAACGTGAACCCAGAAGTATCATGAAAATAAACAGAAAATCATGAAAAATAGAATCAAAACGTCAAAGGCTAACTTGTTCACCTTTTGGATATATATTTAGACTATTTACTGTTTACTACCTAAATAAAATAATTTTTTTCAACAAGTTTGACTGTTTCAGGCTATTTTTCCAGAAGTTTCAGGTTCTCTTTCCTGAAAGGGTGAAGGTCATTGTATCTGAACCACTGAGAACAAATTATTTTATACGTGCCTGAGACAAAAGATTTAAAAAAAAACTTTTTTTAAAACTTGAATGTACGCACCCCTATATTCTCCCATCAGGGAGAACCCTAACAGTGTCTGTCCATTTCTTCGCCTTGGCGTCATCTTTCAATGCCTCTTGCGTCATGCATAGCAAACGAGGAATACCACTGATATTGATTTCAATCCGAAAAACTTGACTCTTCACAAGAGACCACCACAAGCTATCGCGATACATTTTCCTTTGCCCATTCTGTTTTCCCTCGTGCTTCCTTTCTCCGCCTATTTCTCGTAAAACTTCTTCGGTCAGTCACTTGATCCATCTATCTGACCTTCATCTAGTAGCAGACCCACTAGCAAGTCCCTAAGAGGATGTTACTCTGCGGGTCACATTTCCCCATCTTCTCCTCCCACTTGCAACTAACACCCTTCCCCCTCGGCCATCTGTATTTCCGCCATCCTTTCTTCTCTCCCTGCCTTTCGAACATGGCCGAGGGAGATGCCACATGGTGGAATAGCCCACCCAACAAACAGGACGTACTTCATTACCCTCTACCACAAAGTTAGAATATGGCTGCCCGTTTGTATAGCCCGTTCGCGTTTTCCTGACCGATGAAGCCTCATGAGTGAGAAAATAACTTTTAATCCTCATTTTTTCTATCATTTTGGTGGGGCGTTCTAGGCGCCGAGGTGAATCTCCATTTCAAAAATCAAGGAAAAAATTTTCCTTCACGTTAGGTTAACAAAAGAACTGAAAATATTCAATACGAACCCCGTATTTTTTATCGTAAATAGTGTTTCTGCAAACAATAATGGTATTAGTTTTACAATTTAAAACCTCTTTATTGGTCATTACGGTAGTTTTGCCCTCACGCTATTCCTTCAAATTGAAAATATAGCATTCTTTCGTTTTGAAAGCAGTCTTTGAAAGCTTCCTTCCTAAACTCTTGAAAGCTTTTGCGTCAGGTTCACGCTAAACTAAAAATCGCCAATAAATAATAAGCAGATTATCTTGAACGTCCGTGGCCGAACTAATCGCGTGGGGAGGCAGCGGATCAGGTGTCTCCATTCCGGGGGGGGGGGAGCGGCAGTGGAAATGAATGCAATCCCCCCCGACATTCCATCGGGGGACGCTGCTGACCCAAGGCCGCCGGCTGTAGCGACCGAGCCTCGCCCGCCGTGAAACGCGACCTTCTTGGGCTCGCGAGGAGGGCGGGAGAGCGAGGCGAGGAACCAATTCACTCGCTCGTTCTCCAGTTCCCAAAACTCATTCGCTTCCGGAACAAATCTTTCTTCCCGCTAAAGAGGAGGCCCAAGTGGGCGGCCAGCGGGGACCTTCCTCATCACGCCTCGCAACTCCCAACCTCCTTCCCCTCCATCTTTTCTTTCATGTCCGCCGCTCTTTAGGGATAGCGAGGGCGAGGAGTGGACGAGGACGCGCGCGCGCCCTTTGCCTGTGCTCGCCTTTCATTTTAAAACCGAATCCCTCCCTTACCTCTCCCCCACTTAGTCCTCCTCCGCCATCTTTCCAACCCGCGATGGAAGCGGTGACGCGCGGGGCAATAAAATTCCCTCCCGCCCTCCTACTCCCACTCTATCTCCAAATGCTTCTTTTTTTAATGTGCTTTAGTAATGACGGCCGTTGAAATCACTCAGGCCAAATGAGTGTTTCAACGGCCGACCTCAGGGGTCCAGCGGGCGCGGAGGGTGTGTTTATTGGGGGTGGTGGGGTCGAGGGGACGGGTGGTGGAAGTGAGAGGCGGAGAGAGGCGAGGAGTGGGCTGGGGGAGCTATAGTTAGGGGGCGGGGGAGATTTTGGGAGAGGGTAATAATAATTTGAGTGGAGGCGGCCGACCAACTTTGCCACCTCCTCCCGCGTTTTGGATCGGGAAAATTGGTCGCGCGGATTCTTTTTACCGAGCCTTTGATTCTCTCACCGTCTTTTCGAGTTAATTCAACCCGAGATTTACGAAGCTACCCGAACCGTTCCATGGTATTTCACTAGTAAATTCGCACTTTTCAAAGATAAATCTTTACCTAGAGAGGGTTATCGCAGTACCAGTGTAGTACTACAACCCCCAGTGATGGACGTGTATCTACGTCTTAAGCAATTTATGTTGCAGAATTTCAGACGATATGTAAAGAAGTTTGAAAATTTTCAATTTTCACAACCCTAGTTTTTCCAAATTTACATTCTATTACACCGATTTTCCCAAGTTATGGTGGTATTATATATAGCAGCAACACAGTCTTTAACTTTCCCTCAATCAAGTGGAATGACTCCACTATTTCATTTATTTAAGTACTGAGTAACCCTCATTCTTCCTAGCACTTGTAGACCGAACTTAGTGTCAAATATCACAGAGAAACTTGACCATTCAATATTAAATAAATCCTAGATATATTTGTGTTATGTTCAACGACTGAGAAGCAATTGAAATATAAATTTTAGATCTTAATTCAGTATTTCATTTTTGAGATTCCGAGAATTAGCAACACATTTCCCCGAATTTACAATTCGAGAATTTGTTACTGTTTATACGAAATTCGAAATGCGATTACAACACATATACATATATGATTTATGCTCTTCAGGTTTAAATCTTCGCAAGATTTATAAAGACTTGCATATATGCTGATGTTATGGTATGCTATGCGCACGAGTTATTGCAACAGACACGCTCTCCATATAGTTATTCGTAAAAAAATTAGTAGTGGTATCATTCAACGTACTTTAGCACACACTGATTTTTTCAAGATCACTGGGAATGGTAAATACCGGTCTTATCCGAAACAATAGTTCCTCAAGCCGATATTTCGACTCATAATTCTCATATGGATAATGCCATTAAAGTTTCCGCAAAATTAAACGGAAAAGAACCAAAACCGAGAAGACGTGGTGAGACAGTTTCAACGGCTAATGATGGTTTTTAATCCTCAATAGCTTTTTATTAACAAAAACGAAACCAAATAACAATTGGAACGATTCCGTTTACCTTATCTGGAAAGGATCTAACAGCCTTTGGCGAAGTTAAGTAAGAATGAGAATAGAACCTGTTCAAATAAGTGCCATAGATGTCACCAGAAGGTGGTGCGAACTGAAAATTTTCCATATTTGTAAAAGGTCGAGTTCTTATGAGGGAAGTGACTTCCGCTTGCTTACATTCAACGAGTCAAGGAGAAGAAACTGTTTGCACATCAATTAAGTGGATGGAGACAAGGAAGGTGCTAAGTGTTTAAGTAATTGACGTTCTGGGATTCTCCATAAACGGACACTGAATTCATTAACTTGGCAGTGCTTCGGATGGGTTGTCGCAATCCACGTCTCCTCCTATCCATTTACATAATCAGCTCTCCATACGAATCTGGTGGCACATATGCATTGACGAGTAAAAATTCTATAAATTCGGAGATTAAAAAAAAATATTTTCTTTTAACGCATGGGAATATTAACTTACCCGACTAAAAAAAGAACGGCTGGCGCCAATTAGCTTTCCTTTGCAAATTTCCAAATAGCAAATACATGATACGTGTGATTCAGTTCGGATATATTGCTACTGATTCATTTTGAAGGCATTAAAATTATCAATGGCACTTGACTGATACTTAATCAAACGGATGAAATATTATTGTTTCTACAGAACGTAAAATTTGTCAGTAGAGATGAAGGTATAAGGTGGAGAAAAATGAGGTTTAATTCATTCACTAAAGCGACAAAATTTTCAATGATGTAGAGATCTACTATCCATCTTCAACTTAAAAAAATTTTATCTCACCTCAGTGCGTTACTGCATAAGGAAAAGAGCTGGGGGATAAACTTTAATAAAAACAAGTCGGGTATCAGCATTTTGTTACATCCGATTATTTTACAACACCGTCCATACCGCTCAATAAAGTGTGTCGAAGTTATTATTCTACAAGTATTAAAATACATTCTCAATATCGATCCAGTTGACTGAAAAACCAAATATCGATACGGGCACAGCAAACCGTCGTCTCACCCTGAACGAGAGGTACCAGAGAGGTATGGGGCGTATCGATGCATGGATATTTAATAGTAGGGGTACATACCTCTTTCCCCCCCTTCCCCGAGGAAGAACATCTCCCTTCCCATTCCTCTACCGTATCGGAGGACCCATCTCCCAACCCGCAACGAGCGACCACGCAAGCAAAGGAGTCTCTCCCTCCCCCGTCTTCCTTCCCTCCGGGACGGCCAGGAAGGCGCTGGGAGCTCTCCCGGAACGCGAATGGTGGCATTAATCAATCTATCACACTTGTCACCCGCTCCTCGTAATCCCACTTTTATTTCCGATTCCCCGAACACGCGGCGCTAGGCGGTCGACGCCTCCCGAGTATAAAAAGGGAATGAAAAGCAAAGGGAACGAGAAGTGTATCGCGGAGGGGCATCTGATCGACGAAATGCGTTTAAAAGGCCTCCTTAAGGAGCAGTCAAGCACGAAGGGCTCACGGGAGAGAAGAGACCTTCCAGAGGCGGGACTCTGGGACGGGAGAGATTAACACGCCGACGGCTGAAGACACCAGAGAGCCATATATTTTATTCATCCGCCGGATTCCTTTCGTGCGAGAAAAGCATTCAAGAACAGCAACGCCCCTCTCACGTGATAGCCCTAAAGAGCTACCTCCCTCACATGGCCACCTCCGGAATGAGATAACGATTTATATTAGAATGAAGCGAAGGAAATATACACCCTTTCCTCAGCGACGAATGAATAAATGAACATAGAGAAAGTTCATAGGAAGAAAATAAATAGGTACGAAACACGTACCACTGTATTTATAATCCTTGTGACAGGAGAGAACGCCATCGGCTCCACTTGCGGATAAAGCCGATAACTCGATGAATTATTTTAGGAAATGTACCTATGCGTTACTATAATATATTGGTTTTCATACCATTTCAGTTCATCTTCGTGTTACAGTTTCAAGCCAGTATAAGTTTGATAATTGGATTCGTTATAATGCACGATGTTGCGCTTATCGAAGACCATAGCCGATGGAAATATTGAAAGGGAGGGAATTACAGAGGAATTCCAAGGATGAAGTAGGAGTCGTGGTCGATGGAAGATGGCAGCGAATGAAGAGATTGGCAGGGAACAGGAATTCTCCTTTCTGGAGAGCGATTAACAAGCCAATCCTCGCATTGATAACCCGTGATGATGCTCTTAACATTGAAACTCAACATTCACGAATCCCATCGGAAACGTGTTTTAAGGCGTTCGAGATTGAACACGCGGGTTATTTACTTGCGGTGGCGGAGGTTTCATAGACCTTCTGACCCTGTAATAGGGTACGAACTTGAAAGGACAAATGTTGAGGACAGATATAGACAATAGGGTGTCCATCCCATTCCATTCGACTTTCCTCCAAGTCACCAAAAATGCCCAAATCTTAATTGCGTTATTTTAGGGACCATCAATTGTCAAGTGCCCTAAATAGTATGAAACTAACGAATATTATTCTAACTTACCTATCGGTGTGTTTTACACTACATTGCAAGGCTCCATCTACTTGAAATATCTATGTAGTAAACAGAAGACTAGGTTAATGCGTACACCGTTTCTGTCAATGGCTGCGGTTTCAACGACACAGCTACACTGAATAATGAAGAAGTATTTTACCTTGACCATCATCGCTGAGTTTGACAAAAACGAAATTCGTTTGGAAAACAGCCATGCATATTCCTTATTAATTGCTCTTTGAACTACTAACTAATTTGAAAGCATCTTGATTGGCGACGGGATGTTGAAAACTGTAGCAGAGGGGAGGCAATTAGGCAAGCGAGGAAGGGGTAGGAATATGATATGGCACTAGGACAATAGGACAGGGCATAGGACAACCAAGGGGTAGAATATATGCGGAATTGAAGAAGGGATTATTGTCGTGCGCGAGGTTGAAAAATGTAGGCGTCATTTCAATGGCATCGGGCTCAACCTTATGAACATTCATCTTGAGAGATAAGACTAATTTCGTAAATTGAATCCGGTGGGCATTGATAATTTTTTGTGAATATACATAGTTTGTCTTATTCCTCAGATGTAGGCGTGTTCAGCTTTGGGTCCATCCAAAACCTACCGTAGACGGTAAACCCCAGCAAATTAAATACTACCGACGCTGAATCTTTTCCCAACTCTTGAAACAGCCGCGATTCTAATCTCTATAACGCTACTGGTATAAATAAAATAACTCACACATGATTACTCTGCTTGTAGGCACAAGCATAAGGACAACTTAAAGAGCCATGAAGGAAATACTTAGTTTTCTTATCATGAAAAAATTTTATAAACATTGAAATCTAAATTATTATTCCCTCGAAACCAAAGGGAAATTGCCTGAGGAGGAGCTGGTTTATTTTGTGAAAGGAAGAGCTATCACCCATCATCATTCCTCACGTTTCAGAAGCATCTCCCGGTTTGGGGGAGAAAATTTTTCCATCCTTGGGGTATTTTTACTCTCTTCAACCTCCAGCTATTCGGAATTTGTCTTCCTATCTTTTTTTTCCACCATGAGAATTCGACGGGAGTGCGCCATCTCTTCCTGGTAATCTTTGATGGAGAAAATATTCAAATTTCCCCACCCCCTCCAAGACTAATTAGTTCTCCATCGACAACAGCATCCGCAAGTCCATTCCTGAACATCAACGATTCTTTATATACTTAATTCTTCAGTCATTTCGGTGATAATCTTGGATATCTATTCATAGGCGGAGGGCAGTGGCGTGGTATGTGAAGCAGTAGTCGCTTCCGAAGAGGAGGCGGAGAAGAATCCAGTCTGCCGCCTGACGAGCGTGAGGCGAGCAGGAATTTTAAAAGAGCGCCCGGGAATCTCTCTCTTCTAGGGCGTGCACCATCAGGAGGGGCGGGGGCAGCCGAATTATAATGACGCGGGGAAATTAAAATGTGCCTTGGGAGGATGTGAGCGGGAAAACATGACCACGGAATCAATTTTGTTGGGTTCTCTGGAGCCTGTGAGTAACGGCTTCGTCTAATGTAAAAAAAACAAAGAAGTGAGATCAACGACCGAGGTATAGTTTAATCCGTGTGGTAATAACACTAATACTGCATTGGGGTGCAGACCGCACCGTTTCGGGTTGAGAGAATGGAAAGTCGTCCTGAGGCGTGAATTAACACCCCTAGCGCTTCTCTAGTCTTCTACGTACCCTTACGCACACGCTGGCATGACGTACGAACAGATAGGAACGGGTGGGGAATAAATACTGGAAGGTTTGTTACTCAGAGTCGCGATGTCACGCATCTCCCATTTGAGTAATTCACTCGTTTCATTTGAATCTCTGCTTCCGCTCGCACTCCGCTCGTTGACAACCCTCGTATGGGTTCACTCCGGCTCCCCCCTCCCCCTGGCCGCACAACCGCCTGACCCTGGCGAATACGTATTTACTTTCGCCCAGACGGAGGAACGAGGCTAAAGGTCGTTAGGGCACCGGCCATAAAGCATACACGTACAAACGAAAGGACTCTCAAGGGAATATAGCGTGCCTACCAGGAGTGCTTACGAGAGAGATGAAGGAAAGCAAACAAGCATTAAGCAAGCGATAGTTGGGGTGAGTTATTCACTTCTCCGCCCTCCGAATAAATGATTAATTCATTCACTTATTACATTGTGCTGAGGGTATAAAATATTCTCACAATTTCATTAACTATTGATCCATCAGCTCCCACGACAAACTTCTCACTACATAAATATATTTTTCATTGTATTTTAAGTATATATGCGTGTGGACATGCGGACTTGTTCAGTTGGCGTACTGACCGGAGGCCCCGGATTTGATTTCCGGAACCGTCTCTAGGCACAGCTTCAGCCGAGCAGTGTGATTTTTCGGGTACCAGAACTTCCTGGGAAGTCATAGCCGACACAGGGAAAGGATCTGCCCCCCTACCCAGCTTGCGTGTGAATTTTACACAGCGTTGGTGTAATGTAGTATTAGTATTGGGTGAATTCTACCATCACCTATCAAACCGGACTTCGGGTTGATTACTGTGTCCATGTAGTATGCATATAAAGGCTAGGATCAATTATCCTATCAGGAATGTTTGTGATAAATTATTATATTTATAGTACAGTTTTGTGTATGCTTCCATGAAGCGTTAATCAGGAAAAAATTGTTTAAAAATGCTATGAGAAGAGGAGGTAGCAATTTGATGAGCAAGCTTTGATGTGTAGGAATTGGGTTGGGAGAGACTTGATTCTCCGAAAGAGCAGACTTTGACAAGCCGCGAGCCGATAGTAGCACGGAGATTAATATATCGGGAATATAGAGAAATAATTGAGAAGCTCAGTTTAACCTTTTGTTGATTAATACTAGTCATGCGAATTGAACGCTGATGAAGACTAATTTTAGCCCCGCGTCACACTCACAAACGAGACCACAGTGGAAAGTGCAATTGATAGATGATCCGATCGACATGTAAGGAAATATTTTTTTCTAAGTGGAGGAAAGGACAAAAAAAAGTAGGAAACATCCCGTAAGACAAATTGAGCTTCATGATTGCAACTAATTAACAATTACTCCAACTTCGCTGGCTTGATTTACTACTCCGGTTTGCATGATACGATACAGATATAGATGTTCCACTTAAATAAAAATAGAATCAAGAAATAAGCTGTGGCGAGAAATGTTATTTGGAGGCAATAAAGTCGTGGTGACGCCTAAACCCAGAGTAGGTACTTATAAAATTCTCTTAAGCTGATTTGAACTTACAACTATATTTTGATATTTTCACGCTTAACTTTGCGAAAATCCAATCACTGAAGTAAAAAATTATGTATTTTTCCACTTTATTTTTCATTTGGTACAACTAGTTTTGACGCCGATGCGTCAGGGCAACTTTGTGGAAAATTTAGTGCAAAGATACATTTTCTTTTTTACTTCAGTGAACTAACAACACATAATTATGAATTATTATTTTTAAAACATTTATATATAATATATATATATATATATATTATTATTATTAAGTGATATTCTACAGTTTAGAGTAGAATTTCATGGACGCATACCGAAAATCGCCTCATTTCATAGCTACGTCTAACAAGACGCAATCTTACACCCAACGCCAAATTAAAACCGCCAATGTTGATTGAATAAATATTTTGGTGGAATTGTTAAACATCAAAATCGTACACGACGTCAAAAATGTCGGATACTACGAGGGTCATCCGGAAAGTAGTACCCGTTCGTGCCGCATGATGTGCTGACGACGCGAGTAGCCGCTGGACGAGGTCAGATAGCTTCAGTGGCTTGTCTGCCTTCTCTGAGCCAAGTTGCGTGACGCTAGCATTGCCTGTGTTGTTTCTGTGATTGTTTACAATGTTTAAAAAAATTGAGAACGCCGCCAGTTGTGAAGTGAGGGCAGTGATTAAATTCCTCAATGCAAGAAACGTTCGCCCATATGATATTCATCGCCAATTAAAGGAGGTGTATGGAGACAATGTAATGGACGAGTCGTCTGTTCGGCGGTGGTGTCGCAACTTCAACATGGGGAGGGGGAACACACACGACGATGAGCGTTCGGAGAGACCGTCTGTCATTACAGACCAACTGGTGAGCTCAGTTGACGAATTCGTGAGGAACGATCGGCGCGTCACAATTGATGACATCTGTGAGCATTTTCCCAATGTTTCTCGAACAATTGTTCATGAAATTGTTAAACACCATCTGCATTATGCAAAAATTTGTGCAAGATGGGTCCCTCGCGTATCTCAATGAGCTGGCGGCGAAGGACTATGCAGCAGGAATACAGAAACTTGTCACACGCTATGACAAATGCCTTAATTTGCTTGGAGATTATGTTGAGAAGTAGTTTAAAGTATCCTCTTTCAAATAAAATTTTTTATGTTTGTTAATATTTACTTTTGTGTCTTTATTTCACGAACGGGTACTACTTTCCGGATGACCCTCGTAGATTGATTCGGAACTTCTCTCTTCAATTCCTCATTATCCTGGGTTAAAAAAAGCACTTTTTTCCCAAGGGTCTCCCCTCTTTATCAGACACAGTCAGCTGGTAGATGCGGTTCAGTTACGCATTCAACACACGAAACACGAGTATTCCTTTCCATTACAGCAATACTCCCTGGTGTTCCCATCCGCCCACGGGGATTATTATAGTCGATTGTAGCAGTCTCGAGTTTTTTTTTCCTTTAGCAATAAATACCAAGGCATATATAAATGTTTGAACAGGTTTAACACACGTGGAGAGGAAGCTATTTTTTATTGTTGGCCACATCAGGTTTTCTTTTTTCTTTCCCTTCTGTTGAGGGCCAAGTTCAAGCCAGAGGTCAAACGCGTCTCCCTCGAGACGCTCCCGCCGTCCGCGATAATAGCTCACGATTAATCCCCGGTCAAACGCGCTCGCCGGCGACCCTTTCAACTTGCCCCGCCCCGCCCTCGACGATGCATGCATCCTGGAATTGGCCGTCGAAGTCGTCATTACGGACGCGGAGAAATTAGCAGAGCATGAATTGGAATCATTCAAAGCAGCAGTACGAACTGATTATTAATAGTCATGAGAGCTTTGATCAGTGGAGAAAATGCATCATTTCCAAACTCAAACAGCACGAATATGGGTGATGGATAATATATTTACTGGAAACTGACTGACAATGCTCAGCTCTTAAGCGATACAATATTTCCGGACGAATTTTATCGAAGAATAAATGTTTGCCAATCCTCTGCATAAATTTGACAAAAATACTGGACCCCTGGTACGACGTTTTCATATCACTGATATAAATTAATCAAGTCCATTATATTATTCATTGTTCTTTTATTTTCCTTCAGAGAGCATATTCGCTAAGAATAAATTGACAGCGCTGGATTTTACGCTGGGCAAAGATAAAATCTTAAGTAGTTTCAAATAGTATAAAGCGAGAAAATAAAATGGACAGAAAGGAAAACAAACGTTGGATTTCCACTCATGATGACGGAGGGGGGAAGGTTGGGAGAAATTAGATTAAGGCAGGACAAGTGGATGCAAGATACACTGAGCGTCAATGAGATGCTGAGAACTGCGAAATGGAGGGTCAATGTCTGAGAAAACGAGGTAAAGGGAAGATAATAATAATCAATGTGAATGAAATTGAGGAAGGTACAAAGTATGAAGAAAGAAAAACAGAATAATTGCAACATGCAGCAGTATGGGGTATACGGATTTTTGCTAGTAGTAGTTTTGAGAGGAGGCGACGGACAGCTAAGGTCATTTGCGCCATAGGGGATCGATAGGAAAGGATGAAGGGTGGAGAGAAACCCGGCGTCGGCATTAGCCTACTCTTTACGAAAGGCGCCAAGGGGTCCGCAGTTTAACGTTCCATCCGACGGACGGCATACTCACTCAAAGTGCCCTCCACAAAGCACCTCAAGTAGTGATCGAGATACCTTTGAAAAATATTCAACACCGCCGGGATTTGAACCCGCGCCCTCAGGGTGGGAAGCCAGTACGTTAACCCCCGCACCATCTCGATCCCCGGATTTCTGCTGTCATGCTATTTATGGATTAGGAGTACAGAAGTGTGTAGATCCGTTATCCATCAAAAACCTACCCTAACCTGGCAGACTGCAGCTTATATAATAAGTAACATATTTGTAGCGTGAGAAAAGTCTTTCATTGTCATAAGAAAATTCATTACATCTCTCTGCACATGTATTGATAACTTAGCGATGCCATTTTATTAATATGGTGAGGGGGTAAAGTTTATATGGTTTTAGGCTGAAATATGTGTAAGTTCACAATGGTGAACTGACGGACACTGTGTATTCTTCCAATAAAATTCAGCTCGAAGTACAAGTATTTGAAACGCATAGGCGTGCCAGAGGATTTTACTCCTATGCGTAGAAACTAGATTTATTCCTAATAAGATTTATGTTCAAGTACTCATTGGTTCTCTTACTTCGCCGCGATCAACACCGTTTGCTACATCGACACGTTCAGCAACAAACCTATTGTTCTCTCCCAAGTCGTGCTAGGGTTTAACGCCTCCCGATGAAGTGTGGGATTTGAATTATTCCGTCGGCGTTCGATTTGAAACTCGACCAATCAAGAAATTTCTCCACCCAAGTCTCGCGTTATCTTTAAATCGCTTCCTCATCCAAGTACACTGGTAAGTAAGGAGAGATCTCCATCGATCTCCGCAAGGTGTTTCTCTCATCTCCCCTCCCCTGAGCCATATCCGCCGGAGATCCGATCCGCTATCGCTGTACGTGCGAGGGTCACACCGGCGAAAAACAATCCGGGAAAGCTCATAGCAAACTGTGGGAGTTTCAAAGAAACTCCCTCTCCGACGAAAGCAAGGAAAGTGTACGGGTGTAACCAGCGGACGACTGCTCTCCAATAGGAGAGACATGCAGCAAATGGAGAGGGGAGGTAAGAAGAAAACAAAAACATCACTTCGCCCGCACTCGCTCTAGCCGAGTGATACGGCATCCGACGCGAAAAGCAGACCTTCCGACCGGAGCGAACAAATACTCTCGGGAGATGAAATCTTCAAGCATACCTGTAGCTTCTAACCTGGACGACAGCGGTTCATCACGCTTCGTCACGTCATATCACAAGCATTAGTTTCTTACCCGAATAGAGTATAGTGTGGCATCTTCGCATTCCTGCTCGAATACTTTACACATACCGTAAGTGCGCAAGTATAGGTGTGGCGAATTCTCAGATACCTTCAGTTTCACTGACACATATAGTTATACGTCTTCAACGTAATAGTACATCATAATTTAAATTGTGGAGGCATAGATATTGAATTAAAATAGAATATGTGATGAAACTCATTTGTGTTTTTCATTATATTTTGACTCTTGCTGCAACTTATATAGATAATTGTTTGACCTCTGAATAACAATTTGCATGCATGAGGAATGATGCGAATATCTCAACAAGAAAATTAAGATAAAAATTTCAATTCATTATATTTATTATTTTGAATTGATAGCCACTTCATCATAAATTAAATAGCGTACCTGATTTCATACCTTCACATTTCCTTCAGTCGACCTTCAGGTTGATTACTGTGATGGATTGGAGCAATGTGCTTTTAGTTTTGGCACAACTACAGTCGTAACGCATTGTGTTCACAAACATGAATACTCCTACACATTAATTATTTTTCATATCAAAACTACTGCTTGAATTACAATATGCTAAATTCTATTGTGATCGTCTTCTTAAACTCTAAATAATCTTTTGAAGAAATTTTATTAAACTTATGGTACCTTTCCTTCAAAAAAAACAAAGATTATTCAAAATTTTACATTTAAAAACATATTTGCCTATTCGGTATGATTTTCCACGAAGAGCTATGTGCATAATGCACGCCTAATTACTTCAGTACATGTTTATAATGAGTCACGCATTAATATAATCATTTAAGAGGGTGCACACCGATTAAAATACGCGTTAAAGAAGTTAAAAAATGGCATGCCAATCGTTAAAGGTTTTTTCGTTCAATACTCCTGAGATTTGTTCATATGTCTTTCGTGTTTTATGATTCATCAATTTAGTTTGAGACGCTGGACATAGCGCGAATTTGAACAAAGATACGAGATGTATCGAATACGACATTAAAAATTAAATCTACAAAGTAATGCTCCCGCCGCATTATGGATTTCATTCCAATGGGAAACTATTCAATCCAACCGTAAAAGATTAAAAAAAAAAATTAGGAATCAAACATTGGCATCATAAAAGCCTTGCCGGATACAACTTTAACATCAGGGTGCGAGCTTCGCCTAATCCATATTCAGCAACGACGCCTCGCATTCAGTCATGGATTTCGTTAACTTGGCCTTTTCACAAGGAACAAGGAACAGGTGAACGAAAAAAAATAGATGAAGAATAAAAGCATGAAAAAATTCAATCGCGAATTATTTTTCTCTCCTTTCCTAACAGATGAAGGCACTGGCAGTGAGAAATAAATATTTTATTCACACTTCGTCTTCGAAAGTTTTCATGCCCAATGTAGTGCTGTTTTGTATTGAATCGGAAACCTGGTTGCTGAGGCAAGTTCATAAGAAGTATAACTGATGCTTTCGAGATACGTAAAGGCGTGGAGAAGAATGGAAAAATTAAAATTGGGAAAAAAAGAAAATTCCAAAGGCTAGCCAAGAGTGCACACATAGAGACAATTGGATGCTAAACGTGAAGCATTTTGGCTGGAATTAAGGGTTTGGTAGAATTCAGAGTTGAAAAAACTAATTATTTTAATATGGAGCTTAAGGGCTTTCATAAGTATAAATTGCAGCAATGCGTACTGCCTGGTCACATCGAACATCCTTTCATTACCCGGTGGACTACTGTTGATAATAAATTAAAGAGTTTATTTCTTCCGAGAACTCCGACGTTCGTTCCGACAACATCTGAGACGAATCGTAGTTAAAAAAAAAACGTGGATCACTTCTACAAAACCGCATCAGAATATTCCGCTTGGCGGGAAGGACGACTTCCATGGCCGCAAATTTCGCGCCGTCGGTCGCATGGGCGATCGAAATCCGGCGTCGCCCGAACAGCATTTCGCACCCACCAAGATAGATTGCCGCGAGTTTTTCACTCTCACCCCTCCTTCCCACCTAACCCCCTCCACCCCCCTCTTTGGAATGATCTACCGTCCTCCGCATCCTTTTTATTACCCCTTCAACATTCCAAGAAGACGACGACAATCACTGAAATCTCCCCGGGCGTGAATAAAGGTGGTTTTATCTAAAGATTAAAAAAAAACTATGGATGCGACCGCGCTTCGGTAAGAATTTACAGTGGGAGGGAGGGGGGGGGAAGGAGAGAAAGGGGGAGTTGGAGGGAATAGGGTATTGATGGGGTTGTGGGGGCTAGAAGATATCATCCTCCCCCCCTTATGTTTTTATATTTAAATCCTCACTGGAGGATGGAGAGTGTGTAGGGAAGAATGGGAGGACGGCGGATGAATCGTGGCGTGTGGAGTGGTGCAGGTAGGCAATGGTGGGCGAGAGGAGGCGGGGGAAGGGGGACGAGGAGAGAGAGGATGGGTGGCAGAAGAGGGGGTCAAGACGGGGAGGAGTCATTTTCAAGGCAATCAAGTGATGTGGATCCGAAGTCCGCCCGGGGCTAAGACACGTCCATCTAAGGCACAGTGGGAGAGCCCGCACGCTCATGGGGAGAGAGTTTTTAAAGCTCCAGTGCGAGGGGCAGGCGGCCATGTTAATAAGGTTCTCAGAGGGCGCGCACCGAAGGAGGAGATGCTCACCTACGATACGCAATGGGGAGGGGGTGAAGGAATGAAGAAAGCGGGCGGGGTGGTCGGCCGGGTTGCTCCCGACGCGGTATGCAAAGCACACGGCGGGGGAGGAGATGGTGGGGGGCGTGGGGAACGGAGAGAGAGACCCCGTCTAACCCCACACTTCACCCTCTTCGTCCCCGACTCTCTCTCACTGCCTTTTCGGAAAACGTTGTGTACTTCTTACAAAGTGACCAGTGACCACTTTCGGTCTTGACTGAATCGGTTCGCTTTGTCAATTCGTTAGCCAGCGTCCACAACTGCGGAAAATTGATGAGGTCGTGATAACATACAAGTTCTGTCCCAAAAGAAGTATGACTTATTTTTCCCGGATGGACGGACGGACGGGTGGCGGTTTCTCTGGCTGGGTTCAAGGGAGGGGAGTCTCGGGAAAGGCTGGAGGCCGGTGGCAGTTGGCTCCCAGCCTTCAAAAAGGGCGGATCTTTCGTTTTCGAAACATATATAACGTGACCTCGTTACGCTCCGTATGAATCGTTTGTTGGAACAGCACTATGCCATCAAATTTTGCGTGAAACTGGGAAAAATCGGGAAAGAGACTCATGAAATGCTAAAGGCAGGTTATGGTTTTAACGCCATGGGTATATAGGGCGTGTTTGAGTGGCACAAGTTGTTTCGGGAGGGTAGAGAAGATGTTGAAGACACCGAACTTTCATGACGCTTTTCATGACCTCAAAAAGTGACTAAAAACTTGCAAAAATGAAGGTCTTGTTGGACGGGGATCGCAAATTAAGTTTTCTCATAGTTTTTCATCGAATTGGTATTCCTAAAAATGATATGCAACGACTAGTGGCCGAAAACATGGGCATGAGAATGGTGCGCGCAAAGTTGGTGCCGCGAGTGCTCTCGGACGAACAAAAGGAAACTCGCACGCGGAGTCGCCAAGAGCTTCTAAACCACGTGAGTGAGGATCCAAAATTTTTAGAAATTGCTCCACCAGACTTCTTCCTCTGCCCCCGCCACAGATCCGTGGCGAAAGGACATCAAAATGGCTCGTTGGAATCGTTACATTAAGCCGTGGCGAAGGAGCTGCTTTCCAGAAGGTGTACGAGGCGTCGAAAACCCGCTGGCAACGGTGTGTGGACGCACAAGGGTGCTGCTTCGAAGATTTTTCAGTGAATGTAAGAATTGTAACAATAACTTTATTTTAATCGACACAGTCCTACTAATTTTAGGGCAGACCTTGTATTTCCGCATGCAGAAAAAAGCTGCCCATTTCGTAGAGAAACTTTATGAACGAAAACAGAACGTCACACTATTATTATTTTTTATTGGAAACCGTGGGTTTGGTAGACACCGGAAGCTGGGATATTACAACACATGACTTAAAACACATAACCAAACAGAAAACGCATGGGTTGATCACAATAATCAAACCTGGGCTTTGAATAAGGGAGGACGCAGATGGCCTAACACTTGACCCAAGAGCAACGACCGCGATGATAGTACATTATCAGGGAACAGTACCTTTCCGTGTGCCGCCTACGTTGTCCCAAGTTGATCATGTGGGTGCTCGAAAAGTCACGCAGCATTGGAGAAATTGAGGTATAGTCACCAGAGGCGTCATCCGAATCAGAACCCGGCTCATCCGCTCAGTAGTACAGGGCTCTACACACACTGGAATACCCAGTTCCTTTAACGTTGACCAGAGAAGGAATGGTTCCAGTCCCGAATATTGCAAGGAGAGACCAAAGAGAAAAGTCATACCGGCACTCTACTGCCAGATGGGCAGATCGACATACCTTGTTCCCTCGCACAATTTGTGCCCGCAACAGCAGGAGAGACAACGCGCGAATATTCCAAAAGCCGAAGATGAAATTGAGCGGAACAACACCAATCACCAATTTCACTGCGAACAATATTCTCCGGAGAGGTGGTTGGCATTAGAGGAGGCGCCCAACAGTTCAGGTCATTAACGCATTAGGGTATGTGGGTAATTCTGTGAGGGGTGGGAAGAATGGTGAAAGGATGTAGGGAAATAAAGCTGGCTTCAACATTAGCCTACTCTTAATAACGTGAGGCACCAAGGGGTGACACGATTTCAACGACCCATCCGAAATACCTAAATTATCTAATGAAATGATAAATGATCTCAAGTAATTCCGAGTAACGTGAAGGAAAAAATTAAAGTATTTTTGTTAAGGAAACGCGTAAAATATTGTAAAATGTCAAAATATCTAAGACTTTGAAGAAGTTTCGTAAGATAAGTTACGTATGCCTTTTCAAATATGATGTGATATTCAACTTTTCCGAGCCATTATTTACAACGAGATTTACCAAATGAGCCATGATGACCCACGTAAACAAGATTTTGATTGCGCCTTTTTTAATGAATTCCTAAAAACTGACGAATGTCCATACAGATACATATCACACATATCCTGTAATGTGATTTAAACTAATAATAAATGATATATCTCCTTTACTTTTTCCTTTTAACAACTATTAATCCAGTTAAGCTAAGTTTTTCCTTAACATGGACCAGCATATTCTTTTAATAATGGGCATGCCCTACAAAAAGAAGGATCGGATACTAAGATTGACGTTTTATGAATTATTCGACTCAATGTATTCCCTTTTTTATACATGTTATCCCGCTTCCTATTGCTTTTGTTGCAAACATTAATTATTTTACGATACCAAATCCTGAATTCTTAACACCGCAACCAAACATTTACTAGATCGCGTGAGAGTAAACCAAATTGATGATATCGTCATTTCTCGGCATTTCTCCTTTTCGATATTTTGTTTTTTAAGTGGGAATCGATTTCACCAATGGGCTTTGGTTATAGTAACTACCCTATCATCAACAGATGCGCATTTGCGATAAATTTAAATTGAAATGGATGAACTTTTTGCTTGATCCCACATGTAGATCTGATGGATCAGTGAAGTCACAGCTCTCAAGATTGATAATTTTAGTTTCCAAAGACAATTTAAGAGAAATCCGTATAATATTTACTAATTAATGACACAATATCTAATTATTACTGATGGGGATTTAAATTAATTTACGATGAGAAAAAGCGAAATTTCAGTTGACAAGAAAATCTTAGAAATACTCAAAAAAAGATCAGAGGCAAATATAAATAATCATGCATCCATTTCCCGCCAAGTAATTAAGAATCAATAATTACACAAGAAGTTAAAGGCAGCATCAAGACTCCTTGAAGGAGATATTTCCATCTAATCATGAGTGATCCAATAGACCCAATACAACTTGTTTTTCTATTAAGTACGTCTATGTTTTCCTATCTAAGGGGTTGCAAACTTTGCTGAGCGCGTTGGAAAATCGGTACTATAGGTATGGGACGAGAATAAATGTCATCAAAACAAATGGTACGGTTTTTGCGAAAAAGGAAGACTAAGTTAAAAGTTAAAATAGGAGGGCATAACCTAGAGTAGTTAGAACAGTTTACCTATCTTGCGAGTGCCCTAGACCAAAGGGGTCAAAATAGTACGGATATAAGGAGTAGAATTCCGTTAGAAAAAGAATCTTTCACAAAGAGGAAGGAATTGATGACAGGGATGTTGTGTAAGGATGTTAAGTAAAGCTCGTCAAAACTTTGACATGGGGCGTAGGCATGTACGGTGCGGAAACATGGTCACTAAAGCAGGATGATAGACGTAGATTGGAGGCTTTCATAATATGGGTTTGGAGAAGTATGGAGAAAATGAAATGGACAGAAAGGAAAACAAATGAAGAACTAGATATGGTGGGTGAGGAGAGAGAATTGTTGAGACAAATCATAAGCAGGCAGGAAAAATGGATGAAGGGCGCATTGATCGGTAGTGTGATGTCGAAGACTGCGATAGAGGGGAGAATGTTAGGCAAACGAGGAAAGGGCAAGAATAGGTTAGGGATGTTGGAGGGAATTTAGGGAGGAAGGAAATACACAGGGATAAAGATGGTCTTTTTGTAGAGTAGAATTTTGTATGCTAGGAGAAACAAAATATTTATTTCGCAGTTGTGTCCATACAAAACCTCCCTTAACCGCATATTAGTTATTAAAAAATACATAGTTGAAGTGGGAGACAGGAGAATTTTTTTAAGAATGACACCCACATTAAACAATTAAGTGTACACAAAAACAGAAAATCTCACGACAATTAGAATTTTCAATGACGCATTCGGCGGTAAAAAAATCCTTTCATTCATTCCTGTCACTGAAAAAGGTGGTCACGTCACCAACAATTCTAAACCTTTCGTGTTATCCTCATATACACACACTCACTATCTCCCTTTCTTGTCCACCGCTGGCGGGAAGCCGGACATCTCCTCTTCACGTCTAGATCCGTTGATGAATGAGGGATTACGACTGGCATGGCATTCAGAAAATGTCCATCGCGGCTCACGGAACACAAGGAGCGGCCGTTGGTACCCTTTCTCCAAACACCGCCGCCGAAAATGTCTCTGCTCGCCAAATCGGGACGACACTCTGCCGGGAATGCGTGTACGCACACTCTCGAGATTCTGTCTATCTCGTCACTGGACGAGAATGCCTCCACGTTCGCACCCATCTTCGCATGAGGCTCGAGGAAAATATTTGAGAAGCGATGATTAAAAGTAGGAGGGAGTTGACTCGTACTGGAATCTATTGGGAAGGCCAGATTTTAGGGGTCCTCTCACAACAGGTCACTATAGAAACTGCAATCGCTTCTCTTTTTTTTTACAGAAGGCTACCCGTAGGATTTTCATGGACAAAAAACCGAACAATGGTTCACTTCTAATCCCCACTATTAACATAGCAGTAATTACCACAACGGCATACATTTAAAAAAGCCATTTTAAAACACAACACACCTACTTTCTTACTCCTTTCCCTTGCATCCAACATGAAAGACTAACTTTCAAAGCAATGCAACCAATTTTGTTTAACGTGTAAAGGGACCATTCGTAATTTTTAATGGTCAACAATCTGCAATTAATGATTACCGGCTTTTTACATAATAATCGTAATTTTGACACCCTAACGTAAGATAAACGGTGAAACTATAGTTTATTCGCAGGCCCAATTAAAATTTATACAAAATATTACACTTTTCTAAAATATCACCTTTCATGAGGAATAGCCCCACAAATAAAAGGTTTCATCGCAATGAAATGGATGATGCTTCAAATAATAAATCCATCCCCATATTAATACAGCAAAAGTAAAACATAATGTTTAAATAAGTGAATTGATAATCTCTGGTCCACTGGATAGAGAATGAGAAAAAATAAGTCGATAATTCCTCATGATCTCTTTCACAAAAGGAATACTCTTCAGTGGTTTAATTAATCAATCATTCTTCAAAATATAATTTCGGCCATAGCCAGAGTATTTGTAAAAAATACATTTTAACTGGTTTCGACGAAAGGGTTTCTACAAAAAAAATACTAAGCTGTAATTTTTCCGCCATCCTGTTCTGTAGCACAAACTAAACTTTCACTTCATGACTTCTTCCGGAATATTTTCCTCAGAAGAAATAGGTAAGGTAAAAAACAATAGTCGCATAGACGAAACATACTTGATGTAAGGTATGCTACTGCATACAACTTATACTTTTCTAATTACCAATGTCATACGAGTGGATTCGATAATAATACAATTGAATCGTTTAAAAAACATACTGCTATGAATTACTATTGTTATTATTATTATATTTTACGCTCCCATCAACGTTTCCGATCATTCCCCCAGAGATACGTACATACACGTATCCGTGCGTTTCGATCGAGTAAGCTCACCCAAACCCATAAAATTCTAAAAATCAAACAAAAGCCATCCCGGAGATATATACTACACGGATCTTAGATGCTATCGTTTTACAGCATTTTAACAGAACTTTACGATCCATATCTTGCTCCGAAGTAATTCAAGCGCCCATAAAAACATGTCTATCTGCCCAACAAAATCTCTCCCTCCCTCGTGTTACGGCACGCCGACAGCCAAAAGAGTTGGGAATAATAAATTCCTTCTTCAGAGAGAGAGAGAGAGGGAGGGAGGGAGGGAGGAAGAGAGGAGAAGGCACCTTCAATGCTCCCGGAGTGTTTTTTTAACTGATCTACACGAAGATTTCGGTACTGCGGTCAAGTGGACAAGCGTCCCACCAGAGGGAAAGGATCTCCCCTTCCAGCGGATATGACCCCGAGGATTCATCCATCACACTCGCTTCAACATCTCGATGGTATAGACAAGAAATAAGAAATTCAACTCTTCCTTCAGGAGTGGGGAGGCAGAAAATGGCCGACTGGGTTTAGTTGAAACAGCATATGAGTATAAAATACGTCAGGGCGTCGTTCATTGTATCCCGTGGGCAGGAGCCATTCTCAACGATTCGCATAGGGAAGATCCCTGTTTTAAAAAAATGGCTTGGCAACCCAATGTAATAGACCTTTAGTCCTAGATGAGATTCAAAAGCGCGAAATATTTCAAACATTTATTTAAATGTTGCCATGTTTTACGGCGCAAATGGTTCCCTTCGATTTTCAACAGATCGTTCGAGAAATTATTTACAATCTAAATGGAGGATTTAAAATTAAAAATAGCTCATGATGCAGTTTTTACCTTGAAAGTGACTCTTACACGGACAATTGTAAATCAATATTTCTTAATGTAAACCATATTCTGGTAATGAGGCGGGGAACTTCAATATTTTAAGGTCATGCAGATATCTTGTCTGTTTGTAGAGGGGGAGTTTCAACTTCAGAACCTCTTTCGAGGGAAAAAATTTAAATCACTTTACTTCATTGAATAATGAAGACTTTTAAAAAGGAAACAGTTCGTAGATGAAGGAGGAGTATTCGTAGAGGAGAGGAGGACTAAGTAAAAACACAAAGAAAATATCCATTAGTAAATACATCGATTGATAACCAGCGTGGAGCTGCAGCTTTGGATTTGAAACCTATTCCTTGAGGCGAGAGGATGAGAAAGGTCCCGGGCTTTTGAGAAGCGCTGTAAACATGGTGGGAGTATCGCGAAATTTGCAGAAGGTGAAATCCGAAAATGGCAGAGAAAGCGGATGACGCAAGAAATGTTGAGAAGCAAGGTGTGAGGCCGTTAAAGCTGTGATAGAAGGACGTAGGATAAGAGTGACAGGGGATGGAATAGAAAATACTTCATACTGAGTATGAAGCATGAATGACTGAAAAGGGAAATAATATGATAGGCAAAAGAAGATTATTTTTACGCGAGCCTTAAATTATACACCTGCCGAATACATGCTGGGATCCGTTCATAACCTAATTTAAATAGATTAATTACCAATGCGGCACCTCACACCTCCTTTTTAGCACTCTTTTTCTCCCCTGTTGCCCTGATAAAACACACGAAGCATAGGAATTAACTACATGATTGCGTAATTCACGCATTAAGTGCAAAGACCCTGTCCCTCCACAATAATTTACCTTTATTTTGCGAGGAGAAGAACCATATAAAAGCTGACCAGGAGAAAGTAACCCAAGTATTCATAACTTTCGCGAAAATGCGAATAAAACCGAGATTTTTCAATCCATTTATGGTCGACATAATAATAATTTCCAAATTAACATGATATCCAATCGTTCGAAAGGATAACGAAAAATCATTTTTATTCCTCTTCAGTGGCCACAGGGAAAACAACTCTCGTTGCCCTCCATTAGTGCTCTGGATATTAAAAATGGCAGCGAACCGGAGTTCCCTTAAGCCCCCTCACTTACTGCATAATTCCTCCCTCGAATGATTACAATAATGATAGAGGTCTATCGTGAGGGGCGGTTACTCTTAACGTGTAATTGCCCTCCTTCCGGCGTCGAGACATCGACGGCGGTATGCGCACCCAATACGTATTCTTCTTTTGAGTGCAACCTTCCTGCTCACGCGCATTCACCAGAAGTGAGACATTTCACCCATTGACGATCCAGAAGTTAGATATGACGCAAATAAATTCACTCACTCCCGAAGCCGTAGGCTCACTGATCGCCAATTAGAATTACATGTAATAAGTTGATCTATACATGTATCAACAAAATGCATTTATTTCATAATAGTCAAATACTTCGCATGTATTTCCTATTCTAAACTTAATTCGGTTTGAATCCATCATTATACGGATAGTAAATGAAGGTTCTTTTTGCTTTTGGGATGCTACTGCGTCAATCATGATAATTGCTAATCGTTCTTCCTACACTGGTGAACACTGCGAATATCAGGGTTGAAGTCGACCACACTACACTCGCGATCCACAACAAACCACCGGGACTTCAACTCGGGCAATCTCAGGCGGAGAAGATGAACCCCGTGGAATCATCAACAGAGATGCGGAACATCCAATTAACACCCGTTCCTTCATTCACCAATGGACAGCGAAAGCTTTCAATTCAATGGATATGACAAGCCTCTCTGGCACCCTCAGCTGCACCCAAGCAATGTGATTTTTCGGAATATCTTCCAGGGATACCATAACCGGCAATGGGAAAGGTACTGGCCTCCCTATCCTGATGCATCTATTCCACACGTCATCGGGCTTAGTACTGGGTGAACTCTACCATCCCCTACCAAACCGACCTTAGGTTTGATAACTGTGTTTATGGTTATATATACATATATATATATATATATATATATATATATATGTATATATATTTCAAAAAATAAATATATATAATATTTATCTATATAAATATATATATAATATTTATATATATATATTTCTATATATAAATATATATATAAATATTATAATTAATTTATATATATAATATTTATGTATATATATTTTTTTTCTATACATAAAATATATATATATATATATATATATATATATATTTATATATATAAATATTATAATTATATATATATATATATACACACTATACCATCATCTACCAAACCGACCTTAGGGTTGATTACTGTGTTTATGGATCCAGCTACATGGTGCTACTAGCTTCTAATCGACAAAACTAAAGAGAACTTAGTCACATCAATTGTGAATTGACAAAGCCATCCTGCCATATGGATAGCGGTACACAAACATCACCAGTTGATATCATAATCACACTGAATTATTATCACCAAGTATCCAAAACCTTCCGAGATGCTATACTCACGATTGACGAGAAGTTACCGAGATAACAAGACTATTTACCACCCTTATTTGTTACTTTCAAGCTTCTCATTCCTTCCCTCGTCTCTCCCGGTGGTGGGGGACGCCTCACGCCGTCCCCTGCCTACAGCGGTGTGTCACATTTCCTACCTGTGGCTTGATGGGCGGAGACCTTGCTTTACTTGCATGTCCATGTAATTGTAGAATTTTCCCTTCTTAATTTTCAATTCTGCATTATCTGTCTTGGTATGATGGGGGCCAGTCGTATAAATGGCTTTGGTACATTTTAGTTCCCTTATTTCTTTTAAAAAATAACTAATTCATTGGGTGAATTAAGACTTGTTTTGAATTAAGTCTTCCTCCAGTCTGTTTACGAATTTTCACGTCATTTGAGGTTTTTTACTGAATATTTTCCCCTTCCTCTCCCATATCCTCCCTTAGCACTTTTTCCCACCTCGTGTTTGTACCCCCTGCCACACAACGTTTTTGGTGGATGACGGGAAATTTACGTTAGGTAAATTGAGAAATACCGGCTCAAGAATGTGACAGAGAGATGGCGTATACAATAATTCTTTCAATTTATGACATGCATGCATCGCGGTGCTTATTATTTTTTATTACTATTCAGTAGTCTACCAATTAAGGGTTGTTTCGGATGGAACTAGACCGAAGACTGATACACTTTTTAACCTCGACCTCTAAGACGCAACCTGACATTACCATAGACCCTTCAATACCGCATACTTTCTCCCTACCATGGTACCTGCCATTCATTCATACGTTCGTTTATTCTTTTGTCTCCAATCATATGCACTATCCAAACCGACTTTCCTTTTCCTCCCTCGCTTTCCTATCGGTCTCCCTCTATATGGCGGAGTCTTCAATATCTCACAGCCAATCAAAACGCTCTCTGCATCCACATTTCTTCTGCCCCCTTTGGATTTCTCCCAATACTCTCCTCTCGCCATCCTTAGCACTTCCTCGTTTTTTGTCCCTTCTGTCTACTTAACCTTCTCCATCCTTCTGCACACCCACATTTCAAAAGTCTCCAATATAATGCCGTCATACTGCATTAATGACCATGTTTCTGCACTGTACACAACCACGCTCCATTTCAAAGTTAGTCATTTCTTATGATAACGTTAGTCATTAGTCATTTCTTAGCGTCCTTACTCAGCGTCCCATTAATCAGTTTCCTCCTACTTTGGTCATCTTTGTCCAAAACACTTCCGAGATACGTGAGTTGCTCCACCTGATCTATTTTTTACTCTCCTATTTCAATTTTTAACTTTGCCTTCCCTTTCTCTAAAAATGCATAGCCTTTGCTTTGTTCAAATTGATTCTCACCGTTTACCTATCATATGGATTTTCCAATGTACTCAGTACTGATTGTAATCCTTGACTGACTGACAAACTAACACGGTACGTTTGTACGAAGGAAAAATTTAAATACTTCCTTGTTCACGCATTTGGCCGGCACGCATCTATTGAGTAATAGTAAAAGGTGGCAGGGGTATATGCCCACATGCTCACAACTCTCAACTGCTTACACTATTAAATAGTTTGCAACACTGTATTCCATTAAATTTTAGAACTTTGGCGTTGAAATAATTTTATCCCATTTTCTCAGGATATAGAACATTAAAGACTATTATTAAATGTTGCATAAGGCTGGACACAAAACTTGATGGTGTGTCGCTGTTCAAGCGAACACCATCAAGTTTTCGCCATGTAACAAAGTCAGAAAACACACTTCACGCTGAGGCATGTATTTCCACTCAAACTTCTCGGAGCAAACTGGCGACCGGCTGCGTTGGGAGGGCAGACCACCCACCACCATATTACCCGACCGGTTTCACCGCGTGGCCATGAATAGTCGCGTCAAAATTAAATCATGCTCATTACTTTCATAATGGACAGTGTATGTAGGTAATAATGGTGCATATGATCATGTATAATTTACATAGGACTCTCTGCCAATTTTTTTACCACCACTATAGTGTAAAAATTGAATCAATTTTGCAGCCACGGAGGATAATAGATAGGGATTCCAGGTATCATATTTTTCTTACAGCTCTTCAAGGGGAATATTCCAGAAACTCTGGCCAACATTCATGCACTCAGACATTGGACCAACGGCCATAAATACGCAAATGTGTTCAGTCTAGTCACAATGCGAACATTTGAACGTATCCCTTAAAAAAATCGTCCGTATCGGGTGAAACAAGTGATTTTTGTCGCGAACCCTGCAGGTGTCCGTTGCAAGTGAATCAGAAGTCACGGTAAAAAAAATTGAAGCTCTCCCCCCCTCCCCCTTGTGGAATGCGACCGACCGCAAGGGTATTTTAACTCCTTGGCCAGTATTACTATACTATTGAAATAAAGATGCCAGTGGCGGAGGATAAAAATCAGAGGCTACGTTTGGAGAAAGGAGAAAACAGGTTAAATCGCTACTGGAGGAGATGAGAACGCAAGATAATAGCAGCAGTCCCTTTCTTATCCCGCAGTGATCCAGAGCGGAGCTCAGAGGCGAATTGCCGATGTTCTCTATTTTCCCAACGAAGGATTTTTGTCCTCTGCGCGTAGACACAAAATCATATTGTGAAAAGAATCAAGCCTGAAGGGAAGGTTTAAAAAAAAAATGGAGACGATAAAGTAAGGGGAACGTCTTCATCGCCTCGGTAAGCGGGACTCCGAGGAACGATCTCGAGAAAGCCACGAGGGAGCCGCAGGAACGATTTGAATTTATACCGAGATGTTTTGCATATTTTACGAGGGAAACTTCCTTTCAGGGCGGAACTACGCGAAACCTTCGAAGGAACTGGACATGTGAACGGCGATAATGCGCATTCCTACCGTTCAGCCATCATAAACGAGAATGGGGCAAAGGTATTGATTTGGATTAAAACTGACCGCGCACACCTGTTCAATCCGCGCATTTATAAGTTGTCGTCCTTCATTATACTTGTGGGAATAAGTTGAGCGATGGACGGCACGACAAATACGAAAGATGAATGTCACGGAGCAAGTCACACCACGGATCTAGCTTCCAGATATTTCATCCACCTACCAAATACATATGGCTAAGGGAAAACATTTTCGAGTTGTGTTAAAAATATGAGGACATTATCTGACCGTAACCTGTGTTTACCTAAATGCCTCAAAAGTTCTTTTTCGGGGACGATCATAACGAATATAATATCTCCGAACACCAGGTGAAATTTTTAGGAAAAATATATTGAGAAACAAAGGGATTTTTCCCCGTCAAGATGTTTTCGTTATTGCCGTATGCTCAAGTTTATCATATGGTCATCACAAAAGAATCTGAAGGAACAGAAAAGTTGTCTTCGAATAAATAACGGTGGTACACAGACATACACAATTATATATATATATATATATATATATATATATATATATATATATATATATAACTTGGACATCAACAAACAATATAAGAGCACATTAAAGATCACTCACACGTTATTTCTTGATCATTTCGACGGAATTCAGCTCCGTCTTCATCGGAAGAGATAGAAGTAATGCTTCTAATTACTTCTAATTGAATTGTGTTATATTGTGCCGTCCCAATATTATATATATATATATATATATATATATATATATATATATATATATATACACACTCATTTATATAGAAACACATACAAGGAAAAGGGATAGGAACACACATAGAGGACAAACACAGGAGAGGTAGGGAAGGCGGAATCCAGCAGATCACGAATGCAAAAATATTTCCTAGACCGGGATTTGAACACCGGATCTTTCCCCTTGCCGGGCGGAGGCTCTTAACCACTTGAGCTATCCGGGAAACGTAATTTACACTGAAATCTGCAATGCTTTAAGCAACCAAGTGCCCCTATTCTTTGGCCAAGAGATGGCGTTAGGGAGCTGTTTCACCCACCAAAGGAGAAATAGACAAGACACAAAGGAAAGGATAGTAGTAAAGGAATCATACAACATCATATAGGATAAGAACAGTGCGTTTCGTGGCACGCATAGCCAGAAGAAGAGACGAGCCACATTGGCCTAATACAGATTCAAACACGAAATCCCGCCAAACGGCGAACAAATACTCATTTATATAGAAACACATACAAGGAAAAGGGATAGGAACACACATAAAGGACGAACACAGGAGAGGTGGGGAAGGCGGAATCCAGCAGATCACGATTGCGTGTATATATATATATATATATATATATATATATATATATATATATATATATATATATATATATATATATATATATATAAAACTGCGTGTGTGCATACACGAGAGAAAAAAATAAGGAGGTAGGAAGGGGCAGAGATATGATAGGGATGTCGGACGGAATGAAGGGAGGAAGGAAGTAAACGGAAATTAAGATGGACCTGTTGATGAGTAAAAAGTTAGGTTTTGTTGTTTTGTTAGGAGAAACATAGGAATTGCCGCTGTACTGTTTTGTAGCTTGGTAACGTGTCCAATACCTTACTTTAAAAGTTGATTACCGATTATATATATATACACATACATACTATGTATATTATCAGCCCAAATCTTTCATAAATCCTCCAGCAGGGCCGCGCCAGTCCGAGTTGAAATTTGCGATCACGCCAATGTCAAACTGTCTCCCTCCACTCATGGAGACAAAAGCAGTCACCTCGGCGAAGGAATATAAAATAATAATAATAAGAACCAAGAAATCCCTCCCAATTCTCGCGGAAAACTGGATTATGAACCCGTCTCATTTTACATGGACTTTCCTGCCTCCCAAAACCCCGCGACGAAATGGATAATACCCTCCCATAATCCCTGTCTTTCGATGAGTCAACCAGCCACCTAAATGTCGGACTGGAAAACCTTTCGGGAGGGTCGAAAATATACCAGGGGGAGTGAAAGATTGAGGGAAGAATTCGAGAAAAATAATAACCAAGGAGGAGGCTGAGGAAAAATAAAGAGGCCGTCAAGAGGAGTGAGTGTGAATTCCTTTTTTCTACGACGACGGTGAGAGAAATAGTGAAAGAAAAGAAAAAGTGCCCAGGCACTTCGACATTAAATGGCTCTGACAAGTCACTTAGCCGCTTCGCCCGATATGCTGTTTTAAAAGACGAGTGTCTCAACACTTTCGATAAGTCCGGTAAAAAAGGAATGTCCCTCCGATTCCTCTCTCGAGAAAACCGGAGAAGTGCGGACCGTCATAAATTTTTGGGTGAGTGTATCGACGAAATTTAATGTAAAAAATATTCCAAAGGTGCGAGACTTCCGGATTCCTGTGCTCTATTCGGATTGCTGTGGTCGAAGAGAGGAAAGGAAAATGCCGTCCATCTCTTATTTTATTCGCAATTACAGTTTTATTTCCCTGTTCCCGAGGAGTTTTATTGCGGGGAGGGAATGAGAAGGATGCAACCGGAATAAGTAGTGGCTTTAAGGAGTCAACTATTCACTCCTAAATTTGCAAAGTAACGGATTTAATTGCCACTTAAAAACTCCTTTGGCAGCGAATTCCTTCGTAAATGAGGTTCCGATACACGAGATTAATTATTTCACTTTCTCCTTATTCGGAGAGCCCCCATTCGGCATTCGTTGTCGTTCTATGTGAACAGATATGTAATGATTGGCACTAAATACTGCATTGGTGTTATCGACAGGTACAAATTACATATCAGGGGTATATTTTCCTAAACCTTTTCAATTATAAAGAATTGAATGTTTTAATGCGGAGAAAGAAAAATAAGAGTGTGTGAGGCGAACGTTACCAAACTCGAACTGTCCTACGTCAATGATTACTACTGCAGAGTTCACCAATTTTGTGATAGAATAAAAATTCCTAATAGATAAAAAAACTGGCTTTGACAGAACACTCTGGAATAGGTTTTTCAAAATGAGAATCATCACTGGTATTCTGCGTAGAGCGCCTTCGATGTTAATTACTTCAAAACTTCAAACTCCCAACCATGCTGACCGATGCATACAACATCACACACAATACAATGGATTTTGCAGGCAACATACCTTTCCAAGTTTCTCCACTTCATCTCTGGCGTACCAAAATAATATCCCGAGGTTTTCCGTAAAAAGTACAACTCTATAATTATGTTTTGGATATAATTTACTCTTTTTTTACGACAAATCCCTAATGGGACTTAATGTACACCATTGGAGTGTTTCCTGTATATGCTTTGGAAAATATTGCTTGGGGCAATTTTCCTCAGTTTTTCTTTACCATTGATTCCATTCATCTGATGGGGCAGCCTAGTTCGTTATAAATTATTTGATTGCGGTTACTTTTGAAAGCAAAATTTTTTTTCCAATGGTACGTTAACTAATCAATGCTTGAGCCAACATAACACTACTTGCCAATGTTGAGGATAATGTCCCATTTCAATGAAACGAAGCAATATATCATTAGTATTTCAATCCAAGGATTGATTTACTGCAGCCCTCCACTCTAGCCTATTTAATGTCAATGCCCTCAATCCTTGATACCCTCCCTGTTTTACGTCCTTCTTAATTTTTCCTAAGCGCATGTCTCTTGGTCTTCCACGTGGAATTTTCCCTTCTATTTTTCCTTCTATTATACTCTTAATCAATCAATTATGCCTCAATGTGTGTCCAATCCATCTATTTCTTCTTTGTCGAAGAAAATTCTCCCTATGTTCCTATCCTCATCGGCTCTTCTATTTACTTCCTCGTTCATTACTTTGTCTGTCCATTTAATCTCCGGCATTCTCCTCCAGCGCCATGTTTCAAAGGCTTCTATTCTTCTCTGCTCTACTTTTCCAATGTTCCAAGTCTCGGAACCATAGAGAGCCATGCTCCACACGAAAGTCTCGACGAATTGCTTCCTTGCTTCCAAGCCTTAGGTTCTTTTAACATAGTAATTGCCTCTTCTTCATGAATGCGTTCTTCGCTTGGGCTATTCTTTGCTTGATGCCGTTTGAACTACTTCTACCCCATGTTATGCTGCTTCTCAGGTAGACGAGGGATTCCACTTGCTCCAGTCGAAATAATCATATAAAAGACGCAACATTGATTTTTCGAACTCTCTTCGAAGTCCTTGGTGGCCAATCACCGATTTTGGGGATTCAAAGAAATAGAAGATAGGTCAATCGTCTCCTAGTTGCCGATAGTAGCTGTGATAAGGGTGGGCGACGAACAGCTGAATTAATCTGCGCCCCCAGGGATGGGTGGGTATAATTTGGAATGGAGGGGGGGGGGTGTTCAAGTAGTGGGAGAAGAAAGATTGAGAGACACCTGGCATTTGCCCTCTTACCATCTTAACGGATTCCCCACCCATGCTCCCAAAGGATTTATCGCCCCATCCGACGGATGGCATACTCCACTCACTTGAAGCGCTCTCTCCACATGGCACCAGCAAGTAGGATCCGGGATTACACAGAAAAAAACCTGCCACCACCGGGTTACGAACCCGCTCCCAAAGGGAAGAGAAGACAGTACACCACCGCCAACGCACCATTCCGATTCCCCCTCCCCGGTTGCTAAGCGACATCTTAGGCGACTTGAAGACCATGCGCTTCCACATACACGCACAAGACGAGTTTTTTAACGTAGGATATGCCTCGTAAGGATGCGGGATGAAATGGGAACGGAATGTGCGGAGACAAATGAAGAGCAGCCGACGTGCGTGCGAGTGGTTATGAAAGGAAAGGGGGAGGAAGGGGGTTAAGAGAGGTGAGAGGGTGATCTCGGAGAGATAAGAAGACAAAGGGTGGGGCGGGGGGCAAGTGGAGAGCAGCAAGATGGAACGTGTCCGCGCGTTATGAACGTGAACACACGCGGGAAGCACCTCTGACACCGCCATTTCCACCACCACAGACAAACACTCATACGCTCCACAACACTACCATGGAATGTCTAAAGATTGTGGTGGAGAGGGGAGGATGCTGGGTTTAGAGGGAGGAAAGGGACATTGGACGGAATGAAGGTAGGCAGAACTTACGTAGTGCGAAGACTGTTGAAGTTTTATTTAAGTATCATAACTCAGGGTGTTTATGGTAAGAGTTAATACCTACTTACTGTGCTTTTAATAGGGTCATGAGAAGATTAGCAGGGAATCATTCAAAAACTTACACTGACCAGTGAATTACGGCTTGCTTATTTACGAATTATATATTTATAATTTTTTGTCATAATCATTCCATTGGTGTCGCAAGAAAACTGAGGTCCCCAATACCTTTATGGAAGTTTTAGTCTTGTCCACTCTAGAAATAGGCACTACGGATCTGAATCACAATGGAAATATATGAAGGAGTGTATGCCTTGTGAAAAATTGATTAAGGGGTATATCGAGAAAGTAAGTATTAGATGCAGACGAAGAGACTCTGAAAAGACGAGGAATTACTACGAGACTCAGATGAAAACAGAATAGCAGTGCGAAACAGACGAAATAACTATACAAAGAAAAAGCAGTATTGGTGAGATTTGTAAAAGGGACTAATTTGACTAAGATAATTTAAAACAATGCTTGTTTTGACTTTGCCAATCCAGAAAGGGTAGGTCGCTAAGGGTGTGTATTTATTTGCGCAAGTACATTTGACGAATGTGGGAACAAGGAAGAACAATTTTAACGACGCAAGCCCTATGCATGTCAAATAATCAGTCTTCGACCCGCAGATCTGTTTGAGATACGCGAGGGCAGCGCTTAGGCTTGTCCATGCTAAGCCCTCCCTATACGGTGCGTGAAATTCGTGCATTAAGAGGGGTTTAACACCCTTTCCCTTTGCTGCCTAGTCTCTCCCAAAAGGAAAATTGACGGCCGAAAAAACCGATTTAACTAATCCTATTTGCTCGCAGACCGTGGCTGGCGAAGAAAACAACACGTAAAATCGCTCGAAGAACTTTAAATGAAATGTAAAATACCTGAAGTTCTTATTCAATGCTCTTGATTTCGAAGTCACCTAACAAGCCATGCGGCGGCTTCGAGCGTAATATGTGGACTTAGAAAAGTACCGAACAACGTTTTGCTATCTATGGACCCCACAAATGATATTTTTAGAACTTCTGGGCCTCATAACGAAAATTATGGGAAATATAGGATACACGTGCAACGCACATTTCAATTATTTTTCTACGTAAGTAGCTATAAAATAATGTAACTAAGAAATAGAAATGTTCAATCATAATAATCGGATTTTTTTAATTCAACAAGAAACAGAAATTACGGTGACAAATATTTCTGCAAATATACAAAGTTTAATCTTATTAAATTGGCTTTAGCACAGTAGGAATTAGCCAAGAGAAGAACATCTGATTTCGAGCCCGGGACCTTCTGTTCAATGGCTAAGCATCCACCCAATAAGCTGCCGATATTCCAGCATTAAAATCCCACGGCCAGAAAGAAAACCGCGAGGCGAAAGTTTGTAAGATGAGTGAGGGTGGGGCCTTCCCAGAAGGGGAGAGAAAGGGGGGAGTAGGGTAGCGAGAGAAGAGTTTTTGAGGGAGTTGGGGGGGGAGGGGTTGAAAGTAGCGAGAAAGGGGAGGGGAGGAGGAGGAGGGGATCGAGAAAATGGCGGTCTACGATATCAGCAATCAGCCTGTTTTTCTGTAATTGAATGGTATGCCTTTTAGGCTAATCTTGAGGATACTCCTTGGCCGAATAACAGCTTTCCCAGAGAGCCAGTGTTCCCGCCACTCGTATTATCATTCCAATGGGCAGTCATCCGATCTCTGGGAATCGGGGAAAAGTGAAAACGTTCGTAATTCTGGAATTCAATGGCTAAAGGGGCGCTCTGCAAGCGATAGTTTTACGTCACTCTAAGAGGACGGAGTGCCAAAGCAGCAATTGAGAGCCGACATAACTTACGTTTTCAACTTTCCCTGATTCTTAGCGAATGCCCATAGATTTATGGAAATTATCTTACATCCAACACAATGCGAATTAATCTAATTATTACTGGACATATTTGTTGTAATAAACAGCGTTGATGCAAACACACTTCGGATCAAACCCTCCGGTCAGATTTGAATTGAAATAGTGGAAAACTACAATTACTAACCCGAAGCTTGATTTGATGGGTGAAGGTACAAAAACCCAGTACTAAGTTCTATCTATACGACGTCTGATATTCACAAATAAATGTGCTAATAATGGGGGGTAGATCCTTTCCCTGTGCCGCCTATGGTTTCCCTGTTATATATGGTACCTTGGGTAAAATATCGAGCTGTCTGGTTGAAGCTGAGGATAACCTGAGACGTCAATCGGAATCGAACTCGGGCCCCTCAGTAGCCCTACGCCTTGCCTACTCGGTTACCACGTCTCCTAAGATTGAATTTTAAACATTTTCAAAACATAATTTTAAAGAAAAAACAGCTGCTTTTTTGCTCTGATTGGCACCGAATAGCGCCAAATTAAAATTCCAACTTTCGAGAAAAATGTTTTTTTTTAAACACCCTAATGTAAGTATGGTTGAGGGATTCATTGGAGTCGAGATGACGAAATGCAGGGCTACCCTAACTCTCTGAATGCAAACCCTGAGTCCACCGGAAACGAGGGGCGAGAGTGGAAACTCCCTTAGAGATAGGCAAGGAGTGGCAGTCATAATGGCCATTTGTCCACGCGGGTGGGGTGAGAAGCGGATGTAGAAATCTTCTAGAGGGGGAGGAGGCGACCATCAAGAGGCTATTTAATCATGCAGATTGCCAGGGGCGGGCATAGAAAAATCTACTCAAGGAAGAGGGGCGGGGACAAATATTAAGCTCTGTCCACCCAGAGGAACGCACAATAGTCTTATAATTTCTCAAAATTTTCGACTCTATACGACTATATCCAACGCTTTCTCCACGACATGGCGGGCGAGTTAAAATGACATGGGCATGCAAAACTGTTCCATTTACCACAAAAATGCATCGACCGAAATGTCATTAATGTAGAAAAATAGAGGAATTTTCAATAATTAAAAATATTAATAAATTATTTAAAATGAACAACTCTTTCTACTTATAATTAGAGACTATTATAATCGGATTACTCTCGTTTGCTAGTAGTATCGTCTACCATCAATTTTTTTCGAAGGCGAAAAGCTTCAGAGACCGAATCTTTAGAGTACATATTTCCAGTTAAACTAGTCCTTTACTAGAGATGCTGCTGCTGAGAATGGATAGTAATGGTAAGGGAAAATCACAAGAAAATGTGATGGTAGTACATTTGATTACATTCCATTCTTCGGTTACAACGAGATACAAAGGAACAAAAACTACTGCTCGTGACAAACTCTTACTCGTTTCATTCGTCACAGGTCGGAATATCTTCCATTTACAGCAATGCACTGATTCCTTTAAAATAAAATAAATATTTACTTAAGTTATTAACTCCGTTACAAAATCATTATGAAAGCAGGCTAAAAATATCATTTAAATGATTCGAATGAGCTACTTCTCCGGGAATACGGGAAGGGTTACATGAAGCGAAGGTGGAGACATTGAGAGAGGGAGAAAGGCTGAGCACTAAAAGGATAATCCCATTAATTCTTGTAGTTACATTTCAGCCTTCACTCGTTCATTTCGCATTCAAAGCTTCTCATCATACCACATAAAGAACTACACTGTGGTTGTTTTAACCGAGGTACGTTTTTCAAAAAATACATAATTCTAAATAAAAATTCTTCTGTCTTAGCTTGAAATATTCGATCTCATTATAACCAGGTTCTATTTTATGACTTAGTCTTTGGTGGGTTTATGTTTTGCGCCGAGTCTCATGTTTACAGGTACACAAAAATGCAACAATAGAACTAAATAATGCAATTGTAGCATCAAAGGTTGTAATTGATGAGAATCAAAAACCTAAGAACCATCTATGACTCACGCTTATGAATCGAAAAGTAATGAACAAATGGCGCAGCGACGTGACAAACCATAACGCCAAGTCAAGAAAGAAGATGCCTAACATTGTGATGTTCAAAAGCATCCCTTCAATTCCTTGTAACCTAACATATATTTTCATATTTGCTTCTGCAATATATCTATTAAAAATGTCATAATTTCTCCTGATGGAGGTGCCAGGCGTAATATTGGCTTGAATGAAGACTTCCGACACAATCGTTTTGAACTTCCCATTTCATTTATTCAGCAAACGTTGTTCCAGTCTCCTTCGTCACATTGTGCCAGACAGGAACAATAGTGCTTCTATGGTTATTACATGCAGAACACACATAACGTCTCTTCTGACGATGGTTACACTACCTACAAGGACATTTTCCTTGAAAACATAGAAAAGCAAAGACAAGCTAGGTATCAGAAAAAACCCTTCTATTTTATTTATATTGAAATGAGACGGTCATTTAAATGCGCAATGAATTGCACAATATAAATGCCCTTAATAAAAGGAATTGTTGTCATGCACTTACTATTCGTGGGGCAATTAGATTAAAAAAGTGAGCAGTTCGCAAAAAAAGGGTGCATAATAAAATCAAGAGGGAGAAATAGAAGTTTCTCACGAAGGAATGGACAGCCTCCTCACGGTCGATGCCTTGTCAAACAATACACAAGGGGATCGAGATGGTGCGGGGGCTAGCGCACTGGCTTCCCACACAGAGGGCCCGGGTTCAAATCCCGGCGGTGTTGAATATTTTTCAGAGGTATCTCGATCCCTACTTGAGGTGCTTTGTGGAGGGCACTTTGAGTGAGTACGCCGTTCGTCGGATGGGACGTTAAACTGCGGACCCCTTGGCGCCTTTCGTAAAGAGTAGGCTAATGCCGACGCCGGGTTTCTCTCCACCCTTCATCCTTTCCTATCCATCCCCTATGGCGCAAATGACCTCAGCTGTCGGTCGCCTCCACTCAAAACTACTACTACTACTACTACTACGAAACACAATGATAAAGGGGCACTAATTCCGCACAGAGAGAAAACACAATGGAATCTGGACCTTTCCATCTTCTCAAGTGTTTCAACTCCGTTGTTTTGAATGCTCAATACAGTCCACTGTTAGAGTGAGACACGAAAGGGGACGGAAGTGTGGAGACGCTATTCGTGCCGAGCGAAACACACTCAAACGAAGACGCATGAAATTCAAACCGCAAAGGAAACGAGTTACGAAACGGATGATAGATGCCAAAAGAAGAAAAATAAAAACGGCCGAAAGCAGGGGTTGGTATACCTGACCCAGAACCGCACCCAAGGTACCAAGAAATACCAAGGATTTTTGGGATCCTTGGGAACCAATCCTCAATCCTTTTGTGTAAAGAAGCATCAAGGGTTGGTAGCGATAAATTACTAGGATTTTTACCATGTTCATTTGTACCAGGGTTTGGGTACCTATGGTTCCACCAGTCTTAGTTACTGGTACCGCGGTATCAGTAACTAACTGTCTTGCCTCGATGTACAACCCCGTGGTTAAAAGGCAAACCCCGGGGGGGGAGAGAGTTCGAAGGTTTGGGATCCTCTCGCCGTCGGAGGCCTTTGTCGGCGCGGATTGGGCGCGAGTGGGCGTGCTCGATCCATCGCTGAGGCAGCGTAGAAAGTTGGAGGGAAAGGAGAGGGGCATATGAGAGGAGAAAGGACAGGGGGATGGGGAGAGAGATAGAGAGAGAAATAAGGGGAATGAGGGAATGGAGACCAAGCAGGAAAGAGTTCGGAGGTAGGGCAACGCCATGTTCATTTCATCCATTTACGACCGTTGAGAAATATCGAGGCGGAGACGAAACGTCGATGTGGAGATAAACATCGAGTCCCCGGAGTAATATCGAATGCATCTGGTATAGATCGCACCGTTAAAGACAAATCAATCACTTGCATCGAAATAGCAAAAAATCGTCCACATAAATTATCGAATTCTTCGATCATGTTACATATGACGTGATCGAAACATAAATCCTTCCTTTGAATGAAACTTCCAGCAGTTGCTCCGCTACAAATACTGTACTTAGCTTGGGATGATTCCATTTTATTTTTCTCCACAAATGTTCGTATTCCCTGGCCATATCCCCGTTTCATTTCATCTTAAAATTCACCCGAAGATCCGAGCAATGGCTTCCATGGTAAATTCTTTTGTCCATTGTCAATCGTCGGTTAAAGTACTGCATTATATTTTTAATACAAAAAAATATATAATGATACCTAACCCAACAGTTTGGTAGCGTGAAGAAGATTGGTTCAGGGAGACCCTTTGCATGACCGAGGAATTATCGAGTGGAGTTGGGTTGGAGAAGAGGAGGACCCGTCCCTACTCCAGATCGGACCCGCCCCTACCCCTAGAGGAGGAATAGGGGACGCCGGTTGGGAAGGGGGGAGAAGGAGGGGTGTTTTGTGGAAGGGGAGGCTTCGGCAACAGATAGTCAAGTCAGTCGGCGCAATTACGCTCACGAAACCTATTTGGGTGCGGCGGCTCCATCCACTCCCCCCCCCCCGCCCCCGAATCGCCCGGGGCTGTACTCGGGGAGGGGCCAGACGACCCTCCGCCGTCCTCCAAGGCGGGCGGCTCTCGAGACCCCAGAAACACCCCCCCCTCTCCTCCAGGCCTGCGGGAAGAAACCTCCCTCCCTCCTCCATTTCTCCTCGACACGAGCCATGGCCGCCAACCTTGCGGGTTACCGGCGGAGTGTGCCCGATGCGTCCACCACGGGGGCAGTAGGGATGGGCGATAGATTACGACAAGGTCTGATCGCATTGAATGGACCCCACATTCCATTGGCAATTTGGACCATCATGACAACAATACGCGGGACGTTTATGTCTTCCCTCGCGTGTTACACAATTATGAAAGAAAAGTAAGATGGGACAATTCCTAAACTCAAAGCAATTTTTTTTAAGTTGCCCCAATGAATCCATCCCTCCATGATGCAGACTGGCGTGTATGTGTGAATGGTAACTCTTGTGTTTGTGTATGTGCAGAGATTACATGCATAGGTGCACATTTGTTCATGAAACTTACTCCCCCCCCTCCCCACAGACAGACCCCAGTCGTGGCTGCTCCCGAAGTATTATATGCAATGTAGGAGAATACTCTTACAACTTAACTTTTAGAATTGAAGACATTAATCTTAAGACTTCCGAGACATCTCGCAGCTGGTTTTCCGACTGCCTGGCATGACCCCGACAAGCAGACGCTTCTTGGAGAAGGAGGAAAAGAAACTGTTGTTCCCGAACACCACTTAAAGAGGCTGCAAACCCAGAGGAAGTATGGTCCAAATAAATAAATGTCACTTATTCCGGTGCTAAGCGAGCGAAAAGGCTTTTTTAAAACTTACTCGTATAGGGGGCCTCGGACACGTGGGCGTGGAGAAAAATGCATAAACAGACAGAAAAGAAAACAAATGGAGAGATATGGTGAGGTATGAGGGAGGTACTCGAGAGGTTCTTCCAGGTAGAAGAGTTAATCGGGTGGATTTTACACATAACAGGGTAAATCAGTCCCTTACTGTAAGCATACCAGCGCTCTAACCAGTGGAAACCGCGCCCAAAACAGAAATGTTAACGGGCTTCCATACGGCTCCCGCGCCAAGAAAATACCAGATCTTTCAAAAGGAAGCGATTTCTTACATATACACCAACATTCCATTCCTTTCCGACTATCCAACATAAAGGATGACGTTAAAGCTTTGGTCATTGAACCAACTAAGAGTTTATCATTTTATATCCAGGTTACCTGGATTGCAGAGCCAGTACTAATGATCACTAATATTTATTATTATAGGACATACACCGGTTCAGGTAGGTTTTGGGTGGACAAAAACTACCAAATAATTCTCTTTTCTCTCCTCAGAAAAACAATCCAATCTCTACGACAAGACCCTCTTATTTTCCGCGCACTTCCTTACTCCCCTTATCCCAATCCTATTTCTGCCCCTTCCTTGTTTGCCAATCATTCTCCCCTCTATCACATTCTTCAACATGCCACTGCCGGTCAATACCCCCTTCATCCATTTTTCCTGCCTCCATAGGATTTCTCCCAACAAACCCCTCTCCTCGCCCACCATACCAAGTACTTCCTCATTTGTTTTCTTCTCTGTCCATTTCACCTTCTACATTCTTCTCTACACCCACATTTCAAAAGCCTCCAATCTACGCCTATCCTCCTGCTTCAATGACCACGTTTCCGCACCGTACATAGCTACGCTCCATATCAAAATTTTTACGAGTCTTTTCTTAATATCCTTACTCAACGTCCCTACCATGAATTCCTTCCTCCATGTGAAAGCTTCTTGGCCTAGTGCAGTTCTTCTCCTTACGTCCCAAATGCTTTGACCGTTTTAGTCCAGAACACTTCCGTGGTACGTAGGCTGTTCCACCTATTCCAGTTTTTGCCTCCCTATTTTGATATTTAACTTAGCCTTCCTTTTCCTGGAAAACCACACCAACTCTGTTTTATTTACATTTACGAGTATTCTCATCCCAATTCTATCGCACTGAGTTTATAATTCACTCATTAATGCTTGAAACCCTTTGGCTGACTGATAAATTACATCTTGGTCATCGGCAAGTCTATCTCATGAATTACCCGTAGACTTAAATTCTTGGTGTTCAAATATTATCCTCACTGGGCATATACAAATTAACACGTAAACAGGGTAATAACAGCGACTAGTTACTTTCCCTATGAAACCATTCGGTTTCCCATGTAGTGTGACCTGTAAATCGCATCCATTTCATTTTGGAAGGCGTTGTCCGAAGGTATTACCCAGAAATCGAGTGCTGGACTTTGCGGTCGGTAACCGGACACTCTACACTCTGACAAATCACGCAACCGAAATCCACCATTCCGCAAACAATTAGAACGATTTCACTGATTTCATTTTAAAATAAATGAAATTACAATGTCAAAAGAGTGAGTTCAGTATTACAATTTTCCGAAACAAAAGGAAGGGTACATTTACCTTAACCTTTCTGGGGCAAATGATACGACAATATGATACATATTGCCATTTTCACGGTCTGTTTTCTTATTTACTGGAACTCATCAATACATGCTTCCATTTGAAATAAAAGAAATGGCAAACGTTTGAAATTAATCTCTCAAGCCAGTATTATAATTGGTCCCAACCCATAACGGTATGTTCTACTTCGAGGTTGATGGAAATGACATTGAGGTACGCAATGGGTGGTTGTTGTTCTTATGGTGGAATTCCATACTGTATGGTAAGAAGTTCCATCTCGTTTTGGCAAGTACGTGTTCTTCCTTCGCTGACCTATGAGCAGTGCAGTCTCCCGAGAGCACTTCCCGAACGAATCGCCTTGGCGTCTTCTGCACCAGCATCTCGAAAATATGCGGAAACGCGATCACAGTCACGCCTGCATAAATACGGTAATCTTCCACGCTACTCCACCACCCTCCCCTCCCCCTCCTTCAACTCCATGCCTCCGCTCCGATTCGCAGACCCAGTTTGTGCGAACTCCCCAGCACCCATTGTGTTGACACGTATTATACTCATCGATAATCAGCAGCAGAGAAAAAAGGTACCGAAACAAAAGGTTTCTTTTTAATGGGGAATAAAATATATTTTCCCCACACAATTATCTAAGCTACCAGTGTAATAAACTCTCGAAGGCTGACTTGATAGACGAGGTTGGAGCTGACCTCGAACTAATAAGGCCTATACGGCGTGTGAAATTCACACATCAGCAGTGTAATGAGGAGGGCCAGTTCATTTCCATGTGCCGGTTTCCCAGGAAGATCTGGTAACCGAAAAATTGCCTCGACTCACTGCTTGGGTATACGTATCTGGTGGCATCCAGTGACGTCCCACGGGCAGCGTACATTGCGGTTAGATTGTATAGTAATTAAACCAGAATCCTTAAGGCAGAGTAAGCCATATAAAACTGTGATTTTTCAAATTATGAAAAAGATATACCTTTCAATAGGGTAGGAAATCAACGACACAAGGTTTGCGAGATGATTTTGATAATGATAACACAATAATAATTTCTTATTCTAAGGTACGTTCCTGATATTAATTTACAAACAACACACAATGAAGAAATGTTTCTTGGCTCAAAACACGACAAAAACATGTACACACTAAAAAATCGGATTCAACGCACGAGTCTCATTAAAAGTGAACATTTGTGGAGGAGTAAGTAATATTAATAAATTTTGCTGAATTACATTTTTCAACGTTAACGAACAGATCATTTAAGAGTTCTCCGGGCTAAAAAAATGTCGGGAGCAAATTCGTGGTGGTCAGCCTGATAACTAAGTTTCTAAATATTCTTTTCGATATATTGTTTGTTACTTAAATAAAAATCGATAGTTTAGTAAATACCAGGTGTTACTCCCAGCGTCCACGAAAAAGCTACCCTATAGGTTGACTATTGCTAATGGTAAATTCAGCAGGGCTAAAAGTACACCCACGTATGTGCTTTTTATGAGTTTGAGGTGAAAACGCGAATTTCGAAAAGACGCTTCGTAATTCTCAAGGAAAACCACTTGCAATTACAGTCTTAAAATTTGATCTATCGACACGTACGTGTATATTCCGGAAGCGTCACTTTTTATTGTAAATATTTTCAAACCTGTGAGATAAATATTGCTGTCATTAATCCAGACTAAAATATAGAAATAAATTATATTTTTTAAATTATCATCATGAAATGTCAATGGGATATTAAGGATATGTTGAGAAATGTCAGCCAGGAATTATGAGGACAATAGTGTGTAGTGCCAAGGCCCACCGCAAACCTGTGCACCTACCATAAGTCGGCTGACAAGTTTATGCTTAGAAGAATAAAATAAATGTTTACTGTGCAAATAGTTGAATTAATACTATTGTCCTTTCTCCTGCATTCATCATAAATGTCACTAAAATACATGTACAATACTGTTGAATAGAATTTTAACGTAAAACGTTGCACAGGTGGTCTTGGAATGGGGGAGAAAAACCACCACCCCATGCACCATGATGAGGTACCCTGGCTATACCCTCCGACACGCCAACCCCCCTCCCCCTTCTCTCCCCCCCACAGCCACCCCTTCCCCTGGAACACTCGGAGGCACGCACAAATTGACCCCTCGAAAGTCTCGCGTGCCGCCCTCCCGGCAACGGCCGTCCCTGCCCGTTAGCCGCCGCCGTCGGAATCCTCAACCGCACATTCCGGTACACTCAAGCCGTGGAGAATCGACCCCAGGGACCTTTTTAATGGACCAATGGGGAAGAGGAGAAGGAAAGGGACGCGAGGGAGATACGCTTCCCTGGAGAGACATTGTAGTGCGAGGCAACATTTTTCAGTTTCGGGACACGGCAAGGACAGGAGTCGAGTTCCTCGGGGAGAAGAGTGACTCGATGCTGGTGGGCAACCGTGCGAATCGCTGCGAATGTTTTAATATGCGCACCCAGCCACCTCTTACCCTGCAAGCCCCTGGCGGTGGGGTGAGGTTGCGCTCGGCCATGTGGGTGATTTGCGATTATTATCATTCGGCATCATTCCATCTCAGGATAGTTCACAATGTCGTGCGTAAAGTTTCCTACTGTTTCTTGATAGTTAGTAACTTCAGCTATCAACTCTAGGAGTTTTGGATGGTTACCCTGCACAATTATACATACTGGCATAGTCCTTTCTTCTCTTAATGCGATCCAGCATCTTTTTGTGGGTTCATATGAGTATGGTGCTCGTTGGTGGCACACCTAAATATGATTGATCTTATTATTGCTTTTCTTTAAAAATAATTCTACCAATGCGTAGGGAATTACATAATTTTAAATAAAACCATTGAATTTACTTTTGCTAAAGAGATAACATAAGTCATGGCATCAGTATCACATGGTGTTAGGATACCCCTGTAGTTGAATGGGATATAAAATACACCCACAGCAAACCTGTTTGTCGTAAGAAGCGATTGGTAATTGGCTTTGGGTGAACATACAATGGACACGCGTATATTTCTTAGCCTAACGAAGCACAACCTGGCATTCCTCAACACATCAAGCTGTTCTTCAGTTCCACATACATTATAATTCTATCTCAGTCACTTAATTCCTTACAACACGTCCCTTCCTCGCTTGCCTAACATTCTCCCCTCTTGCCAATTTCCAACATTCCAACTGAAATTAAAACGCTCTGCATCCACATATCGTGCCTCCTATGGGTTTCTCCCAGCAACCATACCTCTTCCCGCACCTTCCTTCAGCCAATTCTTCATTTGCATTCTCTTCCGAGAATTTCACCTTTTTCATTCTTCCCCGCATCAAAATCTCAAAAGCCTATGGCCACGAATTGATCCTGATTGAAAATAGATGCATAGCATTAATAACTAATGGCTGACATTTTCCCTGTACTGAGACCTCGCCTACCGATTTAAGATTGCTGGACTACAATTGTTCCCTACGTGTCAGTTATTAAACTATATGATTATTTAATTTATTTTTCTTTTATTTCGCTACCCGAATTCCAGCTTTCTCATTCTTGACAATATTCTTCTATTCCCCTTTCTACCTTGGCTTCAGAATTCGCAGTTTCAAATTGAATATGAGTCTCCCTATTACTCAATATATATACGAGGCTGTATTTACATGAAATTTGGGTATATGTAAATAATAGTTTAAGTCACACATTTAATCGTTGTACTTCCCTTGGGTCCCAAATCAGGCCATTCAACATGTTCACAAATTACTCTCTGCACCCACAGAATCATTTTGAACAATGAAACGATTACTATGGTAAAATGTTTACGGTCTGCGTACCATATAGCGCATGAAAAAAGCATTCACTGTGACAGGGAAGTGGTGACATATTAAACATGTGACGGAAAAAATATTTTTCGAATGATGGGATCGACAAAGACTGGACAAGTTGTAGGTCTCATCTTTCCGCCACCCAGTCTATGGGGAAAATGGTTAACGCCGACCGAGGGCTTTAAAATGATGGAGATAGTTGCAGAAAATAAGGGAAGGAGAAGCAGACGGATGTGTAAGTACTGTTAGTTGAGGAAGAGGAAGAGATAAAGTTGTTGGGGGAAATTCTAAGAAGAGAAAAAATGTAATGACATGTGTGTACGAAATGGTATCTCAACGAGCCCTAATCATATCCATCCTCCGCTTACAATAAAATACGAGTCGTACTATTACAAATCCGACCCCGGTGGCGGCGGGGTAACGTCCTCGTCTGCCATTCCAGGGGTCGCGGGTTCGATTCCCGCCTGGGAGATTTTCCCTCCATCTAGGGCTTGGGTGTTTGTAAATGTGACCATTGTTATCGTTGTTAATAGTTCGATGTAAAGGCCAAAATTTGCTGTTTTCGAACTAATACTGCATAAATAAATAAATAAACTGCTCTTCTACATTTTCCTAGTACTGATCTCTGTAGTAACATAAAATTTAATTTGAAATATATATTTACACCTGTACTTTTAAAGCTTAATTCTGTTTTCGAAAAACGCCATTCGTGTAATTTCTTGGTCAACAAAGTCGATCTACGTGACTGAAATTTGGGAAACAGAATCAAGCCCTGATCAGCTGGAAGTCTGAAGGTGTGACGTCCAATTGGTGACGACTTGTGGAAAAAGTTGTGCTTCGCTGCTTCAGTCAGGTTGAGAAATAATGAAAGAGAGTCGAATCGCCACTAAATATGTTAGTGAGAGAAGAAGCGTGAATGGCTGCGGAAGGAAGTTAACGGTTAATGAAGTAGTATGCACGCCGAGAAAGGCACAAGGAAATGCTGTCGAAGGGAGTTAAAACGAGAGAAATACTAGGAGTCTTAGAAACGGATATGAATGCATGACCCATAACATATATGAATATGACATAGGCGAAGGAAGCATGCGAATAGAGCATAGTGAGGAATAAATTAGTAAAACATTTTTTTAAAGAGCCTCTGCGAGTTTTTATTACACGATGCTTACCCCTAAGGGTGTGGATCGCGGTATTCTAGGGGTAGAGCGTTGGACTACTGATCAGAGGGCCCGGGTTCGACTCCCGGACAAGCATCTTCCAAGGTATATGATTTTTTGGGCACCAGATCTTCCTAAGAAACCATAACCGGGATAGGGAAAGGAACCGACCCCCCTAACCTTATGTGTGAATTTCACAAGCCATATAGGGCTTAGTACTGGGTGAACTCTACCATCACCTACCCAACCGACCTTAGGATTGATTACTGTGTTTATGGTTTTTTTACCCATAAGGGTACCGGAGTAAAGCGCACGTGTACTGCGTTTGGTACCATAGAATACCGTGAATTCTTTCCTTTCACCCCTGTCCGGTAATAGTGGTTGCTGCAGCCAACTTAACGAGAAGATGTCTCTCCACAAGGAAGAACCACGCAATTAGAATAAGAATCCCATTACGTTTGTTGCATATTCATTAGTGAGGTACAAGGCCATTCGTTACACGAGCCCTTGGACACTGTTAATATGTGCATACCATTTATTCGAATATTGCCGGACGCTGACAGATCGACAACACGCACTACATATTAAAGTCTATTCAAGCATAGGAACAAATAACATAAGTTCCCTTGGCCACGAGGCGAATGATTTTTACAAGGAAAACTTCCTGCATTTCGGTACAAAACAGCGAATGAGTAACTGTCACATTACCTCCTTCAGTTACTTGAATTCGACACTAGCATTGTATTCTTACGGTTCTCGGGGTGAAGTAAAGATGGAGAGGGTCGGAGGGGTAAATGGGAGAAAGGTTGGGAGTTGCGTATGGCGGTGGGGAGTGAATGCTGGCAATTGGCTGCAATTGTGATTAGTTTAGACCGGGTGACTCAAAGGTCATTTGCGGCCAAATACGTGCCAACGCCCTTGGTTGTACACAATGGACACCATTCCCTCCCCAGCACCGCCGAGACATCCCTCCGCACCTCTGCTTGCTGCCATATCCCAAGTGATAGACGAGTACATTCAGTAAATGTTAATACTAACCTATTAACCTCTTAACCGTTAAGCGACTCCCTCTCACCTTCACTCCGGGAACATCGTTTTTCTTCACCCAAAGAAGGTGGCATGACCGCAAAAACTCAAAAATGTGTGAGATTAATTATTTAATTGTTTTAATGGTCTCTTTGACATGTACTCTTAGAATGTGGTAGTCCAATGTTTAGAGAGCGTGACTACTATTCGGAGGGCCCGTATTCGTTTCCCAGGAATGCATTTTTGTACCCCCAGCTTCATCCAAGCTACGTGATTTTGACCAGGGTACCATAATTTCCAGAGAAACCATAGGCGGTAAAGAGCAAAAGGAACTGGCCCCCTTTATTAACTTGTTGATACGTGAATTACTCAAGACATTTGGCTTAGGATTAGTTGAGGTATACTCTCACGTATGAATCCAACCTTCGATTACTGCGTTGGTGGATCAAATGTAAGTTGTGCATACACATTTCTAATAATTTATCGAAGAATAATGATATGTTCTCCGCCCACCGTCGATCGAATGTTCAGTCTCGAATAAAAAGAAGACAAGCACCGAAAGTATTTTACCTCGAGCGATCGGTCACTCAGGACGCGGATTTAACCCCGTTGGGTTGGCAGCCCGGGGAGAGGTAGGGGGAGAGAGAGAATAAAAGCAAAATTGGAAGGAGTAATGGGGAAGGAGGGTTGGCGAGGGTTGGAACGAAGGGATAGCCATGCGCATAAAACAGGCGGGCGCAGGGACGGAGGAGGGAAGGAATGGGAGCGCCCTTTATGCATATAGAGGGAGCCAGGTATTTATGACAGGTGCTCCCCGTCGTATAAAAAAATAAACACTTTTCCTTAAAAAGGTTGATAACGCATTCGGTGGGCCCTCGTGTTGGGTGGGTGGGAGGGGGTTTAATGGGTGGGGGAAGGATCAGTGGCCGACGAAGTGTACGCGGAGCAAGCTCGAAAAGAATAAAATGAAGAAGAATAACGCGATGCGCTATAAGAGCCTCAAAAGGTACTCCTCCGACTGTTGGATGCATGCTCGCCAATAATCTCGTGGCAGGAAACGAGACGGCGATAATGTAAAAATGATGCTTCCACCCTCCCCCCCCCCGAACCGTCTCTCTCTCTCCTTCGTACCCCTCACACCCCCGCGTAACGGTTTTAATGTCTCGTCGCAACCGTTGAATTTCAATCTTTTCTTCCCTGAAATTTCCTCCCTACCCTCCTCTCCCACGCAGAATAATTTTCGGTAATATTTTAATACACCTACTCCCTATTCTGAGGACCCGTGGGCGATTGGAAGCGTAAGAGGGGTCCCGGAAAGCCAAATAAAGCTTTTCTCTTTTAAATTTCATAGTTTTTTTAACTACGCATGCTAACGAGCGCAGTAAATTAATCGCGTGGCCCACGGATTATCACGCCAAAATGGCCTCTTAGGAAATTGACGATGATTATGCTAGCCGTGAGTCATGATTGGTATGTTGCCGATTCCAGAGCATGCATCGAAATTAAGACGAATTGCGTGTTATTGAGTAAGGGTCGTCCTTACGGCCGGCGGAACCGTTTGCGAAAACTCACATGAGTCGCTCAATTGAAACTCGAGGAAATATCGTCGCCCTCATACCTGGGCCACTTCGTGGAAATCATACAAATTGGGCGCCTTTATGAGCATCGAATTGCTGAATTTTCCCTGAGCACTATGCCACAAATCTTGGCGACTAATTCACAATAATACAGCAGGTAACATTGAGATTGCGTAACTTTCTTGCCAATGAGTAAAATATTACCGATACAGTTGCCATATGAGGAAAAAATACGTGGCACTGCGTGGTTAACGCAAATGTTACTTTAATTGCTTTAGGCAATATCATACCACGCAAATTGGTGGGAAAGCAAGGCGGAAAATTATAGTTATTATCCATTCGGCGACCATAAATGAAAATCTGTTCCGCCAACTGGAAATGTGGCGTATTTCCATTTTATAACTCATTGGTACTTCATTAACAAATTAAAAAGTACTTCGACGATTGGGAGAAAGGAGAAGCCTATGAAATAGAAAACGTGCCAGAAGAAGAAGATGGAAGTCCACTAGTGCTAAGTGTTATACATTATTATTCACGTCCGTGAGACTTTCAAAAAGTGTTTTATATATATATATATATATATATATATATATATATATATATATATATATATATAGCGATGTAAAAGATCGGCGCTTAACTCGTCCCGAAAGCTCCCCACACCTGCTCCAAGGTAACCGACTACCTGACGAAAGACGGCATCGCGACGATTCCCCTACCCCCTTTCAGTCTTGACTTGACTTGGCACCAGCAGACTATTTGGTATTCCCATAAGTGAAATTCTCCCTCAAAGGACACCGCCATTGGTCCTTAAGTGCCATCAAAGAAGGATGCACACGCGTACCCTTACGGATCTTCCGTCTTCCAAGGAGCCTTCAAGTCGTGGAAAAGCAAAAGTGCGTCGACGCTCAAGGGAGGTGCTTAGAAGAATTTTGAGGCATTGTAGAAATATCTGAAATACAAAATTATTTGTACGAAACTTTTCCCGATACTTTTTTTTACAAACCTTGCAGCTCATTTGATTACAATTTTGCATCATGTGAGGGAAGAAAAGAGTGTTTAAAAAACTTTCAGTGGTGGTATATTATATAATTTTATTCTGGTGTTTCAAACCGCCAATTAAATGTGTGGCTTTGATAATTCTCTCTTTGGTGCCACAAGTAATCTCGGTTGTTCAGTTACGCTCATAGTTATACAATTTTCCTCAATTAGGCTTACTCTCTTCATGATTCTATGGACTCCCATTGACATTCCTCATTGGATACCCTTCACGCTTACTCGTTATGACCCAAAATAGAGCAAAACCTAATGCTTTACGACACCAAATCGCTATTGAAGGCAGGACAAAATATTTTTTTTTAATTTTGTTAACTTCCGAAGTGTGTGCTATCAATTCAGGTCATCGGCCAGTATCCGCGGCCGCAGACGGCATAAAATGCAGCATTTTTGTGTAGGACGCAGACTTGGGCGCCCCTCGACCGTCGGACGCACCCAAAAGGCCGTCGAAATCTCCGGACAGAAGAATAACGTGAGGCGATTGCCCCGTCGTTGCTCCAGAATGAAGCATCGGAGCAAAATCGAGCGGAGACTTGAACGGCCGACTACTTGCCATAATTTTCATAAAAACGAATATTTCAGGTGTCATAAAAGGGTCGGTTATGGTTGGCCACTTGGAGGGAAATAAAAAAAAATAATACACAAAAACCGCACTCAAAAGAGATGGAACAGGTTTGACTGGATTCGAAGGGAAAGAGTGAGTAGCAAAGTTTGAACGAGTCTTAAAACCTCCGGATAACTTCATATTACGGACACATTTGTCAACCGCTCATCTGACAAACACCCCCGAGAGGGCATTGCTTTTGGTTGGTGCGCACGTGAAGACGAGGATAAACCGGAGAGGAGACTCGAGGACTCTCTTTAAAGGAAACATTCTCCATGTCCGTCAGTCTGTGAAAGTTCTGAGAAAAGAAATAGTAAGAAATATCAAGATCCAGCATCTAATTCTTACTCCTTTAATGAGTTTGTTTTCGGGTCCATAAAATACATGCATGCCATTGTATACAAAAATAAAACCGAAGACAGTCCCCATGAATCACCTTGGATAAATTTAATTAACGATGTAAGAAATGCTACAAATCCATTCAGACGGTTCAGGCCGCTGAACAGCTACCTGCAAAATCATAATATTTGAATAATTACGTAATTTGTATAATAACTTTCGCGTGGACTTTATTATATCTGATCCGTTTATTTCTTTTTAGTACGATAACTCGCACACATATGTAACGTATGTAATACACAATCCTACAAGATAGTAATTCGATGCTTTGTGGTATTCCATCTGTTTTTCATCCCTTGAAGCCCTCTGAAGCATTGCATTATCAGTAAACTATCTATAAAATTCATGTTTAGCTTCGTTTCTCCTTTCATTTTGAGTTCCTGCTTGCTCAAGGGTAATTTATGTCATTTAAAACCCTACATAAATGCAATTCGTCCTTGCCAGCCTTCACCTGAAGTTCTTTCCTCACATGCCAACACCTTCATCTTTCCTCACATGCATCTTTGTTGAAACTATCCCTCAATGCAACAATTTCAGAGTGTAAAAATCATTCGCCTTGACTGGGACTCGAACCCAGATCCCTCAATATCCGGTCGAGTGCTTTAGCCACTTAAGCTACCGAGGCGTCCTCTTAAACTCTGAAATTTTGGGGCTTTCTTTGGAATTTGAAACTATCCCTAATAAAACATTACCTTCTTCGGGTCGCGTGTGAACTTCCTACAGTCTGCCCAGTATAATTTCCTAAAACCTTCTTTTATGTACTTTCTACCGGCATCCATTTCGTCTAAGAACCCAATTCTTTTCATCCCTCCACACCGCTTACCCTATATTCTTTCTTATATCACGATCTTCAATATCTCGCTATCTCTCAATTTGTCCTCCTTCACCCATTTTTTCCGTCTTATCCGGATTTTACCCATCAATTTCACCTCTTATCCCGCCATATATTTCAAACTTCAACCTCAGTCTTCCTCTCTATTCAAAGTCACCGTCTCCATAAGCGCATCTCAAAAACCACTCCAAATCCTAGCGAATGAGCATGTCCCATAATTTGTCATCTTCAGTCCATTAAAATATCCCGCATATCAATCGATATCCAATTCAAAACGTGTAAAAATGAAAAGTATATTCACACGATCATGGTCTTTGTCGATTGTATCAGCTCAATCTCTTTTCTGAAATGGCGAATCACGATTCATCGTCCACCAAAGACTAAAAGACAGTCCAGAGTTTTCTTTCACGGCCAGGCGTAAACAAAACCATCAGGCCGTGCGTGTAACTGATTCTGGTTGGACGACGGCCGAGTCCCGGAACCTACGAGGGAAGAAGCGACGAACGAGGCGTTTGCACACGATCGACCGACCGGATGGAGGCACGCGTGCACGATCCGAGAGATTTACGACAGCTCCGTCGCTAAGAGGTCGAATGTTTCGCACGCCACGAAAGCGTGGACCGGAGTTCTCCTTTCATTTTTGCACTATCGCCACCTCCGAAGTGGAGCGAACGTCCCTGGATGGACACAGCGCGCTCGTTTCCAAAAACCCTTAAGGCAAACACACAAACCTCCTTCCCCATCCAATAACTGCCAGCCGCACCCCCCTTCCCCCCGATTCGCCGCTCATTTCCGAGATCTATTGTTCTCCCAAGTGCCGGAGCACACTCACTCCGCGAACTCTCCGGAACAGATGTGTCGGTTGGAGCCCAAAAAAGGAAGACATTAAGGTAGGAGAAATATCGTCTCGAAGTCAGTGACGGTAGGGAAAAGGGAGGGAATTAGTTTGCCTCATAGAAAGACGGACCGATGAAGAAACAGGCTCTTCTAGAGGAAGATGGCGTAGAGATGACAGGCCCACAGACAATGAATTTCGAGACTCGGACCTGGATGGAGATGCATCTACATCTTACCCTTCAAACCTCCACGGGGGTGTGTGGCAGAAGGTGTAAAGTCAACAGGAAAAAGGGTAAATGTTTGCAATGATATTACCTTTATTATTTTCGAGAATTTAGGTCGTGGTGTTTTCTAAAGCCATGTTCGCTAAGAGTACGAGAGAAGAAGTACTTCTTCATGTAATAAGTCAGTTCACCAGTCCATTTCTCTCATCATCTAGCCCTGATATCATCTACCAATACAATGTATTGCTACCATTATGCAAAATTCGTCTCATAGTAAAATTCGTGCAGTATTTGATGAAGGAGAAAAGGATTCCTTACATCCTGGCCCGTTTAATTTCTATCTTCTTCTAAAATTACGCGCTAACCAGTGTAATACTGGGCTGGAATGATTCCTTCTGAGATGGGGTTGGCATTGAACGAAGGTCCTCAAAGAAGAAGCCTGGAGGTACTTCATTGTTTCCCTTTATTAATAGTTGCAGTAGCCCGTCGAGTCAGGGTCGATTTTTTTATGGACCCTTAGGCTACATAATACCATACCATAATACCTAAGCCCCAGCTAGCATGATAACTAATGTCCTTAGAACCCATATTACCTACGAATTACAATAATTCATTCATTAGCTCTGTATACTTTCTACCTCCCTTGATCCCAACCAAAACATCCATTGTTTTTCAATCTCCACCTCGCTTTCCTAACATCCTCCAGTATACATGAGTATTCGTTTCACAGATTTCAAAACCCTCTCAGCAAACAACATGCATTCACTTGCCCTAACTTCTTCGAATATCTGCCCACAGCCACCTCTCTTACCTTATGAAATACCCAGAACGTCATAATTGTTTACCGAGTGAGGTAAAAATGATTTTTAGAAGTTAAAGATTAATTTTATTAGCGACTGGCTATTAATTATTTATTGCTGGGTCCAGAGTTAAAATCCCTGGTGATGACTTTAAATGACCCTACCTACAAAATCAAAGCAGTGCGGTCATTGGAGATTCGAGTGTAACTGGATGGTATCCAGAAACTGGACTGCATTAATGTCGTGGTGGAAATAAGTTCGTTTTGAGCCCATTAACGAGGGTCAGTGGCGGGAAGTCGCTCACTAGTACGTCGATAATTTCGTCCCTGCTTATGATAAGAAAACATCCGTTTCCGTTGACTGTAAATTCTTCCCTGTTTAGGAAACCAATCACATCGAAAAACATAATTTCATGAAAAAGTTTTTGACGTTCACAGGAGTTAATTTTTAGATTGATTTCTCAAATGTCTATCTAAAAAAATCACTTTCAGATTCGAATTAGCACCTTTACCAAAGAAATTTGCAGAAATCGGGCAGAAAAAAATATATTCTTCCATGGAACAACGGTACTACCTCTATTTTCATACGGACGAGCCCAAAATTAATGCATACGATTCAGTTTCAAGACGAACGGAGACATTCTTAATCCCAGTCAATGATTCCCAGGCAAATGCCATACAACACCTCGGAATCGCGTACACATTTACCGTTTTCCCGACTATTTAATTAGGTTACCGTTAAGAAACGGTTAAAAAAAACTCACTCAAATTAGGATTATCAAGAGTGGCGCCCACACTTCCAGAAGCAGAGCGTTGCATGATTATCGTCAAACCGTTACGGTCGTTTGCCCGGACGTGAGCAAAACATATTTCGGAAAAACGACCTGAGATTTTGCTTCCTTTTTTCTCGAAAAGAAAAAGGCGAGATGAGACGATAGTCGAGGGTGGGATTTCACGAAATAAGTCGGGTTGCAACGACCTCCCTCCCCGTGCCGCGATTGGCGTCTCGAGCAACACCGGGACGTAAATTTCAAGATCGAGTTGATCATGCATCGAATGACACCGGGTTCGGCCTATGAAATAATTCCATGAACACGCATTAAAAGCTTTGATTTCTATTAATTACCTATTTCTCTAGACATTGATTTGAGCTGGAGGAAAAAGTTTACAGCAGCGTCACGCTCGCCAAGTTTTCGTAAAACATATCGTCCGATCCGAATCGCATGCGACTTTATCACGTGGAGTTCTTTCACACGGTATGCGACTTCTCGGAAACCACATAAGGACGGCTCTGAAATAAGTATTGTAACACAGTTCCAGTCTTTGCTGTTGTAAGTACGAGACTATTTGTCATTTTCTTCGGCTATTTAAGTTTTAAATTACATTTTCGTTTTAACTTCCAATTAAGATACATTTGTGTGGTCTTGTAGCCAACTGTCCCCTCGTTTACAGTCCGCATATCACAGCTCTTTTTTTTTGTTATCGACAAATGACGTCTACACGCCCGCTTCTCATTGGAAAATTTGCACGCGATATGAGTTGGACAGAGCGATTACACCATATTCCCTTTCTCATATACGTGACTCATAACATATTGCGTGATTCTAATTCAATTTCAACTCAAATCCACCGGCGTCACACCTTGTTGGGCGTGAATTTGGTCCGTGTGCGACGCGGTCATACGGCAAATAAGAGTCATTAGACTAATTGGGCTATTTGAACTCAAAATTTATAAAACCACTAGCAAAAAAAATTGTTAAGTGATCGGAAAAAAGAGATATTTGCATGTAGGCTTTCCACTGTAAGAGATCTTGAATCAGAGATTTGGGCGATTATCGATGGAAGACAAGGCAACAATTTCAAAGGGTTTAATTATTCGCCTTGACCGGACAAGGCGAATAACTTTTAAATTTTGAAGTTGCAGCATTGTAATGCAAATTAACAGATTAATCCGTTAATAGTCACTGTCGCGATATCTCCCGCTTGTTTCTTTGAATTTGTCATCGATTAAGGAATTCTTTCTATGGAAAAGAGATGATCAACACTTACAAGAAAGGACGTGAGTATTTCAAGTTTTCCGGCTGCCTCCCTAAGGACTGGGTGTTCTTGGCCGTCTTTGTTGCTATGTCATGTTTACATTATGATATAAAAAGGCCAAATTTTGACTATTTCCGGATTAGTGCTAAATTAAAAAATCGGGAATTGGAAAAATAATTTCAGCGACGAATCTGAACTCTGTCCGATCTGTTAGCAGAGGAGAGATCATTTCCTCAAAAAAAAAGAATTATTGCAGAAATAGGAGTGTGTGTATAGTATATGTGGGTCACGATAGTCCAGGGAGTGGAGCGTTGGACTACTGTCCCGAGGGTCCGGGTTCGATTGCCGAGCAAGCCTCTCTGGGCACCTACAGCTCTCCACTCAAGCTTTGTGATTTTTCGGGTGCCAGATCTTCCAAAGAAATCATAACCGGCACAGGGAATGGCCCCCCGACCCTGATGTGTGAATTTCACACGCCGTCGGGCGAAGTATGAGTTCTTGGTGAACTCTACCATTACCTACCAAACCGACCTTCGGGTTGAATACCGTGGTAATGGTTTATATATAAAACACACACGCACACACACACACACACATATATATATATATTTATATATATATTTATTTATATATTTATATATATATATATATATATATATATATATATGTATATTTTTTTTTAAAGGTAATCTACCGGTTAAGGTAGGTTTTTGGATGGACACAACTACCAAACAAATATTTTATTACTCCTAACAAAACACAAAATCCATCATCCTACTCTATATCAGGTCCCTCTTCATCTCTGAGTACTTTCTTCCTCCCTTCATCCCGTCCAACATCCCTCTCCTGTTCCTTCCCTTTCCTCTTTTTCCCAACATTCTACCCTCTATCACAGTCTTCAACATCCCACTGCCGGTCAGTACACCCTTCATCCACTTTTCCTGCCTCCACAGGATCTCTCCCAACAAACCCCTCTCTTCGCCCACCATACCAAGTACTTCCTCATTTGTTTTCTTCTCTGTCCATTTCACCTTCTCCATTCTTCTCCACACCCACATTTCAAAAGCCTCCAATCTACGTCTATCCTCCTGCTTCAATGACCACGTTTCCGCACCGTACATAGCTACGCTCCATATCAAAGTTTTTACGAGTCTTTTCTTAACATCCTTACTCAGAGTCCCCGTCATCAACTCCCTCCTCTTCCTGAAAGCCTCTTTGCCTAGCGCAATTCTTCTCTTTGCCTAGCGCAATTCTTCTCCTTACGTCCCTACTACTTTGACCGTGTTGGTCCAAAACACTACCGAGATACGTAAACTGCTCTACCTGCTCTAGTTTTTGCCCTCCTATTTTAATGTTAAGCTAGGCCTTTTTCTTTCTAGAAAATCGCATAACCTTTGTTTTCTTAATATTGATTCTCATCCCATAGCTGTCGCACTGAATTTCCAATTCACTCAGCAATGCTTGCAGCCCCTTGGCTGACTGACAAACTAAAGCTTGGTCATCAGCAAACCTAACTGATTTTACGAATTCCCCGCCCACTTTCATTCCTACCTCGAGTTCTTCCCATGCCTCTTTAATCATTTCTTCTGCATACAGGTTGAACAGCAACGGTTATAATGGGCAACCCTGCCTTACACCCCTTCTTAACACTGCCCATCCTGACTCCCCGTTTCCCACCCGCACCTGAGCAGTCTGAGACATGTACAGGTTGCGGATTAGCCTCCTTTCCCTCCAATCTATTCCTATTTTCTGCAATATACTCATTAGTTTTTCCCAATTCACCCTATCAAACGCTTTTTCGAAATCTACGAAACAGGCAAATACCTCCTGGTTGTGTTCTATATTCCTCTCGATTAATAATCTCATTACTGCAATGGCATCACGCGTACCTCTCCCCTTCCTAAATCCAAACTGATCATCCCCTAAGTAATCATTTGCCCTACTCTCTATCCTTTTGTTTATGATCCTGAGAACAACTTTAGCTGCGTGGGATATCAAACTTATCGTCCTGTAGTCCTCACATGACGTGGCCTTTACCTTTTTCGGAATAGGAACTAAAACTGATCTCACAAAGTCTTCCGGCCAGATTCCCTCCTCATAAATACTACGGATCAGCCCATATAGCTTCTTCCTCCCACATTTTCCTAAGCATTTTAAAAGTTCCACGGGAATGTTATCTACCCCCACGGCCTTATTTAGTTTCATCTCCCTTAATGCCCTTTCTATCTCATCGTCTAGTATACCTGGACCTAAGCTGTCTTCCTCTACGTCATTTTCTTTTTCAATGTCTAACTTTGTTGGTCTGAGCTCTTTACCATACATTTCTTCTATATACTCCTTCCATCTCTCTTGGATCTTTCCTGCGTCAACAATTACCTTACCCGCCTTATCTCTAACTGTTCTCGTTTTTTTTAGGAGTCACAAAATGCTTTATTTATTAGCTTTGTCCATCCAAAAAAACCTACCTTAACCGGTAGATTACCTAATAATAAAAATTTATATATATATATATATATATATATATATATATATATATATATATATATGTCCATATATATATATATATATATATATATATATATATATATATATATATGGATATATATATATATATATATATATATATATATATATATATATATATATAAATTTTTATTATTAGGTAATCTACCGGTTAAGGTAGGTTTTTTTGGATGGACAAAGCTAATAAATAAAACATTTTGTGACTCCTAAAAAAACACAAATCCAGCATACTATTCTATATCAGGTCCCTCTTCATCTCCAAGTACTTTCTTCCTCCCTTCATCCCGCCCAACATCCCTATCCTGTTCCTTCCCTTTCCTCGTTTGCCTAACATTCTCTCCTCAATTACATCCCGCTCCCGCTGCCGGTCAATACCCCCTTCAGCCACTTTTCCTGCCTCCATAGGATTTCTCCCAACAAACCCCTCTCTTCGCCCACCATGCCAAGTACTTCCTCATTTGTTTTCTTTTCGGTCCAGATATATATATATATATATATATATATATATATATATATATATATATATATATATATATACACACACACACACACACACACACAAGCAGGGAAAAAGCATAGGGAGGTAGGAAAAATGGACGAAAAGCATAATGATCAGCATGGTATGTTGAGGACTGTGATAGAGGGGAGAATGTTAGGCAAACGAGGAGGATAGGGCAGGAATAGGATAGGAATGTTGGACGGAAGGGAGGGGATGAAGGGAGGAATGAAGTACACATAGAAGAAGCGGGAATTGTTGTAGAGTAGGATATTGGGTTGTGTGTTGGGAGATATTTAGTGGTAGTTGTGTTGCTCCAAATTCTACAAAAACTGGTAAATAACCTACACTACTATATATATATATATATATATATATATATATATATATATTTATTTATTTATTTATTCAAACTTTTGCATTTATGTTTCTCGGAACAAAAACGCCCTGAAAAGGTTGGTCGAACCACAGGTGTCTCTCCTTAATGAGTCATTGGCCTTGCCATCGACTTAGAACACGATATTCATATCCTGTTCGTCCGTCCGACATGCTGAGAATTGAGGTCCACTAATTTTCCCGAGCGAATTTCTCGTGCCGCCTACTCCCGCTGGACATTCTCCGCCCCACAGAAAATAAAAAAAAATACTGCGACCGCAGCAACCCCATAGCCAACCCCTCCCCCCTCACTCCTCCTTAGGTGCCCACGAAGTGTGCGCCCGGCCGTTAACCAACTAAGGTGTCACCGATGGAGACTGCGTCACTCATCGCGATCATATTTTATTTCTTGTTGAAAAACTGCACCTATCCAACCACGTTCATCAACACGGCTTGTTGTGTGCATGAGCTAATGACTTTTCATTTTTTTTAAATACGGAAATACTGAATTCACACTTCAATTTAAATTGAAATAGCAGCCATTACTTATCCACGACAGAGAAGAAGATTGACGAGAAGTTTTTTTTTAATTGGTGGTAGAAGAGAGGAAATTCTTAATTTAAATCCAACGAAGGCAGAATAATTGAATGGGGGAAATATTTTTAAGGTTGCATGATGCTGTAATGGTAATTTGTGGCTAAGTGGAAGAGGAAGGAAGAGAATTTTTTCGGAATGTATGAAGGCTGGTAAAAGGAGGGACGAAATGGAAAAGGGAATGATGGTGGACAAATGAGAATGAATCCGTTCGATACACAGAAGATATAATAATCCTTCGTGAATCTCCAAAACTATCCTCGATGAGTTAATTAACTTAGAATTGAGATTAGCTCAAAATAAGACAAATATTTTAAAACTAATATGTAACCACGATACATTTCCTTGCCTCTCCTAATAGAATACTTTATTTTTGTCATCGATAGATTTCAATCCATGACCATTGCTGCATGTCTATCGCAACGGTCATATATAATTTGGTTGACTGATGAGAAAAAAATGAAAAAATTGAAAATCATGCAATAAATGCCTATTTTTTGCCATTAATGACAACTGCAAGATAGGGCTTGACAAACCAATAAATTTTCTTTTCATTTTAGATCGATTCCAAACCAATCCGATACCCAAGCTTACTGTTCCCTGAAAAGTAAACTCGGCGTCCAGATTGTCACTAAATAACTTTCGTTGCAACTGTCGAAACATATATTTTACTCTCTACTCGTACATCGATCACAAAATTCACGAATTCATGAAAGTACCTGCCGTCCATAGTAAAAATGGAAACTTATTTTAACATTCCTCCCTCTCTCTCTCTCATTACGTATCCCCACACTGCCCGGCTCTTTCGTATTGATTACAACTCAGTCAAAATTCAAACACGCCCTCGTCCTCTGATAAAATACTCGTATCGAATCCTTTCGATCACATATACCATTCGTGAATGTACCTGTCTATCCTTTCCTCTCTCTCTCTCATCATTCACTATTCTTCTCTCTTTCATCTAACGTGAACTATGACAGATAATATGAGAAGGTTGAGGAAGGATTCATGTTCAAAGAGTACCTTCGAAAACTGATAAAAAAATTCCTTTTCAACCTAACGTTGTAGTAGTAGTTATCGGGGGAAGCAAACGACAGCAGAGGTCTATTGCGTCAGAAGGGATAACCCAGAAGGGTGGATAAATCGGTAGGCCTGGGATATTGAGGAGGGAGAAGGGAAACCCGACGCCGGCATTAGCCTGCTCTCTTAACGTTAGGTGCCAAGGGGTTCACAACTTAACGTCCCATCCGACGTACGGCGTAATCACTCAAAGTGCTCTCCAAACATACCCAACATTCCACTGAAAAATCCGGCTACCATCGGGATTTCAAACCCGGGCTACCGGGGTGGACGGCCAGTACATTAGCTAATAATATAGCTCCCAATTCCCACTTCAACCTATCATTTTGCACTAATTTCGTTTCTGATACAATCATAGACGTTTCTTTCATGCGTGCTCTCCAGTTCCTGAGACCCAACATTTATTTGTTTGCACACACGTCTCCTAGATCACTTGACTTCCTCGGTTAACCCCTTTCTTTCAGATTCTTTTTTTTTATTTTTCCTCGTATATCTATCGTAGTTGAATCGTACAATTCATCGACGAGGAAGGAATCACTTAAAAAAACAAGTCAAGAAGAGAGAGAAAAAAATGAAATGCAATATTCAACCTTTTTTTCTCCGTCCACAAGCCGTCGTCATTGTGTTCCCTTCCTTGTCATATCTGCCAGTCCATATCCCTCTCGCCCCTCCACCTGACAGAAGGAAGGCTCTCACCCTCTCTCCCCCATCATGCAAACCTCCACGCACACACTGCGCCCCCATCTCCCCCACGTTACGCCATCCTGACAAAGGCGATCCGTCGCCACGTCCCTCAAGCGTCGCCCCTGCGGTTGCTTAATTCCCGTCTCGACTGGAACTTCAGCGTCTCATTCCTCACCAAATCATCGTCTTTAGTTATGAGCACTTCCCCCATGAGCACTCTCTCCAGAGGGCAGGATGGGACGGCGCGCTGAAACGTGGGATGATAATAAAACAAAGACAATTTTAATAATATGATGAGGAGGATAGGAAAAAAAGGAGCTCTTCCCGGTTCCATAATACTGAATCACTAGGCGGAAGAAAAGGGATCCATGACGAGCGTATCATGTGTATATAATAGAAATGAATGGATAAATAAGAAAAAAGTGCCCCTCGGAATTCTCTGTCAGAGGTGAGTTCTAGCGGAATATACCCTATTGTTCGTCATTTGAAGCATCGCACCACTCCTACCCAATCAACGGGAGTAAGAAGTTATCTTTCCAAGCATTCACCACCGGAGGAATAATGTGCCTTGCCAAATTCACGGATGACTAGATTTCAACAAACATAAAAGGAAGCAGGTATCCTCTTTCAATATTGATAGAAATGAGCTCTTACGGCTAGTAATCTATATATATAAAGGAGAGTGTTTGTTTGTATGTATGTAATTTGTTTACTTTTTTGCTGTCATAGAAACAGAATTTTTCCAACTATGCCAGCAGGATACTTTTGCAAGAACACTATTGTATTCAGAATTGCCGAGATGTTATACGTAGAATACATCAAGGAAAGTCTTTTGTAGAAGAAAAATGGGCAACTTTGATCCTGAGAATAATATTTATTCATGTGACGCATTGGGCCGAGTCTACACAGTCCATCCTAACAACGCCGAATGTTATTTTTTAAGAATGCTTCTACATACCATTAGAGGACCTCGCTCATTTGCAGAATTAAGAACGGTAAACGGAGAAATATGTGAGACATTCAGAGAAGCTTGCCAGAATTTAGGGTTGCTAGAAGGAGATCAACACTGGGATGACTCATTGCGAGAGACCAGTTTGATTTCTCTTCCAGGACAAATCCGAATTTTGTTTGCCATCATAATAACCTCCTGTAATCCATCTAACCCAAAAACATTATGGGAAAAATATAAAGAATCAATGAGTGAGGATATACTGGCTAAAGTTCGAAGTGAAAATCCTACATTGGATATTACGTTTAACTCCAACATTTTTAATAAAACTTTGATTATTTTGGAGGAAAAGTGTATCACCATGGTTAACAAGACTTTAGTGGAACTCGGTCTTTTTGCACCTGTACAAGATCAACAGGGTGTATTTTATCCAGATTATATACGTGAAACTAGCTACAATGTCTTAGACTTAGAAGCATACATCGCGGATAAAAAACCACTTCTTAATGAAGATCAGAAATTCGCGTACGAAACAATAATGGATCAAGTAGATAAACAAGAAGGAGGTATCATTTTTCTTGATGCTGCTGGTGGCACGGGAAAAACATTTTTAATTAATTTAGTTCTCGCTGAAATCAGGGTTCATGGAGAAATCGCTCTAGCCGTTGCATCTTCAGGTATTGCAGCGACATTAATGGAAGGAGGAAGAACAGCCCACTCTGCCCTTAATAGTTGCCACTTAATATTTCCCGACAAGAAAATCCCACATGTCATATAAATAAAACAAGCGGCCAGGCACAAGTTCTTATAGAATGTAAATTGATAGTATGGGATGAGTGTACGATGGCTATTAAAAAATCTCTTGAGGCCCTCAACGCAACACTTCAAGATCTTAGAGGAAACTGCAGTTTAATGGGAGGAGCTCTGGTACTCCTGTGTGGAGACTTCCATCAAACTCTGCCTGTCATTCCAAAATCGACTCCAGCCGATGAAATTTATGCCTGTTTAAAACATTCTGTTCTATGGAATCATGTCCAAGAAATTAGCCTTAAACAAAACATGCGAATCCTCTTAAGAGATGGGAATGCTCAAAATTTTGCAAATTAACTTTTTGAGATTGGAGAAGATAGATTAGTTATTGAAGCATCTGGTTTGATAAAATTGTCATCAGATTTATGTGTATCGGTGAAAACTGTCCGCGATATGATACAAGCAGTCTATCCCAACGTTAATCAAAATTATTAAAATTTAGAATGGTTGCGAGAAAGAGCCATTCTTACTCCTAAGAACGATGATGTTAATGAAATTAACAAGGAGATACTAGCCATGCTGCCAGGAGACGTGATTGAATATAAATCGGTTGATACCGTAGTGGATGCTGACGAAGCCGTCAATTATCCAACGGAATTCCTAAATTCACTTGATCCAGCTGGATTGCCACAACATCGCCTTATACTTAAAGTAGGATCTCCAATCATTTTATTGCGAAATTTAGATCCACCAAAACTGTGCAATGGGACACGATTGTGTGCGACAAAATTAATGAAAAATATAATCCAGGCAGTCATTTTAACTGGAAAAGGAAAAGGCGAAATAATTTTTATTCCACGGATACCTCTAATCCCAACTGATCTTCCCTTCAACTTTAAAAGATTACAGTTTCCAGTCCGGCTAGCTTTTTCAATTACCATTAATAAATCACAGGGACAGTCTTTAAAGTTTTGTGGTGTTGATCTAAGATCGCCATGTTTTAGCCACGGGCAACTTTATGTTGCTTGCTCCAGAGTAGGTTCGCCTAAATATTTATATATTCTTTCTCCTGGATATGAAACAAAAAATGTAGTTTATAGACAGGTGTTAAATAAAAAAGATTCTTAAATTTGTATGAAGTAGTGTATTATTGTACTTTATAATTTGTTGTTTTTATTTATGTAGTATATTTATATTATTGTTTCCCCCTAACCCGTGCAAAGCCGGGTATTCAGCTAGTATATAATAAATGGGAAACTCCAATAGCCGTAAACAGTTTACCTTTCTAAACAAAGTAAAATTGAAATTAATTGGCTAGCGCCACAAGTCAAGAAGGGGTAAAAGGTAAAAAGGAGAGGATAAGAAAGGTGAATACGAATACGCGTATTTCGGCCACAAAGTAGCCCCCTTCAGCGTACTGAAGGGTAATCGTCACTACAACACAAGTCGAAGTGAGAAAGGGTAAGGGCAATCCGAAGAATTCTTCGGATTGCCCTTACCTTTAGAAAGGTAAACTGTTTACGGCTATTGGAGTTTCCCATTTATTATATCCTCTTTCAAGAAAAGGTTAAACATTTTTATGAAGCAACTGCAACAACCGGTTTCGAGAGAACTTTTCCTTTCGTTTAATGATACCGTAACGGTTATTCTCATGATTTCGCGTTAGTTACTCGCAACAAACTAATTTTCGGTTAATTCAAATTACTCATCCAGAAAATATAAATCATACACCAAGTACTCCAAAAAAGGATAGCGCATACATATAACCTACAATCAGTTCATATTCCAGAATTTTATTTAGAAAAAGTAAAGAAGAGTTGAGCGATTCTGGGGATGTAAGAATGAAACGATTGCCATAAATATAAAATCAATAATGCGGGGTAAACGTAGCTTCCGAGAAGAAAGATTAAACCAGAATTAAGAGGAGAGCTTAGCACGACAGGCTTGAGTGGATAACGTGAGACGAAAAAATTAATCCGAATTATCACTCTTCAACATTTACTTGAAATTATGAGAGACTGGAGAGAGAAAATTATTGTGATTCAGCGAATGTTAAAGTCTGTAAATTACTGCGGCTCTGAGGGAAATTAATTCGGATAGAGTTCGAAATCGGTTGTGACTTTGGTCGGAGCGAATGGAATAAACGTCTCAAAAATTATATTTGAACGCGGTAATGTTGAGTGGAGTCTTACTTAAGTGTTCAAAAGGAAATTAAATAAAAATAATTTTGTTTGGTGGACTAAATTTGGGATTAAATGTCGCCGATGTGACTCATCCATAAATCTACTTACTCGTACGAGATGATTCGGATTTGATTTTAATTAATTTAAGTTAATTAAAGTTAGAAACTACGTTGCTCCGGGGGAAAATAAACAAAAACAGGTGAAATATCGAGTTCATATTGGTGATACCACTTTAAATACTCGTATTTAAAAGAACAGCTGTGTTTGCGGAAACTTCCAAATAAAAATAACGCCGTGGCTCCGTAAAATCACTTTGCCTGTCAGTATGTTCGTCTCCAGATACACGTGTATCCTTCCTCCTTCCTCTCCTGTCATTTGCCTCGAGTCTTCGGTTACCGTGGGTGTCGATGAAGAAGAATAGGGGAATCAATTCGCAGCATCGCAATTATCACGGAAGCACGAATTCGTGACGTGATAGGAAGTCAATAGTACGAGACCCTTCCAAACCCCATTCCCTCCCCCCTCCCCAGCCCTTGCGGTTTTCCTCACCCTTCCTACCTTCCAACGGTCGTGGGCGGCCGTAATTCGAAACCCGCCATTCACCCCCCTCGGTCTCATTACCATTGATTTCCCCGAGTGAGAAGGGTCCCATTACGTGTGATATTTACTATGATTTGAGGAAGAGGAAATGACTTCGCGTAATAATCAGCGATTCCGGTCGAGGGTAGAGCCATAACGATCGGTGCCCTGCGGCTACGTATTTGCACTTCCGTGCAAGTGGATATCGTAGATTATGGGCATTGTTGGGTTCTCGCATGCGCACCAACGGAGAATTTGTTACCGAAACGAAATTAACTGAATCACAAATGACATTACCGGTACACACAAGTATTCAGACAACATTGGAATCAAAATGTCAATGCTTATGCTGCGGTTGCAGGTATTTACAAATAATAGGAAGTGATTTGCCTGAAGGACATAAATCTAAAAGACAAATGTCAAACTCGGAAACCCTTTTGCAAATTGTAGGTATTCGTGCTATATGTTTATCTGTTTCTCGTAAGAATAGTGACTCCAATTAGATACAGCTATTCCTTTGCTTATTTATTTACTGAAGTGGTAGTCCAATGGATAAAAGAAAAGCCCTTCAGAGCAGAGGGCCCAGGTTCGACTCCGGGTGCGCAGGGCCTCTCTAATCTCACAACCTAATGACCTCCCTAATATGTACGAGGGGAATGCGATAGTCCAGTAAAAAGAGCGCTTGGCTAATACAGGAGGAACTGGGTTCGATTCCCGAGGACGGGGTACCCTCGGCTTAACCCAAGCTGTGTGATTTTTTGGATACCAAAACTTTGTGGGTGAACAATACGTGGTACAGGGAAAGAAACTGGTCCACCTTGTTACCCCTTAATTTGGAACGATGTTCGCGCATCATATTGGTAGGACTTAGAAAGCCTTAGAAGACCTCACCAATCAAACCAACCCTATAGGTGCAGGTGTTTGGTTTATTTATCTAATCATTTATTACTGAAATCGACAAAAGGCAAAGGTAAACTTTATGGCATGCTTGTGCGATTCCCTAGAGTGCCCTCTTCACGTAGGATTTCGTGAATTGGCACATTCGGTTTAACAAAAAGAAGTAAGCTATGATTGAGAAGTAAATTATGCCCGCGAATGTTTGCCTCTTTGGTTGCTGCTTAAGAGGAAGCGGTTGTCGTGTTATTCGCACTCAAACCGTCGATGGGGTTTCCTCCTCCTCCTCCCGCCGACGTCCGTACCTCGCGGGCTGCGATTCCGCTCTCGCCGCTTCTCCCCCAGGCCAAATGCTCATTCACACGACCCTCGCCGGGTTATTTACCCGATGGGAAAACAGTGGTTGATGATAATTGAGGGGGAACACGATACGCGCCGGAATGTCGCAGGGCAAACCAAGCGAGAAGGAGAGGGAAGGAGGGATAGCTGTGACGGAAACGGTTCATGGTGGAAATGACGACCGAATCCAGGGCTCGTTTCTCCACGCGGTGGGAGAGGTGCAAATACACTTTGATATTTGCATACTAGAAACAATGATCAAAAAACAAACAATATTTGACGACAGAAATTGATCTTCCTAAGGCTGGCCTCCAAACCGTCGACATAAGGCCCCAGATACATTACCAGGCCCCGAAGTTTACTCGTACCCTGGTCGGTTTACGTGCATCGAAATTTATTGTACGTTTCATTTATTTTATCACATGCTATTTTATATTCAGTTTTTTCCTATAGAAATATTTTATCAGTTCGAATGGAGATTTCAACGCTAGCGCGGCATTACTGAGAAAAAACTTTAACTATGAATATCTCCCAAAGAACTAATGCCACAAGCTACGATCATAACAAAGTATTACCCATCGAGGAAAGAAAGGTTTAAAGAACATTAAAAGCGTTTACGTATTACAGGGATATGTCAAATGCATAGATACACGCACATCTACGCCGAAATTTCCGTGGTTAGTCAAAGTCTAAAAAGTCTGAAGTCCGGTTAATTCAGGTAACTGATTCGCTTTCATTAATCTCTTCCATACCAGTCACCTACTTGTATTCTGTCCTTCCATATTTCCACTGCTTCTTAGTGAGATTTGAATAATCCTCGTCCTGGGAGACTCTTCGACCGCGCTCACACATGACTGTCGCACTTAAGCACCGCAAAGAGGAATATTTCCAGCGAAATTCAGAAAATTATATCTCCTTCGTCACCTCAACATTTCTATGTTTACAATTATACAAATATAACCGCGGGTGTAAAAATTATATAAACTGTAGAAGGTCATATTAAAGAAAACTGTTATCCATATTTCCATTTTACTTGAGTTTTCCATTTATATTATATTTTTTCAGAACTTGGTTAGCCGTTATGCCAGAGGCGGGCATCAAAATCTCCAGAGGCACTGAGGTTGGAAAAGAATCGAAAAATAAAATTAAACGCTGGTCAACCCTTCTTCTCTCTCTCTCAAATCACACGTTCTTCTCCAGCATATGCATATATACGAGGGTCATCCGGAAAGTAGTACCCGTTCGTGAAATAAAGACACAAAAGTAAATATTAACAAACATAAAAAATTTTATTTGAAAGAGGATACTTTAAACTACTTCTCAACATAATCTCCAAGCAAATTAAGGCATTTGTCATAACGTGTGACAAGTTTCTGTATTCCTGCTGCATAGTCCTTCGCCGCCAGCTCATTGAGATACGCGAGGGACCCATCTTGCACAAATTTTTGCATAATGCAGATGGTGTTTAACAATTTCATGAACAATTGTTCGAGAAACATTGGGAAAATGCTCACAGATGTCATCAATTGTGACGCGCCGATCGTTCCTCACGAATTCGTCAACTGAGCTCACCAGTTGGTCTGTAATGACAGACGGTCTCTCCGAACGCTCATCGTCGTGTGTGTTCCCCCTCCCCATGTTGAAGTTGCGACACCACCGCCGAACAGACGACTCGTCCATTACATTGTCTCCATACACCTCCTTTAATTGGCGATGAATATCACATGGGCGAACGTTTCTTGCATTGAGGAATTTAATCACTGCCCTCACTTCACAACTGGCGGCGTTCTCAATTTTTTTAAACATTGTAAACAATCACAGAAACAACACAGGCAATGCTAGCGTCACGCAACTTGGCTCAGAGAAGGCAGACAAGCCACTGAAGCTATCTGACCTCGTCCAGCGGCTACTCGCGTCGTCAGCACTTCATGCGGCACGAACGGGTACTACTTTCCGGATGACCCTCGTGTATATATATATATATATACATATATATTATATATATATATATATATATATATATATATATATATACACATACATATACATACACATGTGTGTTCGGAGAAACGCCTCTCATCAAGGGAAATATTCCTTCCGAATAATAAAAAAACGAACGTGTCTGTCCACGCACGTATTTTCATCATTTTCGATGACGTGGGCATGGTTTTTCTCTCTCTCTTTCTTTTCTTCTTTCTCTCTTCAATAAACCGCACTCGTACCTCATAATACCGTACACAAATCCGGCCAATTTTCTCACAGGCCTCCCTCCACTTGAGACGGCGAATCAAAGGGTGAAGAAGATTCGAAGACTTCGGGCGAATGGCTCAGGATGTTGACGCTACGGACGAATGAAGGGCGGGGCGGGGGAGGGGGATGGGGTCCAGCCGCCATGGAGACGAACACACTTTGAATCCTCCCGACCAACCCAACGGCCGAAACGAGAACAAACAAGGAGACACACTTCGAACTCTCTTTATTCTCGGAAGACATGCCTACCCAGTCGCAGAGCGGGTGCGGGGGGACAAAAGGACGACGTCGTCGCTCTGGGGATATTTTCCTCACCGCGCCGCGTTGCTTCGAAGCGCAGGGACTCCCAAAGTGTGTACCGATGGTCAATATTTATTCGCTTCACAACGGAAAGAGTGGAACGGCCACTTTTCCACCGTGAGTCTGCGGATTCCACCGAGGAGGAATTCCTATTTTCGTGGCTCATTTGTTTTCTCTGCGAGATGGATTACATGACGTATTGTGAGGGGGGAGAGGGTGAGAGGATGAATAATGAGGATGGTGGAGTTCTTTTTTCTCTCCGGTTTTATTTTATTAAGCACCAGGAATGTTTACAAGCAAACAACCGCGACCGAGAGAGACGAATCCATGACGCAGAATCTTCGGAACACTTGTTGCATACGGAGAGACATCGGAAGATAAGAATCCAAAGGAACGCTTGTCCAATCGCTTTGTTTCAACATTCGGCATGGATGACCTTCGCGTGCTGGCGATCGATCTACAGTTGCAACTCAAAACCCAGAAATAAATTCACACACTGTTATCCTACATGTCAACTAAAGGATGTGTCAGACCACCAGCAAAAATATTATGTAAATAAAGAACAAAAATAAGAATTATCAAGCAAAATAACGTACTACTATGGGGAAAAAATTCTAACAACGTTACCACAAGTAGGTAGGAGGTGGTTCTAAAAACTTTCAGAACGTTAAGAGACCAGAATAACGCTTCCCGTCCGAATTGATGTGGAATCCCACCCAGCCATTGTCTGGGATCCTCATGAGAAATGTTTAATACAGGAGTTGGATCGGGTGAAGTGTAGGAGAGTGAGATTTGTCAAAGGATTATACGGCACAGACAGCAGTGTGACAAATTTGCTGAAAGATTTGGGGTGGAGTACTCTCGAAAAATGAAGATTAACTGATTGACTGAATCTCTTAGGCAAATTTGAGACGGACCAGTTTTCCGAGGACGTTCGTCACATTTTAGAAATTCTAAATTATTATGGAAGACATGATTATTCATTCAAGATACAAGGGATCGACTCTTGAACTAAGAGTTTTAAGATGTCCCTTATTCCGAAAACAATTAAGAGTCAGTAACGGCTGCTACACACATTATCAAGTGATTAAATAGAATCATCATTACGTACATAAACATTTGTAGTAATGCATGTGTAAGCATGTGCATACGTATTTTCGTGTACGCACATGCATGTTTGCATCTGTGAGTGTAAGTCGATGTATGCGCATGTATGCGTGCATATAACTTAAGTAGTGCAGGCTATACAGGCATTGTATTTAACAAGAAACATATCACTTTTGTTGGATGACTTCAAGAGAAATGGTGATTGTAAAATGTGCATTTTTCTTGATTCTAATAAATTTTTACTAGTGCATTGCATGTTAATTTTTTTCTGTAGTGAGGTTAATGCAAGGTACATGACTTGGTTTGCGTGCTGTACATGCCCAGCCACACACCTTCCTCGTGACTTACATGGCATTATGTAGATATAAACCATTATGTTAAGGCATTATGTAAATGTAAACCGCGCTTGGAGGGAAAAGTATTTTTGGGTCAAAAGTAGTATGGTGTGTACTCACACCCTGTCCACAAACCTAGCGGTGGCTTGCAGAGTACTATTAAAATAAAATTAAAAAAAATAAAAAAGCGATGGACCAATTGGTTGTAAAGTAGAAAGTTCCAAGCAATGGAATTTTAATTAATATTTAATTAATACACATTCTGGACGGGGTGTACAGTAGCATGAAATACGTGGATTTAAATAATGGTTTATTGCAGTGCAGGGCGTTACGGCGTTTCGTATTGAGTTTAACGAAGATAAAGCAATGGCTAGTCTGTGTGTCCATCAAATATTTTACTCTAAAGTATACTAATGTTAATAAAGCAAAAGTACTGGAATTTTTAAAGTAACCTAAAATTCTCTTCCATCATCGTTGGGGAATCAAAATATCCAATAGGTGAATGGTCATCGATCGCGTGAGGCCCTTCATAAATTCTCTGATCACGGGAACAAATGACTTCATTCCCAAGCATTTCTTGGGTTTGTTGCATGATCATACCTTGTAGACCAATCGACTATCAACGTAAAGTAGGTCCCCATAAAAATCCACATCATCGCCCTCATCGACAGAGAGATTGGAGTGTTTTTCTGGGAATCAGTGGCGAACCCACCACCGAAATCCCTGGATTTTTGCCGGCGTCGTCGTCCTAATCCCCCTCATCACGGCTAGAAAAAAATAATCATCCCTCCCAACCCCCTCCCCACCCATCATTGCCGATTGGATATGAAGATAAAGTTGAGGGAGGCAGGGCGGAATTCAGAGATTTTAGCGGTGGCGACGCGGAATAAAAATCACGCCCGAAATCTTTATTGTCCGAAATGATACCATTCACGACGCGTGAGCGGGCGGGGTCTGGGAGAGGGAGGGTGATGTTGGAGGGCGATTTTATTCCATCCCCCCACCCTCCCGTTCACATTCTCCCCACCCACTCCCTGGTGGAGAGAGCGGGCTGAGGGAAGGCGCAACTACACGTACGCCCGAGTAACTGTCCGGGAGTTAATGCAATAAATATCGGAGGAGGTGGACCGAATCAGAAAGAAGTAGGAACGAGGTCCAACGGTCTCTCCCTCTGCCGTCATCATTATCCACCCTCTCGCCCCCACGACGTGTGTGTATGCATTTAAGCACAGCGAATGGCGACGCACGAAATAAGGGATCCATTTCGGGCGATAACGGTCCAGGAGAGCGCCGCGTAGCGACCACATTGCACAACAACAACGACGATATCAGAATGTTGCATCGCGCAAGACTAGGAAGTTTTTTTTTCTGACAAAACGATGATCATCAGAATTCAAATCAAAATTTTGACGATCAATGGAGAGTTCAAATGTGTCTTTCCCGGTAGCTATGGATCCTCATCCACCTATGACCCATTCCCGATGAGTTCATACACTTACTGGGAAATTTAATTGTGAGTTATTATTCGCATTTAACAACCTAGACAGTTTAGAAATCCCCGGCAATTAGACAGTTAATAGCAAGGAATAACAATTTGAGTGACTAATGGTTAATACTTAAGAAATAGCGCTGATGATAGTTCAAAGGCGTCAGGGTACCTGGATGTTCGCCAATTCGAGGGGATTTTCTAAAATACTATCTCTACGCGGTAGATTATATGAAATAATATCTCATCGTTTCACAAGACAAGAATCTCCGCTTATCGGGATGCTAAGAATACATTTTAGGCGGCATGGTATTCTCAAAGAGCATCAGTGTATTTTATTAAAGCAGATTGATTTATTAAAGCAAACTGATTATTACTCTTTGATATTGTTTTAAAGATTATTTTTCATTATGAATAGACCAAACCAGTTTGGCTGCAATTGTAGTTTTATGTTTTCAAGGATATTATATAGCAGAGTCATTAAACTTCATGAATATTCAAAGGAGTTTGTACCATTTACGGTCGTTATAGTAATAAATACAATTTGAGTGAAGTTATTTAAGAGCCGTGAATTTTTTATGTCCTCAATGCACTGTGGTAGTAGCAAGGTAGAAGAACGACCTCCTCATGAAGCCAAACTTAGAGTTAAAATATTTCATGTAAAGTAGTTAAACGAAACTTATATAATATTACCCAATTAATATCATTGTAACTTTAATGATTAGTCAGTCGCCATTGTCGTTTTTAATAAATCAACGTCCTTCGAATTACTGAAATTTTATTTCGAATTTTATCGTATATTTCCATTTTGATGGCCACCTGAGTCAATGAAGTATTTGTCTTAACTGTCCCTCCCAAACACGCATCTACGCTTTCTGATTCTAAGATAGAAAACTGAAAAGATGTTTCAAAAATCAATTCACATCCTAGCTTAGATGTGCAAGAATTTAAAAGATTTGCGAATCAAATAAAATGTAGAAGCTAAATAATCGATGTTTTTTATCAATAATCGGTAAACGTTACAATAAAAAATATTCAATTATTATCGAAAGAAAAGTATCGATACGTGCACATCGTCCGTCCCTAGTGAGTGGTGCTCTTGTTCGGATTCTGAGGTTTTCGCTGAATCAGTTCACTTCATCGTAAGTTAGGAATGTGAGTCATTATCCATTCGCCTCCATCATTGACCACTGCCGGAACAAGTGACACTCTCTCGATTCCTTCACGTGAGCCGGCGGTCAGTTTCGGCGAATCGATCACGACCACGACTCATCGCAAGCGGAGTGAAGGCTCGCCAGGCGGAGACCGGGTTGTGGGGGGGTGCATTTGAGAAGTGGAGGGAAGGGGAGGAAAGGGGTGGGAAGAGAAGCAGGCACAGTGGTGCGCGAGGGAAGGAGACTATTGGTGCTAATGTTGTTTAGTGAGCCACGTTCAAACCGAGTGGTTCAAAAGATCTCGATTTTCACGAGATTCACTTCTCTTTCTCTAACGAAAGAGCCGAGATGACCACCGTAACTACTATGATTATCTGAATGTATCTTCCTCATGGGTCATCTACGATTATTTTACGTCGTTCCCTTGTCACACGCACAGTCACTCCCCCAACATATATCTTCCCACCTCCCATTCTTCACGTCTAAGCTATCGCAAAAAAAAACTAAACAACTCACGAGGGCATCTGGAGTGATATGGAGCTGAACATCTGTCCATCATTAAATTCCTCAACAAAGTCGCAGATTTTGATGAAGCTTAGAAACACGAGAAAACAGCACCACCAAAATTCTATAATTTTTATGACTTCATGCTGACATTCGCGTTGCTGTGGTTTTTACATAAACACTACGCATTCGTCGACTTCCTTCAACATTTAATTCCTACGTAAAAATTGTTCCTTCGACTTTTATACCCTCAAGCTTGGTCATTCGATATATTTGCAATATATAAAAATGTGGGATTTTCGCACCCTTTATATAGTATAGCCAGGTCCTCAAAATAAAACCAGAAAAATATAGTATGTCCACAAACACCAATTCATCTGTACAAATGGTAAAATTAACTCGGTATCCATTCCCACAAAAAATATTGCATCGCAGCCCGATTTCATCATAGCATTGTTGATCTTCAGGCGCGAGAGACTTCAAATTATGACGGTGATACGAGGAAACCGGGTTTTGAAACAAACGTTTTTGCCAGAAAGGACACATAATTGACTTCCTCGTAAAACATGTGACACACTCGCAATTTCCACCAATTCCCTTGGGTAGGTCCTTGGACCGACACATCCGTTTAAAATACATCGCCTGGGAATGATGCAAGACCCCCGATACGTACGGGAAGTTGGTGCGCGACTGCCTCTTGTTTATCAACCCCCCCCTCCCAACTCCCTTTTTTCTTACGTCGACTAAAACCTACGTTCATCGTCTGAGTCGCCTGCGGAAGGATTTCAAATGGCTGCCACTGAATCGGCTTTTATCACGCTCGCCTGCCTTCGCCGGAGGACCCGTTACTGCCCAGCCATGCAGTCCTCGCGGGCCGAAGAAACGATCCCCTGAAAAAAATATGAGGAAACAAATACGCTGCTTCTATATGGCACCACGGCAATGGTTGCTTTTACGGGTGATGCGACAACGGTCATTAGCAGTGCCCTGCCTCCTTACAAAGCAGTTTCGTGTGTGGTTTTCCTATTACACGGTCAGATGACTGGGACGATACTACTGAAAGAGGAGAGTTGCTCTCTCTCTCTCTCCTAAGGACAAGGCAACCTCTATACTGGCTTCGAATAAATGAAAGATCTTATTTCAACGCGGAGACAAATACCATTCCTTCTTGACGCAGCGGGTGGGAATCATCGAGTTTTATTTTTTTAGTGGAGTTTTTTGTGGTGTGCGGATAAAACGAATAAAAGAATTCTCTCTTAAAGCAGCAATAATATCAGAGGGTACAGAAGTGTACCTAACATTGTCGTATGAAAGCGAAACTTGGATGGGCTAGAGTAAGCCGTAATAATTGGATCCCCTCAGGTTCATGGACTGGGGAAATAATCCAAAGCAGTAGCTAATAATATCCTCTTAAGTCAATTGACTCATGAAAATAATGAAAAAAATGGAAATCCATAAAATTTTAAAGTTATTACTGAGGAATATTTCATGTTCATAAGCTACGAGGGTCATCCGGAAAGTAGTACCCGTTCGTGCCGCATGAAGTGCTGACGACGCGAGTAGCCGCTGGACGAGGTCAGATAGCTTCAGTGGCTTGTCTGCCTTCTCTGAGCCAAGTTGCGTGACGCTAGCATTGCCTGTGTTGTTTCTGTGATTGTTTACAATGTTTAAAAAAATTGAGAACGCCGCCAGTTGTGAAGTGAGGGCAGTGATTAAATTCCTCAATGCAAGAAACGTTCGCCCATGTGATATTCATCGCCAATTAAAGGAGGTGTATGGAGACAATGTAATGGACGAGTCGTCTGTTCGGCGGTGGTGTCGCAACTTCAACATGGGGAGGGGGAACACACACGACGATGAGCGTTCGGAGAGACCGTCTGTCATTACAGACCAACTGGTGAGCTCAGTTGACGAATTCGTGAGGAACGATCGGCGCGTCACAATTGATGACATCTGTGAGCATTTTCCCAATGTTTCTCGAACAATTGTTCATGAAATTGTTAAACACCATCTGCATTATGCAAAAATTTGTGCAAGATGGGTCCCTCGCGTATCTCAATGAGCTGGCGGCGAAGGACTATGCAGCAGGAATACAGAAACTTGTCACACGTTATGACAAATGCCTTAATTTGCTTGGAGATTATGTTGAGAAGTAGTTTAAAGTATCCTCTTTCAAATAAAATTTTTTATGTTTGTTAATATTTACTTTTGTGTCTTTATTTCACGAACGGGTACTACTTTCCGGATGACCCTCGTATAATATGGCATTAGATTGAATTACCCACTTATTCAATCTTTCCGTTTCGTAGATTGTGAGGTGGGGTTCAATACAGTGAATCGGATTGAATAACGGATGTATTGCAGGATATAGGAATAGATTGGAAGGAAAGGAGGCGGATCCGCAACCTGCACATGTCTCAGACTGCTCAGGTACGAGTGGGGAACGGAGAGTCTGGATTGGCAGAGTTAGGAAGGGGTATAAGGCAAGGTTGTTCATTATCACCGGTGCTATTCAACGTACGAATACGTACTTCAACCTGTATGCAGAAGAAATGATTAAAGAGGCATGGGAAGAACTGGAGGTAGGAATGAAAGTGGGCGGGGAATTCATAAAAACAGTTAGGTTTGCTGATGACCAAGCTTTAGTTTGCCAGTTAGCCAAGGGGTTGCAAGCATTGCTAAGTGAATTAGAAATTCAGTGCGACAGATATGGAATGAGATCCAATATTAATAAAACAAAGGTTATGCGATTTCCTAGAAAGAAAAAGGCGAAGCTAAATGTTGAAATAGGAGGGAAAACACAAGAGCAGATAGAACAGTTTACATATCTCGGAAGTATTTTGGACCAAAATGGTCAAAGTAGTAGGGATACAAGGAGAAGAATTTCGTTAGGTAAAGAGGCTTTGACAAGGAGGAGGGAATCGATGACAGGGACGTTAGGCTAGTATGCTACGAAAAGATTCGTTAAAATTTTCATATAAGGCACAGTCATGGAAGGGGGATGATAGGCATATATTGGAGACTTTTGAAATGAGTGCGAGGAGAAGGATGGGGAAGGTGAAGCGGACAGAAAGGAAAACTAATGAGGGAGTGCTAGGTGCGGTGAAAGGAGAGGAGAGGGGATTCCTGGGAGAAATCATAAGGAGACAGGAAAGGTGGATGCAAAGAGCATATTGATCGGCAGTGGGGTATTGAAGACTGTGACAGAGGGGAGAATGTAAGACATACGAGGATAAGCAGGAACAGGATAGGGATGTTGAGCGGAATGAAGGGAGGAAGGAAGTATACAGAGATGAAAAAGGGTTTGTTGTAGAATAGGATGTTGGGTTGACTTTTGTTCGGAGAGGCAATGAAATGTATCCCGGTTATAAATGAGTCACACAGCATATGCGTAAAGCATGATAAGGATCAAGGAAAGGAGGAAGTGTGATGAGGAGAATACCAGCGACGGTCAGAAATAACCTCGCACTGCTAACCGAACTGGAAAGATTATCAAATAGGAGAACATTCAAGTATTCATGTTTCAACTTCCATTTTCTTGGTATTCTGCACATTTTATATGGTCCACTGCGAACGCGACACCAACACGGAAACAACTAAAATTAAACCCTCCATCGGCTTGTAGCAATAGCAATCCAAATATCTCACACATTATGTAATCCGTGCATATATGTATGAAAAATTTACAAGCCGGAGGTATTGGGACCTAAAAATATTACCGGCATCACAAAACATTAGGAAGACAGCGAATGAGCAGGATGTTTAAGCAAAAACAAACAGGTTGAAAATAACAAGCTAAGGTGCTGATGGTTGATGGCCTTTGACGCTTGATGATACTTTTTCCCTGATTTGAAAGTTTATTTCCTAAAGAGATTTTCTTGTGCTTGATTCAATATTGCAGATGTAAGGTACCTATGAAGGCGTGTCGAGAGTCGAATCCGCATAGGAATTTTTTCGATGTGCTTCAAATGAAACCTCAAACTGCATGCATAGAAATATTCCGTTCCAGAAACACGCAATCTTGCTCATTTGGAATCTTGTTAACATTGTTACCATGGGTGCGACTTGGAGCAATCAAAACCAATTGAAAAAAGTTTAAACAAGGGAGGAAAGTTGTAATTCTATGAATGAAATAAAGAAATCGAATTTTTGGGAATTTTTTCTAATTTTAATTTCAAACTCCTCGACATTAAAATATGCAATTGTAATAAATGCTTTTTCTGAAGTGCATATTTGCTATTGCTGCCAAAAACTGAGAATTGTCTCCCACATGCGTTAATATAAATCAAAGTATTACTTAATAGTAAATACTAAATTAAATTAAGTATTGGTTATAGATTCTTAAAAATAAACGCTCCTAACTGATTACTCCTCCGGTGCAAATATGAAGGCTTCCGTTTATTAGAATAAACAAGAGGTAGACATTTATATTCACATAAAAAAATGAGAACAATGGCTGACTGAAAGGAAAGTATACATGTCTTCGCTATGACATTTATGAATTCTTCTGTTTCCATTTTCTTCGTAGTATTAAGAAAACTAAGAACATACAGGCCACTGGTTCTACATGTCATATTTAACTCGCTTCTTAATTTTTGCTCATTTTCAAAAAGTTCATTATCTCTATCCTACACTAAGCACTTCAAAGTACAAAGGGAATTTGGTGGTAGATAATTTTCTTACTTAGAAAATCTGCAAAACATATTATTTAAATAACATACATCAACTTACGCGTAAATGGCATGTGCTGAATATAATAAGAAAATAACAGTCGTTTTAAAGATGACACGCAATGACGTAAACCTCTGTGGTAGAATATTAAATTAACCTAAGTAATCTTCAGGGTCGCTAATTTGGAGTCGGAAACGCAGATGAAATACGAGGGTCATCCGGAAAGTAGTACCCGTTCGTGAAATAAAGACACAAAAGTAAATATTAACAAACATAAAAAATTTTATTTGAAAGAGGATACTTTAAACTACTTCTCAACATAATCTCCAAGCAAATTAAGGCATTTGTCATAACGTGTGACAAGTTTCTGTATTCCTGCTGCATAGTCCTTCGCCGCCAGCTCATTGAGATACGCGAGGGACCCATCTTGCACAAATTTTTGCATAATGCAGATGGTGTTTAACAATTTCATGAACAATTGTTCGAGAAACATTGGGAAAATGCTCACAGATGTCATCAATTGTGACGCGCCGATCGTTCCTCACGAATTCGTCAACTGAGCTCACCAGTTGGTCTGTAATGACAGACGGTCTCCCCGAACGCTCATCGTCGTGTGTGTTCCCCCTCCCCATGTTGAAGTTGCGACACCACCGCCGAACAGACGACTCGTCCATTACATTGTCTCCATACACCTCCTTTAATTGGCGATGAATATCACATGGGCGAACGTTTCTTGCATTGAGGAATTTAATCACTGCCCTCACTTCACAACTGGCGGCGTTCTCAATTTTTTTAAACATTGTAAACAATCACAGAAACAACACAGGCAATGCTAGCGTCACGCAACTTGGCTCAGAGAAGGCAGACAAGCCACTGAAGCTATCTGACCTCGTCCAGCGGCTACTCGCGTCGTCAGCACTTCATGCGGCACGAACGGGTACTACTTTCCGGATGACCCTCGTATAATGTCGGTTATTTTGGCGAACAAACATTGAAATGGATTCAAATATCAAAGAAAAGAAAAGGAAACTTGTAAATAAAAAAATTTCCGGGAAGAAAAAAATAACGCGATTCATTTGACTCATATTATTAAAGAGCGAATCACCCCGCCCCCCCCCCCTTCCCAGTCCTCAAGGTTATCTTTCCTCCTCCGCAAGAATTGAGTTAACATTCCAGAAGATATTCCCTCGCAGGCTAGCATTCTTCACCTGAGAGGAAGAAGATTTCCTTTTATTTTAAAAGAAAAAGACGCATAAATACACGCGATTGGGGTTCGGGTAATGAATGGTTTCCGCAAGAAATGAACCACTTTAAAGCGAGTAGAGGGGAAAAAAGTTTATGAATCTGCGAAATATATTAATGTCAGGTAATGAACATAGCGAAATGAATTGGCACGCTCGGCGGGGAATTGCCTGGTTGCCCACTGGGGTCAAATTCAATCCAGACTGGGAGCAAAGAAGTGATGGGTAAATGATTAGAAATGATTAATACAGGTGTATTGACCTATCGGAATTATTTCGATACTGTATCACGATTTAATATCATCGACACATTGCTTTATCGATTCAATTAAGTACCAACAAGAAATACGCCCAAATTTATGTTCTGTACATACTCTTGCATCTACGTTTGCTAAAAGATTCGCAATGCGCACTTGTAACTCATTTGGTTGCTAAAATACTTGAATTCACAATTAAAGGACACAATAAATCGCAGCTCATTCACGTATTTAGTACGCCATATGTGTTGCCGGTATATAGTAGTTCAATGCCTGGTAAGCCATTATCCTTTATGCTAGCGTACTCCTATCAATGATAAAAATATTGATTACTTGTGTGTCCAATATCGATACTATCGACGATTGAGTTTCAAAAATACACATTATCCAAAGTGAACCATACTCTATGGAATTAACGATAATACCGACAATCAAAACATTAGATTGTCATCGAATAAGAATTGATATGATTGCGTTTAAAAATTGCATCGATACATTGAAGCTAGACAAAATATTCAATTAGATCGTTATCGAAAGAAAATCATTGAATTGGGCCTTTTTTGGAGTTCCCTCCACACACACACCCACAAACGCAGAGAGGGAATTTTTCACTGACGTTCACCATTCCCATAATACATGTCCAGATTAATTTTCCCTCACACTCTCGGTCACCTTCCTCCTTTCCAAGGCGTTCTATTATTTTTCTTTCTTCCCGTCTTCAACTTCCGAGAAGCCGTCCCTAGTCGGTTGCAAATGCCGCGGAAGCTAAGTTCAGGGAGATTCATCGCCTCCCCGAAACATACTCCAAATTTAAATTTTAAAATGCTACTGCAAGTCGGGCTGGCCGCCTGGGACCTTCGCCCAAGGCTGCAGCCATTTCTTTTACGGTTTGTTCGTTTTACATATCTTTTCCAATGTCTAGTTCTCACTACACCATTTTCCAAGAAACAGTTTTTTTTCACGACTCTTAAACGCAAATTTTACGAACTCCCTTAAACCCATTCGGTTAATCACGGTAAAACTAATATTGAAACCTGAAGCCCCAAGCAATACGCATGGCGTCTTAGTACATCGTTTACTTTATATTGATCATTTAAAAAATTTTAGATGAAATTGGTGATAGCCATTTAAAAATGAAGTCATTGTAAAAGGGGTATCCATCTAAACACGTTCGTCTAATCATCCAATCTTCTCAGTCACCCCTTGTGTTAACATCATCCATCGCCAGCTTCTCTAAATTCAATATCTTGACCTTCCCCAGGAATTCTTCCCCTCTATGATTCCTACCTTTACGAAAATTTTCGTACCTCTGTTGCTGTCTATCTAACGGCTAACACTGCACATCTTCCTTTAATGGCAAAACAGTCCTACAGATCTTCACGAAAATTCCTTCGAATTATTCCATCAATTCGATTCCAATTTTACACTCACCAGGAAATAGAAATGCTAAATGACCAGACACTGTCAGTGTCCGTGATCGCATTAAAAAATCGGTTCATCTGACCAGAACAAGCTTCATACCACAAGAAAGTTTTATGAAACTTCATTTAACGAATATTTCACCAAGAGCAAGCTATTGAAAAGGGAAAGTGGGTGGTCCGATGCTTAGAGCGCTGGGCTATAGATCGCAGGGTCTGAGTTCGAATCCGGGTGACGCCTCTGGGCAGCCTCAACTTCACGCAAGGTAAGTGGTTTTTCTTGAACCATAGCTTTATGGCAAACCACGGGCGTCACACAAAATGAGAAACTGGCCCCCTTTTAACCATGTTCATTAGTGAATTTCACGCCGGACAAGGGTTAGTACTACATGAGATCTGCCCTCAAATATAAAACCGACCATCCGGTCGATAACTGTGGTTACGGTAAGCAAAAATTCGCAATTTCAGATTTCGCAAAAAGTTAAATCTTAAAACACAACCGTAGAAAATAGCGGATATTTGACACCAGTTCGCTATCAGTGTTCCATATCCCCGTCCCGTTTTCACGCCTATTTTCATAACAGCTTAAGTGCAGTGGAGTACGTAGGTTTAAAACATATCTAGGCACATGAGCCGAACGGCCAGGAAGAGAAAGGGAGGAGAATAAAAAAATAACAAAATGGATTCCTATTCACACATTTAGGAATACCTAAGAAACGAAAGAATAGGTAAACGTACGGTTTTACAGTGAACAATTTCTGGACTTGTCCGTGAGACGACACCCACTGTTTAACTTTTCAATCCTTCTCATCCCTCTTCCTTCCTTGGCCCCCCCTAACCTTTCCCGTGGGGGAGCGGGATGTAATGTATGGACAGCCCCCCTTCCCCCCGAAAGACCGGAGGTTGTGGTTTGATGGGAACGAGAAGAGAGGGCGAGCAGCACAGCGTCGTAAGCCCAACGACGCGTGAAATTAAGCATTCAGAGCAGGAAGGGAGCTGTTCCTTTCCCTGGGCTGCTTACGGTCCCATCACCCACACGCCCCTATAAAACTATTACTTGCCCATTCAGATTCATACTTTATTGTTCTTATGGCCGAGAGTTCCCGAAAGATTCGTTATGATTTGAATAAAAGGCCCTCCGGTAGTGTGAGTGACATCCATACAACAGCTTAATTTTGTTGCCCAAAATTTGTATAAATTCAATGCACAATTAAAGAGTATTTTCTTTTGTGTGTGTGTCTATATATATATATATACAAACACAAACGAAAAGAAAGTGTATATATATATATATATATATATTTATATATATACGAGTATATATATATATATATATACTATATATATTTATATATATATATATACACAAGATTATAATTAGTAAGATAGGCTTTTGTAGGGCAGGGAAGGCTAGGTACTTCAATACCTCTGACTAAAACACCCGCTAAAATGAGCAGACAATCCTAATGTAAATGAATAATTTTTCTTCTCCACATAATTTCTACTGCCTTTTATTTCTCCCAAAATGCCTCATTATTCGCATACGTACTCTTTCAACATTCCGCTTCAACTAAACATGCATTTCGCTGGCCTTCTTCGGATTTCTTGCAAGCTAAACAACCACTCTCCACCTCTCAAGAATTGCACAGTTTCTTTTATCTTCATTTCTCCCGTTTCACTTATTTCATTTTTTTCCACAACCACGTCTCAGTTCTCAGTTAATCCTTCGGACACATTGACCAAGTTTCCGAGCCATATAATATATACATGCAGGGGATGTCTTTTATTGATTGATTCCCTCGGGTTCGTACTTTCGGCGGAAGGGCGAGAAGATGGAGACTTACTCGATATTATCTTAATGGTAGCAAGTCGCAGGCAAGCGCGACCGCCACGCCCCTTTCGTTCCCCCTACGGCATACGATGGAAGTATGCGGACGACACGGTGGATTTACTTTGCCCCGTGGAATTAAATTCGCTGTATGCGGTGGAAATCTGAACTTACGTGCAAGCAAAGAGAACCTGTCATCTGCAATTGCAGTTACCCGCTGGTGACTGAAGCGACCGCGGGGTGAGAGAGGCAGTTCCGGTCCCAGCCTCCCTTTCATCTTCACAGAACTTCGACTGGCGTACTAGGAAGGGTTTAAGGACAATCATAATCGGCTCAAACACATACGTGTGCGTACTTACGGACCAGAAATAAAATGTCCTTCATGTCTCGGAGGGCTAGTCATACGCAATGGCCCTAAGATTAATGGGATGCACACTGATACCCAAGGCTTGGGAATCGCACTTTCATAATGGGCAGAAGAAGTCACGAGTAGGTACTGTTGCATTAAGGAAACGCGTGCCCGTCAAAAGAAGAGTATGAAAACATTCAAACGAAATGGTTTAAAGAAAAAAGTTACATTATTTCATGTTGGTCAGACCTCACCTTGAATACGGTTATCTGGGACCCTCCGCAAGACTTACTCTCGGATTTGAAAAAATACCGAGTAATGCTCTCAGTTTCGCGAAGAATGGTCATGAACAAAAATACAGCATCTTATTATAGAAAATTATTGGCAAAGATATGGTGAACAGGATATAAATTAAGAAATACACCGTTCAATGCTATCTACGGCCGATCAAGTAAAATATTTGGGGGTAGTTCCAACATCACGCCTTTCATGGGGTGCGCATATCAGAGCAATACGTATACGGCTCAGCTTTAAAGAAACTCGCCTTCATCAAATGGGCGGTGGGGAAATGTAATGAGAAATTAAAAGTGAAGTGTTATTTGATCTAGTTAGGCCTCATTTGGAATACGACTAAAGTATTTGGGGTCCTAGGGCCAAATTTTGACAATAAGAGTTAGATAACGTCTATACACTGATTTTCTATACATCAATTTCTTTCATTTCCTCCAATGTACAAGATCGCCGATGCAAAAAGATATGGGTACTTGTCAATAAGTCTAAATAGTAAAGTTCAATTCCGAGACGGTGAGGAACTAATTCCATGAAACATTAAAACCGGGTTTACATTTAAGTTCTCATAATATTAATACCCACATCTATGATAAACCTTTTCTGAAATTCCATTTAACGCATAACGCATATGATATACAAATTTCTACTTAATTATTTCGCCTTGAACAAACAAAAGGAATGTGCCTGTGTAGCAGAAAAACTCCCGACTCCTTTACTTCGATCACTTACGCACGCAACGAAGAAAATTTTCCTACGGCATAGCGAGATGTCTCCTGGGATGTGCACAAAACTAATCAGCGAAACGAAGCCATTTCTCGAATTGTAAATACAAAACGGAAGATGCGAAATCCATTTCGTCCGAGATTCCGGGGATTATTTACGGCGTGGATATTTCACTCACCACTTGAAGGGGGAAACGCTTGAATTCACAAATCGGGAAATTCCTCCCTGCTCATAATTACAATCACAGCCGAAAGCACCACATAGGACGATGATTCTGAAGTTATGTGCGGTGAACCGAATCATTGGTAGAATGGAAAACGACTTCCTTACCTGGAAATATAAAGAAAAAAAACATTGGTCAATTTAAAATTTCTTTGTTTTCGTAGAAGAGAGAGAAAAATTATTTATTCATATTCAAAAAATAATAAAATGTGAGCAAAATCCAACAGAGCAGAAAATTCATTCATTAATATCCGCAAAATCATGGAGAATATTTGCGGAGATTTAATTCTTTTAAGAAAGCATTGTGACCCCTTCTATAATTATTATAACGACCGTAAAGAGTGGTAATTTTATTTTGTGCGAGGAAAAAGATAACGACCATTTATTGATTAAAACCAATATGAATTGAATAAAACTGAAGTTGAATTCAATACAACTAATTTATAATAATTCCTGAAAATTGAATTTTAAATCAGTTAAAATATATTACGACACTTTAATGAATGTAAAAAAACCACTCCAGATGTTTAGTGACAGAAAAGCAGAGGGAAACACAGATATTACTGGTTAAAATGAAGAAGTGAGTTTTGTCACATGGTGAGCATAGTTGACAACAGTGGGAGAGACAAGACAGAAATAATTGGTGAAGTAATTACCCCAGGCAATAAGAAAATAATATGAAAATAGAAAGATAATTATAAGAAAAATGAGATGAAAAGTATATTGATAGCATTAACACAAACTACAATAGGAGTGGGTCAACATATTTACATATTCACACACCCATTACAAATGAACGATCCTATCTAAATGTGGATCCGATGATTGCAGTTATTTATTTAGCATTAGTCCGAAAAAAGCACATTTTGGCCTTTGTATCGGACTATTATCAATGATAACAATGGTCACATGAACAAACACCCAAGCCCTAGGTGAAGGAAAACCCACCCAGGCGGGAATCGGACCCGCGACCCTTGGAATGGCATACGAGGATGTTACCCCGTCGCCACTGGGGTCGGTAACGATTTAAACTGGTATCAAATTAAACTGGAAGAATACACTTTTTCAATTTTATTCGCATGGCACTCTTTTTGCGCGGTGTAACTAGCACATTTTTCGAAAAAAAATCCCTGGGAATTCACCAAGTCAAAAATACGTATGGATCACGGAGCCCCGTTAAGTATTGAATTAGCAAGGAAACATTTAGGTTAAAACCAAACTTTAGTACCATACGGTCACTATATTAAAACAATTGGAAACGGGAAATTATTAAAATTCTAAAAAATATATTAACATTATTAACAACGGGAAATCAGTACAACCGATAACCGATATATTCCGATGAAATTCATTAAACTAGCGATAAAAATGATGGTACCTCTAGGGGAAATGATATCAACCCGACGGCTGGGAGCTTTTCACCAATTTCCATAAATCATCGCGACAATCGTCGATGAAACTTTAGCGAATACTTTATGAAAATAATTTGAAATTCCATACATTTATTGACATTTTGAGATGACATAGCTCAATACTTTTCCCAAGAACTCGACCTTCTGGTGCGATAATACAAATTCGATATTTTTCAGACTCTCGAACGTATGGCGACTATTTGAATGATTTAAACACTATACATTTGTTCAATATTACCCCTGATTATTGAACTTTACAGATACATATCCTAACATTATCGAGAACGTAGATGAGGCATATTTGAAATATTATGACCGACAAAAGCGATTCGGTTTATAAACTTTAATTCATAAAATCATCGGTATCGTTTCAATAATAATAAAAAAAACAAATGAACACGAGTATTCCGTTATTTCGTTAGGCAGGGAAATATTACACATTTTCAATCTATCTAGTGATTGTGATGATTGCCTATGCTGTAGTTACTCGGAATAGGGGAGGGAGCACTATAATGTGATCGCGGGGGTGGAACACACAACCTCGGACAACAATCGCAAAACTCCTCCCACCCGGATATGCGAAACACAAGCGTCGTAATTACACGCGGACTCAGGGTTCACGAGGACGAGCTATTATGTCAATGGCCCGCCCAATCGCACCTAAATCAAGAAGAAAATATATAATGTAATAAAATTAAGGACTAACCTAGATTTACACACGCACTCCATCATTCCCACCAGCAATCAAACGTGACCACACAATAATCCCAATCGTTGATCACGCGGCAGTAGTAACGTTCTCCATCCATACTCAATTACTTCGTCTTTATTAATCCGATATTTAAGTTCTCTATTTCAATTCATTGGTCCACTGATATAATGGGTGGATTAAAATGACTTGACTCCATTAAGTCCCTACCATTGTGTCATTTCCTTTCCCGTCCACCACAGACAATGAAGGGACAAACCGAAGGGCACGGGGTTGAGAGGGGATATCAGGGCGAGAGGAGGAGGGTGAATAACTTCCTCGCTCTCCAATCGCTCCGGAGATATCGATCGATCGGATGAGATTGGACTATGAGACTCTGGAAACATCAAAAAAGACCGATAGACCGATGGGGATGATTTTTCCATATCGTCGAAGAATTTCAAATAACATCAAACCAATTATTTTTGCCGTCCATGGGTTTCCACGGACGCGAGAAAATCTTCGCGGGCAATGAAGAAAAGAGAAGGGCAATGCCGACACGTTGGAAGATACGGGCGAAATGGTCAAACGATTGACGAGATGCGAGGCAAGGAGAAGAATTTCTTCAAAGGAAGGTGCCGAAGTGCTCGGAAGGAGAACGTTTTTCCTTTCCACAAGATGACGCGATTAATCATGACAGCAGTCCACATCCTGACGAACTAAGGGCATCCAGAAGGAGATGTCCCTCCACTACCACCCATTCATTTACTTTATTGGAGACAACATTCCTCGGTCACTTATTCCAAACCGTGGTCGTCTCCAAGCTAAAGGTTCTTCGGAAGTTCATAAAATCGAGCGTCAAACTTCAGGTTGCGCTGGGGAATTGATTATTTTAAATTTTAATATTTAGATTTCATACTTCAAATATATTATTTACCGAAGACATGCGCGTTTATCACAAGAGTCCATCGTAGAAATACTATTTTGAAATCCGAATTTCGACAAAAACTAGTAGTCTTCCTGAAGTGAAGTTTTGGCGAAATACACCGTTCCCCGCTTGTAACTCCTTCGTATACACAGTGGGTCTTTACATCCTCACGCCTTCGCTGAGAGAAATATCAAGAAAATGTGAAATACCAAAAATAATAAAAAGTAACATTATAAAATTAAGCTTTCACATCTGCTTGGGATTCTGCTAGGAAGGGTATTTCCGCTTGATTTCAACTTCCACTCATCGAGAGAAGTAATTTTTTTTACAAATTTCTCGGTGAAGTCAGTTATCTGCAAAGATACATCTACCATATGCAGTCGGCATATGTGGCCACGATTCGGGCCATGGCTCAAATTATGTTTTTTAGCTGTGGTCTGGCGGATTATGGTGTAAGCGTGAATGCTAACATGTTCCACATTGTCTAATTAAAATGCTTGTCAGATTTATAGAGAATCAATGGTGGTGGTAAGCAGGTAGTATTGGGTTGTGTTATTCTGGGAGGCTGAACCGGCCTACCCGTAATCCCCCCGATTAATTGAAGAGTACTTTAGTATATCTCCGTGGCAATTGGGGTTATCAGGGGAGGCGACTACCAGCTTAAGTCATTTGTATCGTCAGAGATTATTTCTATCACTTCCGAGTCTATCGTTTAAGGTAGTTCTCGGATGGACACACACTAACTACCTCTACATTCCTTTGCGCCGTCTAGCGAGACATAACCTGAAACCTCAAAGTCTATTAAATTGTTCTTCAATTATGCATATTCCTTCCTCCCTTTATTCCGTCTAACACCTCTATCCTATCCCTGCCCTTTCCTCGTTTGCCTCACATTCTCCCCTCTATCACAGTCTTCAACATCCCACTGCCCATCAATATGCTTTTCATCCATTATTTCCATTCTCCTTACGACCCATATCCCGCACTTTCTCATTTTTACTTTCGATCCATTTCACCTTCTCCATCCTCCTCAACACCCACATTTCAAAAGCCTCCAATATACGCCTATCACCCTTCTTCATTGACCATGTTTCCGCGCCGTACATAACTACACTCCATATCAAAGTTTTGCCGCGTCTCAACATCTTTACTCAACGTCGAGAAAAACACTCCATACCAAAGTTTTCACTAGTCATTTCTCGGAGACGGATTAGGTTGATCTGGTAGCAGTAGGTCCTTGCAGAATTGAGGAGGAAGGACGCAGAAAAACAAGGGGTCAGCATTTGCCAATTATTCACGAAAGAAGTCAAGAAGGTCAAACGATTTACCTTCCCAACCTATGGAAGGCATATTCCACGAGCAGTAATTTCCAAAATGGCACTCATGTCGGCACTCAAACCATTTCGAGGCAGAACTAAATCACGAAACGAGTCCTGATCGAAAGTCACCGACCTCAAGTAGCTCGCATTGCACACCCCTTGAGGAATAGTTTGTCATCTTCGCCCCCAGAGACTTGCCCGAAGATTTCAATCCAACGATTGGGTGTGGGGTGAGGGAATAGGAAAAAGCGTGATTAATGATCCCTCCCATTCCCCGAGATTAATTGCCACCCAAGAGATATAAATCAAGATATTACGTGGGGGGCGACCGCGGTTTGGGATGTTGAGCCCCTTCGAGATTACGACTCAGGACCTCTAAATTACTCAGAAATGCTAATGTAAAAAAAAGATAATTATAATCACGTCCGAGGAGATTCGTTAGCTGCTGGCAGTGAGATGCGGTAGGGCGATTATGAGGGAAAGAAAAGGACTTCCGAGGGAAAGATGAGGATAGGAAAAAAGAAAGAAAGAAGGTGGGAGGGGGAGTCGCGTGGGAGGATCAAAAGGGGCGGGGGTAGGCACCGGATAAAAAGTGGGCGGGGCTGGGAAATGATGAGTGGACGTCTACAAGCTCACACTCTCTTAAGACACCCATGTCCTCACCCACAAAAAACTGGAAAAAAATAACAATGGCTTCTCACCTCTCCCAATTTATATGTACGTATTGGCATGAGGAGCCATTGTTAATCCCGCAATTGTTCTCCTTGGACCGGGATTTCTCTCTCCCTTGCCTCTCACCCAATAAACGCGGTGGCAAATGCCTTTCCCTCCGAGGATAAAGGAGGGGTTAATGAATTCGTTTAGCTTCAATCTGCCCGCCCCCCGTCTTACTCCTGGGGAGGAGTGTCCGCCTTAAAATTTAATCTTCCAGGAGGAACACAAGGACTAGTTAACGGTAGCAGGGACCTGAAGCTGGTATAATTAATGCGACTTTGTATAACAGTAATAATTAGGTAACGATCCACAGCATTTAATTCAAAACATAATGAGGGAGGAACGTGGCCGGGAGATTTCGTTAGATCAGTGTTAGTTCCCATTTCCAAAAAAAGAAGGGAAAGGCAGCCACATGTGAGGACTAAAGAAAGGTAAGTTTGATTTCGCACGCAGCTAAAGTGGTTCTCGGGATCATCAATACGAAATATGGAAAGAAGGGAAAATGTTTACTTAGGGGATGAATAATTTTGTTCAGAAAGGAAATAGGCACGCGTGGGTTTGACAGAGGCCACCAAGAGAGAGAGGAGACATTAGCATAATGCTATCAGGATGCATTTTTTTGTGTCGTAAAATTTCGATAACACGTCCAATAGAGTGAATTCAGTAGAATTAATAAATCAATTGCAAAACATAGGAGTAGATTGGAGGGATAGGAGACTAATACGCAACCTTTACATGTCTCAAACTGCTCAGGTGCGAGCGGAGGATGGAGAGTCGGGTTGGGCAGTTTAAGGAAGAGGTGTAAGGCAGGGTTGTCCATTAACACCGGTGCTTTTCAACGTACGTATATGTGAAGGAAATGGTTATAGATGGAATTAACAGGAGATGGGATTGAAGGTCGGTGGGGAATCCATAAAATCTGGTTGTTTTGCTTAGCAACGTTTCGCTCGTGTTTCACCTATTATCTTAAGGGGCAATACGCAGCGAGCACCTTCTGTCCTGGAGGCGCTCGATGTAATACGAGGGAAAGGTTGAGTCACGAAATAGTCCCAGAGATGACCGGTTCACACAGCAAAGACTTGAGTAAATACTGAACGTAACACTTCATACATGTGGATACCTGGTCTTTGAGGCAATGATGGGATGAGCGTGGATTGGATTTGGCTATTGAGATGCGGGTGTGGCGGATAATGAAGAAACTAAGTTGGATCAGGGGTAAGACAAACGCTGAGGTGATAAAATAGGGTGGGCGAAGAGAGGAAGTTACTATTTGGGAAATCCGAAAAACGTAGAGTAAGTGAATGGAGGAAATATTGAGAGGTAGTTGTTTGCTGAAAGCTGATAAAAGGGTTAAGCGGGAAAGAGGAAAGAAGAGAATTAACTTTTTAGGATGCAAGCAAGCAGTCAAGAGTTACGAAGAAATAAAAAAGGAGTAGGAAAATCTCAAAAACCTTGGAATTACTTAGTCATTAGGGACCGTTCAAAACCTGCCTTTAATACGAGTAGAATAATTTGATTAATTGAAAAAGTATACGGAAGTATACCAAATCGTTTACTGTGCACGTTGATTAAGAGCAACATGGATATATTATCCAGAATAGTAATGAATAATCGTAATAAATCCAGATCAGCATCCGTGATTTTTGAGTGTCCACTAATTGGAAAAGTAATCGTTACATACCTACACATCCACGCCATGCTGCCCGGGAATACACGTACTTAACTACCCTTCAATGAAATATAGTATGTCCGCTGTTTAGAGGCATCCAGTAAATTGAGCTTTCGCTTTACATTCTGACTATATGCGAACGCAGGCTTACGGACGTCGCATTTGATATTGAAGCCATAGAATGCATGGATACTGAGTGACGTGCGTGTTTTTAAAGATCCGGGACTAATGATCCTTGAGCGCTTTTCGATCACCGGGAACCGAGCAATGCGCCGCGTCCGCCATCGCGTCGTTACATTTCTACCGCGGACACTGATCGGACGGCGAAACCGGCTTTCCGCTCAGAAAACGATTCGCTTCGTAAGCTGCGGTATATGAGCCTTGGATGTGGTCCAGAGCCCCTCTTCAATCCCTGCCGTCGGGGCCCCGACATCGCCACCCGACGCTGTGGTGCAGTGCAGGGTTTGGAAAACTGAATCATACATGTCAATTCAACAGTATCGACATATATGTGTATATATATATATATATATACATGTATATATATATATATGTATATGTATATATGTATATATATATATGTATATATATATGTGTGTATATATATATATATATATATATATATATATATATATATATATATATATATATAACACTTTTTGAAAGTCTCACGGACGTGAATAATAATGTATAACACTTAGCACTAGTGGACAGAGACAAAAACACAGAAACACACAAAAAAGACTCACTATTTTTCGAATTTTCGGTGGTCGTTGCCACCTTTATCAAGGAAGAGAGGGACAGAACTGAGCAGTTCTGTCCCTCTCTTCCTTGATAAAGGTGGCAACGACCACCGAAAATTCGAAAAATAGTGAGTCTCTTTTTTGTGTGTTTCTTTGTTTTTGTCTCTGTCCACTAGTGCTAAGTGTTATACATTATATATATATATATATATATATATATATATATATATATGTGTGTGTGTGTATAGAATGGTTTCAGGTGTTACTTTGTGGAATAAATTCATTTCGGACGAGAAAATACTTTGTTCTTCCACATATATTTTATTACACACGACCTACTATATGTTTCCACTTACTAAGTCATCATCCCACACATCACAATAAAATATATGTGGAAGAACAAAGAATTGTTTTGTGTCCCTATATTTTTTATAAATCTATGTGTTTATATTAATAAATAAATAAATATATATATATATTTTTTTTTTCCTCGACCCCTTCTTTGCACACAATCCGCCGTGAGGTAAAACTCGTGTTGCAGCATAAATATACCAGAAAAAGAGACCCGGGCGTTTCATTCCAACACGAATGTTCCATCTACTTTGATCGCACACCCCGCGCCCCAATTAAGGTCTAACCGGGACGGTACATGTATACTCAGTGCCCGGAAAGGCATTAACCACTATGCAAGCGAATGTAACAATGTTCATTTAAAAAATTGAAAAACGTAAGAGCTGACGTACACATTTAGTCTCAAAACAAATTAATCAATACTACCGATAAAAAGGAAACATGGTTTACCGGTTAAGATGGGACTGGGATGGAACACCACTAACGATGGTTTAGCCCTATCCAACACGACACAACGTAATACCCTAGATTAAATGAAACCTTCAAGTCCGAGTGCTTTCTTCTCCCCCTCCAACACATAAATTTATTGCGTTCTTCCTACTACCACGCTTTCCCAACATTCTCCTCCATCACTGTATTCAACAAGCCATTACCAATCAAAATCCCCTGCACCCAATTTTTCTGCTTACACCACCATTTCTCCCATAAACTCCGTCTCTCGTGCCTTACCTTGCCTAGGACTTCCTCATTTGTTTTCATTTCTGTCAAACTTAATCTTCTCTATCCTTCTCCAAACCAACATCTCTAAAGCTTACAATCTACGCCTATCACCTTGGCACTATGACCATGTTTCCGCGCCGTAAAAAACTACTTTCCACATCGAAGTTATCACAAAATTTTCTTAAAAACCATGCTCAGCTTTCCAGGCATCAACTCCTTTTTTTAATTACTTCCATTTCCTTCTTTCCATGCCCTCACCACTTGCACGACCACCGTCTGAAGTACTTCCTGAAAGGGCGAACTACTCTCGCAGCTCTAGTTTGTGCCCTTCAGCTCAAGTTATATTTTATTTATTTTATTTATTTATTCAGTATAAGTCCGAAAACAGCACATTTTGGCCTTTACATCGAACTATTAACAACGATAACAATGGTCACATTTACAAACACCCAAGCCCTAGATGGAGCGAAACTCACCCAGGCGGGAATCGAACCCGCGACCCTTGGAATGGCAGACGAGGACGTTACCCCGCCGCCACCGGGGCCGGCCGAATGAATCAATTATTGTATGCCCCAGACGGTGTTCGAAGTCACTCACCATCTCGGGGTTATCAGAGCCAGGCGATTGGTTTACTATCGCGTGTCAGGATGTGTCCAATCAATTTATTCTTGCAACTGTCCTCCACACGTCATCAGAAGGAAGAACGAAATGTTGTCTTTTGAAACAAACAAAAATAAAAATCTCAAAAACACTAATCGCCACGAAAACCTTCATTGATACATCATAGAAAAAATATTCGATATCGACTTACATCGATACATTTTGAACATCTCTGGAGGAGGGTTGGGGGTAGAGAGAGGAGGAACAGGGAGGGAGAAGGGACCCTCGAACACGTAAGAGGGTAATGGGGTGGGGGGGGTTGATATCGAGCTAAATCAGTCGTCCTCTCCATTTGATGCCTCATTAGCAATACAAGCACGGTGCCCGGCTGGTCGAGCACACGAGATAAAAGAGATGTGGGGTGGGGGATAAGGGGTCTCCATGGTAACGGAGGGTGGGGGGTTGGGAGGGGAAGGACCGCACGTGCATCTCGAGCAAGAGCGGCTAGCCGGAGGGAGGAAAACCGAACGTCTCGGCTGAGTCCAGGCGGTTGAAATCCGGTTCGAGGGTTTTTAGGGCCAATTAACGGCATCCGAGACGCTCTCGATTGCATTACTGCGCCCGGGAGCGCACTGCTGCATCCTCGCGGGCCGCGTTTCGCCAAACGAGGAGAGCCTTTGTTCCGCGGTCGGTCAGGCAACCTACTAACCAAGCCACTTCTTCCAACGAGGGGACGTGGAATGGGGAATACCCGCTCTATATCGTGAGCCGTCTTCAAGAGAAAATTCTTGAAGTTAACCCAATGGAGAGAAAACACTTTTTTCATGTTCAGTAAGGCAGTTTTCATATACCATTAAATGAAGTGTATATCTATCCATCAAGGTAGACTTTATGGAATACTACCTAAGCACTGCTAAAGTCTGAAACTCAACACGGCCCTAAATGAATACTCCATAAAATGTGAGTTCTCCTCCACCCCCACATATCAAAAGCATCTTAACCCACGCCTATCCTCTCTTCTCAACGGCCCAAGTTTCCCAGCCGTACAATACTAGGTTCTAAGCAAATTCCAGGAAACTGCGGAAGACGCCTCAACCATAACTTTTAAACGGATTCATCCACTAACACGCATTTAAATGCAACAATTTCAGAGGCTAAAAATCATTCGTCTCGACCGGATCCCTCGATGTCCGCCTGAGTGCTTTTTTCAGAGTTTAAAATTGAAAATTTCAGAGTTTAAGAGGACACCTCGCTGTAAGCTGACAATATGTATAATGTAAACACTATCAGTGTAACATAATAGGCCGAATAAAATTAAATTGAACCATAGCTTAACGGGCGAAAGCACTCGGCCGGACATTGAGGGATCCGGGTTCGAATCCCAGTCAAGGCGAATTATTTTTAGACTCTTTAATTGTTGCATTGAAAGTCTCCAAGTAATATATTTGCAGCCAGCTTTTATTAGCAGCGTCTCCCAAGTTTACAGTGGTATTTTGAACTCGGACACTTGAGTGCCCTTGGTCAAAGTTATCAAATCATATGAATTATTACACTTCTACGTTAGTTCCAATATTTAATTTCTTTTTTTTACCCTCATCCAATTAAATCAATTCAAATCTTTCTTCAAATCCGAATACTCCGAATTCGAAATACCACCTTTGTTATGGTCAAATAACCCACTGGAAACATATTTTAGGCATGTTAAGTTGTTACATGTGAAATGACAACACAAAGACAGGGTCAATGTAAACGACCTAATGCCCTATTATTATTACACTTATTTAAATGCATTTCATGCTTTCTCTACCTCAGATACCCAACATACTACTCTGTCACACTCTCCAACATCCCATTACCTCTCAGTTAATAAATCAAAGGACTTGCAAAAATTAGGCATTAATAATAAAACCAGTGACATTGAGGTTTACCTAGATGAAGAGGTGCTGGTATCTGTATCATAAACTACAGAATATACACATGATACAACCAAATTAAAATGAAGAACAGCGGAAAAGTACATTGTGTTCTTCATTTAATTAACATGAACTTCCACAAAGTTGAGCCAGAAACCTCCCTACAACAGATTGCAGACCCTGAGGTAATAACTCTATGGACGAAATCAACGCTGAAGAGGTCTTTGCAAAACTGTTGAATTCAATACTGAAAATTAAGAACATAATAATTTTGGATTTTTGCCTCGGAAGAGACTTTAAATGAATGGTGAACAATAACTTCAAGTAATTTGAATGCTCTTACGAAGCGAATAGAACATGCCTCATTGTCTGATATGCAATTAACGTCATGGCAAGTGTGTTCGCAAATTGGTAGACGACGCTGCAACACTACACGAAAGAAAGAAAAGATGCATTCGAATGTAATTTCTTAAACATGTGCATCTAGAAAGGGATGTATTCACATCCGATTAAGGAGAAGATAAAAGGCAGCATATGGAGAATGCATGGTTAGGCGCATCGCGTGTTGGACCATTTGAAATATGGCCTGCAGGGGAGAAGGTAGACTTGCAAGAGGATACTAACCAGACTAAGGGACTGAGAAAGAAGAGGTGCGGTCGCAAAGTGGACAAATGTGCAGGAAACAAGGTTCGTAGCGGCAGTAGGGAAGATAAGCGCCACAGTAATACATGGAGGCACTTAAAAACACGGAATTGACCAGCTAGTAAGACGTCAAGGAGTGATTGGAAGACGCAGGGTGGAATTACTCAATGAAATAATCCAATGAATAATGTTTTCGATCAGAGGTCCCCACATCTAGCACTAGATGGTCATCGGGACACGCGTCGTAAAAAAATAACGTGTTAGCTTAAATTTTCCGCGGCCATGAGACGGAAGATGAAAGCAGCAGAAATATGAGAAGTCACGGACGTTTTGCTACAACACATTGATTAAACCATGTCAAATTCAAGTGTATCTAACTCGGATCACATCTAATGAAGACGCCATTCTAAGCCAGGGTGAAGAAAAAAGGTCATTAAAAGACAGGTAAATGAAATGAATGCATATTTGAAAAATTTGTAGTACGCATAATAGTTCAACAAAGGAAATTAAAGAATAAAAAAATGAAGACGAGAACTAAAACTAAGAAATCATGTGATAGAAGAAGTCCGAGCAAAGAACTACGTGTGAATTGTGAAGGGTAGATTGAAGGGCTTTTTGCGAAACACTCCGAAGACCCGTAATGATGACGATGATGAACTTAAGTCAGATCAGCTGCTTCTTAGCAAAGGTTTCGACAAATAAAGTTATTCGCGGGTATGGATCAAGAGAGAATTACTCCATTTTGATTCCCTATACAAGGTGTTTCGATGCCACAGCACCACTCCCGTTTACTTTCGCGAAACAAAAAAAAATAAATGAAAACGGATAGTTTCTCGAACCAATCATTCATTGAGAAAGACTAACCAAGGGATAGACTCGAGCAACGCGAACGTAATAAGTGGCAGGCTATGAGTGAGAAATTCGAACGGCTAGAGACAGGAGGAAAGGTAGAGAAGAGAGAGAGTGAGAGGGAGAAGGGAGGGAGGGTAAAAGAAGAAAAGGGTCCAAAACAGAACGTCACTGAGCAGGAGGAGAGTAACATGCACATATCGTATCTACTTCTCATGCAGTTCCTTTCCGGGATAGCACAGTCAAAAATAAAAGACAATTTAGGTTATGAACTGTAAACTCTCTCGTAATAACTTTCCCCATAACTAACACACCCTTGCAAACGTACTTTCGTCTCCGTCACATTCATAACTGTTTCGTGCATGCGACTTAAGACTTCCCATAATTCAAGAGTCCCAGGAAAAGGTTTGTGGAGTCTCTTCACGTTCACCTGTGATTTTCTCGGTTCATCCCTTCCCTCTTTCTTTCTCAAAACATTCTCCCTCCTTCTTATTCCATATAGGTACAATCTTATTGGAGGATTCAATAATAATTTATTCTATGAATATGACCGAACACTGCTTTCATAATTGTCTACAGCCGGTCCATTCAATCCACATTCTTTCATGACCCGCTACTCATTCTCCACCCTCCCCATCTCTTCCACATTTTTACCACTTAAAGGACTCCTCCAGTGTCGTGTGTGCCAACCGGATCTCGGCAAAATATTCCGGAATACCCCATTTCCCTCTCCAGACAATGACATGGGAACGAGCACTGCGAATGGACACCTACGGCATGGGAATGAGACACTGCCATGATATTTGCCAATGTCGCTAACTATGGCAATCAATCATTTTTTCGTATTCTGCACTCCTTCATTGGTTGCCTGATGTAAATATTCCGCCGCAATTCGCACGACTTTTAATCCATTCGCCTATTCCACCATCTTTCACCCGGCAACAAATCAGAAACTCCACCAAGATGCACAGAACCATCCTACGGTGGCGTTCAACCTAAAACGAAATACAATACCAACGACAGCAACAAAATTTGTAAAACTATCAACTTGCGGCCCAAGACTAAATAAATATGATTTTTAAATATCTCCACGAAGAAGAAATTCTGGAAAAACAGGGTCGCACCAAAAGTGGTAGGACTGATTTTTTTACAAGAATTTTATTGACGATATACTTACATCGACTTAATAATCTTCAAAGTATGCTCCTTGAGCTGCTACACACTTAGTATAACGTTGCTCCCATTCCCCGTACGCCCGCTGTAATTTTCTTTGGGGATGCCGTTGATGACCCTCGTCGAAGCCTCTTGAACGGCCTTTATCGAGTCAAAACGTCGTCCCTTGAGCTGTCTCTTCATCAGGGGGAAGAAGAAGAAGTCCGGTGGTGCCAGATCGGGAGAATAGGGCGGGTGCAGCAACGTGGCAACGCCGTATTTGGCCAGAAGCTGTCTGACGACGAGCGCGCCATGGCAGAATTTTCGGCACCATCTTGGCGCACACCTTGCGCATGGCCAAATCCTGTGAAATAATGCGTTGGACGTTGGATGCAGACAGACCCAATTGGTCTGCTATTTCTTCACTGGTTAAGCCTCGGTCTGTGTTCAGCAGTGTCCTCACTCTGTCCACATTCGTGTCAGTTTTTGCCGTCGACGGCCATCCGGAGCGATGGTCGTCTTCAACGAGCTCCCTACCCTCTTTGAACAACTTGTGCCACTCAAATACTGTGGAACGGCCTAAGGCAGTATCCCCATAAGCCTGCTTGATCATATCGAGGGTCTCAGTTGCCGTCTTCCCGAGTTTCGCACAAAACTTCACGGAATAACGTTGCTCTAAATTCAGATTCATTTTGTTTTTCGACGCGGACAAAAAACATGCTTCACTAAAAACGGTGTCCTCACTCAACGACAGCCCGCAGGCGACTGAGGTTGGTGTTGGTCTGTTGCTAAGAGCCCCCTCCAACTTAGCCTGCCAGGCAGACCCCCCTCCACCGCTCCATTTGCGCCAGAGAAAATCAGTCCAACCACTTTTGGGTGCGACCCTGTAAGTTCGCGGGGACGTTATTTCTTTAATTTAGTCGCAAAATACGAAACCGGGGCTGAATTCCGCGGAAAATTCAACAAAATCGTGATGAAGGAATAGAAAGCGGGACAAAATTGTTGGACAGCCTTGAATGGGAGTAACGGGAGGGACGAAGGGTATAAAACACACACACACACACACACACACAAGCTATTCGATAGGTACAAATCATTTGAGTTTAGACAGAAGTAATGAAGGCAAACAGAGAACCACAGGACTACAGTACCGACGGATGTACAAAAAATCACTTTTCCGTCACGCAACAACATCAAATATAAATAATCGGCAATTGACGAAATAGCTGGTGACCTAACCACACCCTGCCACACACCCTCGTGGAGGCTTACTGGAAAGTTAAGTTTGCAGATGTATACTACCATGTCGTTGTTGTAGTAGCACCTTTTTGGCGTACAGCGATTTCCGGTCGACTGCACGGTTCGGAAAGCGTTGAGGAGTATTTGAACGACTCGGTCTAAATGAAGTCTCCCAAGATGATCGAAACGGCCTTCTTGCTGAAGCGGTGCCCACTTCTGATGGACACTCGCGACCCCACCTAGCCGAGACAAGCCTTCTCCTATTCCTCCTTCCTTCATCTCCTCTCTATCTCCTTCCACTCCTTCGCATCGTGTTGCAACATCTTTCAGAGACAACTCAACCCACGCGCGCGCTAGCTGAGTGGAAAGAAATACTAGTCTCGGGGTATTTTTTTAAATGCTTCAATCTCTCCTGACGACTGGAGGCAAAATGAACGGGAGGAGGGGGAGGGGGCAAGGGGGCACGGCGGGAGGGGGAGGGGGGTTAACGTCTTTATTATGCCGAGGTGGAAAAATTCCAGGAGGACGCAATATTCGCAAATATGTGTCGTCGCGCGGAGGACGACTTGCAAATCAAGTCTAGATTATTACCCTCTTGCGGACGGGAACGACTGGTCCACGCAGACATGGCGTTCGCCCGCACGTCAAGCTTGTTTATTTCATTGAACTCGCACGTAAATGAATCCAACAATAACCACCTATCCGCCATAAAACTTCACATGAAAAAAAAATTGCTTAAGATATTTTTGGAGTCGAAGACTTCAAGATTCACGAATTTTTGCACACCCATGAATTGAATATTACGTTACCTAGAGGTAGATAGCTTGCTTCTTGAGATACATGACAAAAATATAGAATAGACTATGACCAGAAATGACTTCTTCCATACTTAAATGTGTAATGAATATTACTTGCAATTATTGATGCAAAAATGTTCAAAGTTAAAGGAGTAATTTCATATAGGTATTGGACAATAATGTTATCTGCATCCTAGAAAAATAATATATAAAATTCAATCGGATCAATGGTTGATTGTTCAACTTAACTTAATTATTTTGGACGGAAACAATATTCATTATTATCCAAAATTATTTCATGAAATATATTATACTGTGTCAGGACTTGGCTCGAAAGAGGTAATTTTGTTTTGTCTAATTATAGAAAAATACTACTCGGTTCTTTGAGAGCTAATATTCAACACATTTTTTTAAATATTTAAACTAGTAAAACGTATCAAAACTCGCAAAGTATGAGTCAGGGCAAATATTTAAAAAATACTGAGAGTTTATCAACTCGATGGTATCAGGCTAATCCTTTTGAAATCACATATTGGGATTTGGGACTTTATAATCATTTATGCATATCTCCCAAGGTAACGTGAGAGTAAGTGGGCATATGTATTCGAAAAACACTAAACATTCCATTGAATATCAGTTTTTTTCCAACTGGCACATTCGTACATATTTTAAAAGAATGTTATTCATCTTAAGTATCAACATAACCATTAAGACCCCACGTTAAATACAGATGGAGAATTATGGAAAGTGAGGTCAGTTAAATTTTCAATGGAATATAACTATCTTTGAGAGATGCTGGGGGGGAGGGGAAGTTTAGGGATACTCGCTTGACCATGGGGTGGGGTCAAACTTGCAGTGTTCACTGCCATTGGATGCGCCGAGGGAGTCCGAATTAATCAGAGAATTTTATTTTCGAGCTGACCATGTTACGGGCGCTGCAGATTACGTTTCAGGGGGTGGAGGAGGGTCAAAGCAGTACGGAAGAAGCGTTTCCACTTTTTGGGGCAAGCTGCATCACACCAAAAACTTGTGCTATAAAAAAGCGGTTAAAAAAAGCCTGAAGTGCACGATGTTGGCGTCGTGAAAACACTGAGGAGGATTTTTCGAGAATAAGGAAAGGAAAACGAGAGAGGAGAGGCCATAAATTTCCCCCCTAAGGCATCGCCATCTTAATCTACATTATTTGGAATTATTTTACATACACATATCATGCAACTAAAAATTGAGAAAAGCTCAATTTTTGATGTTGCCTGCCTGGTGTTGAATCACCCTCGTGCAACACACACTGGTGGTGGTTTACAGAGTGCCATGTAGAAGTAGGAGATGTAGAAGTGATTGTCGCAGTAGCCCATTTTCTGGAAATGCAATGTAAATGCTAACGGCATAGTTTCCAACATGGCGAGAGAGAAGAGATTAAACTGCTGGGTTAAATCCAGTGAAGTGGGTGGAGAAATATTGAGGGGTAGCCCTGCACGTACTTCTATATTGAAGCTTGTAATAAGTGGGGGAATATCATGCTTGCGAGTTAGAAGAAGGAAGAGAATAGAATAATTTGACCGGAAGCCATGAAGGAGAGTGAAAAACTCTGGGAAGAAGGCAGATAGGTAGGTAGGGAAACATACACAATGATCCTGGTTTACCGACCTTTTTTCTTGGTGTACAGCAACTCATAAAACCGAAGTGATGATATCCTCAAGACTTGAGAAGATTAAGTTAAGCATTAAAGTGTGAGGGATTACTCTAAAACCACAATTCACCTAATTTTCATGGGGAATTCACGTGGTAGCGGAGACGGTAGTAAAATGGATTGCGTTGCTCAAAGCTACATTTGCTAGGAGAATAGGATTGATTTTCGACAAGTAAAGAACATGAAGAAAATATTATTAAAGAGGACATGAAGAAAATATTATTAAAAACTATTACCCGGTATCTACCACAGTATCCTGGAATTGGTCAAAGGTTAAACACCGATAGTGTTTAAAAGTTGGCTTTAACCTCGTGGGCCGTGGCGCATCGTGCACGACTACGACTGCCTGTGACATTTTATGTACGGCATTTCAACACACATCTTTTCCCTTTGAAGTCCCCAAAATTTCGGAGTGTAAAATGGAAGTCTCGATAGCTTAACTGGCTAAATCACTCGGCCGGACATCGAGGGATCAGGGTACGCATCCCGGTCAAGGCGAATGATTTTCACTCTAAAATTGTCGCATTGTAAATCTTAAGTATGGTGGGAAGTGAGAGGAAGTTGCCACAGCAAGTGAAATCCGGAGACAGAACAAAAAATGGGTGGCGGAAATAGTGAGAAGTACTATGCAAAAGAGTCGCAGCAGACCGTTCTAAACATTTCTTAATTAATATAGGTTGAATTAGAGTCAATTCTATCTATCCAGGCGCAGAAGTTACCGCATGGGAATGGGATAAAAAATAAAACCTTAGGAGTGACAATGCCTTCCTGTGTCTTCATAGAAAGCTGAAGATCTAGAGCAAATATCTGCGTTTCGATTGACGAATGAGAGGTTTTGGTTGGAGATCGATTTTGACGGCGTGAAAATCGCGTGGATGTGCAGTTTGCATCGTGATTTAGCGCGTGGAATCACCATCATGGCGAGTGCTGTTTCGTGGGCGGTACACGCTGACTTTGAGAGAAAGGGCGGCGATTCGAGGAGACCGTGCTACCCTAAGGCGCGTGCATACATATAAGATTGGGTTCGGAGAATGACTTGGAGAAAGTGAACTGGATGGTGAGGAAGACAAATGAATCGCTGGGTGCGTCGAGAAAGAGAGGGAGAGAGGCGAGGGAATTTCGGCGCGAAACACGAAGATGGAAGCAAAAATGGGGTTACTAGTTGAATTACGGGTAACATTTCTGACGAAACAAGTGACGGGTGTGCTTGGAATAGGAGGAATACGCAAGGAGGATTTTTTTCTTAACGGTGAATTGATATTTTTATATACTTATAAGTTGTGATTCATTTGAATCTAATATATAATTTGTCACAGTTTTTTCATGTAAATTATCACCTTTTCACTGCTATTAAGTATCCACGTATTATAGTTAAATAGGCAGTAGGTTTTTCATACACATATGTGAGGCAAGATATAACAAAGCACTTGAGAGACAAGTCTCAGTTGATGGTGCAACAATAATAACTAGTATAGAGTTCCAGTTAAAGGAGATGGCGTGTTTCGGAAAAGTCATCTTCTGCGGGTAAATAAGGGATGTGAATTTAAACGTACAAAAAAACTTCCGTGAAACTCGGTTTCATTTGTAGAATTAGAGCTGTTTTTCCATCAAGAAAACCTTTCAGTTTACTTGTTTATAACCGCTCCCAGCTATATATACATGGTAACGATGTCAACAAATATAGATTTCTAAATAAACAAGATGTCGTATTTCAGGAACGGAATTTTCTCCACACGCACACATTCCAAAAGAAAACATTCGAGAAGGGGTTAAAAAATTTCCGATTTACTCACACAGGATAAATTCACTGACTCTTTCAATAGATTTGCACCATATCTTTAGAGCTGTAAATTTATTTCAGAATTAGTGTAGAAAAAGAAACTTTGCACTTCCGCATAAAGCGATAGTATTTTACTTATATTATTAGTATTTTATATATTTTAGTATTATCTTCCACATAATTGGAAGTGCAAAGTTTCTTTTTCTACTCTCAGCATGAAGGAATTCTACGAAGTTAATCCTGAAACTGTTATGTTTACCTCAGAATGCTTAACTCGACCGTGGGGAGCTTTTACAGTTGATTAGATTCGTACGTGCTACAAAAACCCGGCATTAAATAAATGAAAAACATTTTTTTCACTATTCGCCACAGTGTGAAAACCTTATATTCGCCTCTTTTAAACGTTTTAGTGAAAGCATACCAAGAATACTTGACTGCAAACTCACCGTTTGATGGATTTTGAAATGCGGGCGTAGAAAAAGATGGAAAAAGGTGGATTGACGGAAAGGAAAACAAACTAGTTAGTGCTAAGGAAGGCGAAGAGAGAAGATTTTTGGGAGAAATCCAAAGGGAAGTTGGGCGCCGCGATTTTCAAAAGAGAATGAAATGCTGTGAACTGTGGTAGGCAAGTGTTCTGTTCATCGGTGCCGCGAGTGTAAACGGATGAAAATGGTCGAGGTTTATCCAGACTGGAAGCGGTTATACTAACGAAAACACTGTGCCCGACTCATAGATTCATTACCTAATGCCTCTTGAATAATCGCATAAGTTTCAGTTGCAATTTTCTCGAGGTTAGAGTAAAATTCAATGCACAGGCTCCAATATTTTAACGCCTTCATTCTCACCGACACAAGAATAAGTACAGCAGGCTTAGACAATAATCGCTGTTGTGCGGAGACCAGTCGAGATAGGGTCACGAGGACGGTGGTGTTTTACTTCTCACAGGCGCCGCTGGAAGGCGATACCTCACTGGTTTTGATCCGTCAAGCAGTTTGCGACCAGTCTTATCTCTTTTCGTACAGACTTTCGTACAGAGAGGGAGAATGATAGGTAAGCGAGGAAGGTACAGGGATAGGATAGGGATGTTGAGCGGAACGAAGGAAGAAAATGAAGATAAGGAGGGGCTTGTTGTATAGTAGGATGTTGGGTTGTTTTTTCGGTGAGGCAAGGGAATTTATCGTAGTACCATCGGTAAAATAATGATAATTACATGCTAACGTGAATGAGTAAACTTTCACGCAGACCTAACTTCCCCGAGTCCACCCCTGAGTGATCGCTGCATGAACCCGCCTGGGATGGGTCCGCTCTTGTTGCGTGCCCAACTCTCCCCGGCAGAGGGAGAGCGCTCCCGATTCGCACTCGTGGGCGTTGTGGGGTTGCGGAGCTTCTAGACGTGCATCATAAGGTAGGAGAGGTTGTCAGGCGAGGGCGCCGCGGTCCCGACGACAACCTTCCAGCGACATTACTCGGCACACCAATCACACGAGCAACGGTATCCCCGCCCCACTCACCCACGCATCCACTCAAACAAACACACACACGTAAAAACGTTCTCTAATGAATAATAACCGACACAGCACTAATCTCATTGGAACCATTCTATCTAAATCATTCTCTGAAGAGATTTTGAGAAGTTTAGAAGATTTCTCGAAAATTTCTCCAAAATTTAAATTTAATGTGGGAATTCGGAGACAGTGGGATTTTGACTCGGAGACAGTGGGATTTTGACGAGCATGGTATACGCGGAACGTTCCAAAAGTACTGCAATTGAATTTCCCGCACCGCTCCTATTGGTCGGAGTGGGATTGAACCACTTGGAGTAAGTGGGGGGGGGGGGCTTACGCTAAGCTTTGTCGCGAAACCGGTCTCAGTGCTCTCTAAACTGTGGAAGCGGCAGAACTTCAGTTATTGAAAACCTCTGCGCTCCGACCGTGTCACGAAAGAATGGAATCGACGATCGAGCAACGTTACGCGATTATTAAGTTTTGTGCTAAACTGAAAAAACATCTCTTGAGTAAACTTAAAAAATGATTCGTGAGGATTACGGGGACTCTGCTCTGCCCCACTCACAATTTTCGAGGTGGTTAAAGGACTTCAAGAAGGGCCAGGAGGAGGTTAACGACGAAATACTCTCTTGTCGGCCGTCAACCGGCAAAACCGACGGCAATTGTGGCTCGTGTTCGGCAATTGTTGGACTCTGACCGCCGATTGAGTATCAATCCTGTAGAGGACAGAATATGCAAAAAACGAGGGGTTGGGTGTCAATCCATCAGAACTATAAACAGAATGAAGGGAGGCAGACAACATGGGGACTGATAAATGCCTTGATATGAGAGTATAGACGAGTATTTAGCGCTTTATTCGATGATTGTTGAAGCCCAGCAGTGCTTAGTTGCATGTGTAGATCAAAACTATAGCTGACCGGCGGACAACTGTCTGTAATAATGAAACTTCTCCTTTTTTTGATTGACTGGATGAGTAATTCAATTGTATGCACGTGGTAGTCCAGTAACAAGGGCATAAAAAAGATCGGAACTTAAGAAAAATAATGCATAAGCATTTTCAACTGCAACAATGTGGTGGTTTAAATTGCAGTAAGATGAAATAATTCATTATTTTGGGCAGAATATCTCTTCATAGTCTTAATAAGTCCCCAATGCAGCTAGTTTTTACATTCCTTACAACAGTGACCTCTTTGCATTGTCCAGCAATCGAAAGTAATGAGGTCAATGAATGGCTTTGGTAATTGAGGGTAGACCTTATCCCGTACTAGTCCCTGGGGCGTGGAAAATGTGCGCTTTAGCAGGGTAATCAGCACCTACATCATGTCCTTTAAGTCGTCACTGAGACGTGTGGCAGGGGAAAACAGGTTACTGCCCATTTGAATCCAGGGTAATTGGTGATTATACATGATACGAGTTCGTGTTCCAAACAGTCTCATTTTCACGTGAAGTTCTAATTTTCGCACGTGATATTCCCTACAACCGTTTCCACTAATTGCACCAATGAAAAATGATCCCTGATATCGGCAATCGATTTCCCTCGGAAAGTTTCGCCGTAGTCGGGCCTATCTATGTACGTATAGCGGGGCAGACGGGACTCCCTCAGTGCTGGCGTTAAATAGCAACTCGTCTCGCAAACTCTGAGAAGTATTTTGCGCTTTGGTGCCGTAGTGCATATAGCTATCGTAAAAAAATAACTTCAATAATTTGAATTAATTAACATAAATATTGACCAATAAAGTCGAAGTTCATCTTTACTTAAATTCAGGTAATAAATAAACATGTTGAATAATTAATAGTTTATTATTAGCAGAAGTGGTCAGACGGCATACGTTGTTTGATAAACCCTAACACTACACACTGCTGAACTCTACCGCCCTAAACTAACATGACTCAAATAATGCTCCTCTCTTTCCCTACCATGCCCAGAGCGTCTTCTTTTGTTTTCTTATCCTTCCATTTCATTTTTTAACATCCTTCTCCACACCAACATCTCGAAAGCCTCCTATCTACGCTTATAAAATTGCCTAAACGAGCCAATTTCTCGGCCAGTTAAAACTCCTCTCCATAATTAAGTTTTCACCGGCCTTCTCTTTGTATCTTTACTTGAGGTGCCAGTCAACTCCCGCCTCTTCGTAACCGCTTCTTTACTTAACGCCTACTGCTTCCTTTAATGCCCCCCACCCTCCCCCTAAACACTGCACGAACAATTGAACTTTTTCACCCTGTTCTAAGCGTTCTTGTGAATCTCATTACCTTCGTTTTCTTATGACAAGATACTTGATATCCCACACATATCTCAATGATTTTGAAATGCGCCAAGTAATCCACAGTAGCTCATTGCCTGACTGCTTAACAAATTCTCGATTATCTGCAAAACTGATTAGATGACTTCCCCACCTACCATCACTGAAATTTATTTAAATTTTAAATACAAGGTAAACGTGGAAGTCGAATGTCCATTACTAGCTTAAGGGTCGCAATCAGTGGGACCAGATCCTTTCCCATCGAAGACGTTCGGTTTTGGTCGACGCTCTAGTAAAACTAGGCTAAGATACACATTTTAACCTGGGGGGTATAAACTGGAACTGGTAAAATAGTTCATCTCTTCGGGAATTGTTTTGGATGAGTGGATACGCAAAAGGTGTTCTTGTAAAGAGAACCGGGTCGCTGGTATTTTCCCCGGGTTTGTCCGAAGTCCTCACTCGGGATTGGAACCCGGAACCCTCATTTTAAAATCCAAAACCCCTAAACTCTAACTTGATTACCACCTAAAGTAACGCCATCATTCTGATGGAAACAACGAATAACGTACGCGGGCGTATCTCAAAACATGGCTGCTCATGCATGCGAGGTCATCTAGACCACTTAAGGCGGGCGGCACGCATTGAAAGAACGTCCACTCTATGGTAAGAGCACGCATACATAGACACCGCAGTTGAAAGTGTCACAATACATTAAATACATTAGGCACAGCGCTGACCTGCCTGTAGGGAGAGCTTTCTCTCTCGGGTCGCTCATTCGGACTCGGATCTCCTTAAAGCCCGACAAGAGCCGTCCGAATCCGCCGTCAAAGCGTATCGTAAGAATGGGCGTCTCAGGGCACAATGGACTCCCCGAGGAGGTCGCTAATGCCCTCGCCCATTCATCGCCCCCACCTGAGAGGAGTAAAGGAATAAAAAGGGAAACTGTCCCACACTATCAGGCATTAATAACGCCCTCCCTCTTTTCCGCACGACTCTTAAGCAAAATGACGAACAACATCCACAAGAGAACTTCCCCCCTCTTCGCCTTTTGGCAAAGGAGTTAATACAAAAAATTCGAAAAAGCCTCCTTCCCTTTTTATTGCGACTGATATAGTGCACCTTCGTCCGACAAATAGAAAACCAAGCAACATTTAACACCTGACCTTTTGTTCCTTGCGACGCTACCTATCCCCCTTTTGACGTCACCGCGCCCTTTCAACACGTGTTCATGCCGAACAGGTGAAAAACACCATTAGATTTGATTCCGAAAACAATTTTTTACATCAGTGGTCCACTGGCGAAAGATAGAATTTTGATGTTCTCTGACACTTCACACTAATGTGCTCGCAAGCCATGACTAATACGACAGAAAATATCCTTAAACCCCATACCAAATGTCCATATTAAAAAAGTTTGTAATTTTTCACAGACTAAGTCTGTGGAAAATTACAAACTCTTTTCATTTGGGCATCAAAAAATTCCACGAAGTGAAACCTGACAGCGTAAAGTATACCCTTACCACGTGATAAAATAATTCATTCTTTAGCCCTGCATACAATTCCTATATCCCTTACTTCAATGTATCTTTTCCTAACCACAGAATTTTCTACTCTATACATGTATCACAGTCTTCATCGTCCCATTGCTTCAACAAAGCATCCATCCACTCTGCCCGTACGTTCTGATTTCTTTGAATTAAGAATGATTTGAGGTGCGCACGACCTGATGGTCAATTTTTAAGTTGAAACCTAGGCCGTGCATAATAAAATATATGTGGAAGAACACAGTTTTTCTTTTCTTTGAATTTCTCCCAATAACTTTAATTAAACTCAAAAAAGTGCGTAGTCATAAATTTTTGGAAAAAAAGTAATTCCCACCAGAATGCCTACTGCCTTGGGAACACCGAAGTGGAATGTGGAGACTCAATTAAATACTTAGGGTTACCCACACTCACGATCTCTCCTGGGTGGAACACGTGCGGGGAATATGTGGACCAAGCTAACAAAAAATTAGGATTTACTAGAAGATTACTTGGTAAATGTGATGAAAAGGTCAAAGAGAAGTGTTATCTGTCGTCGAATAGGGCTCATTTAGAATATGCTGCAAGTATATGGCATCCTCACGTAGTTGGATAAATTGATGAATTGGATCGCGTGCAGCGTAGAGGAGCTAGATTCTTAAAACGTAGTTATGATGAACTGAGGAGAATATCCAAAATATTAGAGCAGCTAGGCTGGGAATCACTCACGGAGCGAAGGTTAAATTACAGATTGAATTTCTTGCATAAATTGAAATGAGGTCTCTTTATTACCCCCATCGTACTAAGGTAGGAGATATCATGTTGATAAAATTAGAGAGATTAAGTGTTGAACAGATAGATTCATGATGTTATTTTTTCCACGAACGATAGGGAATCATAATAACATTGTTCGACCGCGGTAGGGTCATGTTCGGGTAAAATTATTCTGGTGTGTATTCACCCCCTGCCACACACCATTGGCGGTGACTTGCAGGGTATATATAAATCAATAAAACCCTCTCTCATCACCTACGATTGCTGGAATGTTCTTTATACAATTGGTAGAAAATGAAGCTTTATCGTGCCTGGAAAATTACTAACCCCCAATGTTAGGAATATTCTCTATTGGCCGAAGATTTGTTTTCTAGGAATCGGTGTCAGCCATGACCATGATTCTGCGCCGTTCAAAAAACACGTACGCTCTACATAAAAGTTTTGATAAATTTTCTCATTTACTCAAATACAAACCTATTCTTATGCACTGATGGGTGTGTCTTCCTCCTTTTATCCTGGCGAATCTACCAATATAATTTGGGATCATACTATTTTCCTCGGTGTCACAAGCAACTAAACTGACATAAACATGGCACAAGCAACTCAAAAAGAATAAACACTTTCCAGTAAAGCGCGGAAACATACGTCTGAACAAGCACATGAACTGGCCGAGAGTACATCACCAAAATTACTGACATAGTGAACGGAGAGAAAAAAAAATTATTCCTTGCGTTTTGCCACATAAAAAAAGATTCAATGACATATCCTTATGCTGAATGACATACCAAAACTATCTCGACAGTATCTTCCATACTAATGCAGAAATATAGGCATATACATACCTGCATTCCATTAAAATGTAAAAGAGTTCCCACTCGATTACTTATTATGGAGACGTGTGTACGTTCCTACGTGTCCGCATTAGTCATTGAGATATTGCTCGGTGCAATGACAACGAAGAGCACGAGCAACCGATCGGGGATCCGAAGGGAGAGGCAAGAAGAGGGAAGGAGACGAAGGAGCTAAGGCGAGGAGGCCTGCCCACGTCTTAAGTCGTCTTTTTGCTCGAAGCGGGTTCTCACGATTGCGTGCCGGGGCGAAGCAAACATTGCGGCTGCCGGCGGCGGGAGGGGCCTCTCTGAATGGGGTGAGATCCCTTATCTCTCGCCCCGGCATTATAATAAGTCCAACCATGTTTTCAAATTGTATTTACATTTAGAACGGAGGGTATCGGAGACAATGGCTTCATCACGCGCGACCGCTCTCATGCCCCGATTCCTTTCGCGCAAAGAAATTCCACCTGTCACACTTGCATTACCGCAACCGAGTGGGATTCTGTAAGTAACGCCGCTTGTCGGGAGCATATACAAAAACACTCCCGGGAAATGTTTAAAGAAAAACAGTAAGGCTAGATTATAAAATAAAAATGGTAAATGAATATTCACTTTACCTCTCCAGAACCCGCGAGAAATAATATATACTACTCGCAACTGAGGGGAAATGAGAATCCAAGCGCGGAGGTCCAGCAGATTTCCCGAGTACATTTTTTACATTAACATTTGCAATATTTCCTAGCGGTTTTCTCCGCAATTATTAAGTAGATAACATCTCGAAACCATCATGGTCACGCTGCCTTGCATGAAATTATGATTAAATTCTCCTGAGAGCCTATTTCTTCTTTGAAAAAATAATAATTATTATTTTTTGAATTCGAGTAAAAACTTCTTTACACTACGAGATGGGAGAATTTCAGTCTAGTCTAGGGTTGGACTACTGACCAGAGGGCCCAGGTTCGATTTCCGAGCAAGGTTCTCTAGGTACCCTCAAGCTTCTCCCGAGGTGTGTAACTTTTCCGGTACCAGATCTTCCTGGGAGACCATAACCGGAATTAGGAAGGAACTTGCCCCCTTATTTCCCTGATGTGCGAATTTCACACGCCGTATAAGGCTTCGTCCTGGGTGAATTCTACCATCGCATACGAAATGTGGGTTGATTACTCTGTTCGTGGGTACTTTAAAACTTCAAGAAAAATAAATATAATGCAAAAACATTAGTAGAGTGGTTAAACTTTTGTGGTCTGAAATTGGGCGGTCCCCGCCCGACCCCGGCCGACACTCAGTAGCCCACTGCGCAAGTGGGTCCACCTATGATGTAATAGGGGAGGCATGAAGAGCGAACTACGAAGCGAAAGGGTTGGGGCCCTCGAAAGGGAAGAGGAGAAGAGTGGGGGAGCGGAGATGAGGCCCCTTTGGCAACCCACCCGTTCACATCTTCTTACGCGTGCCCCCAAGAAATGTGCAGAAAGCAGGTCTCTTTTAGAGTTGATGTAGTAAAATTGGTATTAACCCCATCGAAGGGAAACTCGTGACGTTAAAACGGGGGAGATCAAACGCAGAACAAATAGATGCAGAATGTTATTTTTCCCTCCAACGATAAGGTATAAGAATAACTGTTCTTGTATCCAACGGAGCGAAAGAGAGAAAATGTATTTTCTTTTTTCGTCCCAAGTAGCCTAGTATGTTGTCGTTACCTCTTTTAGTCCTTCTTGTAGCTTACAGCTCCTCTCTTATTCGCAGAGAATCTCGATACCGAAGTGCATACGGATCTAGGGATCTAGTACTATACGTATTCAACTATAAATATTCAAAAAAGTGTTCATATGTAAATATGCGTAAATTCATAAATATGTAAGATGTTTTAAATAATTTGGCACATTTATTGTAATAAAAAAATAATAAAAACTTAATTTTTGATATTGAATGCCTGGTATCTAATCACGCCCTGCCACACACCCCAGCGGTAATTTGCAGGATATCGTATAGAAATCAAGAATGCAGTTGGATCTGCAAAATGAAAGCGATTAATCGATGCACGCATTGGTATCAGAGTTATTAATTATAAACCCTCTCAATTATAAGATGCTGCATGCTGTAAAAACTCTTTCCCCGCTTCAATCGGATTTCGCCTGCACAACGTAACGTTCTCCCCTGAGCGACAGAGAGGGAAACACTGACCTGGCCCAAGTGAAATTGAAACACCGCCTCCCATGTTGCTTTGAACCCGCGGTAAAGAGCCTCCGGAATTCCTCTCCGCCAAAACCGCCCCTCCCGGGTGCTCTTCAACGGTGGGGTAAAACGTTTTGAAAGTGGGAAGCGGAGGGGGGTGGACTGGGGGCGCGGGGGAACAGAGAGCAACATGATGGTGGGGGGCGGAAGAACGAAGGTTGGGAAGGGGGTTAGCTTCCAGCAAATACCGGGCGATGGAATCCGGAGACCCATCCCTTCCGACCTCAACCGACCCGAGGAAGGCGAAGGAAGGGAGGGCTTTTGTTGGAGAAGAAGGCGGAGAAAGAGAGAAGACCTCTCAAGACCCGACTTCCTTACAAGATCCTCTCCGACAGAAACCTCCCATCCGTCCGGCCCGCGTCTGCGAAATGGAGCCGCGAGCAGGAGGTCACCGAGGATAAACAACAGCGCAGCAAGGGGGCCGCGTACCATGCACCCCGCGGCTACCCCACATCTACACAGTACCCCGCGAGGGCGATTGGCGGGGGTTGTTCGAGCACCAACCACACGTGCAGAAAAATTAGTTCCTGCATAGACTTATGCTCACATTTTAGCTTATATACGAACACACTCGTGCCCATACAAGCCAATATGAATCATTAACTGATTATGGCTCCTGAGAAATTCATTAAATTCAAGTTAATTATTATTGTATTTACCGGTTAAGGTAGGTTTTTGGATGGACACAACTACCAAGTAAACATTTTGTCTCTCCTAAGAAAACATATCCCAACATTCTACTCTACAACAAGCCCCTCTTCATCTCCGTATACTTTCTTCCTTCCTTCATCCCGTCCAACATCCCTATCCTATTCCTGCCCCTTCCTCGTTTTCCTAACATTCCCCTCTATCACAGTCTTTAACTTCCCATTGCCAATCAATATGCTTTGAATCCATTTTTCTTGTCTCCTTAGGATTTCTCCCAACAAACCCTTCTCCTCGCCCACCACACACACACTTCCTGATTTGTTTTCCTTTCCGTCCACTTCACCTTCTCCACACACATTCATTTCAAAAGAATCCAATCTACGCCCATGACACTGCATGTTATGCATGTGTGACCGGTTCTCTAACATTCTCTGATACATCCCCCTGCGGTCGGTTACGCGATGTTGTGTTGTAGAAAATTTAGACTAGAACGCTTAAGTTAAAGCTAATTTAAATTGATGCAGGTAAGTTTTGCCAACTGATAGGATGACAGTAGAACTTCGCCCACCTAAGGATATTCGAAATGGAGAAGTCCTTCAAGTATACACAAGGCTTTCGGGGGTGGGTGGGAGGGGAGGGTCATTTCGATACGTTTCCTACGGGGGTGGGGAGGGAGAGAGGAGGCGGGTTAGGAGAAACTATACGAAATTTTTATTGCTCTGGTATTTAAGCCATTCCTTATGAAGAAATAATATCATTACCACTGATACGACGAATCGACGATATTGTCGGTAAGATGACTAAGGCAATGAAGACAATATACGGTACGACCGATGTTTCGATATGGTCGATACGCCAAATAGATCTTTATGAAGAAAGGACATAATTATTGCTGACATGATGAATCGACGATATTCTCGCCATGATGACTGAGAAAATGTAGACGTTATATGTACAGTAGAAATGATGCATCGATATGGTCGATGTGCCAAATGGAAGATAAAGGTCAATTTATTCGACACAAATCGATATACACGAAGATTATTCCCACGTCGATACATCGCCACCACTCCGACTTTTATATAATATCAACTGTCGACAGAGCAAAATGAATGACCGACACACGTGGGCCGCCCCCCTTTTGAGAGGGTCCTCCTAGAGGTCAACAATGACTGCAGCAACCCCTCCGGTATTCTCGGAGGAGACAAAAAAGCGACCTCTCCGAAGCCCTTTCGTCCGTGACCACGTGAATAACCTTAACCAAGGATAAGCTCCAAAGAAGATCCTCTCACCAAAGAAGGGATTTTGGATTTGGGGTCGCCGAGTTAAGACTCCGTATTCCGCGTAAGGCACGAATACTAGGGGCACAAGAACTGCCAAAACCAGCTAACCAGGTCCGAAGAAATATATTTAAGGTCTCCGCCAATGTAATCCGAAATATTTTTTTTAAGCTCAAACGTAACTATCAACCGTCAGGGAGACACATAAAAATACAAGAATGCTTCTGCCTTGAGCCAAGTGGCCAAAAAACCGTCACACCAAAACGGTAAAAAAATACCAAATTCCTAATTGAAATAAGAAATCTTTTTTGGAACCTATAAAAGTCCTTATATTGCATGATTAGCCGTGTCAAATTTTGAAAGAAAATTTTTAACCGGCATATTCAATTAAGCTGGCCCTGTAATCAGCTTCCATTTTCGGGATACCGGCTGCATTGGTCGCCGCTGGCCGGACATCAGGATCACACACCCACGTTGCAAAAGGCTTCTTCTGGGATTCAACCTCGATAGTCCTAAGATGCCTCCTGGAAAACGTGTGGACCATTTTACATGGCAAACTCCGACCAACGCATTTGGTATCCAGGAAATGGAAGCTGATAATTACGAGACCTTTCGAAAGCCCTAACACTAAGTTAGTGACATATGGGCAATTACAAAATGCGAGAAAAATCTGTAGCGCAAACATTTAATGTTAAACGAACGACCTGAACTGCCGTTCGAACAACAAATACGGGAAAATCAATTATTGCATGGGTGGTCAGTCAAAAGTTCGATTGAATCAATACCACGAAATTTTCAAACGAATTCAATTGTAATCTCTACTAAATGAGCAAACGTTCTAGCATAATTGAATTTTGTCGTGGTAGATCCCAATTTTTACGAAGAGCAGAAAAGTCATTCGCACCCCAAGGAGGCGAGCATTAAAGTATCTCGCAGCCGGAGACAAGTGGACCACCCGTGTGTAAATGCACATATCGTCATTGTACCTTCATTCCTTCAAAGACGACTCCTGTCTTTGTCTTTCGCGTCTCTCAGCTCATATTCCTGTCATTCCCAGGAATTATGCGTATTAACTCTCTTTCTCTCACATAGGCAAACGTTCATCAATATATATATATGTATATATAATATATATGGTTTATATATATATAAACCATAAACATAGTAATCAACCCGAAGGTCGGTTTAGTAGGTGATGGTAGAGATCACCCAGTACTAAGCCCAATACGGCGCATGAAAATTCATACATCAGGGTAGGGGGGCCAGTTCCTTTCCCTATGCCAGTTATGGTTTCCCAGGAAGACCTGGTGCCCGAAAAATCACATAGCTTGGGTGCAGCTACAGGTGCCCAGAGTGCATAACCCGGGAATCGAACCCGGGACCCTCCGGTCAGCAGTCCAACGCTCTACCCACTGGGCTACCGCGACCCATATATATATATATATATATATATATATATATATATATATAATGTATAACACTTAGCACTAGTGGACACAGACAAAAACACAGAAACACACAAAAAAAGAGACTCTCTTTTTTTGTGTGTTTCTGTGTTTTTGTCTGTGTCCACTAGTGCTAAGTGTTATACATTATTATTCACGTCCGTGAGTCTTTCAAAAAGTGTTATATATATATATATATATATATATATATATATATATATATATATATAATTAGGTAATCTACCGGTTAAGGTAGGTTTTTTTGGATGGACATAATTACTAATTAAATAATTTGTGACCCCTAAAAAAACACAACATCCTACTTTACATCAGGTCCCTCCCCGAACTACAACCTTGACATGGTGGAAGGGCTTGTGCGTTCCGATGACTCCTAGAGCTGTGCTGGCGGGAGTAATAATTATTGCTCCTGGTAGGGTCACCCATGCCAGATAGGTCGAAGGTTAGGAGCCAGACGAAATGTAGTCCACGCAGCGTCTGTTCCTCAGTGAGGCGGCTGCAATGGCGTCCGACCCCAGAGGGGCGGCCAGTAAGTGATGGTGTCACGTTAAAAACACTATTGAGGAAGGCAACGGGAAACCACCTCAATTATCATTCCCATGATTAACATGATGGACTATACAGATATATATATATATATATATATATATATACTACCTTGATCAAAAATTTCCCGGAATTTATTCAGAAAATTAAAAATACAAGTTTATTCATCTAAATCTATATTGTCCCCTTCAAAGTAATCCCCATCGACTGCAACACACTTATGCCAACGCTTGATCCAATCCTCGAAACATTTTTTATATTCGGTTTTCGGTATGTCCATCAGTGCTTCCTGCGATTTTTCCATTACTTCCTCTCGGCTGCTAAAACGCGTTCCCCGTAATGGTTTTTTAACTCGATTGAACAGAAAGAAGTCACAGGGAGCCAAATCAGGTGAATTCGGTGGCTGTTGGATGGTATTTGTTGCATTTTTCGTTAAAAAATTACGAATAATGATAGCACTGTGCGACGGTGCGTTATCATGGTGCAAAATCCACGAGTTTTCTGCCCACATTTCTGGTCTCTTTCGGCGAATTGCTTCACGCAAACGTCTCATAACGCCCAAATAATACTCTTTGTTTACTGTCTGGCCTTCTGGCAAAAATTCATGATGCACTACACCGTTGTAATCCATGAAAACCGTCAGCTATGCCTTCTTTTTTGACTGAAAACGACGTGGTTTTTTTGGTCTCGGCTCATTTGGTGAACGCCATTCACTTGCCTGATGTCTGGATTGCGTGTCGTACTCATAAACCCACGTCTCGTCTCCAGTAATGATCCTTTTGATGAATGTGGGATCGGATTCAGCCTCGCAAATCATGTCTTTTGCGACGTCAACACGGTCTCTTTTTTGCATGAAATTGAGGTCTCTTGGCACCAACTTTGCTGCTACACGACGGAAACCCAAATCATTAACCACAATGTCTTGGGCGGATCCATAGGCAATGTTCAAGTCCTCCGCTATTTCTCTGATGGTTAATTTGCGGTTATTGACCAACATTTCTTTTACTTTATCAATTTTTTCACCGACTTTCGATGTCGATGGTCTGCCACTGCGTTCATCATCTTCGATTGACTCACGACCACTTCTGAACCGCTCGTGCCACTGGTAAACGACCGTTTTTTTTTAGAGAATCGTTGCCGAAACACTTTTCCAACATTTCCAACGTCCGTGCGCCACTAAATCCGTTCAATGTCAAGTTATGACACTAAGATTTAAAGGGAATATCAACAACAGATGTACCAATTTAACAAAAAAAACCAGAACTCAAATCGGAACGATGGGAGCGCCACACGGTGGTTATTCCGGGAACTTTTTGATCAAGGTAGTATATATATATATATATATATATACATATTTATTCAGAGATGATAAAAAATATGGACTAAGACAATTTATGAATTATGTTCCCCAATCACTCCGATTATCGGCAAAAAAAATCGTTAAAGTGGTCCCAAATTGCTGCCGTTAGTAATACGGGAAGAGGCATGGGAAGAAGGCTGCGGACTGAGGAAAGGGGAAAGGTCATTTACGAAACAGACATGGACATCTTTGGTATGGCAGTTAAATCAGTTACTTTCATTATGACTTTCCACACGTTGATTGTTAACCAATCGTGACCGCGTTTTGCCGCTCCATAAAAACTTAACTTTTAACTGCTTAAAAAACTACTGTAAAAGCATAACTTCCGACCAACCCTTCTCCGCTTGATCGCAGTAGTCAAGATCTCGTGATCATCTTACTTTTTTTTATAAAATGACCTGGACCGTCTATTTATTGCTATTATTATTTTGTTGCAACTTATTACTGTTTTTCGTTTGCAATTTGAAAAAGATTGCAGAAACACCCATAAATATCTTAAGTTTTCCAGTTTGCCACTGACAAACAATACTCCTAGAGTGTCGCACCAAACACGAAATCGCTCGTATATAGTACGAGGGTCATCCGGAAAGTAGTACCCGTTCGTGAAATAAAGACACAAAAGTAAATATTAACAAACATAAAAATTTTTATTTGAAAGAGGATACTTTAAACTACTTCTCAACATAATCTCCAAGCAAATTAAGGCATTTGTCATAACGTGTGACAAGTTTCTGTATTCCTGCTGCATAGTCCTTCGCCGCCAGCTCATTGAGATACGCGAGGGACCCATCTTGCACAAATTTTTGCATAATGCAGATGGTGTTTAACAATTTCATGAACAATTGTTCGAGAAACATTGGGAAAATGCTCACAGATGTCATCAATTGTGACGCGCCGATCGTTCCTCACGAATTCGTCAACTGAGCTCACCAGTTGGTCTGTAATGACAGACGGTCTCTCCGAACGCTCATCGTCGTGTGTGTTCCCCCTCCCCATGTTGAAGTTGCGACACCACCGCCGAACAGACGACTCGTCCATTACATTGTCTCCATACACCTCCTTTAATTGGCGATGAATATCACATGGGCGAACGTTTCTTGCATTGAGGAATTTAATCACTGCCCTCACTTCACAACTGGCGGCGTTCTCAATTTTTTTAAACATTGTAAACAATCACAGAAACAACACAGGCAATGCTAGCGTCACGCAACTTGGCTCAGAGAAGGCAGACAAGCCACTGAAGCTATCTGACCTCGTCCAGCGGCTACTCGCGTCGTCAGCACTTCATGCGGCACGAACGGGTACTACTTTCCGGATGACCCTCGTATTAGCGAGCCCTGTCACCCTCTTCCCGAGGTTGAGGAAGAGAGAGAGAGAGAGAGAAAGGGCACTGAGAAGGGGGATGGAGAGATATGAAAGGACGGAGTCAAGCATCACCTGAGGTGGCCTAGGTCAGGGCCCTTACGAGGGGCGTGTGGGTAGGCGGGGGGTGGGCGGGGGAGAGGGAAAGGACTTTGTGTGCATTGTTTAACCCCCGCCCTTGTCACACCACCGCCTACTGCCACCACCACTCCACCTAGCAGGGGCGACAAGGGCTGAAAGCCCTTTTAAAGCCTCGACCGCCACCACCCACCGACAGCACTACACTCGCCTCGGAGACGGAGGGAGAGAGATAGAGAAGAGAGCGAGGGTGAAATGGAGGGGGGAACGCGCCCCCACAAGGGCACGCGGGGCAAGTGTGCGGGAACGGACACATTTAGATGGGAGGTCATTCAAAAGTGCGACCAAAGTCGGATCCACACACTATACAACAAAATATTAATGCAAAACGATTTCTTTCCCTAAAGTCGTTAGTGCAAATTGTTTTATCGTAAATGGGCCAGACTTCTTCTCTTTTTTTCCTTATTTTATCTCTTCCCCAATTTAACATTCCTCAATATTGAATATGCTTTCATATTTTATTTTACGTATCTGATAGTAAACAACAAAGAATAAAGAAGGGCAGATAAGTGGGGAAGAGGTCAAATTCATAAAATGAGTCACATTCACGGACGATCAAACTTTATAGTTCGCCAGCCTGCCAATGGGATCAAGTTATTCATGGGCGCATTAAATCGCCAGTTTGATAGGTATGGGATTATAATGACATTTAAAAAAACATGATGATACCGGTTTTCGCAGAATGAGGAAGGCTAAGTTAAACGATAGAACTGAAGGGCAATTCAGGTGAGCATGTGAAACAATGCTCCTATCTTGGAAGTCTTTTGGAGCAGTAGAAGTAGTAGTATTTAGGGGAAGGGACCGACAGCCGAGGTCATTTGCGCCATAGGGGATGGACAGGAAAGGATGAAGGGTGGAGAGAAACTCGGCGTCGACATTAGCCTACTCTTTTCGAAAGGCGCCAAGGGGTCCGCAGCTTAACGTCCCATCCGACGGACGGTGTACTCACTCAAAATGCCCTCCACAAAGTACTTCAAGTAGGGATCGAGATACCACTGAAAAATATTCAACACCGCCGGGCTTTGAACCCGGTCCCTCTGGGTGGGAAGCCAGTACGATAGCCACCGCAACATCTCGATCCCCGTCTTTTGGACCAAAATGATAGGGTTCATCAGAAGAAGAATTGAGTCAGGCAAAGAAACTTTCACAAGGAGAAGGGATTTGATAACGGGGACGTAAAGTAAGGATGTTAGGAATATATCAGTGAACACTTTGATATGATAAGTGGTTTTAATATTGGTGGACACTTTTAATGGTGAGTGTTTTTGTACGGCGCGGAAACTACGTCGGATATGCGTAAATTGGAGGGGTGGGGAATGACGGAAAAGGTGAAATGGGCAAAAAGGAAAATAAATTAGGGGGTATTGGGTATGGTGGGGGAGGAGAGGGGATTGCCTTCCTACCTTGGGAGAAATCCAAGGTAGGAAGGCAAGATGAAAGCAGAGAGTTTTGATCGGTAATGGGATGTTGAAGACTGTGATAGAGGGGAGAATGTTAGGCTAATGAGGAAGGGGCAGGATAGGATGGGAATGTCTGACGGAATGAAAGGATTTATAAAATATTTGGAATCGAAAAATAGTTTATTGCAGTGCGGGATGTAAGGTTTTGTCTTGAAGTCGAGTCTAAGAAATGTAGCGGTGTTAAATTTGCATCCATCCGAAGCCTATTTTAAACGATACATAGGCTGCCAAATGATGAATACAGTTGAGTTAAGGAAGAAAGGTAAAATGCGATAGGCATAATAACGTCGTCCGGCCGCACTAAGGGGGAAAAGTATTTTGGGTCAAAAGTTGTCAACCCCTGCCACATACCCCAGAGGTGGCTTTCAGGGTGTTATGTAATAATAATACTGTGGAGCACGATGAGTAAGAAAAGAACCACAAGGATTGGGGCACCTTGAGACAATGAATGGATGTGTTTGGAATATGTACCAGTAGGGAAGGTGCAAAGATGGTGAACAAGGAGCACAGATATGAATTTAGTATTAGTGCTTTTAGTACCCTGTAAGCCACTACTAAGGTTTGTGGCAGGGGGTGAACACACCCGGACTAATTTTGACCCGAAATATTTTTACCTCTACCGCGATCGGACAAAGTTAATCTGATCTTTCATTGTACTTAGGAAAAATGACATCTTAAATCTATCTGTTCTGCAATTAGTCTCTCTAATTTCATACACATTATCTCTCCTACCGTAGTACGACGGGGGTAATAATACATTTTCAACATAATTGCTAAAGAGACATCCTTCCAATTAATGCAAGAGATTTAATCTGCAATTTAACCTTCGCTCTGTGAGTGATTCCCAAGCCAGATCCTCTAATAATTTTGATACCCAACTCACTTTATCATTACAACGTTTTACAAATCTAGCTCCTGGCCGCCGCACGCGATACAACTTAGCAATCAGAAAAAATTCGTGTGGAAAAAATAAAGCTAGTCTCTGGAGCAGTTATTTCAAAGCATTTCAAGGGAGTTAATGTTACTTAGAATTACTTAAGTTTTCGTTAGCATTATTCAGCTCGGAAGTGGTCATGGCGCGGTACGTAGCAGCAGAAGTTAGTGTTACATGTGCGAATCCGGAAGGTCACCGATGACATAAGCTTAAGTAACTACACGTAATGCTCTAGGTGCGACCACACTTACCGGCAGTGGAATCGATAGAGCGATTTTGATTTGTATTTTAAAATTACTAACTACAACACGTTAACAGTTTGCTGATGATGTAGTCCAACGATAATGCCAGGTGGCTGTATTTTTAGGAGCATCAAAACTGCATGCCACGAATTTACAACGCTTTTTCCACTGGCTATTGTCCCGCGGAGAGCATGCTATGAAACCGGTTTGCCAATATGGAGAGACAGCAGATAAGTGGAACAACAATGTATTGCAACTTCATTTGATCCCTACCTTCACCCAAGGTTTAAACATAAAAGAGAAGACGTACCGTGAAACGTTTCACGTAATATCGTGTAATGTAATATTTGTGATCGTTTTTCCGCTTTAAATTGTTGTTCTCGCCCTTCTTACTCTCCTTTGGTATGTATCTGTGAAGGGTAACCGACATTACGCGGGCATAATCAGGGTGATGAAACCAGAATTGCCTCGTACACCTCGTACATATTAGTAGTTTCGGGTGCCAGGGATTCTGATAAAACAATGGCGCATTCAAGACTCTTAAACTCGAGCGTCCCTAGTGGTAATGAATTCAAGATGTCGGTGCGCGCAAGTCGAAAGCACGTCGCAGGCTCGCAGTTAAGCGACATTATGTAGAAGTGGGGGGGGGGCATAGGAGTTAATTAACGAGCCGACTGACCACAAGATTAATTAATCTTTGATATATGATGAATAAATTAATATTTTAAGGCAACACGATTAAAATAAACAAGCAAAAGAAAGTTGTCCGCAATCGAAAGTTTAAATAGGCCGGCTACCGTAAATTCGACTTCGGTATCATTGTTGACGAGCATTTCCAAGCCTCCGCTTGGCGCGCAAACATCCGTCACAGCGCCAATCTCGTCACGAAAATATTCCCGGTTTTATTTCCTCCCGGGCGGATTCTGGGCCCCAACTCGCCTACCCTAATATATTATGTGCGACGGCCTTTTAGGACGATGGCTATGGGATGGGAGAGGGACGAGGAGCTTGGAAGGGGAGGGGCGAGAAGAAGACAAGTGAAGTGCGACAGGTGGACATAAATCTCCCCGGAGAACCTCCTCCCGCTCTTGCCCACCTCCTCACGACACCCTCCCTCCCTCAGGTGGCGCGTGATGGGAGGGGGGGAGAGAGAGAGACTCCTCGGGAGGACTTACGGCCGTACAGCGTAAAGACACAAATTTGAGGAAGGCTCTTTTCGGGCCTTACACACACATCTCACACAACGGGAAAAAATAAAGGATTTACTCGTAAATAGACGAGGCAGGTCGCTGTGGGACATTTTCCTCTGAATGAACTGAGGAAATTAACTGCCGCGGACTTTATTAGCTGCAGTCTACCAGGAAAGAGGATGTTTTTCGATAGATCTAGGCATTACGCACTGTCACTGCAGTCCTAAGCCCTGCCCAACATGACAATGAATCCCTTAAACCCCATATTACACATCACAATATTATACCATTTTTTGGCTCCATATTTCCCTCGTTTTCTATCCAAAATGCTCGTTCTTCGGTTTTTATCCCACTGCACAACCGTATTTATCTTCACAGTCTTCAGCATTTGATTGCATTTCAGTATATGTCGCGCATCCACTATTCTTTCTAATTCGTCCCAACTATCTCCTCCGCTACTATGTCCAGAACAAGTTATTTTTCCTTTCCACATAAACCAAGTTTCCCAGCCATGTTTATGTCATCACTTATCTATTCTTTAAAACTTTTATGACATTCCTTCGTCAATTCCTCTCATTTCCTTTACCTTATGCAACACTTCTTCTAATATCCTTCCTACCCAGCTTCGTCCAAAGTATTTTCTAAATAGGTACCATGCTGCTTACTTCCTCCAATTTATCATCTCCAACTTCAATTTTAAACTTAGGCTTGCTAATTCTAATAAGGTGCCGTAATATTTTCCGTTTTTCGCAAAAAAATCTATTTATTACAACATAAAGTTACAGAGTCACATCATCTACGGATAATAAATAGGTTTTCATAAAAAAGCGCAAAGTATTGTTTTACCTAATTACATTTATGTAGGACTTCTATAAAACAGATTCAGAAAGAGTTTCTTTTGGCCTTCTTTTTTCCTGTGGACTCATTGTCATTGATACCTACCACACTGACTCCTTAAGGAGCTCAACTACGATTGCTGGCTAGCTTCGCACGATGACCATAAATGATGGATTTCAAATAGAAAGTATTCCTAAGGTCCGGCGTTAACTGTCAACACGCCTTATATATCCTAATTTGAACTCCATCAACATTGACGAAGCTTTTCCGATGTTAACTCTTGATTCCCCACCAAGTTCGCCCGCAAAACGTTTGGTGGGCCACTACCGATTCGGCCGGAACCCTAAATTTGTCAGTCCTCAGCGGGTGGTGCATCAAATCCTTCAGCCCAATGTAATCCCGAATCTCCTCGCTATAGCAAATCAAATCCAACGGCGTGTTCCACAGTCCCATGGTACCATCTTGAGGAGAAACCTTTTAGACGTGCATCCCAATGTTTGGGAGTGCGTTGAAATACACCATTTTATTTAAGGCAACCGTCATTTCAGGAGTTATCAGAAGAAAAGCAATATGGAAAGCGGAACTTTGGCGAAATAATAACCGCGGGTCAGATCAACCCACTCATTTTCGATCCATAAAGATCTTAACCCTGCCAGTTGGAGAGGATTACCTGGTAAATGGTATGCGCAGAATCATTACTGAAGTCCCAAGTTATTCAAGGAAACAGGTACAGGAGAACAGGTTGCATGCAAGATATTGACACTCTTGAAGATGCTCCACAGTCTGAGAAGATTGAAGTCCAAAGAAAAGAGGGGAGAAATGGCTTTCGGAGCCAGGAAAAAGTAGGAATAACCAACGTTGAAGAATGCCATCATGCTACCAAGGAACCCCATTTGTGATGCATTCGTAAAAAAACGCTTTAGAAGATCAAAGAAGACAAGGTATCTACTACAGAAAAGCTATAAAAATCGTCAGATTGTCCTAGCCATATTTGCACTTTTAACCTGAAAACTCGAGCAGTTTAATTATAAAAAGTTTATTCACGTATTGATACAGACGGGCTGTTATAGTAAGTAGATGGGTACTGTGTACCAAATGACCAGAAAACGGATAGCTGGAAAAAACCAGTCACGATCTGGGCAAAAAATAGCCTTGCTTCAAACAGGTTATCAAATAGAATGAATAAATTGAGTAGTTTTAGGCGTCATGTGGTGGAATCAGAACATAATAAAGAACAGATAGTAACCGGGTTTCGATATATTACATCATTTTCAGGTGACATGAAGATGATGTGATAAATCGACACCTTGTCGTAAACCAAACTTATCTAGAGGAAAATTGTTGCTATCTGTTCTTTATCACATAGAATATAACCTAATATTTCCATATCAATCAATGATTACACATCAAATGCATTACATGATCACGTATAATTTTCCCAATTGTTTTCCTGCACCTACTACTTCTTACTCAGAAACCATACAAACACGGATCTTCGTATTGAAATCTCCACATTACGTACAACTCAGGCAGCTACAGGGTATTTATGTGCACATTTTTAGAAAGTCCTGATATCGCGGCTTCATCAGGAGTGAAATACAATTCGTTAATCCAATGATATGCAAGGAAACTGGATATTGGTGAGTGATGGGTTCGTCCCGATTAAACACAAATCACGGCCATTCATTCAAATCTCATTCTCGTATTGGCCACGATATACCCGAGCCCTGAAGGAGATAAATACAGTAATTTTTCACACTAATTGCTCGAGGGAAACTAGCGTAACCGGAGCTTAAGCACGGAGAACGCAAATGCGATAAAGGAATTTATTACGCCCATTTATTAACACTGGTGAACCGTTGCCCGAATACGAAACAAACTTCGCATGTATGTACAATTTATACTGTACCTACACAAATTCATTTGCGGAATGAACGACCCAGAACTTGACTGAGTATACTACATTGATCAAAAAGTTCCCGGAATAACCACCGTGTGGCGCTCCCATCGTTCCGATTTGAGTTGTTTTTTTTTGTTAAAATGGTACATCTGTTGTTGATATTCCCTTTAAATCTTAGTGTCATAACTTGACATTTGCAAAAGTTACGTAGCCAAGAGTACATCTATCTCTGTGTGTGTTGGCGATTTTTTACAATTGCAGAAATGGATTTAAATTTGCAACAACGAACTTGTATTAAATTTTGCGTAAAAAACGGATTTAGTGGCGCACGGACGTTGGAAATGTTGGAAAAGTGTTTCGGCAACGATTCTCTAAAAAAAACGGTCGTTTACCAGTGGCACGAGCGGTTCAGAAGTGGTCGTGAGTCAATCGAAGATGATGAACGCGCAGTGGCAGACCATCGACATCGAAAGTCGGTGAAAAAATTGATAAAGTAAAAGAAATGTTGGTCAATAACCGCAAATTAACCATCAGAGAAATAGCGGAGGACTTGAACATTGCCTATGGATCCGCCCAAGACATTGTGGTTAATGATTTGGGTTTCCGTCGTGTAGCAGCAAAGTTGGTGCCAAAAGACCTCAATTTCATGCAAAAAAGAGACCGTGTTGACGTCGCAAAAGACATGATTTGCGAGGCTGAATCCGATCCCACATTCATCAAAAGGATCATTACTGGAGACGAGACGTGGGTTTATGAGTACGACACGCAATCCAGACATCAGGCAAGTGAATGGCGTTCACCAAATGAGCCGAGACCAAAAAAACCACGTCGTTTTCAGTCAAAAAAGGAGGCAATGCTGACGGTTTTCCTGGATTACAACGGTGTAGTGCATCATGAATTTTTGCCAGAAGGCCAGACAGTAAACAAAGAGTATTATTTGGGCGTTATGAGACGTTTGCGTGAAGCAATTCGCCGAAAGAGACCAGAAATGTGGGCAGAAAACTCGTGGATTTTGCACCATGATAACGCACCGTCGCACAGTGCTATCATTATTCGTAATTTTTTGACGAAAAATGCAACAAATACCATCCAACAGCCACCGAATTCACCTGATTTGGCTCCCTGTGACTTCTTTCTGTTCAATCGAGTTAAAAAACCATTACGGGGAACGCGTTTTAGCAGCCGAGAGGAAGTAATGGAAAAATCGCAGGAAGCACTGATGGACATACCGAAAACCGAATTTAAAAAATGTTTCGAGGATTGGATCAAGCGCTGGCATAAGTGTGTTGCAGTCGATGGGGATTACTTTGAAGGGGACAATATAGATTTAGATGAATAAACTTGTATTTTTAATTTTCTGAATAAATTCCGGGAAATTTTTGATCAAGGTAGTATATAACCTAGATCGTGCCGCCAGGAAAAACTTACATGAAATCGTGATTCTCCTAACATTCCTCTTTCATTTTACCCAAAGATAACGTAAAAAAATTATGGTAATGATTTCAAATGAACCTAAGCATCCCACCAAGGTAGCTTAAATTCAACTTGACCATTTTATGACATAAAAATAGTTCCAAAACATTATGAATGCTCCGTACAGTAACTTAATGCTGTGAAACCATCCACAATTAGGCGTTAATCTCCGTTTTTTGTCATGCCAAGAACCTATTTCTTTGCCTATTGAGACAAGAGTTGTGAACAACGGAGAGAGAAAAAATGGGTGATACCTTGGGATGTATGAAAAGATCTTCCAACATGTCTATTACCGACAAAAGTATTTCTCACCACTGTTCCACCAAAGAAATGGTTCAAGAACTTATTACTGGCAAACGCGCACGGGCATTCTCATTTGACTTGGTGAAAGGAGAGGATCCAAGATAGAGGAGCCATCGCACGTCATGGGCGAAGCATTACACGAACGGTCATAAACGTGAGAGGGTTTTATCGCTTTATTGAAGTCTTGACTCGAGAACAGACACAATTTAACCTTTCCACGTGAGAAATTTAAAAAAAGGATCTCACGGCTTATCGCATGGAGCACGCAGTGGGAGGGGAGGGGGGAATGGACGGGAGAACAGGTTGAGAAGAATAAGTCCTGCTGCAATTAGATTTGCCAAATTATTCATGAGAGGTTAATAAGGCGTAGCTATTTAAAAAAAAGGGGAAAAGGCGATTAAACAAGAGAAGGAAGGATTTCGGCACACATATCGATTAGCATTTTAATATCGATTTAAATATAGATTTTTATATACTTCGACTGGTAATTATTAGGATATGATTTATTTTTTTAAAGGCTGAGTGAAAATTAATCAATGAAAGCATTAATGATAACTGAAATTCGAGGCAGTTAATTAAATCACGTAAATTTAAAGTAAATCATGTCCTAAGTCTTATTAACCCTTCTTTGTGAGCACCTCGAAATAATTAAATGGTTCTCATTAGATCCAAGAGAAAGGTCGGCATCTTTAGGCAACCACTCAGTGGAAATCCACGGAAGATGAATTAAACAGAGGAGCTTTTAAATTTGCACCAACTAAGTCCAACAAATAAAGATCCTGATCCATTTAGTATTAGACTAGACACAATTGCTCTTCACTCTTGTAAGTAGCGACGCGTCAAAATATCCCTTCGTTCTTTTTCACTGCGATAGCCCCATTTAATATGCACAAGAGATTGCTAATTATTAATCCCAATTGAATCCGAAATCTTCTAATGGCAGTCATTAGCGTTCCAAGCTTTTGCACAGATTGAAAATATTGTTCCTTTAGGGGAACATACGGGTACTTGAAGTAGACACTTCTTACCAACGAGCATCCACAACAAACTTAACCGTTAAGGATTGCTTTTCGCAATGATCCTCCCTGTTGCCCAAGGGTACGGTACAGAGAAAATAAGGTTTCTATCGAGGAAACCGTGGCATGATAAATAAGCGCAGCTCCGTTGCGAACTCTTGCGAGGTGACCAGAAAATCGGAACTGATTGAGGATCATATAATAAGAGAAAAGCACCACGTCTTTAATATATTAAAATCAATCATTCTTGTAAACTTGCTCAAAAACTTATTTTGGACTATTTATGAGGCGCCAGTTTTTGAAACTGCGCAAGTTCGAGTGTTTTTCTCACAAATTAACTGATATTAATGAAAAAAAACGTGACAGGGTACTTTAATGTACGCACCACTAAAATTCTCTTACAATTGCGCACATATCATCAGTTTTTCGCGACTCCGACATGAATTTCCGCGCCATTAATCCAAAATTCTTCTGGCGGCAGTCTCTCACAGCCAGCACTTAAAAGAGCATGTACTGAAAAATCTTGAGATGTTCGATGTCAATTTCATGCGAAAACCAACACGGGTAGAGTCATCCTCTTTATCATCGTCATTCGATAGAGTGCACTTAGGGCATTAAATATATACGAGGAAATTTTATCAAAATGACACATACTTGGCATACTCGATGTAACATCCTTGAGACACACGAACTCCTTTGCGGGGCGGAGAATGTGAGAAAAAAAGTTCATTTCCTTGTTACCTATAGAGGTTCTTCAAGTACATCATGGAGACGCCGCCTCACGAAACGGATTTCTTCGAAAGATTCTCAAAAGAAGGGGGGGAGGGCAAAATTGGTGCTTTCGTGCGACCGTGAGGGGGAGGATGTGGCGTAAGGGGGAAGAGGGGCTGGAATGGGAGGTGTTAGGGATGGGGGAGGGGGGTGGCAACCTGAGAAAGAGAGTCGGGCACCAGGAAGAGAGAAAGAAAGAGAAAGAGAGAACTTTTGGACACGCCTAATCCATTAATGCTTCGCCGTCGGGTCCCGCGAGAGAAGGTGAGAGGAACTTGGCCCTTTGGGAGAAACAAAACACGAATGGCAAGCGTTAGGTGTGCCTGGGGATTGAAAAAAAGAAGGCGGGTGCGCAGCCCGATGGCGTGGAAAACAGACGTCCCGAAAGCGCGGCAATTAATAAATCAGAGTTGTCCGGATTGACCGAAGGAGAGAGAGAGAGAGAAGGGACGAGGGCACTCAGACCGAATCCTGCCCGCGTGAAAAACCGAACTCCACCGGCGGCCATGTTGCGAGCAGGACGTCGCTTCGGGACAAAACGAAAGGAGGAATCCGCAGAACCTTCAGCTTCAGACTTGGGTGGGGGGGGCATATGCTCGTTTTATTCAAGGGTGACTTTCGTGCCTTCAAAGCTTAGCCAATCAGGAAACTCGTGTTAACACACCGAACTTTAGAAATTGACTTAAGATACGTAACTTAATTAGGAGTCGGACAATACGCGTGGGGAACGTGATCGTTCGCAATACGAATTGGGTTCGTTCCTCACTACGCTAGCCGTAAAAAATACTATCATTTCACGTTCCTTAAAAGGCAGGCTTAAAGATATTCCCGCAAAAATAAGATACTAAACTGCAAGTGCTTTAGCGATTTTTTTTTCATTTAAATCGGTTGATTTTTTTCATTTGAATGCAGTCATTGAATGATTTAATCTTAAGCCCCCACTCACTTCGGTATATCAGATCACCATCGTTAAATTAGGGACATTTATTTTGCAAATAATAGATTTAAAATGTCGTTTTTTTCCTCGAACCATTAGAGATCATAATAAAAATGACAGCAATCGCGTAGGAGATAATTAGAATTGGCAGAGTATACATATATTTTTCGATGTCTGGTAAGTTTCTTCCTGCATGCTATTATTTTTATTTAATAGACCCATACTTTTAACACTTATACATCATGATTTGAATGCACGTATCCTGTTATTGTGGCTCGTGGTGGTCCAGGGGGTAGAGCGTTGGACTACAGACCAGAGGGCCCGGGTTGGATTCTCGGGAAAGCCTCTCTGGGCACCTGCAGCTCCACCCAAGCTATGTGATTTCTCGTATAATAGATCTTCCTGGGAAACCATAACCGGCACAGGGAAAGGAACTGGCCCTCCTACCCTAATGTGTGAATTTCACACGCCGTATAGGGCTTAGTAACGGGCCGACTCTACCATCACCTGCGAAACCGACCTCAGGGTTGATTACTGTGTTTATGGTTTTTTTATAATTTTATTAAACATTGTTGCATGTAAGTACTTTCTTTCGTGTGATTAAGGTTTTTCGAGTACATGAACCAACTAATATTTGTGTAGAGGTAACATTATTTGGTTTTGTCTGTAGTTTTATTCTAGTTTACGGGTGGTGACCTAACACCCCCCGCCAAACAACCTTGCGGCGGTTTTTGGGCTATTTTGTAGATGTCGATGATTGCAAATGCAATGCAATTTCAGCAATTTTTCCAAATGTAATAATAATTCCATTCGATTAAAATATTCACCATTAAATATTTTTTTTTGGTAATGCTAAGATAAGATATTTTACTTAATCTATGAGAAAGGAAGTCAGTGGTTCACTCAAATATGCAAAAACCTGTCTTAAAAACCCTCCCGAGAATCATCTAAATCAGAAAAAAATCAACGTTTTTAAAAGAAATATGTGGAAATTATAAGTATATTGATAACGATGTGTATTTGTTTTTCTCATGTGGCTGCCGCTTTATGATATACTATGTACTACTGGTGTGCTTGTAATTAATTTGGCTTACTCCTCTTTTTGTTATATTTTTAAGGTTTTTAAGACCCTTTTTAATCCCATAACTTGATTTAATTTTGTTACAAAATCAAATATGCACAAATTTTTGTTCATTTTCTTATTGCATCGCACTAAATCAACCAACAGCTGACGTTGCAATGAGCTATATTGTGCATTGACGGACGCGATAAATAGGCAAAGTTGCCGGTTTTTACGGTGTTGAGAGCGTTTCCATGTTTTAAATAACCTAATATTTATGATGAAAGTTCTAACAATATATTCGTAATATCTCATAAATTTCATCTAACGAGTGCAGCTTAACTTACTCTTATTTTAAAGCTAAGAGAAAGGTGATCCTTTTCCATATTTTGAATCAAAACGGTTGAGATGTCTAATCACGGGTGAGAACGGGTTCTAAAACTTCTCCAATCACGGGCTATCATGCCTCATACTCGAGCGCAATGGCTGAGCAGCAATTAAAACACCCTCGATAACAATGTAAACAGTGTACGGTAGAGAGCAACAAACGAGAATACACAATTTACAATAAACAGCAACAAATATGACAGGCGTCCAATCAATCACCGAATTACATTTCGAGCATTAATACGCGCAGTTTAATTCTATTCCTCAATAGGCTGGAAAAATTCAAGCAATGGACGGAACGTTTCAATTAATCGACGTAGCAGAAGAGAAACCCTAACTGATTGGCTTCATTTGGAAGATATACGCCTTTGTGAACGATGCGAGAATCTGACTTAATAGGTTTCGCCGATAGTTTTGAGGTAAGTTCTAATATTTAATCTAAACCGGCCTTTAAGATCGTTTGCATTCAAGATGCTAAGAACGGTTAGCACTAATTATGACAAAATATGCATGCAAATTGACTAATTTAATTGAGGAGTATGGTCATCCCACATAAACAAACAACAGGATCTTTGTATATCGCCGAAGCATAGAGGCACCATTTATTCATGGCTAATTTACCCCAGAGTCGGTTTCTACCGACGAATCGCTTTTCTCGCTTTGAAAACTTTCCCCATTTACAGATTGGTTATCTGACCACACTACAAAAGCACCAGCCAAAGGCATCCTGATCTGCCAAGGCATATTAGATGACGAGACGCGAATTTCGTTCGGAAGATTAAAATTACACTTCTTTTTTTATTTTCCTCGTGACTCAGCGTGGCGAAGTCAGAGGAGATTGCAACGAACCTCGACGAATGCACGTATTAGGTCACAATGAAACTCGAAATTGAATGGAAGCATAATGTAAAAAAAGAAGACCGAATTTAAAGCAAGAAAAAACGTACTCAACTCATTTCACCCCTAATGTTTTCATTACAGAAGACAGGTCGGTACATGTCTGAAATATCTCCATTCTGAAATTTCTCGCTTTTTTTATAGGTTATGCAATTAGATTGCCTTAATTAATGGCGTCTATCCAAAAAGACCTGATGTAAACAAAAGAAGTTTGTTGATGCGAAATCGAAAAGGATTACAGCGGTTTAATCGCACGCGATGAGGATGACAGAAGGAAGATAACTTATATAACAGCAATTTGAGATACTCAATATTGTTTGAGAAATGTTAGCGGAAGATCGGATTCCACTTTTCCACATAACAGGGTGAAAGCGATGTCCGATAAATTTATACATGGTGGAGCAGTATTTAGGTATGATGGCAGACTATAATAGATGACATATAACTCATATGTACGCGAAAACAAGACTTCAAATTAGTGTTCCAACACAGAAAGGTATTAAAATTTCAATTCACTGTGATGATCTGCTTCTAAGAATTTCAAAACTGACTCCACGAACCATGACGCTTCAAAAATTTAATCTGTAACATATAATATAAACGAAATGATAGTTCCAAATTAGATCTACAACACAGTAATGCATATAAATTCTCTGTCCTCTGGATACTCTTTTTTTAATAGATGTACGGTGATTTTACGAGCGACGATAGTTCAGATCTAGTTCTCATTTCCGTGAAAAAAAACACTCAAAAATGAATGCCTCGAAGCAGAAAGTCCCTAATATACACACATATTTTACGCTGAATTTTATGTGTTACTAAAAGAACTTAAAATAATTGAAAAATGAATCCCGCATGCCTTTTTAGTTCAAAACTCCACCACAGAAACGAGTTAGAATTACAAGGCTCATATGATTCCTTCTAAGTTTGTGGTCCAGAAGGGCACAACTTCTATGGTTCAGAGTTAAATCCTATTCACCAACATATAAACAGATTCAAATTAGTTCTAAATATAAACCCAAGAACGGCGTTATAACTCCAATGCTAAGTGTATATTATACCACTATCTAAAATTTCAAAGGAGAAATGTCAGAAAACAAATCCCATGGTTTGAATAAAAAGTATTGGGAAAAGTTTCGGCAAAATAGCTTTTTTTTAGATATTGCTTCAATATTCTTCAAAGTACATTCCCTGAGCGCCAACACTTACGCCAGCGGCCTTTCCTCGACTCGAAAGCTCCTTAGTAGCCGGAAGGGTAAGCGTGAAAACTTCTTTGACGGCACTTAGGGTCCCATGGTGGTCTCCTTCGAGGGAAATATTTACTTTCGGGAGCAGGAAATAATCTGCTGGTTCCAAGTCGGGACTGCAAGGGGGTTGGGGAATCGTCGCGATGTCATCCATAAGGTCTTTGCAAGCAGACTATCGACTCTGCTCTAGGTCGTCCGTCCAAGGACCTTGGGAACCAGTTTAGTTCAGATCTTTCGCATCGCCAAATTTTCAGTGATAATGGTGTGAACTGCCATCAATGCCACAACTATCTGAGAGCATGCGAACATTAAACCGACTGTCTCTATTCAGCACTTCACGCACATATCAGGAAAAAATTGTTACCGATTTTTTTATACAAACTTTGTAGTTCGTATTTGTACGCTTTTCCGTAAAATGAAATTTTAAATTACTTCTCCAACACATTAATTAAAATCTGAAACCTCCATAACTTCCCAGGTGGCAATCTGCATCGCAATCACTCACGTACCCCGTGAGGAGTGACGTCCTCTTAAGAACAAACTAGGGCGTGATTCTGCGGGTTGCGAATCGACAAAACTGGGACAGGAACATTATTCCCGTATATTTATTATCGATGTCAAAACTGGTCATTACCGACGAGACACGGGATTGGGAGGGGACCTCTCGCGCCAATCCACTTCACATGATGCAGAATGCGAGACCTGGGGGGAGAGAAAGTGAAGGAACAGCTGCAATCAAAAAGTGTTTTATTTCGCGGAAAATAATGAACGCCCCTGTCATTCGGGAGCGACTTGCCATTTCGGACGAAATGGATCACGTGCGTATTTTAACTCTTCCGAAATCTCCGCGGAGGGAACCCCTCCTCCGGGAGGCCATCTCTCTCCCCCCTCCTTTTTCCTACCCGTCCACCTGGGTTGTCAAATACAATTTTTTATGTCGCTGAAAATTACGGGGTGACTTCACTTTTTTTTTAATCCATCCTGGGCGGAGATTATCGGTCCCGAAAAAAAATGATTCGTCTTGGACATGTCCAGGGATGAAGGGTTTAAAGTTGGAAGGAGGAGGGAAACGTCGGGGGGGGCGGGGAGAGAGAGAGAAAGGGTTGGAGATGAGAGAATTTAAGATTGGAATGAAAAGGAAGGAGTGGAACAATCGGATTATGGTGCCTGCAGAGATTTCACTCAAACGCGATTGAAATTGAATTATGCGATACTCCAGCCCCTTGTCCCCCACTTTGCGGTTTTTCCTGTCATTAACCCCCCATTTTTCGCTCTTTATAACCTCTCCACCTCTCCTCCTCCCCCCTCCTCCTCTCCCCTACACGACTCTCCCTCCCCAACCACATCTTCTGTACATATAAATAAGGTCTCCTTACTATTTAGTTTGTCTTGTACCTGATGATGACTCTGTGAGTTGAAACGCGTCGTACGTTAAATAAACTGTGGAAAAATGCAAATTGTCCTTATTTCATTATGATGAACTTCCACGACCTCAAGCCTGAATCTGTTGAACTGAGCGATTGAAATTATTAGATAATGCAGCCGATTCCAATGCGCGTAAATTCACACTAGGTAAATAATGAGTTGAGATATTCTTTACATTTTCATAAAAAAGAATGGTGGAAAAACACAGTGTCTATTTTCATTTGGTGGTTAAAATAAACAATACACACATATACACAATATGACCTGCGAAATATACTATGCAGGACAACAGGCAACTATAAATATACTCCGCTAAATATCATATTGAATGACATGCGCTGCGCATAAAAAAACGAGAAAACACAATGAGACACGAGAAAAAAAATTACGAAACATAAGAGAACAAAACGACGACATTACGGGAAATATTATCAAAACAACTGGAATGCATATGTTTGGATGCCACCAAAGCGTAACGACATTTATCAACGATTAACGTTTTAAATTTCATTCTTACGCATTCTGAATAAATTTCCGGCATAAAACATTCATTTTGTTAAATTTAAAAAAATGCAGAAGATTAAACTACGCATCAGGAACTCCACATTTACCGTTGCCATGAATAGAATCGGGAGAAACTATAATCCGATCGCCCCCAAACAATGAATGAAGAAATGAATCGAAAAAAGTGCCAACGGAAAAAAACATAATACGATAGCCATTTTTTGTTGACTTCCGTATGGATTTTTCTCAACGCAGCGATTCCTGCGTGATGGGAAATTGCTCCACCGGCGAAGTTTAATCTCAAAAAGAGGGCGAGGGAATGGGTTTGGAAGGGGAAGAGAGGAAGGGAAGTGGAGATCTGGTCCATCCCACGCTCACAGAGAGAGCTGGCTGGCGTCGTCGCTCTCGGGGAATTAAGAAGGCAAGTCTCCCTCTGGTTACGTGGGTGAACGGACGCCGGGGGGGGGGGGTTGCTTGTGGGGTGCGGAAAGGGGGTGCGTGGGGTGGTGGTTTTCCACGCGCGCCAACGAAGAGGGGTTATGAATGAGAGCTTCGAACAGCAATATTTACAGTTCCGTGGACATTCAGCATCTCAATCGTGTCCCCTCAAGCGGCGGGACAGGAATTGACTGACCGAACTAAATTTCCTACGCGCTTAACCTTTTAAACCTCAACATGGCGGCTGAGCACATGGCATTGCATTAATCCGGTGCCGCAAAGTTAATTTTTTAATTTGAGTTCTTCATTAATTTGACGGTCATGAAATAAGTTTTGAATACGTGACTTCTTCGATGTCATACGAATGGCTTTAAATTAAACGGAACAATGAATCAAATATTTTCCGAGGCGAAGTACAACTCGTACAGCGATGGATGGTTCAGGAGAAAAGCTAGTTAACTGGTGTTAGTAGTAGTAGCAGTATTATTTAGGGGAGGTGACCGACAGCTAAGGTCATTTGCGTCATTAGGGATTGGCAGGAAAGGATGGAGGGTGGAGAGAAACCCGACGTCGGCATTAGTCTACTCTTAACGGAAGGCGCTCAACGTCCCATTCGACGGACAGAGCGTACTCACTCAAAAACGCCCTACACAGAGCACCTCAAGTAGGGATACCACTGAAAATATCTGCCGCCAACGGGATTTGAACCCAAGCCCTCTGGGTAGGAAACCAGTACGTTAGCCACCGCCTATTCCGATCCCCCGTTAACAGGTTTAATAATAACTATAACTGAACTATCATCGATTATTTGGACTCAAGTGGGCCATTCATCGCCTTAAGATCCCAACAACGTCAAACTCCTAAAGGGAGGAAAGTGCGTGAGCTATGTCTAGCAACGGCGAACGATAACGAGCAAAAGAAGATCAACGAACGCAACACCAATTATTAAGTGAGACTGGAGTCGGCGCTGGGGAGAATCCCTCAAGTCGTTACCATGGCAACGCAGGAGAATGCAAGAGAATTAAAAAAAAAGATGAGACTCGATTCTAAATTCAACAAAGTGTTAACCGCCATCATTACGACCGTAATCACCATAGGGTGGTAATGAATTTTAAGAAAAAAACCTTGTATGCAAAGTGACAGCATTCGAAATCCTTGAAAATATTTTAATAAAAACAAATTTCCAACTAATAAGTCATAAGGATTACCACTCAAGAGATTGAATCATATAATCTTTAAAAAATAAATATTTCTGCCAATTGAGAGACCCATTTTAACGCGCGGTGCAAATAAAAAAACGCATATAAATCCAAGCTATCCGCAGATCTCGCAAGAAGAGCGAATTGAACGGACGGCTGACGTAAATAGAAAAAAATTTGAACGAAGAACCGCGTGATTTCCCATTTAAAATATGCTCGTAACGATCCACCCTGTTGCAGAAAATGTTAATCCAAACCGAGAATCACGGTAAATGCGCCCAGCGCCGCTATTTCGTTCGGAATTATCGTGCGCATGAAATCGTAAACACCGCCACCTTGCAGGGAAGGCACCATAAATTATTGCATTTATATATTTATTCACTGGTAGGTTGGAGTGGGAATTGCGATCGCGTGAAGAGTTCCATCTTCCGCAGTCTCCCAGCCTCGACGCGCTTGCCGTCTTGATTACAATAAATTGTCATTGAGTTGCACTCAGTCATGTGGAGGGGCGAGGGGAAGCGACAGTGGGGGAAGGGTATTGCCCCCTTGGTTTTCGATCTTCCGGTATAATTTATTTAGCATCACTTTTCTCCTGATTTGCGCTCTTTTCAATCATTGCGCTCGCATGAGTGGGGCGATTGCAGGAGGGGGGTGGCTAATAACACCTTGTCTACAATAATTAAACCTAACAAGAGGCGGCGGCCTCAATTTCACACTGAGTTCGCATTCCCCTACGCACATAAAGCCTAAAGGACTACGCTGAACAAATATGTAGATCTAATCTATACCTATAGATACACAACTAGTCTTCCTAACGGAAAATACAACGGTACACCACACTTTTCCGTAACCTATTATTTTAGCATCATTTCGTATCAGTTGGTGCATATACTTGGAACAAATTCACAGTTTTTCTTACATCGAAAAGATAACAAGGTGTGTGCAAATAACCATATGGAGTGAGTTGCTGGTATCCGTAGGATATGAAAAAAAATCATCTCCTTGAAGTAGCACAAATGGCAGGTTATATAAAATTGTCCCGACGCCTCCCCAATTACAGTGTGGAATTGAAACTTGAGTGTATCAGGATAAGCGTGAATTTCAAGTATATATGTTTGGTATGGGGTTTGGCTTGAAGTGTGTTTAAGCGGCAAGATTGGGAGATGTGGAGTTAGGAGCGATCGGGTTAGGGAAGAATGTTGATTGGATGCATTGATTGCAAGGATATGAAAGAGGTGTGCTTGCGCTGGCTGGTTCTTAGTAGAGTGGACGAGAGATCATGTTGAGCTGCTTCTGGCGTCAGGGTCGTTTGTTTGAGTATTGCTAGACATTTTCATTAAAAAATCTTTTAAGTATGTCTTGTAGCGGGTCGACTGAATAATTAAAAAATCGACTTATCTAGATTATAATTTCGAGCATGTTTTCCTCATACGTTCAGAAAAGAGTTATATTTATATGCATGCAAATACATATGTATATATATATAACCATAGAAACACAAAGAAAGGACACTCACATATGTTGTTTTGACGTTTCGACGGCACGGCCATCGTCTTCAGAGTCATCATTCTGAAGACGACGACCGTGCCGTCGAAGCGTCAAAACAACATATGTGAGTGTCCTTTCTTTTTGTTTCTATAAATATTAGTGCGTCGCCGAAGAGTGTTCCATTTCGAAGATTTATATATACATACATATATATATATATATATATATATATATATATATATATATATATATATATATATACATCCATCTACTTTTGACGTTTCCACGGCATGGCCGTCATCATCAGGCCGTGCCGTCGAAGCGACAAAATAACATATGCGAGGGTCATTTCTTTGAGCTCCTGTGTATCAATGTCTTAATCTACGTATTTATATTTTTCGTGTCGCCGAAAGCGTTCAGTTTGGAAGATATATATATATATATATATATATATATATATATATATATATATATATATATATATACATCGCCAATGTTACGCACGGCGCCAATATTAAATATGTCGGCGAAATAGAGCAGGAATTAGTTTCATGGAGAACTCTCATGAAAAACTCAAAAGTAGGATTTTTTTCCGATTGTCTACCCTGGAAGTGAACGGATGTGTACATACGAAAGCTCAACAATAATGTGGACCATACCTTGAGGGGAAATATTTCGCAGCAACCTTTGGTGATTCCTCTATCGATCTCAAGCGATTCGGCGAGGAAATAATTTTTTACGTCGCAATTGAGAAATCGTTTCTTGGCGATCCAGACACAGTAAGAGGCTGGATTAATGTGAGCGGTTTCAGGCAGACATTTCCGGGCGTGAATAGCGATGGGATTTTAACCCACGCATGAAAAATTCAAAAGTGAAGCTTCCACGCATTTACATTGTGAATTAATGGAGGCCGTCGAACAAAACTCAAATTCAGCATAATATCTTCCTCTGTGCAATAAAAAAAAGGGACCGAGGAGAACTCACAAAATAAGATATTCAAACATTCCCTTCAACAGTCCATGACGTGAATACACGATGATACTACGTAGAAAACTTAAAAAGTGTTCTACATAACTTTACTGCGTCTATCGCCGTTTGGAATCAATCTAGACGTTAACACAACAAAAAAGTCTGTAAATAGTAAAAAGGGAATTTCACACTTCATAATTGAGGATCTTACGGCTTAGCATGAGGGTTTACTGCCCTTGTTGCTTTGAGTAGAAGCCTGCTTGCGGTCGTCCAAAAGCCCTCGTGATACTTTAGGACGACCGCAACTGAACTCCAAAGGTATGTATTACTGTAACGCCTTACAAAAAGGTCTCATAGGGAAAGTAACTGCCCCTCTACATAAGCCATTTAATGCTTGCATTCCACCGACGTGAAAGGGGGCTCAGAAAAAGGCAACCTCCTCCCTCCCGTCTATTTAGTAGAGAAACCAAATTATGGTTGATTATATGATGGTGAATGATGTTAAAGCGTGTAGCTGAATATGACAAACTAAATGGATAGAGGGATATTACGACATTAACCGCAGCACACAAAGGGGTACATCAGGCAAATGAGGAACGTGCGCAGGAATCGGAATGGTGCGGTGGCTAACGTACCAGGTTCCCACCCAGAGTGCCCGGGTTCGAATCCCGTAGGCGGAAGATATTACAGTGGTATCCCTATCCCTACTTGAGGTGCTTTGTGGAGAGCACTTTGAGTGAGTAAGCCGCCCGCCCCATGGGACGTTAAGCTGCGGACCCCTCGACGCCTTTCGTTTAGAGTAAGCTAATGCTGAGGCCAGATATCTATCCATCCTTCATCCTTTCCTGTCCATCCATAATGGCGGAAATGACCTCAGCTGTCGGTCGCCTCCACTAAATCTACAAGTAAGAGCGTGTGCAAACGCGAGGGTAATGCAACAAAGAGGTGGTCAGGCGAGAATGCGACGAGGTACGTAAGATCGCCCCTCAATTTCTAGTTCGGCTCCGTGCACGTCATCCAGTGACCGCTCCCGGCGTCACTCAGTCATCGTCAGTCTGCCGAGATGGACTTTTGGGGAAGCCATTCAATATTCTCTGGAGCAAGTGGAAAGCTACGTAAGGCGCCGGATCGGTAGGGATGCAGGTTGGAGGGGGTAAGTTGCCAGAGGGATAAAGCGAACAAAATAGGAATGGCGGGAAAGGCCAATACAAGGACAAACCCTAATGGAATACGACACAAGCGTAAACAACACAAAGAAGCGATTCACTAAAACTTTCTACACTCATGGAAATGGAACACGGCAGTCCATGGGTAAAGCGTTGAGCTATCGATCTGAGGGTCCGGGTTCGATTCTGGGGTATGCCTCTCTGAGCACCCCCAGCTCCACCGAAGCTGTGTGATTTTTCGGCCACATGACCTTCCTGGGAAACCATAACCGGCACAGGGAAAGGCAATGGCCCTCCTTATTGCTCTGATGTGTAAATACACGCATCGTATAGGGCTGAGTACCGGGCGAATTCTACCATCCCCTACCATACCGACCATCGAATAGGTTACAGTGTTTACAGACATGGATTAAACTTCTCAACGGATGTGAGACACGGACGAGAGACACAGTAGAGAAAAGAAGAATAGAGTCGCTGGAAGTGTGTCTCTACAAAGAATGATAGAAATAAAAGAGAATGACGGAATGAAATCTGAAGCAGAACATACTCTGAAGAGTGGCGGAAGAGAGAAGCTTAAGAATAACACTGACAAGCAGAAAAAACAAAACTCACTGGACACATCCCTGAGGAAATATGACAAAATGAAACTCATAAATGAAAGAAACAAAAATAGGATAGGGTTAATTCATTTCGGTGAAGGTACATCAAGCATGAATTAAGATAATCAGGTGAAGGAAGAAGTATACCGTAAAATAGTTTCATTCTCATCCTCATTCCCTTCAATCTCCTTGAAGGAGATGGGCAGGGAATGGGTTAGTTTGAATATCTTCGGCAAACCAGTCGTCGGATTGACAACCCGCGATGATGTTTAATAGGACGAGGAGTATGTAACTGTCCCCGGTCGAACTTTTCCTTTGACGCAAAAAAAAAATGATAAATGGGCAATATTCCAGCACATTTCCAGGATATTTTGGAATTTATGCTGGATGGGAGCAATCCAGAAGAGTTAACGATATGGACAATTGAATTCATTAGCCAGAGATAATATCGTGCCCACCAAACAACTGAATTAAAATTTGAGAAAAATGTCATTTACGTACTCTTTAACTGAAACATTCACCAAGGTTACCCTTCTACATAGTACGACCATGCTTATGGCCTCGATTCGCATCGCAAAGCCATCCGCCGAAAGGGATTGCATGACCTTTTTCTCTGAGAAGGAAGGTAGAACGACGCTCAACACATATCTGGGGGTTGAAACGAATTCGTGAAACGGCAGAGGGAAAACACTCCGATGGCGATCACTCAATTCAGCAAATGCGTCCGGTATCACTTCGAGGTGTGGAGAGAGGTGTGAAGGGAAGGGACAGGGCACAGGGGAGGAGGAGAGGAATCTTCGAAGAGCAGGGGAGGCGGGGTGAGAGGAGGAGAATGGAGGGAAGTAGAGGGACAAGATGGAAGCGGAGAGAAAAAGTAAAGGATAAATAAACGAGGGACCGGTAATCGATTTTTTCATCTGCCACGGCCACGCCGTAATCTAATCGCCGCAATGGTCGGAAAAAATGCCTACGCGTGAAATAATGCCGATTACTCTGGGCAAACACGGAAGAACCGAACTTAGGTTTTTTTTGAGAATCAGAAAAAAGAAGAGAAGTCATTGATAAGAAAATTCCTAAGGATAAATATTGACGTGACTGGAGGCATGGAGATTACCTAATTAAGAAAACAACTTTCGGAGTCGCACTTTGTGGGGCTTGTGGATTTATTGAGACTGCGGGATCAGAAGGAGTCGACCGGTCAACATAGGCTCTCATAGAATACGGGAAAAAACACTGTTACTCTTTTAAAGCCTACCTAACATGGTACTAAATACAATAACACTAAACTGAACTAAAATAAACCATGCCGCATGCTTTACTGCTCCATTCACTACGTCAAAAAGCCTATTCTCCCCCCGCCCCCTTCTACTTCTTGCTTACCCAACATGAAATGCAATAATATTGCATCCCATATTATCAATTTCCAACATAGCATTGTCATTCAACATCTCATTATTACAACAGGCTGCCCAACCTCCATAGAATTTCTTCCAACAAACTTCCAACTTCTATCTCTCCTCCTCATGCATTCCCAAGAGTCTTTATCTTCATTTGCCTTCACGCAAATTATTCATCGCTGGCTAATACGGTGAGACCATTGTCTTGCCATTGCCGACAGATTTTACCTATATAACATCTTGCCTGTAACAAATACTATATTTATAGAAATTTAACGAATGAAGTGATTTGGCGATACAAAATTATTCGAATCAATTAGCTTGTTTTTTCGCATTGATTTTTAAACCCATTAAAGAACGGGTTTTATTAACGACATGAACGGAACAAAGGCTTGGAAAAAAATTATATCAAACCACACTGTGTTGAAAAGTAAGAAACATTGATTAACGTTGCGGATTCAGTATTATTTGTTTCACTACCTTCTCTGACAAATGATTACTTTGTAGGAAACGTTTCACTCTGACCATTTTACATCTCATGTTGAGATGTAACTTTTGCCCCACGTAACTGATTTATTTCGGGATGCGTATAAGTTGGTTAAATCCATATTCATGTCCACGGGTTTACTAAACTTAGAGATGGTTTGTCGCAAAGAAATTTGAGGGGAAGGTAATTGACGTACCCTTATTTGAATAGATTAAAGGTGAGTTCTATAGGGAAGAGAGAGAGAGAGAGAGAGAACCTGGTGGTCAACAGCATATAAAATATAAACTGGTTTGGGGACTTATAAGAAGAAGCCATGGTGCGAACGTGAATGGAAAATAAATGAAGGTAAACGCAGGGGGGAAGCGTAAATGCCAATTCTTATTGGTAAGAAAGGAAAGAAGGAAGATGACACGCAAGTAGCTACTGGCTATATTTGGATGATCAGATATATGCTCAAATATATGTGTGTATATATATATATATATATATATATTTATATTTATATAAATCGATGATGTTGAAGCACTCAAAAGAACAATATAATATTTGGATGACACAATAGAACACAAATAAAATAGATATCACTTAAAAGGACACTCGGATTGTAGATTGCTTGAGCTTTCGGCCTTCTTCAAGTAAGACTCATTAAGTGTTATGCATACATATATGCACAACACTTAATGAGTGCTCATTAAGTGTTATGAATAACACTTAATGTTTTATACATTTTGCGTCGACGACGCAAAAATATATAAAAACACAGATGTAGATTTTTAAAACATAGAAACACAAAGAAAGGACACTCACACATGTAGTTTTGACGTTTCTACGGCTCGACCGTCGTCATCAGAACGGTGTTCTCGAGAAAGAGTGGAGAGGACATGTGCGGGGGAGGGGTGAGGGAAGGTTTGGTTCAACCCGGGTTGTTTAAATGACTAGGACACCCAGATATGCGCCATCTCGCGAAGGGTTTCAATCAGATATGTATGTATGTATATATATACATACGTACATATATATATATATATATATATTTTCTACATAGATATATACATATATACATAAATATATATAAAAATACATGCATACATACATACACAGGGTTCAGGGCTTAAATCCGGAATAATTTCAATTTGAATTTCCCGCCATATCGTATTTCCACTGGAGGTCTCGGCTGGCGTTCTTGAAAGCTATAGGAATCCAGTAAACAGCCATAACCTCAAAATGGCCGAGATTTTACGTACAATGCGGAGTACAATCGAAGAGCCGCTATTATACAAAGTGTTTGCGCGGAGCGTTCTCCCACTGAAATGGTTCGATTCTTATAGGAAAATAAAAATACCGTAATTAGATAAATACGTCAATATAAAGCGATTTTGTAGAACCCTGATCCTTAAGGACACGGTGGAGGGTGAATAACCCCGGTGAAACCTTTCGGGAGGCAGCGGAAACTTCCGTGGCAAAGACAGCGTGAGCTCATCGGAAGGTGTCGGCCCGCTGCTGTGTCAGATCTCTAAAATCTCACGCACGAGGAGTTGCCGCTCTCTTTACAGAGTGGCCCAGCGGTTCAACTGCCTCAATCGGCCCCACAGATCATTTTTCGACACCATTCATCACCCTCTAAGGCGACCATCTCTTGGGTGGCTAACTACAAAGTGGTCCGGGAGGGCAAGTGGATTTGGCTGAATTGATTTGACAACTCTTGAAAAAATGCTCCTCAACGAAATTCTAAATTCATTCAACAAAAAGGAAAACTGTAAGCATGAGTCGTCCTCGCCCGAGTTCCAGCGGCTCTCACAGAAATAAGGTTGTACACATGCCAAACAGAATGCGGACGGATACCCATAAGCTTCCAGTCCAAAACGCGTGGAAAAACGTCCACTTAAAGAGAGCAATCATGACGAAATGGCCCCTACTTTCTTCTACGTTCCCATTCGCTTGCACACAAACACACTTAGAGAAATCTCTAATGATTGATGATCAACCCCTCTCCAACGCCGACAGATAATGCTGATGAGTGGAGATACCAGAACGTGGAAAAAAAACCGTCTCCCGTCAATTACACTCGATCCCCTATATAATCCGGCATGTCATTGAGGAGATATTTCCCGTCCATCCCGGGAGGCTCGTCCACTCTCTATAAAAGCCATCCGTCGAATAGTAATTTAAGGCACACAGAGCCATCGGCGGTGAGGGCAAGGCTCATTAATGTGCCCGGTCATATCGTGGGGGGAAAAGAGAGAGGGAGACCCGAAATGACAGATGGATGAAGAAGCGAGAGTCATAATTAGTGGCGAGCGGTCACTTACTCGGCATCCGGCCTCGCCCCGCAGGCTCCTCCGCTCGGGGACCGCAACACCACGCCCCCCTCCTCTATCTCCTCCTCACCACCTTCCTCCTCCTCCACACCATCCTCGTCGCCGCCTCCCCCCTCCCCTTGCTCCGCACCCGCCGCCGCCTCCCTCGCCGCCTTGGCCGCCTCCGCGGCTAGCTTTCTCTGCTCCCACATGCGCCGGTACACCTTCTCACGCCTGGCAGGCAGTCCGCCGTGCACCCAGCACACCTTCCACCAGTGGCGACACGCCAGCACGCCCCCGAACGACCCCGTGCTCCCCCTGCGTTTCTTCCCGGAATCGGCGGGGGAGGCAGAGGAGGAGGGCGCGTTCTTTGCCTCTTTGACCTCCGCCGGACCCGTGACCCCGGTCTTCTCCTGTCCCCACGAGACGAGGCCCATCTTAAAGCCTTCTTCCTCCATTACCACCGCCTTCACCTCCTCGACGGGGAACCGCTGGCGGTCGATGTTGTCGTAGTCGCGGCAGTTCCCGTAGGATGGGAGCGATGGGGTGACGGGCGTGGGCGGGTCGCCGCCGCTGAAGCGGAGGTCCTCGCAGCCCCTCCAAGCCCCGAGACACGGCCTGCGACCGGTGCCGTAGAAGTTCTCCATGATTATTCTCCCCTCGACCGGTCTCTCGGGAGAATCCGCGAGACCCTCCCTGACCGCCAGGCTCCCGAGGCCGTCCTCCACCCTCGCCTCTTTTCCGCACTCGACGGAGTCAGGCTTCAAGCTCCTGACAGGCAGCCTCGAAAACTGCCGCGATTTGGGACTGCCACCGTTTCGGTCAGCGAGTTCGCTGTGGGATCTCACGTTCAATTCGCCACCCAAACGTCCGTTGGAGTCACGATCCAGACGGGCGTTGAAATCACTACCGAAGCGGCCGTTGAAGTCTCCGTTGACGGCATGGGTAGCAGCGACCACGGCGTTCGCGTACTCCTCTCCCTTCCACCGGCACTGCTGTGGATGAGCCGGTGGAGAGTTGCTGTAGGTGACGTGCTCCATCCCAATCCCATGGGTGGGCCCGGGAGGTGGGGGCCGGTGCAGGGGGGCTCCGCGTGGCTTTGGGGGCAGCGGGAGTCCATTCTCGGAACTCCGCCGCCTCCACGGACCATGAGCACGGCCTCCGCCGCCGCTCTGGCCGCCAATTCCCATGACGACACCGTTGAGGTCTCCGTAACGAACGTATCGGAACGAATCGATGTCCTCTCCACGGGTCCTCGAACACTCGACTTGCTCGTCCAAGCGACGATCTTCGGCCATAACAAGTGTCCTTGCACATGAATTGCACATAACGGTTCCTCAAGACATTGGAGGAGGGTATCCTTTCGCTCCTTGCGCTAGGTGGCCTATTTTCGGAGAGGTCACTCCCGCACACTTCGCATCGACGGGGGCAACAGATGAAATTTCTTCATGGCAACGGAGGAGCCCTCCATAAAACCGCGGGACGACAGGGAGAGATAACATCAAACCACAAAACGTGCTTTTTATTGAGTGCCGAATGGAGTTTTATATTGCATCCCACGCGGTCGGGTCAGGAAATTCCAGGTGAATTCCGAAGCATTTCGAATAAAAAGAATACTTCTTATAAAACGCTGGGTACTTAATTCTTCAACGTTCCCAAGACTTTCCTCGACTCTCAGGTGGAAACGCGATATTTTTTTTCCATTGATCTTAAATTCTCCGCAATGATTTTCGGCACTAACGAACGTTTGTTCGTTGTTGTTGGGCCCTAACGAACGAATCTTGGTAAGTTTTACCCTCGTTGAAACAGGTGGGTTTACGCGGGCAACACAATAATAGAGGATTCTCCAAGAAGTAGAGAGAAAAGAGTATACTAAACCAGAAGGAGAACCACAATCGAATATACGTAATTATCTATGTGCCTTTTTCACCGGCAAGCGATCGACTTCTCACAATTATATTATCAAGTCATCCGAATAAAAAGTACATTTGCTTAGGAAATTCCAGACCGTAATATTAACGAGCACAGGAAAAGATTCGAACTATTACTCCACCCACACCACCGCCACCAAGGGTCGTTTCCCTTTGGCGTAATGACCCAGCGTAAGGTCGGAATCTCCGCACATGACTCCCTTCTTTTTTTCCTTCCCTCCTTCTCTCTCTCTCGCCAGCACGTGATTCACCGTCTCACCAGAAGCTCTCCTCGTGTGACGTGACGCATAAATTCGCGGGTATCGCGTAAAAGCGGCCGAACGGAGGGGATTACTCGGCGAGGCGAGAGGAGAAATGGACAACCAACCCTTCTGACGTTCAACCAGTAGCCTCGCTTTCGCCTCCTCCTTTCCTTCCTCCTCCTACTACTACTACAGACAGCCACCTCTCCCGGGCCAGATGGCGGCTGGTCCCGTCGAAGATGGCGAGGAGTCAAGAGGTTAATTAGCCGCTAAATCGGACGCGCCCAGGTGTGTGTGTGTGATGAAGCGCTACCGAATGGGAGGGAATATAATAGCAGTCGGCGGCGGCAAAGAATGAAAAGCAAAAGAAAAATTGAAGACCACCGCTCATGAACGAACTCCCATCCTTCTTTAAAGAAGAATACTCTCTAACACCCCCCCTCCTTACTCTCGCCAATTCGCAGGGTCTCTACCACCACACTCTCCTCGTTTTCTCGGACGGAGCACTAAAGTTGACACCTCGGCAAGTGTTAATAAAAAAGCACTCCGGGAAGTAACGCTCCGTCCCAACTCTTGAGAAAAAAAAGATTGCTGGTGGGTACTTTAAACGAGCTCCACACAGGCACACAAGGACGCGGCTATTTCTCGTGTCCACGAATTGAAGATTCTGGGACGGGGAGGGAACTTTATCCTTGTTTGTTTCACTCCTATCTGAAGGTAAAGTCAGAAAAGAACTAACTTTGTTTCGATGAATGAAACGTACCCGTCTACGACTGAGGGGTTGGCGAGTGAGGCGCCTGAATCTCAGCGGTTTTAATTCCGACGGAGGGATGAAGTGGGAAGGAATGTGATTGGGAGAGACGCCCGTCGCACTCGCAATTCGCGCCGAATCCCTTGAGCACCCCCGAAATATATTTTCGCGCGGCAAAGATGAGTCCCGTCCGACGCTCCCTCCTCCTCCGTCACCGACCCCCCTCCCTCCCGCAGACACGCTCGCGGTGTGCGCTTGTGGTTTCGGTTTAATTGGGACGTCTGGCAGACGTCCGAAGGGGGGAAGCGGCTGATCGATCGATCGATGGATCCGAGGTGATAAAAAAGGTGTTTCAAAGAGGGGATGGGAGGGGAGGGGAAGAGAAGGCGGTGAGGGGGGGTTTCGAAGGGAGAAAGGGGGATGTGTGAGAGAATGAAGGATACGAGTCGGAACGAGGAGACGGGGGTGGTGTTGGTGCTGGAGGGTAAGGGTGCACGGATTTTCAAGAGCGCGCTTTGTACACGACAGGTTCGGCGCGGGGCATCATTTAAAAAAACGTAAAAGCCACGACTGACTTTTTTACGAGCATATTTATCCGTGGGAGACAGCCTGACAACCTTTGTGGAAGTGAAAAGAAGGGGTGTGAGTGCGACTTGGGGACGTAAATACCTTTTTTTTTTATTTTTCTTCGTCTCGGTCGTCCCTGCACACGCACGAGACCGAAAGAGACACGGGTTGTACGTTATTCGAGATGGTGTTTGTTACGGCTGGTGTTGGGAGAACCCGAATCCAATCTGTTAACAACCCTCCTCACACGTGGAGTAATAAAAATAATGAAAGGAGTTTGTTGCTTTTTCGAGAGGAAGAGGAGGGATAGAGGGAGGCTTTCTCACAAGGTCTCAGCCTCGTGTTCCATTTGGGGAAACGAGCAAAGCAATCTTCACCAAAGGTCCTCGCGAGGAAGGAGACTTCTTTTTGCATCCAAAGAGTGGAGGGGGGTTAATAAGTAGGTATATCAGCATGAGACATTCTCAGGCCTGATCGCACACCGGAATTTCCTCATGGTATCCCAATTCGGTGACTGGAATAAGTATTATCCTGGGGTGCAGGCGCACGGTCAGATATTGACTATGCTCGTTCTGCGCCTTAAATAGACTGCACTCAAATATTCTTAATTTGGGCGAGATGCCTCGCTAATGATTGGCTGAGATAGACCTGGGTTCAGTATGTTTCGAAACCTAACCTCCGCTCAGACAATATCAAAATCCCACTTGATATATACCGACCTCTCGCTTCCAGGCGTGCGTTAGTACATTCCAGAGCGTCGACCACGCTTCCCTAGTTAGTGCGAACTCATAACACAAACGGGAATCCACTAGACGGGTAGATTCTTGTGGCAAACACTCGCACGTGTACCCCCAATGGGGGAGCTATTCCTCCTCACACTCTCCTCCCACAGAAAGGCATAAAACAGCCCGCCCTGCCACAACAGACGCACGTGGGCACAAGGTTAGCTAGCACCTAGGGGGGAGATGGGGTCGAGGGGTGACTCTGACCATAGGAACACACTCTCTACACAAACAAATACACAGAAACACACACACGATATTTGCTCCCCTCTGCTCACACGAAATATGTAGTTGTTTTTTTTACATATATTTTCTTCCTTTTCTCTAATCCCTTCTAGGAAAAGATGAAGTGAGGGGGGAAAGCTTGAAGACGGGTTCCGTAAAAGATATACTCTTCTCCTACGCACCCCGAAGATGGGCAGAAGAGCGAACGGCTAGGGAGACCAATTAACACAAGCGACGCACACAAGCACAAACTGAGCGAACGCACTGACCCGATGCACCAACGAACAAACAAATTTGAAATCCGCGTGTACAGGAGAGTTCGGACGGCGGCGCCGAAAAATTCCGTCGGAACTCTCGCCTCCCCTTACGCGGAATAATAATCCTTTTCGGCGACGTCCCTTTGCGGACAGACCGAGCGATGCGAAGGGACGGACGGAAGGAAAGGGAGCAAGCAGGTAGACGGGACGGGGGAGAGGGTTGGCAAGCGCGAGTGGACGTGGTGTTAGGTAGTAGCAGTGGCGTCCTTCCGACCCTCACACTCGGAGTCTCGCAGCACGACTAACTGCGAAAGGGGAAAAGGGAAGCGAGAGCAGGGCGGGAGGGGGGAAGGAAGGGGGACGAGGAGAGGGGAGGAGGGTTGGTTGTTGGGGTGGGCAGAGCGCCGCGAGGTACACATACAACTCGGGAGAGCGCGTCGGGGGCGGAGAAGGGGAAATGAGCGGTGGAGGGAGAAGGAGGGAGGAGGGGAGGAAGAGGGACGCCTCTTTCTTGACGTGAGTGGAGAAGGGAAGGAGGGGGCGCGGAGTGGAGGGAGAGAGGAGGCGGGCAACCACCCAGAAGGCTTTATACGACGGAGGAGGCGAACGCGAGCGTCTCTGGTCTTGACGGACTACCAAGGCATAGCCATTAGCCCCCCTCTCCTTCGCCCGCCCCCCCCTCAGTGCCCCGCAATGGGCCCGCGTCTGGGCCCTCGGGGTGCTAAACCCCGCCCTCCCTCTCCAGGACTTCCAAGGCTCCGAGAATGTTTGGGAGGGGGAAGGGTTTATAACATCGCCTTTCTTTGTTAAAAATGTGCTCTGACCCGAGCTTCGAAAACTGGTGGCCCTCTCTTTCCTTCTGCCCTCCTGCACGCATCTCCGGCGACAATGAACGACCGCTCTCTCTCTCTCTTTCAATATCTCCTTATCAACAGCGAGAACCCATGGAGAAGATCTTCCGCCAAGGATTCTTAAAGACGTTAAACAATGGCTTTCGAATTTTTTAAAATCTGTGTGCCAAAATGTAGTTTTGATGGCGACTGAGATACCGATTTCTTTAGGGCAAAACGTAATCGGTATTTAGTATATATTCTTACATAAGTTTTTCTGATAAAGAACTTCTGTATTTTATTTAACACTTCATCTCTTCAGGTATGCATACCAAATCAGGACTGATATAATAAACAATCATGATCTCGAATTTATGCAGTATGTGACTACGAGATGAAGATCGGAATATTTACTGTTGCAGAGCAGTTGGCAACATTGGCACATAAATTAGCACACATAAGCATTCACATATGAAATACGACTGATAATACTTAAAGAGAGCGATCAAATTCGCGGTAAAATAATTTTTTTCTCGAATGTGCAAGTTATCAGAAGTGTCCATGACTTTTTTTCCGACGCAGGTTTTGACTTGTTTGCACACAAGGAATATTTCATGGTACAACAAGCGCCCTCACCTTCCTTTGACATCCTTCAGAACAAGCTGAAATCATTTTTTGCTACGCCAACTGTCGGCAAAAACTGATACGTGTAAAAGCGGTTTCTTTTATAGGAAACGAAGTAAGTTATCACTGTTAATACGTAATTCTGATCTCATGGAGTCCTGAGCGACAATTCGCGAAGCTGACCATTAATGGTGTTAGTGTCCTGCGCTTTTAAGTTGTTCCACGGAATCATGCAAAATTACGTTCTTACTGAATTAATCTCAACTGTGGGCTGTATCGTTTTTCTTGGGATGGTGTCCTATAAGAAAACGCCCATTTCTGATTTGTAAAATATCTTACGCATGTCTTTCATATAGTATCGGTTAAACATGCATGTTTTGAGTACAGAAAAGATAATATTTGGTGCCACCGTGCTTTTTTGTATGCCGAGGGAATCCTTTGGTAAGTATTAAACAGAGAAATCATCTCTATTGGAAGTCAAGTTTTACATTGCTAAGTGACCAATGCCGGTCACAATGGCGAAGTTTGCACGCGTGCCATCTCGGTCCGCCTCATCTCGATTTGCGTTCCTTAGTTTCACGGTTTCAACTGCGTTAGCAAGCCTAACAATCCCAGCCAGACACCCTTGCGGGTTATCGTGTGGATGTAGATGAAGAAGAGCAATCTCGGAGGAAAAGAATGATTCACTCGGTGACTGTTTCACCTTAACAAAAGCACCTCGAAAGTGTTGCCAGAATTAACAAGGTTTTGTGGAGAAGATCGCAGCAAATGTGCAGGTCCAAGTCAACAGCGCACACTGTTTCAAATTACTTCTATTTGAATCCTAGAACCATAACATCTACAGAAATAAGACTTCATAAAAAGGTTCATTGCAATTAAAAGAGGATTTTGGAAATCATTAGGTTGATGCTTTTGGCAGAAATATTAAAACAGATACTCACGAACAGGATGAACGTTGTAAACAGTCAAAGTAAGAAGATGATTTTACGAAGATTTTTTAAAAACTTAAAATGAGTAACCTTGGGATAGGATCTCATACAATTCCTGCAGATTCCCTCAACGCTCAAATGCTCCCACGTTAAAGAAGTGCGACTTGTCGGCGTTTATGATTCCTTCTCAAGAAAGCATTTGCCCCGAGTGTGGCGCTCTTTGGATTAGGCATGTGAACGATTGAACCTGGCCACAGGAGAAGACTTTGAAAGTGGATGCTGAAGTTCAGAGAGCAGATAAAATGAGAAATGAAGAAGCAAGCGGAAGGGAAGGAAAATAAGACGATAAGGAGCAGCATTAGGTTGAGATGAACCAAATGATTTGAGAACATCCGTAGACAACGATTTGCTTGGGACATAATGGGTGGAATCATGGAAACGGACCACACATTAGGAAACGTGAACCACAAATAAGTAATCACGTGCTTAAAGAAGAAGGGTTCTGAAAATATGACCTTTAAGTGGGCACAAGAGAGTTCGCATTAGAGGAAAAAGAACTGCAATAAAACGGGCTGAAATAATGACGGTTGTGTCGATTTCTTTTCTGCTTCTTGATTACCACAACTTTCTAGCTACTAAAATTATCATTTTCATGCGGGTATTCTTTTTTATTCCTTTTTTCAAGGTAAGGCAATAAAATCATTTCAACCCTTCGGTATTTACAGCTATGGGAGTGTGAAAAAAATATCCTATGGGTGAAACATTTGCGATAGTCATGAAAGTAACACATCGGATCTGTTTAGAATAGGGATTATCAAGCTCTAAATTTGACATTCATACATAGTGTTGAAATAATCGTTGGGTGCATAACAGAATCGGCACGACATATATTATGAAATTGGGATAATGGACCAGAAAAACAAGGAAAACAAATTCCAAAGAAATAGGAAGTATAAGATCAAAATTAGGGCCGGCGGTCTTATGTGCTAAAAGGTAGAAGAATTTAGATTTTTAAAGTAAGGACTTGAATAAAAGAATCGCCGCAGGTAAACAAGCTTATACGAAGAAGAGCTGTTCATGTGGACCTTATTCTAATACCTATAGTGGGGGCATTATTGTACGTCGTTGAGGCTCGGTCATAAATGATGGTCGGAGGCCCGTCAAATATGGGTGAGGCGGAGGATGGATAGAAAGAGAAAAGAAAACAAATATGTTCTAGACACGTTAGCGGCGGAGGAAAGGTCGCTGAGAGAAAATTCGACAGTTAAAGATGCATATGAAGCACACTGAGTTGTAATAAAAAGTTAAAGACTCTGAAGGAAGAATGTTGGGTACGATAGGAAGGGGAATAAATTGTTGTAATGAAAAGTTGGAGGGAATGAAGAAAGGCAGGAAGTATTTGAAGCTGAGGAAAGATTATTTCGGTGTCAGAGCACGTGTTTAGCGTCGTGATAGGAGGGTAGCAGTGCTCAGTGATCCCTGGATATCATCAAAAACCTACATCGATCGTTAAACTACTCTCAATAAATATTAATAACAACATTTCTGATTACTCACCCCATCTAGTTTCTCACAGAAATATTCCGTGGGGCAACGTCGGAACTCCGACACCCTGTGCTCCCAATGGAAGACAGTGGATATGTGGGAACATTCCGTTTTCCTGTACATTCGTTCTGTGGGCCTCTTTCCCCTTATCTGCTTCCCCATATCCTCTCCCTTCTCTCCCCTGATTAATCACCCTCCCCCGCATCTCATGCCTCGATTCTCTATCCCTTGTTTTGTTCTATCTTTCCATATATTCTTGTGTCGTTAAAGTGTCCTTATTTGTTTGAACGCCGGAGCAGACATTAATCGAGGATTTCGTAGAAGTTAAGACAAAATGAAAGTGTTTCCCTGGATCGTAGCGATGATTTAATAATAAGCACAACAGGGTAAATTTTTGCTGAATTAAACCGATAATCACTCGAATGATTCAACAATATTTCGAAGAGAGAGTTTTCAAGATAAAAGGAGACTGCATTTTAAATTAAACGCACATCGCAATTGTCATATTTTGCAATGTTCTTTACAAATTACATCAAAAAATAAATATTCTACATTTTTATCGACTTAGATATCTTTGTATTACAGATATTAATGGTCAAAATCCTAAAATAAAAATATTAAAAATACATTTAGTTTGATGGATGAATTAGGAATCAATGTCTAAATAAGATTTATGATCAATTCATTTTCATCAGATTTTAATAATAAATTTCGAGACAATAATAGTTCGAAATTTTATTTCTATTACTTTGTCATCTAAATCCTTAGACACCAAATGAAAGAGGCAGGGTCACTCCCTTTTAATAAGTGTTACTTTTAACGTTCATATGATACTCAGTGCGATTGCCCATCCACCAATGGCATTCCCTTATTTATTAATTTAAGAAAAGCCAAACTTAACGATTCTTCTAGGAAATTCTAACATTAACCATTAACGAGTTTTATCTATCATAGAGAGACCTTGTATTATCACTTCCTGGCACGAGAAATACGCTGGAGATTCACACAAAATTATGCATATAACCCACAGTGCTGTAATTAAATAAAATCTGCAATACTTCACCCTTTTACTTAAGATACAGTCTTACTGGAAAATATAATTCACTGGAAGAGGTGGTACGGTCAAATATTTCCTTGAGCATTCCACAAATATTTAAGCATACATTGTGTACGCACTCGCATCCATCTCTTTTTCACTGACGTAAAAAAAACGTTACTCCGTCCCGCAGGTACTAACAGATGAAATCCCCGGTCTTAATTTAAAACCGCCATGATGCTGCGGTTACGTATAAATGCGAGGTGAATTCATGGATGCGGTTGAGAAAGGGTGAATTTCAAGAGGGGGGATGGGAGCGATATATTCCGCACCAAATGAAGTCCGCTTCCCGTCGGCGATGCTGGAACAAGACATTCGTCTACCCTCACCCCCGCGACCAGTCACCCCCGCCGTCCATCTCTCAGGGAGGAAACGGGGACAAAACGCGACGGCCTTCCTTGCTCTCTTCTCCCCCTAGAGCTCAGCTGCCTCCCCTTTCAACGTGCACATTGAAGAGCTTCCAACCCGGCATCCCCCTCTCTAATACCACGCACACATACGGACACACGCAAAACGCCCGAGATCCAAAATTAACGTGGCAATAAAAGAGATTAATCGTCCACTGAGGGCATCTCATTCATGTTACCGTGGAGCGTTGCCCATTCCAACCTCCTCCTCGCCTTAGCAGTCCCCCAACCCCCACGTCTCCCTGCACTCCCCCCCCCCACACACACATACACGGCTCGGACTCCGTCATGGTGGAAGTCCCAGCTCATCCTTCCTAAGAGAGAAAAAAATTATGCAAGGGTGTTCGAGTAGAGACTGAACCGCAAAACTGTACGCGAAACATCACACCAACAAGTTGAATCTTGGCGATATATTTTGTTTGGGCGGGTGTTAAAATGTTTCAGCTACCTAATGGAGAAATGGACGAGGAGAAAGTAAGAAATTGAGTGCAGTAAAGGTTCAACATTTTTTCGCATATTTGGACACATTTAAAAAAAATATTTTTTCCCTCTCCGTAAGAGATTTTTGTTAGAGCTTTCCACTGACTATCAGTTCGTTAGTGTATCAAGCATAGACAACGAGAGATTAAAGTGTTACCTTATTACTCGTATATAAGAAGACGGTTAGGGTGGATTTTGATTGAATCCATGCTTAACACAGCACTCCCCCTGTCTAAAGCGACAAAGGTTATTCCGAAACTCCGTACCGTTCATTACAATGACTCGCACTTACGCTTTGTATACTTTCTACTTTCCTTAATTTGCATCCAAAGTGCCAGTTCCTCTCCTCTCTTCACCTCGCTCACCCAATCATTCTCCCCTTGGTACATCACATTTTTTAGCATTTTAATATTTTATCTTGTATCCACTTGTCCTGTCTTCTTTGAATGTCTTCCAAAAAAACCTCTCTCTCGTTCTAGAACTTCGCTTGTTTTCTTTCCAGACCATATTATTGTTTAATCCATATTAAAAAGAAAAACTTGTACTTCTCCACAGAATTTATTATATGGTACAACGCGTTTCACCGACTTGCGGCATCATCAGGTAACATAAATAAACATATAATGAAATCTGTGGAAAAGTACGAGTCTTTCTTTTTAGTATGGATATTAAATACTTCCACGAAGTGAAGCCTGAAACAATAGAATATATTATTCTTTGTTTTAGATTGCGAGAATGCGAAGAACGTTGATGATGCTGACATGACTTCAATGTTAACTGTTTTATAGAGGGAGGAATCCAAAGGAGGCAGAAAAAGTGGATGCAGAGCATATTGATACACGACTGGATGTTTAAGGCTGTGATGAAGGGGAAGACGCTAGTCAGGCGAGGAAAGGGTAAAAGTAGAATAGACAAGTTCTTATCTCACGTTAAGATACTAAGGCAGGTTATTATGGGTTAGGTTGCTATGAAAGGCAAAGAAATGTATTGTTGTTCAGTCTGTGTATTTCGAAAAACATACCTTAAATTAGCAAAATAACATAAATCATATTTTTTAAATACTTTTTTAAAATTTTAAGTATATTATTTAACTATAAATCGATTTACCGGTCGCATCATGCCGCCAAAATGTATATTTTCATGCAGATATTATATTATTTCTTTTCAAAGTGAGGCAATAAAATCATGTCAACACTTTGGTTTTGACTGCAATGGGAGAGTAAAAAATCTCCAGGGTGTATCTAATTTGCAAGAAATATTACAGTAACAGATGAGCCCAGTTAGAACCGCGGATTATCAAGCCATCCAGTCAAAGTGCTGAGTAAGAATTCAGCATCACTAAATCAGTACAATACAGATTATAATATTAGGGCAAATGACCAGAAATGCAACGAAATAAAGCTTCTCAAGACATGCGAAGCATAGGATGAAAGTTAAGGCTTGGCGAGCTTACACCTATTCTAAAATGTAGGACAATTTTGATTTTTTGTAAGTGTTTCCGACGAAGGTGGGAGAGGTAGTAGGGATGCGAAAATAAGAATTTCCTTTGGTAAACAACGCTCGTGCAACGAGGAGTTCATGATAGAGACCTAATCATAATATGGGTCGGTCCTTACTCTATATAGTGACAAATGGGACGGAGTACTGTGAATAAGCGTTGGTGTAACGCAATGTAATGTAATTCCTGTAATGTAAAGGACTGACACTACGAGCACCCAGGTAATTTTTGAGGTGCGTTTAGCGTCGAAAATCTAAATCGTCGAATAAAAGAAATCGCCTGAGGTGACTGTAGAAAAAATCGTCAAAGGGACGCTCGTAATTAATCAAATTTCACGATGTGGAGGTGTGATGACCGCTGAGAATTCTCTTTGCTTAAATAGAATTTTATATCATCTTACGTCAAATAGCTCATTTCCGCTCGTTATTGTATGCGAACGTGAAAGGCGATTTGACAGAAACTGTTAAAATTTTATAATGCTCAACTGTAAAATTAATCTTCTCTAATTTCATCCCTTCCTATCTGCAATGACATGAGTTGAATTTGGTATAATTTTTACTAGCAGCGACACTGTACTTTACTCATTTATTCAATTTGCATTTCTCTTATCGTGTATTGTTATTGTACACGCATCGGCTGCTCGCTATTAAGACGATTGTTTGCATTTTAAACTAAATAACGAAAAAAATATTAATTTCTGGGCACCTCTTAGAACATATATTCTCGTAATTCCGCGCATAAAATGAATGAAACCTTATCTGACTTGAAATTCGCTATGAAAAAACAGAAAGCGTCGAACTGTAATCGGATAGCTTGAGCTGGGCGACACGAGAGGCACGTACAACCCATTAACTATTTAAACTTTTAGAAAATTACAAATTATTTTTCTTTCAACCTCGACACAATATCAGTCCCGCATTATACCGGTAGACGGAGATATAAGAGAAACTGACTGCCGAACTAATTGACATGCATGGCCGAATATAAGTAAAATGGTAACAAATGCTTCTTCTCGAAGATTATACTAATGGCAAATTATGGAGCATCCCAACCACAAGCTGTAATGGCGGCTTGTAGAGTGAAATGCTTATTTATACGTAGATATAGAAATTACGAGGAAATGGATGCCGAACAGACCGATATACACCTAAAGAATTCTTTGTCCTCGCAACTATTCGTGAACACAATAGTAAAAAAGGGTGGAAAATTAAAAAAATATATCCATTTCCTAAGAATAACCGATTACTCAATATGTCTGGCGGCCTAACACATACTTCCACATGCTTTCCAGGGTGGAAATGTACGTAGATATACTTGGAGAGTTCGCTTCCGAATGCAAATGGCGGATATTGTGGGTGCCCCTTCCCAAATGCCCGGATGAGTGGACAGGTGAGAGGATATTTCCTTGGAAAAAGGCGCCACGCGAGCCAAACACGGCACTGCAGGTGCTCCAGGTGCAGCGATGGGAGTTGAGTGGCTATCGTTAAGGGCCCGTAGAAGTCTTTTTTTTACGGAGGCGAATCAATTTGCGCCGTCGCATGTCTTGTAGATGACATCAGCCTCTTAAAAGTCCGAAAATATCCACTTTCCTCATTCTGCCGTTCTCTATTCTGCAGGAACCCCAAATATTCAGTTCACTTTCCAATACACGTCCATAAATCTACCGCTTTCCTTCACAACACACATTCAAATCCTTCTTGAAACGCGAAATGAGTAAGTTATTACAAATAGCATTCTTAGTAGTCTTGCTTGACCGCTACTGATAACATCTCAACCTTCTTCCAAAATATAGGAATACCATTTGAACAAAAATTACTTTAGAAAGAAATCTAAAAGAAAAGCAGGCTTCAATATCGGACTAAATTAGTGACAAAAATTAGAAACTCACCTAGAGCGTTTATAAAATATAACGGCCAAACAATAAAGTTTGCAAATTGTAGTATTAGGCTCAATGATTCAAAATTAACGGACTGAAAAAGGAAGCCAGGAAAAAAAGAGCCAGAAAAATCAAACTAGCACATTGATCGGCTAATGATGCCGAAAATAAAAAGAAGAACTCTTCAAATAAAATAAATATCAGACAAAAATGTACCAAAAAAACAAACTTTTCAACCCGAAGATAGGTTTGATAGGTAAGGATAAGTCACACTTATTACTAATCCCAACGACGCGTGAAATTTACACGTTAACTGGATAACAAGGGGGTCCAGTTGCTTATACCCTGTGCCACCTGCGGATTCACAGGAAAATCTGGTACCTTGGAAATATCTCACAGCGTGAGTAATGCTGAGAATGCCCAGAGACGTCTACGTGAACCGAACTCAAGTCCCCTTGGTAGTAGTCCAACGTTCAGCCATCTGGACTACCCCTTTTCCCTACTGAATGCACGGGCAGTTAAGACGACGAAAGGTCTCTACACTACGGAATGTATGCCCTTCGTGAGATGTGGGAGAGATGAAGAATAAAGAGATGAACATTCTGTGGACCACTGGAATCAGAAGAAGGCGAGCAAGATAACAGGAAGCTTAGAGACTTCTTCTACAAGGACGAAGACGGTGGAAATATGTAAGAACAAGGAGACGGGGAAAGTTCTTTGGCATATTACTGAAGATGGGCGACGGTTGACAGAAGAAACAGATTTTCAATAACCACAGGAAACGCATGAATGGCGCGTCAGGGGAAAGAAATGGATAACAGCAGGCATAATGCCCACAGGATAGAACGACGTTTAAGCAGATTGTCAAAATATTCCACAGATTTGCAGGAGAAAGAAAAGCTGACAAGAAACAGCAACTGAACGGAAAAGAGGAGGAAAAAACAAAAATAATACGGAAATATTGGAAAGCAAGAAAGGAAGTGGGGAAAAAATAAATAAGAATAACTGTATTTATTTTACGTATTCCTTAGGAGGACAAAAGAATAATTTATGCGCTAAGGTTATTTCTCATTTGTTGGATCATTATGTGTCCTGTTTATTGTTTTCGAGGGAAGAAATTTAAGATATTTTATCAGCCAAGTCTCATTACAGTTTGGACTTCGAGACTTCCTAAAAAAATCCTCTTTGTTTGACTTATAATTATGAATGCGTTTCCGTTGGAAGTAATAAGCTATATTTTTTTGTCTGATTTCAACCATCAATAGGGATGCGCTCACACAAATGCCTTCACTTTCTCAAGTTCATATCTCTTTCGAAATTTTTTTTCGTGTGTGACTCTAACTTAATAAGAAATATTTTCCCGAGAATACATTAACAAACTTTTCCGTTTTACTCGGTTTCTCAACTGGACATATTCTTAACCGCCGCAATTTTCCCCCTAAACACTTCTCTGCTCCTATTTCAGTACTATTATGACAAAAGACGGTCAGATAATACTGTCTCCCATCGGACATAGGTCAACAATGACTCGAGACTTTCTTCAATTGCACCCGGGGCTGCATTGCTATGTCCAACGACCACCTCACACCACATACAGGCAGAGGGGAGGAAGAGAGGAGACTGCATAAGCGATTCCACGAAATAAACTTTTCAGGAAAAAGAAACCGGTGCAATTTGCGTTTCTCGCTAATTACCAGAGAGTCAGAAATATCAAAAGTTGGAGTGGGGGGAAATATACATATAAAGGACGGCCAAATAAAGGAAGGGGGATAGGAAGAGATTCGCGGGGAATCCACGCCCCGTCTGACAATTTAAATACCGGGGCATGGGGGGGACAGGTTTGAAGGGGCTCATGATCAAAGTCCTGTAATTACAACAGGACAGTGGAAGGGTCGTTAACCCTGAACAATCGGCTCCCACTGGCCACACGAGCCGAAGACCTCAAGTCTCTTTCAACGTCTGCGCACGCAACGAAGTCCAGTGTTCAGCTCTGGACAACTGACACGAGGGCCCGTGTTTGATATTGCACCGCATACTCCGTAATGCAGGTAAGCAACAAGTGCTGAACCATTTATTAACATCAACAAACTCCTAATGTGCAAATTAAACAGACTAGCCAACTGAGTTGTGAGCTAAACGGGGCCCTGGCTACCAGAAAGGCGGCACAGGAAAAGAAACGACTTCTCTCTTCTTCTTTGCTTAATTGACGAGTCAATTTTGATAGCCGCAGTGAAATAGCATGTTAAATATTAGATATTGATAACGATAGTGATCCATTCAATATTGAATATAATTTAAAGTACTAAGGAATACCATATTTATATGAAACAGATCAAACCAATATTTTATAGTTTTATCGAAAAAATACGATACGTCTTCCAACGTTACTTTGGGAGAGATGAGTCTTTGAAGAGTCCCAACATTCCGAATGTCTCGCCGTGAATGAGAAAACGGTGCCTTGACTCAAATAATTTTGGTAATTGTTTACGCTTTTCTCGGTTTAAAGTCAAATCAATCTGTTTATCAGAAGCTGCTCGGGAACCATTATGTATTCTAATAATGAAATAAGTCAAAACATAACTGTTTAAGTTAGCAGCATCTGAGAAATATTAATTCAATGCAATTTGAAATTGATTTGAATTATACATGAATTTTGATTTCTTCTCAAAACATTTGAAGCACCCTAAGCAACGGCGAGTCAATTTTTATAATGCATCAAGCATGATCTTATGTATTTTATACATTATCTTTAAGGAGCATACGCCAATTCGTTTTTCGGTAATATTATGAACGTACCACGGTACCTTTTGATGTCGATCGATCAATTTCCAACTGTCACGTCAATTAACGAAGTATTTTAGTCCCGAGAGCATCTCGCTTAGTCGAGCAAGGACCGGGTTTTAAGCAGCGTTTCCCGCCGCGTTTTCAAACCCAAGGCGCAAACCCTCGACCCTCCCCCCCCGTCCAGCTCGCTCTCCTCCCCTGTCTGCTGCACCCTCGGGAGTAGCAGAGCACTCGGCCCAAGCAACCTCTGCCCCCCCCCTCAGTCCCCCTCGCTTCCTCCCGCCCGCATTCCACGACCGTCCGTCCAGCGACGCCCCACACCTCCAACCCCTCCAGGAGCATTTTCCGAGAAAGATGAAATCCACTCATGTGCGTGCAACCCGCAGACATTAATTTATTCATTCCGTTTTATTGTAAGCATTCTTCCATTCTTTTTTTCCTTACGCAATCCCCTTCTCCCCATAAATCGGAGTCTGCTCCAACACGTGGAAATTGAGTCCCCCTAAAAAAAAAAATTACGACCACCTTTTCCTACTTCCTTTTTCTCGTTATCATTTTTAAATTTCAGTTATTCTTCATCGGTCGAAAATTGGGAAACAAAAAGTAATAAATGCTTTTTTTTCTTTTTCGATATGCCCTCTAGCAAACTTGGCCGTTTCCAACATAAATGTTCGGTGTTAGAATCGAGCACAGCGGTCCCAGCAGTGCCGCCGAAACGGCGCCAATCGCGTCGTCTTTCCCAATTGGTGCTCAATGCAGTGAACTTAAGATCTATGGCATAGAAATTAGGGAAGATTCAGTGCTTTAAGAATAGATACCGAAAATCGAATATGAGTACGGCTAAATAGTCGAAAAACGTAAACATGAATAATGGTCATTAACAGATCGCAATTTGGGAAGTATTTAATGGAGAGCTACGTATTTGAAACATGAATGTATACATGAATTTTCGGCACGGCTTCGCTATCACGTGGTAGAAACACGATGCTTTATCGGCAACAAGGAGTTCTTAAGATTCAAATCTAATAATTTTTTATAACACCAATAACAGCGATAAGTGACGCGAAATCCGATAATTTAATATCACGAATATTGCCAGAAGTATAATTCCGGTGGTTTGCAAGGAATCACTTTAAGAGTCTATCATCACGTTTACAAAGGTGTTCTTCCAGCAGAGACCCTGCCCTTCATCAGGAAATTATTTTTACATTGCCAGAAAACCACCGCTTCACTTGGAAACGACCAGAGGTCTAGTTTTAGCCACCTCGTGCGACAAGTCTACTCTACAAGGTCTGTCCCAAAAAGTAGTGGGACTGAGTCGATTAAAAAAATGTTATTGCCAGAATTGATACATTCAACTCAAAAGTTTTAGAAGTAGCACCCTTGCGCGTCCATACACTGCTGGTCAGCAGATTTTCCACATCTCGTACGCCTTCTGGAAGGCGGCGCACGGAATGCCGCTAAGCTCCCTCGCCACGACCTGTTGTAACGCTTCCCCCGAGCCGTGGTGACGTCCTTTCAATACAGATTTGAGGCTAGAGAGAAGAGGAAGACGTCTGGTGGGGCATTGTCTAAAAATGTTGGATCCACACTCAGATGGTCGAGAAGCTCTTGGCAGATCCGCGTGCGAGTTTCCTTTTGTTCGTCCGAGAGCACTCACGGTACCAAATTCGCAAACTCTTTTCTCATGCCCATGTTTTCGGTCACAAGTCAATACACATCTCTTTTAGGGATGCCAAGTTCATCAGAAACAATGCGAGCACTTAATCTGCTATCCCTGCCCAAGAAAACCTTCACTCTCGCAAGATTTTCATCACTTTTTGAGGTCAAAGGGCATCCAGAACGTTCGGCATCTTCGTCTTCTCTACCCTCCCGAAACAACTTGTGCCACTCAAAAATACCTGATCTCCCAATGTCGTTATCACCATAAGCTGCCTATAGAATTTCATGAGTCCCTTTCCCTGTTTTTCCCAGTTTCACGCAAAATTTTATGACATAGTGATGTTCCAATAACCGGTTCATGACGGAGGGTAACAAGGTCATGTAATAGAGGTTTCACAAACGCACGATCTGCTCTCCGTAAAGGCTGGCAACAATCTGCCGCCAGCCTGCAGCCTTTCCTGATACCCCCTCCCTCGAACCCAGCCAGAGAAACCGCCACCCGTCCGTCCGTCTATCTGGGAAAAATAAGTCATACTAATTTTTGGACAAACCTTTTATATTCCCCACCTTCCCCTAATGACGTTTGCGTTTTTATATGAAATATCGATACAGGATGTTATCTTTCGTAAGTATTGTCTCTGGGTTACACACTTCCAGTACCTGATATGGAATAGCTCGGAAAAGAAATGCAACCACTGAGTTTCTCAAGAGGCAAGCAAGGTTAAGTTATACAAAAGAATGAGGAGTGGATTAACTAGAGTAGGTAGAGCATTTCACCCTTTCGTGTAGTATTTTTGAAGACAATTTGGGCGTGGATACAACTTTATTAGGAGGAGAACCACCTTTGGTGAAATAATAATCACAATTCTGAGGGGAAACGACAAGAAGTCGCTAAGTGAAGATTAGAATGAAGGAGAAACAAATATTAATATGGCGCACTGTACAAGTCCAAAACCAGACCTTTGAGATGAAACGAGGTGTGAAGTTTAGGGGCCTTTGAGATGCTGGGGACGGAGAGATGGAGGGGGAAGGTGTTTGCAAGAAATATCAAGGGTGAGAAGGAAGGAAGGGAAAGAAGGAAGGACATAAAGCCAGCGGACAAAGGAAAGAAGAGAACAGTCTATTTAGACGCCATGGAGACAGGTAGGAGTTATGAGGAACAGAAGAAGAAAAAGAAAGTAATATGTAAAGGACACACAAGAGTAGGTCGATGGGAAACGTAATGAACACCCACATAGTTGTTACACCTTTGATTAGAATACTATCAAATAAATAAAATTCGGTAGTTCAAAAATTATCGTGAAACACCTTGACTGCTTTGACGCAGTGCCACATATGACTATTTCAGCAGCTAATAACCCAAAAAGTTGATTCGTTCTTCATTTGTTGTTTCAAACACCTATCATTAACGGAGTTATTTTCGAGAGCTCTTACCGTGAGTCAATCCCCTTCTTTAAGCAGCAATCTATGGATAAAAATAGGTTTCTGATTGATGTAATGATTAAGCCCAAACTATTATCATTAATCTAGGCGCCAACCGATTAAGGTATGTTCCGGATGGATAAACAGTGAACAGCGATGAATTTCTTCACCTCTCCCTTGAAAACATATCCAGACATCCGACGATCAATAAACCGCTCTTCAATTCCACGCACTTCCTTCTTACTCCCTTAATTCATTCCGTGCAACATGATGTCATCGTACTTTTCCTCCCTCTTCCTCGCTTGCCAAATTCTCTTCCTTTTTTAACAATATTCAACATGCACTAACTATAACAAATCTTAAAACAAAATTTTCCTAATACGCCATACTAAACACATATTGGCACATTACGATGGACAACATGTTTCCATGCGGCATACAACTTGAGCAAACTGTCGCCCTTGAAAATATTCACGCGAAGGGCGAATATTCCATTCACCTTATTCGCGAATTCCGCGAACTCCTTTCTCCACTTATACAACGCAGAATTTTTCCCTTGATCGCTCTCGGAATACATGACCGATTAAGTGAGTTGCGAGGTGACGAAAGGAAAAAAAAGTAGCGCTCTCTTTCACGGGAAACGAGAGTGTTAGTTACGCCGTAAGAGAGGACAGCATTCTGAGGGTGAAATGGGGGGGGGGGCGGAGCAGGAAGGAGGGAAGGAAGGGTGGGAGTGAAAGGAGAATGAAAAGAAAGTCACGTACACATAGATCGGGAATCCTTCGCGGCGCTCCCGTTTGGGGAAATCAGATTTTAAAAAGACTGATTCGAAGTTACTTTGGGTGACTTAATCTCTCTTACTCGTAATTTATTCCATAATCCCTTGTACTTGCAAATATCATTCATCTCTGTCGCATTATACCATGCTCTTACATTTTCTTTCGTTCCTACCTCAGACTCATGTATGTCTTGTGACTCTCTTCGTCCGCATTCACCATCCATGATTTTCTCGGTTAATCGTCTCCTCCCTTAAACCATCTATCATGTCTTCCCTCACACATTTGTATACATATCCGTTTAATGCTAATTTGATCCCCTGGCATTCCCTCCCAACACTACCAAAAAAGCGTATAAAACCTCTATCAGATTTTCCCCATAGCAGGCCTGTTTGTAAATTACAAATTTCGAGAACAACCTACATGTCTAGCTCAAAGGAAACCTTTTGGGGTAGGCAAAGTAAAAGTTATTTTGTGTGAATATTCCTTCTGCTAGGCATCTATTATAACTGATTTCCATTAGTTTATCCTGCTCATTTATCCCTCTCAATCTCTCTCCCTACCACCTTATATATAGGAACTACATGCCTCAAAATGAATCCAAAAGACACAAGGCATTCTTATAATTCCTTGTCCTACTCATCTTGGAACTCCCAATCTCAGAGTTTCCTCTAACCACTCTCCACGTCGATTCGATCGAACTTTGGCCATATATACTATATATGTTGGCATTGATTTGTTCCATTTATGTTCATTGAATGGGCTTAGTAGTCCAATGGGTGGAGCGCTGGACTACCAACCGGGGGGGGTTCATGGTTCGATTCCCGGGGATACCTCTGGGTACTCTCGGCACCAGCACTCTCCCCTCTGTATATCACACTCTTCAGCATCAAAATACCAATCAGAATGCTCTCTGCACCCATCTGACCTAACGCCTTCGGATTTATCCCCACTCAATGCCCTCTCCTCTCACCCTCCACAATGTCCAGAACTCCTTCGTTTGTTTTCTTTTATGTCCATTTCAACTTTTCCATCCTTCTCCACACCAACATGCGAAAAAAATAACGAACTTTTCCTTATGACGGAATGCGTTCGTCGTGCGAATCAAGAGCCTCAAGCCGTTGTCTATATATGGTGTAAAGGAATAAGGGTGGATGGGAGGGGGGAAGGAAGTCCGCTGACATATGGGAGGGACGGTCTGGATCATAATCCGTCATTCCCCCCCCGCCCGCCCGCCCCCTTCCTGGAGTGACCCAATTACACCCCTATCCAGCCACGCCAAAGGGGAAGTAGACGCGAAGGCGGTGAGCGAGGCTGCCTCAGCGCCTCCGGTGATGGGAAATTACGGGTGTGCCATCCGCCGAGTACTCGAGACGCCGCTCCCCGTCAAGAGAAAATTAGCGTCTTCGCGATGGGTGACGTCACGGGATTTTTTAAAAAAATTGTGGCAATTGTACCGGTATCACAGCCTCCCCCTTCGCCTTAGCGACGGCCTTCGGTGGGTACTGAATTCCATATCTCTGTAAGATATTCCGACTTTTGAGGTAATTTTTAACATAGACGATACTGTGGTGAAATATGCAAACATTTACGTTTTACCAACCCCATCTACATGCCATCATTGGTACGCATGGAAAGGGGTGTCAGGTGACCATCCACGATTGTGACCCGTATGTATTGGCATTGGGTAGTATTTTTATTTTAGCAAAGTTTGAATCGTGCGCCTTGTGATGGTGCCCAGGGCAACTGTCACGAATCGTGCTGGTGAAAGGGGATACCTTGTATTAATCTTTTCGGTAAAAGATTTCCCTTGATTTCTCGCAGTGAATTCGCCTACCATTATAATGTTGAGGCAAAAAATATTCCTTCTATTCCAGTGCACCTTGGGAATTAATAGTATTTACGGAAAAGATGAATTCGAGTATGCCATCCTCGAGATTACAGTGGCTCCAAGCACAGGATATCCGATAATAATTTCCTTTCCAACCTTCTGTTGCTTCATGACCATTCTCCACGAAACGGCCAGTTCCTAACTCCTGTATCCTGTTCAATTCCCAAGTTAAGTGCTCCGCAGGTCCCAAGCACTTCAAAGTGCACTCGATATAAGAGAACTGACCAGCGCGAAATTACATATTTCATCGTTAGAAGGTTTCTCTCGAATATCTCCCCACCATTCGTTCGATGAACCCTAGGGTCTCCAAGGCGCAGTGTTCTGCTGGTGTTCCCGACGTGCTTTCTCCTATGTTTGGATTGATGCTGAGAGTTATTCCAATGTATTTCATTTGAGCCGCTAATCTCATGTCTATGTACTCCTGAAAGGGTTCAGGGGTAAGGAGTAACGAAAGAGTGAAACCGATGGAGGAAGAGTTGAATGCTAAGGTAATCTCTAATTAGTGGAAATCCATTTGAAATAACATACAGTATGTGTATAACTTTGGACTATACTCTTCAAATATAATTTCATTAAACTGCACAAAAAGTTTCGATGTTTGTACGCCATCTTCAAGTACTTATGGAAATATATTATTATTAGTAGGTAATCTACCGCTTAAGGTAGGTTTTTGGATGGACACAGCTACTAAATAAATATTTTGTGACTCCTAACAAAACACAAAATCCAGTATCCTACTCTACATCAGGTCCCTCTTCATCTCTGAGTACTTTCTTCCTCCCTTCATCCCATCCACCATCCCTATCCTGTTCCTTCCCTTTCCTCGTTTGCCTAACATTCTCCCCTCTTCGTTTAAATGAATATACTTTGTAACTTCCACACAATTTTTTATTCGTACTACCGGTTTCAACGCAACGGCGTCATCATCAGGTACCTTGTACCTGATGATGACGCCGTTGCGTTGAAACCGGTAGTACGAATAAAAAATTGTGTGGAAGTTACAAAGTATATTCATTTAAACGAACATGAACCTCCACAAAGTTGAGCCCGAGACCATAGAATTCATTCTCCCCTCTATTACAGTCTTCAACATCCCGCTGCCGGTCAATACCCCCTTCATCCACTTTTCCTGCCTCCATAGGATTTCTCCCAGCAAACTCCTCTCTTCGCCCACCATACCAAGTACTTATGGAAATATATATGTTTTGGTATTCGACTATACTCAGGGAACTAGACTGAGAGGAGGGAAGACCGAGGGGAAAGGGAAGAATTTGATAAAAAGGGTTATGAAGAGATTGAGGGTTGGAAAGAGGATATTAATGCAAAAGGTATCTTGCATAAAAAGTTGCAGTGGGGGAAGGGAAGTGTAGCAGTTTACGTAGGACCCGAAGGTATGATGGAGGAAGGAGGGGGGAAGGTTATCTTTAACAGGTTGCGAAAGGCAAATGAAAGTGACAATGTTCAATTGGTTCCCTTCCTTTTGGTGTGTGAGCTTGAACTGTAGCAAAGTGTCTTCGTTTCATCTCTAGATCGTTGCATATCTGGTAGGAGAGAAGATCTATGGGACTTCTCCGTCAAATGTCTTGCCATTTAAGGAGAAGGATACCTGGCTCCAATTTCTCTGGCGTGCTCCTCGAGTCCGGTTTTGTTCAGGTGCATGAAAGCACACATTTGTATGTGCCTAAAGATGACGTACGTATGAGTTCGTTGTACTATATGTTGTGATAAAAGTAGCGCTAGAGGAAAAGTACGAACCACCTAAGTTATGCATACCAATGGAAGAGACTCGAACAAGGAGAGGAGGGAGACTATCTGGATGTACCCTGAGGCACGAACCGATGATCGCACAGCATTCGAAGGAAATACAAAAGAGGACAAAAATTATGAAGAAAGGTCGAGCATGGATTACGATAAGTGGTATGCGGAATGCGTCCGTGTTTAGGGAAGTATGAAGAAATAAAAAAAAAAGATTGACCGACGGGAAAAGGAGAGCTTTGAAGCGCTACTGCAAATCATTCCTCCTCGGATTGGTAAGGGGGCAAAGACGCCCGCAGCAAGAGCTCAGCTGATGATGCTCTTCAATTCTACAGTAGTTCGACGGAAAGTAGTTCTATAATGCATATCCGTAGATGTCCCTTAGAAGCGTTCTCCGATACAGCGGGGATCGAGATGGTGCGGTGGCTATCGTACTGGCTACCCACCCTGAGGGCCCGGGTTCATATCCCGGCGGTGTTGAATATTTTTCAGTGGTATCTCGATCCCTACTAGTGGTGCTCTGTGGAGGGAACTTTGAGTTAGTGCGCCGTCCGTCGGATGGGACGTTAAGCTGCGGACCCCTTGGCGCCTTTCGTAAAGAGTAGGCTAATGGCGACGCCGGGTTTCTCTCAACCCTTCATCCTTTCCTGTCCATCCCTAATGGCGCAAATGACCTCAGCTGTCGGTCACTTCCCCTAAATACTACCACTACTCCGATACAGTATGATTCCCAGCTCTTTTACTTAGTCCACTGTTCTTCTGTCTACCCTCCGAGTTTATATTTGTAAGGATTCCATTTCCCATGTTGCATATCTATAATTGAGTCAAGAAAAAAATTAATAAGATATTAATATTAGAGGAATGCTTCATAGGGAAATATTTAATTAGTAAAATTAGGTGGCATAGGTTTTTTAAAAAAACCATAAACAGAGTAATCAACCCGAAGGTCGGTTTGGTAGGTGATTGTTGAGTTCACCCAGTACTAAGCCCGACAGCGTATGAAATTTACACATCACGGTAGGGGGGCCAGCTCCTTTCCCTGTTCCGGTTATGGTTTCCCAGGAAGATCTGGTACCCGAAAAATCACATAATTTGGATGGAGCTGCAGGTGCCCATAAACTTACCCAGGAATCGAACCGGAGACAGTAGTCCAACGCTCTACCCCCTAGACTACCGCGACCCGTAATGGGTAGATATTTCAACTAATACTGACCGCAGGATCCGGGTTCAATTCTAGGTGATACCTCTGGATTAATACTTTCCAACGGACCTTCACTATTCGTAGATAATCTTGGCATAAGACATTTCTGGGAAAACAAATGGTGACAAGGGTCAGAGCCGCCACTAACCCAGACCTGTTGGAGTTCACACGCCACAGGACCTATTAGTATGCAAATGGTGTGCTTTATCTGCCCTCACCTAACGAATTGCGGTTTGAAGAACGCGTTTATCTTAATGGAAAAATACTCCACGATCCCGTTTCCATGGCGGATAATGTAAACGGAATCCGTCCTCCCGTCACAGATACACTTCCGTTTTCGATGGGAGATAAGAGAAATTTTGGGAGCTTCTTTCCCCCCTTCGTCTCTCCTCCTCCCTCTCCACCGCTCCGCTCATCCTACCCTTAACGGCGTCAAAATATTTTAACTTCAGAATCGACTTCGTGAAAACACATGGATATTCATTCTCTGTTGAATCTTTTACGAACATACGTAAAACTTACACGGACTCTTACTTACTTAATGTTATGACGTAATGTTTATTATACTACTAGCTGAATACCCGGCTTTGCACGGGTTAGGAAGAAACAGTAATATAAATATACTACATAAATAAAAACAAAAAATTATAAAGTACAATAATACACTACTTCATACAAATTTAATAATCTTTTTTATTTAACACCTGTTTATAAACTACATTTTTTGTTTCATATCCAGGAGAAAGAATATATAAATATTTAGGCGAACCTACTCTGGAGCAAGCAACATAAAGTTGCCCGTGGCTAAAACATGGCGATCTTAGATCAACAACACAAAACTTTAAAGACTGTCCCTGTGATTTATTAATGGTAATTGAAAAAGCTACCCGGACTGGAAACTGTAATCTTTTAAAGTTGAAGGGAAGATCAGTTGGGATTAGAGGTATCCGTGGAATAAAAATTATTTCGCCTTTTCCTTTTCCAGTTAAAATGACTGCCTGGATTATATTTTTCATTAATTTTGTCACACACAATCGTGTCCCATTGCAGAGTTTTGGTGGATCCAAATTTCGTAATAAAATGATTGGAGATCCTACTTTAAGTATAAGGCGATGTTGTGGCAATCCAGCTGGATCAAGTGAATTTAGGAATTCCGTTGGATAATTGACGGCTTCGTCAGCATCCACTACGGTATCAACCGATTTATATTCAATCACGTCTCCTGGCAGCATGGCTAGTATCTCCTTGTTAATTTCATTAACATCATCGTTCTTAGGAGTAAGAATGGCTCTTTCTCGCAACCATTCTAAATTTTAATAATTTTGATTAACGTTGGGATAGACTGCTTGTATCATATCGCGGACAGTTTTCACCGATACACATAAATCTGATGACAATTTTATCAAACCAGATGCTTCAATAACTAATCTATCTTCTCCAATCTCAAAAAGTTAATTTGCAAAATTTTGAGCATTCCCATCTCTTAAGAGGATTCGCATGTTTTGTTTAAGGCTAATTTCTTGGACATGATTCCATAGAACAGAATGTTTTAAACAGGCATAAATTTCATCGGCTGGAGTCGATTTTGGAATGACAGGCAGAGTTTGATGGAAGTCTCCACACAGGAGTACCAGAGCTCCTCCCATTAAACTGCAGTTTCCTCTAAGATCTTGAAGTGTTGCGTTGAGGGCCTCAAGAGATTTTTTAATAGCCATCGTACACTCATCCCATACTATCAATTTACATTCTATAAGAACTTGTGCCTGGCCGCTTGTTTTATTTATATGACATGTGGGATTTTCTTGTCGGGAAATATTAAGTGGCAACTTAAGGGCAGAGTGGGCTGTTCTTCCTCCTTCCATTAATGTCGCTGAAATACCTGAAGATGCAACGGCTAGAGCAATTTCTCCATGAACCCTGATTTCAGCGAGAACTAAATTAATTAAAAATGTTTTTTCCGTGCCACCAGCAGCATCAAGAAAAGTGATACCTCCTTCTTGTTTATCTACTTGATCCATTATTGTTTCGTACGCGAATTTCTGATCTTCATTAAGAAGTGGCTTTTTATCCGCGATGTATGCTTCTAAGTCTAAGACATTGTAGCTAGTTTCACGTACATAATCTGGATAAAATACACCCTGTTGATCTTGTACAGGTGCAAAAAGACCGAGTTCCACTAAAGTCTTGTTAACTATGGTGATACACTTTTCCTCCAAAATAATCAAAGTTTTATTAAAAATTTCGGAGTTAAACGTAATATCCAATGTAAGATTTTCACTTCGAACTTTAGCCAGTATATCCTCACTCATTGATTCTTTATATTTTTCCCATAATGTTTTTGGGTTAGATGGATTACATGAGGTTATTATGATGGCAAACAAAATTCAGATTTGTCCTGGAAGAGAAATCAAACTGGTCTCTCGCAATGAGTCATCCCAGTGTTGATTTCCTTCTAGCAACCCTAAATTCTGGCAAGCTTCTCTGAATGTCTCGCATATTTCTCCGTTTACCGTTCTTAATTCTGCAAATGAGCGAGGTCCTCTAATGGTATGTAGAAGCGTTCTTAAAAAATAACATTCGGCGTTGTTAGGATGGACTGTGTAGACTCGGCCCAATGCGTCACATGAATAAATATTATTCTCAGGATCAAAGTTGCCCATTTTTCTTCTACAAAAGACTTTCCTTGATGTATTCCACGTATAATATCTCGGCAATTCTGAATACAATAGTGTTCTTGCAAAAGTATCCTGCTGGCATAGTTGGAAAAATGCTGTTTCTATGAGAGCAAAAAAGTAAACAAATTACATACATACAAACAAACACTCTCCTTTATATATATAGATTAACAAACAATTTTACTTATTATGTTTCAAAATGATTAATAAAAATTAACAGCGATTATATCGATGACGAATACCAAAACATGGCTCACCATTGCTAGGAAAGTTTTAAGAGCTCGGAGAGAAAATAATATTCAAAGCATTCTTCAAAAATTCAAAAATGTGAATCAATTATTTTACAGCTATAGAATGTTGGCAGTGTGTCCAAAATACGTTCGTTTTAAATTGATTAATTATGGCAAACACATAATTATTCGTTGTACGCCGTAAATTGACCTAAAGCTTTAACTTTAAAATTACCAACAATTGAAGATGATGTCGTATTCTTGTCGCATGTGGTCACGAGGAATTTCCGTGGTGTGGGAAGAAATTTTGGTCAAAAGTAGTCTGGTGTTTTATCACCCCTTGCCACACACCTTATGCATGGCTTGCAGGGCACTATGGAATGTCATTTCTCTCCTCTCTACATACCGTCTAGCATCCCAATCCTATCCCTACCCCTTCCTCGCTTGCCTAACATTCTCCCCTCTATCGCAGTCTTCAACGTTTCATTGCCAATCTAAATGCTTTCTGCATACACCTTTCTTGACTCCTTTGGATTTCTACCAAATTAAAATTAAAAATTTCGGTTCATCTTTCATATTTTGAATGGTACGGTACTGAAGGTATGTACATACCACAAAATTTTAGGTAACACTCAATGAATGTGCACTTTTTCACGCGAGCATTACAGGAAACCCAGGATACTTATACACGTTACCAAATGGACGAAAATATTTTCAAGAAAGATCTCCGTGAGATTTCCAGAACATCCATGGTAGTTTTGACTTGCAGGCAGGGCCACGTTATAAATCAAGAGTTGGTCCACGTCGTGTCGGCAATAAAGCACTCACGAGCACGTTGCATCCGCAGACTACCACCCGCGAACCAGCATTGCCATTCCCAGTATCTCCCCGACTCGCCCCGCTTCCTTACACGACAACTTCCCCAAAACCTCCTCATCCCACTCATCCAATTTGATGCGTTGCTCAGGAAAAAAAGGATGATTTTTTCACCGTGCATTAATCCTTGTTCCGTGTTCAACTTCACCAGTCATCAACCCGAGGGCACCTTTGATAGATGTGGGTGGGGCACGCCTCGCCCCGTAATAATGTTACGAAGCACCTGTGCCGGCGAGCAAAAGTCACACGTTTATGGCCGGGGAGGACCGGTGCCTTTCCCCCGAACCGCCTGCGGTCTCCCGCAAAGGTTTTGCAAGTGAATGCCCGGAAAATCTCGCAGTCCCGAAATCCTCCCCCCGAAGAGCCATTAAGCTCTCTCCCGATCCGCCTATCTTAACATTTATTGTACGTTATCAAGGGAATTTTAGTACATTAAAGGGGTTTCCAAAGGCAACGCCCGGATTTGTACCCTGAATTCCCTGGCCAACAGTCAGCTGATCCGCCGACAAAGGTTCCAAGCCGCCAAGTACTTATTTTCCCCATTCTATGCAATACCCACTTTGTAACAGCAAGCAAACCGAGTGCCATGCTTAACAATAGGTCCAGTGTTCATACAAACATTTCAACCGTTCTTTGCCTTATTGTTTCCCTGCAAAATTTCTTGCATGGTTTCGAATACTGCTCGCAGGACAAAATGCAAACTTTCGCTAAGGCTTCATTCTGCTCCCGGAAAATTTCCGTGACAAAGATTGTTTATATATTATACTAGTATTTAATTAGTACCCAGCAAGCCACCGCTAGGGTACTTGGCAGAAAATGATTACAAACTAGACTACCCATGAACCAAAATACTTTCCCCTGCCCTACCGCGGTCGGACAAGGTTAATCAGATCCCTTATCGTAGGTGGGAAAAAAAGCATCTTAAATCTATCTGTTATACACATAATCCCTCTAATTTCATACACATAATCTGTCCCACCGTAGTACGATGGGGTTAATAATACATTTTCCACATCATTGCTAAAGAGACATCCTTCTAATTTATGGCAGAGAATTGATCTGTAATTCAACCTTCGCTCCGCGAGTGATTCCCAATACAGATCTTCTAATAATTTCGATATGCTACTCAGTATGTGATAACAACGTTTTACAAATCTAGCTCGTCTACACTGCACACGTTCTAGCTCGGAAATTAATACAACTTCATGAGGATCCCATACACTAGTAGCAGCATATTCTAAACAACAGTATCAACCTTAATCCTGTAATTGTCTTTGGGACGCAATGTGGCAGGAAGGTCACGAATATTTCGACCTAGTTTCTCAAAGCTACGAGTTGATTTCCTAGGCTCGTGGAAATTAGTCTTAAATATTATATAGAAAATCACATACTCTGTAATGTGGGCAAGTAACAAGTACTACACCTTTTACTACCATTCATCGGAATTTACAAATTTCTCTATTCCGTGGCCATATCATCCCGTACATGATAAATATTCAAAGAAAAAATACACGGTGGAGATGCTATATCAAACACAACTTACAGACATGGTAACTTGTTAAACTTAATAACCTGCTGACATGTGAAAGTTTGTAGATCTGTCCCCAAATTCAATGTTAGTCGATCGCATTAGTACAACCATGTGGTTTAATCATTCCTACATTATATTGCGCGATAGAAATTATCGCAAAGCCCAAAGTAAATTAGTGAATTATTTATCAGTTCCTTCAATGATCAAGTGAGAGTTTGAACCGTAAATATTGACCTGAGAATACCGCGCTGAGAAATAAAGATACGACCCGGTCGAGAATCGAACCATGACATTTTGAGCGGCAGGTAAGGCATCAACTGAGACGGTCTTGGTCGGAATACTTGGGGAGTGAGTGCAGTTTCTTCATTATAAGCACAATCCGCAGGTTGGTTCTTGACCATATGAAATGTCCTTGGGACTTTACAAGGTGTTCCTTCATAGAAATTGCAATGGACAAGTGGGTTACTTTCGTAGACGTGTATTTTGGAGCAATGGTCTTCCCTTCCATCTTTTCTCCCCTGCGCAATATTCTAGGATAATTGTTTCAAGTGTCTCATTGCACATGATGTGGTCAATGAGTTAGCATCTTCGTCTTACGAATAATACCATGGGTTTTAAATTCGAGAGATTGGATCCCAACAACTCTCCACGCCATACCGTCCTCCATCAGCGTATTCATTCCCTCACAGCACCGACATCTTCCATTGCCTGCTTCTCGTAGGTCATCCTTGAACTCACCTCTGCAATTCGTCGCCTCTAATGTTCCTTCAATTATGGTATTCGGTAAAGCTTCCGTGTCTCAGGAATTGCCCAATTACTAGTTTCACTTTTCTCCAGAGTGTAGAGTGTCTTCCATGGACTCTTCTCTTTGCCATCCAGTCCTCTAAGTGCTTCTTCAGTCGTTTCTCGGCATCTCCATTGTGTTTCCACAATTTCGTTTTACGAGGTTTCCAAACGCAGTCTGTCTTCTCTGTTTCTATGAGGGAGCCTATTATTTGCTCTCTACTGTCGAGAATGATACTCTTCGTAAATTTTCAACCGCATGGACGATTGAAATGTTTCATCAACAAATGTTAACACTAATCCTAAAAGAAATCATTAGTCCTGCATTTTGCTAACATTTAAAATCCATCTAATTTTCAATACTTCGAGTGACTTTAGCTTTTTCTTCTCTTCTGCCATTTTTCTCCATTTTATATTCAAAACTTAACACTCTATTTCTTGGTTCCAGGCTGAATTCTTTGTCAGCCGAAAACGCATTTAATATTAAAGCAACCTTCGCCAAAATACCAATTCCAAATGCTTAAAACATTATTGAGAGATTTTTTAACGATATTTAAATCTAGTGTTGATAAAATCCAATAAATATTTGTGAAAAATTACCAATCATCCTTCATTCATAACTATGGAATTCTATAAAAACAAGTCGGACGCAATGGGGAAAAATTATGCCGCATACTCCGTCTATCCTTATTAATATATCAATAAGGACGACAATGATCAATATCAGAATACCTGCATAGAATAACTACGCAGTTGAACTCTCCCGATGTTCGACACTTTCACCCTTCAATAATACTTACACATTGGTCTGTCCCCATTTGATGCAGGCGATAAAATTATTCCTCTCTCATTACTTATTATTTGATAATTTCGTTTGAGGTAGGCTATAAATGGACACCAACTGAAAATCCCTATATTTCTTCGCCTCGTCTACCTAGACACAAATTGACACCCCACACTTAATTAATCCCTCCTTGTATTCCGCAAACTTTTTTACCTCCATTTTATCCGTCCGACATGCCTATCCTTTTCCTGCACCTTCCTACCTAACGTCTACCTCTCTATACATCATATTCTTCAACATTCCATTGCCAATCTAAATTCTCTGCATCCACCTTTCTTTCCTGTTTCCCTTGGATTTCTACCACCAAACCCCTCTCCTCCTATTTCACAATACATTCCTCTTTCTTTTGTTTTTCTTTCCATCAATTATATATTCTCCATGCTTCTCAGATCCACAACTCAAAAGTCTCCAATCTATGCCTATCGTCTTGCTTAAACTAACACGTTTCTGCGCCGTACAAAACCACACCCCATTTCGAAATGCTCACTTGTCTTTTCTTAACATCCTTACTCAACGTCCCTCTAATCAATTCCCTTCTCCTTTTGAAAGCTTTTTTGCCTAACGGAATTCTTCTTCCAATGTCCCTTCTACTTTGACCATTTCCGTCCAAAATCACTACCAAGTTAAGAAATTAATTTTAATGATATTTTTCTTTAAATTTGACTCTCGCTCGGATTACCTTTCGTCATTTATAATTATGAGTTAGCTCTTTTGCAATTTAATCAATAACAGCAGTACCTCCGACAAATTATAACATTATTATATTGTTTCCTATCCACTATTATAACCCGATAAGTTGGCATTTAAAAACGCCACAATGAACACACACAAGAATGTGATATGTACTAAACAATTAAAGGTTATTGCAGCCAGACGTAGCGTCTTTCAATACTTTCGCTTCTCCGATTCTTGTCACTGCTGTTTTATATTTATTTAGTCGTCAGTTTATTTAAAATGTTTTCATTGCTAATATTATTATTACTTATCAAAAAACCTTCATAGAATGCCATCCTTGGATGAGTTACTCCTGAGTTATAGAGAGTTCCACCGTTGTCTTTTAACGATGGAGGAGGCCTTGTGCTCTTGTCCGTAGCCAGGGCTACACAACTCTGGCCAGCGGAAGTCGGCATTCATTTATTTTCTTCGCCACTCTTGCTTCTTCTGTTTCCGCCACCCCCCCCTCACACTCCCCCCCATTGTCCCCCACTCTCCGAAAACCCCTTTTTTTCCCTTCCCCGCCAATAAGGCCACCACTCCCCCATTTCCAATACCCCCGTCCAGCGGGACCCACGTATCAATTAAAAAACTATTCTGAAACCGGTTCTTAAAAAGGAAATGGGTTAGGAAAGGAAAATAAGTAGTAGATGAGTTGGGTTGTATACCCATATGCATGTGTACAGTCGTACATAGATAATATAGGTCTAGGGAAATGTACAGCAAGTGACATATAAAATATATGATACACAGAACACACACAGAAGTTTCAATCGTCAGGAACTTGCTTGCAATGACGCGTACCGTTTTTTTTTTACTTACGCTACGATTTAAGTCCGCATGTCATCAACGAGTTACAAATCAACCATCGCGTCGAAATGAATGATGAGGTGTAATTAAAATAAAGGTTCAATGCACGTCAATGATTAAATGCTTTCAAATTTATTTCATTCACCTACAGACGAGTATTAAAAAAAGTCATTTTCCTCAGCATTTTTTTTGAGAAGTAAATTATGTTTAACCTTTTTTTTCAATATTTATTCTACGCATAAATACTTAGACACATCGTAATTTTTCTAGTACTGATTTGTATCAAGTTAATTTCATTAATTTCTCGATCATTCTGTCTGCTTCGAAAATTTTAATCCCGAATGCCAATTCAATTCCGTACATTCTCTCTAATTCAAGACCTGCTCAGTTGAATTGGACAGAAAAATTTAATTTATATAGAAGCATTTAAAGATGATATAGCCATAGTTTTTTTAGGGCTCTTATCATTCCAATGTTTTTTAATTCCCATTATTCAAAATAGCAATGGTTTTATTTCAAACATCGCAGTAATCAAATAAAAGTTTGGTTTAATATAATAAGAGAGGGTTAATGGCCACCTAGTCTTAATCCCAATAAGGGCTTTCAAAATTAGCACACACTGACCGCTCCCTTCCCGCCAAATAAGCGGAAGCCAGTTCCTTCCCCCGTTCCGACTTCGGTTTCCCATGAAAATTTGGTATGCTGATAAAATGGCACAGCTTGAGTGAAACTGAGTGTGTCTTTAGTCACCAGAATAATCCATCCCTGATTTAGTATCCGCACTCACCTGTGTGTGTATATATATATATATATATATATATATATATATATATATATATATATATATATATATATATATATATATATACCCTATGCACGACCACACCTTTAATGTTTACACCTAACATTTATAAAAATATATACATTTTCAACGCTTCAACATGGGAGGGAAAGGAATGGGATAGGCATGAATGTTGGATGGAATTAAGAGAAGAAGGAATTACAGCGCGGAATCGAAGAGAGACTTACTCTTGAGTGTCCGGTTTCAGATTTTGTTAGGAGAGTCAATTGAATACATTCTTGTACAATTGTGTTGTATAGGTTTTGTACGTCCAAAACGTAACTCAACCTGGAGGATAACCATAAATAATAATATGCCCTTCCATTTTTACGAAATATGAAATTCCTTCACGAATCGCCAAATGCCGTTAGAGCGTAGAAAGTATTGGACCTGTTCTCCCGAACGCCACCTGGGCATTTGAGCGAGATGAGATTAATGCAAATTGGCGGATGTTTTAGAACAGATTACAATTATCGTATGCTTGGTCGAATTTTTAAATTCAACGCCGTGCCCTCGTCTGAAAGAATTTCTAACAGCAGCGATGGGAGCGGAGGTGAAGGGCAAAACTCGACCGTTTTTACACACGAAACTCCGCTTGGAAAATAATCTTAAATTTTCCATACAATGAATCTCTCTCTCTCTCCTTCAATTTCCATGGAAACGACTACAGCCTTCAACCAATTTGTGCTATGCATAGGAGAGGATAGAGTTAACCCGGGACCAAGTCCTAGGTATTATGGATACCATCTAGAAGGTGAGAACGGGCAACCCATTTCCCTGAACCCACCGCCAGGGTTCATTATCATAGACAGAACTTATCATCATAGACTTCAAAAGAGAATTGTTTATGGAAATCCTTAACTTTACATGTGTTTAATATACAAGGGTATATTTTGCATGCTTTTTAAGTATGAGGGTCCAAAAAGAAAAATATTCTCAAGTGTTACACTAGATTAATGAGAAACCTGGTCGATAGGAAGGGGGAGAAAAAGAGACTAAAGTTCTGCGAACATCGGTGCAATGGGAGAATTCGCAAGAACAGGCGGAAAGACAAGATATCGAATAAATAAGTTCATAAGAGGATCATCGGTATTTAAAACCTAAGCTTAGCTTATTTGCAACCCTCCATTCTTCTCCGTTTGATGTTAATTGCCTCTCGTCCGAAGGCTTCTCTTTTCTTACGTCCTTATTCAGTTTTGCCAAGTCTCTTCAGCTGTTGTGCTTTCTTTGCGGAATCTTTCTCCCTACAGTATTCCCTTCTATTTTCATCTGTGCCTCAAAATGTGTCCAATCGAGTTCTTCTTCTTTGCCATAAAGTGCTCTCCATTTGATCCTCTTTCCTCTTCTTACTCTTCTATATACTCCCATAATCCTCATTTCGACTGCCCGTACAATTTTCGGTATTCTCCTCTCAAGAACCAGGTTTCCAAGGCATCTCCCATTCCTCGCATGGACCACTTTTCTCAAGATCCATGTTTCTGATCCATAGCCCTTACTCTCCATTCCCCTACCGAACGTTTTTGACGAACTGCTCTCTCGTTATTTTAACATAACAGTTGCATCTTCTTCAAGATAGCCTTCTTGGCTTGAGTTATTCAGAGAGTAGAGGAAAGTAATTCCATCCTGAGGGATATTAGAAAATGTAGGCTTAGACTAACAAGACATTCCACGTGTCGAGATCTAGATTATGGCAATCTTGGAGGGGATGAGACGGGGGGAAAGAGATGTTAGGGAAGACCAATTACGGTCCACATACAGGCCTTTACTTATGCACAACAGATATTGAAATATGCTAAACGTACCAATTATATAGAATTGATTAAAGAAACTGCAAGTAAAAACCGACTGCAAGGATGCTACAAAGTAGTTGAGATATTGAGGACTTAAGAAAAAGAATACTCGTAGCTATGACCGAACGTCTGGACCTTTTTCAGTCGAACAATATTATGTGCTTCTAAAATTCTTCATACACTCAACCTGATTCCATACCGTCCGAAAAGCCCATTCTCTATTATTTCAGATCATTTCCTATTTATATTCTCTGCCAGCTTATGTAACATTCTCCTTTTAATCACAACATTCCACGAAACATGATGAGCACGCAGAACACTTGCGTTACCCCTCGCAGTGTTTTTCAATTTGCTCGCCCCAGCTGTCGTGAAACACATGACGACTCGACATGCCCCGGGATTCATATGGGTGCTCACATTTTGTGGTCATTTATCTTTCGTAATGATTTGATCTGTCATAAAATATGAATTATTTAAGACACAGTGTATATTTAATTGAGTAATTTTTAAAGTTGACTGTACAAACCTTAATTTTGTGAAATCCCATCCTACTCTGGAATAATGTATTATACCAAGCAAAACTTTGACAATTTAAATATTTAAATTGTGGATTTTTTTTATATAAGGTTCCATTCATTTCCAGAATAATTTAAGTTTCATTTCTTTAAAATATTGTTGGCGAACAAATGCACTGTGAAAACCAGGGTATCAAAATTATAAAACACTATAAAAATTTATGTACCTGCATTATCGCATAAATTGAAAGATTTTTAATTAGTTTATAAAAACTTAAGTCGTCGGAAGTACTTTTCAGTGGGAATTACTTTCTCAACTGCAACTCAAAACTACAATAGCCTCAATATACTTGAGTGACTCAGTTGCAAAGGCACACGATAGTGTATCCATTAAAGAATCAGATTGATTACACCTAATTGCAACAATTCGAGCATTCTACGAAACCTTGGCTAGACTTTAGGTTTCCCGGAAGAATTTGGCATACATAAAATCACATTTCACGAATTTTTAAGGATTCTGTACAATTCCACTTGAGATTTAAACCTGGCATCCCTAAGGTCAGTGACCGAGCCTCGGACCGTTGACAAAATAAAATAAAGTTAATTTGGAGGTTTTCGGGATGTGTTTGTGTGAAGATGAATGGAAACAGTGAAATGGATGAAAAGAAAATAAAGGAAAAAGTTCTCGGCATGGCAGGGGAGGAGAGAAGTGGTTGGGGAATGCTCAAGACGGCAGGCGAAATGGATGGAGCTCATTGAGTGGCAATGTTGAAGACTGTGATATATAGAGGACAGAATGTCGGGCAGGTGAGTTGGAGAAGGAAAAGAGCATGCAGGCATGTTAGACAGGAATGAAGGGAGGTAGGAAATATGTGAAGCTAAGAAAACGGTATTTTTTTATAATTTCTGGGATTTAGATTATTTAGTGTCGAGTTAGACGGGGTTTTGGAGTGTGGAAATGCTTACTCTTGAAATCCGTCAAGAATCCACCGTGCCCGTTAGCATACTTTTAATAATAAACGCCGTCTCCTTCATAGTACCCTGTGTGTCGCGAATGCAAGTGATCTGTAAGTTGAGATACCTAAATACATATGACAAAGCCTAAGACAAGAAGAAGGCATCGTACGGGATTTGAACCCGAGACTATCCCGTCAGTGGATTGAGTTGTCTTCGCATCTCCGTCAACCACTTCACCTCGCAATTCCGATAACAGATATTGGGAACAGGATGGGTCTTATGAAATATAAGTGTCCTTTCTTTGTGTTTCTGTGTTCAGTTAAGTTTTTATCAAATTTTATACAAATGTATATATATATGTCGTCGCTGAAGAGTGTCCGCATATATATATATATATATATATATATATATATATATATATATATATATATATATATATATATATATATATATATATATCTTTATTTTTATACATATTTATATTTATTACATACATTTACAGTTATTACATACATATTTATATTTATATACATATTTATTTATATATATATATTTATATTTATATACACATATTTTTTATACATACACACACACACACACACACACATATATATATATATATATATATATATATATATATATATATATATATATATATATATATATATATATAAAGATATACAGGTATATATTCAAACACGAAATCCCGCCATACGGCGAACAAATATTCAATCACATAGAAATAGATGTTCCTATCCGTTTCCTTGTATCTATTTCCATGTGAATGAATAAATGAATGTATATATATAATTATATATATATATATATATATATATATATATATATACATAAAACTTGTGTGAAGGCTCACGGATGTGAATAATAATATACATCATGATAGAATTGGCAAACACAAAGAGAAGAGAGCTGCTCCTTCCCTCCCTTGAGATAGATGCAGTCCACCCGAATATTTTGATGTAGGTGAGAGGTTTCTTTTTTTGTGTGTGTTTCTGTATTTTTATGTTTGTGTTCGCCACCTTTCCTTCACTTTGCCGCTTTCACATTCACTAGGTGAGCAAGAATATTACAATAATAATTATTTATTATATAACAGTGACTAATCGCAAAATTTGCGCTTCTTCATTGATTCTTTACTCAATGAATATTGTTATGAGGATCAACAACTTAAAAACACCGACTACTTCTTATCAGATCTTATGAAATGCAAACAATTATTAAATCCGGACATTATTGACAAACAATGGCGGGTAATTGTTAGTGAAACAGGGACTTCTATTACTGCACTAAGATCGACGTTGTGTGAAACCAAATATTACGATAAGCTCTAGAGTATGTGGAAGACAGGGTGGGGTTGATGTTCCTTGCACTTTGCCACCTGCGTCCTCACAGGCGGGAGGATCCGGCAGCCTAGAAAATGGATTACTTTCACAAAGCCGACGGTAACCAGATCACCGCCAAGATTTGAACTCAGGCCCGAAGTCAATTGCTGCACCTGCGAATGCACCACGCCCCCAACGGGAAGACAAGGACGAAATTAATCTTTAACTTCGCCTCACTCCGAGGTTGCGAATCGCTCGAGGGAAATGCGATCTCGAGTTTTCCTTCGTGCGGTCGATTTCGAATGAGATATTTCGTCGCAGTGGCCTACCTTGGCTGATGTGCATCCAGAGTTTATCCCTCGAACTACCAAGAGGATATGAAGCAGGGGTTACATTTGGTCACCAGCCAACAGTGAAAATGAAGCTTAATGGCATTCATTCCATATTATTTCAATTCACTAGTTCTGAGCTGACGCAAGTGCTAATATATATATATATATATATATATATATATATATATATATATATATATATATATATATATATTGTTGTGGTCACGGATTGTGTGAGGCGACAAAGAATTCCTTATATCACTCTCATCAGCCAAGGGGTGGCAATAACGGCTGAGGACAAAAGAAAATAAATATGATATGTATGTGATGAGATTCAATGTAAATACTTATAACTTAACTTATGAGGCTTACAAGAAAGATGTAAAAGTTAAACGCTAATATAAAAGAACAACAACTACAGCGGGTGTAATAGTTCACCTATCTTGGAAGTGTTTTGGACCAAGATGGACAAAGTACCCACCATGCCCTAAAGCATACTTAAAGTAGAAGAATTGTGTCAGGCGAAGAAACTTTCACAAGGAGGAGGGAATTGATGACAGGGAAGTTGAGTAAGGATATTAAGAAAAGGCTAGATTGGAAGGAGTAGATTATAAGTTTTTGAGACTTGGGCCTGGAGAAAGATGGAAAGGAATCAACTTAGGAAGTGCTAAACACGGCGGGAGGGGTGAGAGGAGAGAGAGGGCCGCATGGAGAAATCGAAAGGAGGCAGGCAGAGCATTTTGATTGGCAGCAGAATGTTTAAGACTATGATATAAAGATAGGTGGACGTTAGGCAGGAGAGATCGGAGAAAGAAAAAAATAGACAAGTTGGAAGGAATAAATGGAGATTTTTATTTATTTATTTATTCTGTATAAGTCCGAAAACAGCACATTTTGGCCTTTACATCGAACTATTAACAACGATAACAATGGTCACATTCACAAACACCCAAGCCCTAGGTGGAGGAAAACTCACCCAGGCAGGAATCGAACCCGCGCCCTTGGAATAGCAGACGAGGACGTTACCCCGCGGCCACCGGGGTCGGGAGATGGGAAGTATGCAGAATTGATGAAAGGTTTATTATTGTATTGTGGGTTCATACGTTGTGTCTAGTCAGAGAAACTGAGAAACGTAGCGATGTAAAGTTGGTGTCCACCCAAATTTACCCTAAACAGTAGTTTACCAAATCATAGTGATATTATCACATTGTCCGATATTTCAGAAATTCCTTTCGAAATCTCTCTGTGCTCTCGCCAGTCAATTTATTTTCAGGAAATAATTATGCCAGCTGTCTCAGGGCTAAACTTATACTCCTTTTATTTATAGTAAGATTCAGGTCCCGCTTGTAATCTTCTTCATTCCAGGCTCTCCCGACCAAAACTATTCAATACGAAGCTATTTGTTCGCTCACAATGACCCTCCAAGGAAAGTGCAGTCCTTCTCTACGTATTTTTCAAATTCATCAATAAGGGACCCTTCTCCTGAGGGTCCCAAACGCTCCTCGCATATTTTGGAATGTGTCCAACCGGAGTGCAATCACACCTCTCTTATACATTTCGTCTCTGGATTTCCTGGCTCTTAGTTTGGTAAAGTTTACTTTCGTAACTTCATCTCTACAGACGCTTCTAACAAGTTTTTTTTCGTTGCAAAGGCAAGGAATCCTATGTTCTTTCCTAGGATTTAGTATTAACTACCATTTTAAGTTAATTGATGGTTTCTGGCCTAACCTTATGGAACCGATTCATTATAAATAAATGAAAGGACTAACTTTGTAGTTTTGTAAAGGACTAACTTTGTAGTAGTGTTCGTGTGGAACTGCAAAGTTAGACCTTTTATTTATTTGTACCATTTTAAGGACTCGAAAACCAACTCGGTTTACTTATATGTCTCGAGAATTTAAAAGAGTTACAACACGCGTTGATTTTCTTGTAAAAATTAAAAATTGATACGCGCGATATAATTGATGATTTCGAGTACATTTCTTTGGAAAAAAAGGCTACTTAACCGAACAAATACTAAAATAGAAGATTTTTTTAAGGATATTCGGTGATTTTTCTGCCATACGTTTAATTGAATATGCGAAAAAAATCAAACCACGTTAAACTTACACGTTTTAATATTCTACATCAGAAAAAATTCTCTTGTGAATGTAAACACTAGATTTAATATACGTATAAAAAGTGAAGGAAGGAAAACATTTTCTCAGTTTGTCTCCTATGGAGAAACGACATTTTTTATGAAATGAATTTTTAAAAGATTGAAGTTAACAAAGTATAGTTAGGTGCTTTTTTTTACAAGGATCAGATTTTTTTGTGAATAATCGCCGACGGACTGATTGTGTTTTTAAAAAAATATACCAGCCTTGACTCAACATTCATTGAGTAAGCACATGACTTAGGTGGACTTTCCTCCATCCCGCCTAGGTGGACTTTCCTCCATCTAGTGCTTGGTTTTTTGTAATTGTCTTCAATTTAATGTCTGTAATGTAAGGGTCAGGTGGAAGAAGGGAACACCTATGAGAGTTTTCATTGCGATCATTGCCTCAGAATAACGGAACCTGTAATATATCTGTGCAATTATAGCACCGCAATCAAAATCGAACGGCATTAATCGAAATTATTTTAACGATTATCATAAGTCAACATTCTTAATGATAATTACGATATAACCAAATCGAATTAAATTCGATTAAACAATATCAGTGTCATATAATGCTTGCCAATTTCTAATATATTACTATCGAACTTAATGTACCCGTATTAATAGACCCGGTTAAGATTTTTATAAGAGTAAGTCTTTCATTTTTTGGGAGTAATTATCACCTGGTCTCCTATTTCCGGGGAAATAAGGGTGGGACGTAAAAAATCACACAATTGGCCTCAAGAGGATTGGGGGATTCAGAAGATACAGGGGGCGTCGAGGAAAGGTGTCCCTTTTTGATCTCTAGACAGAAGAACGTGAAAGAAGAAATTGGTCTAAACCTTCCAATTGCTTGAAGACACTTCACCCCTTTAACCCATCTCGTCCTTCGATTTATACATAGGTACGCGGGATTACCATAAATTTGAATCGGAATTCCGTTTCACATTCGTAAATTTACGGCGCATGGACGTGAATATTAATTTGTTGATTAATTCTCCCGCCACGGTCGCCCCACTCCCTTGTTCCACTATTCGCCTTAACGTTAGACCGACCGGGTGGGCGGGTCAATTTCGGCCGGGAACCGGACCAGTTGGGGCGGCAGGTGGAGGGGACGAGTGGGGGAATATGCGGAGACAAATTGTCCGGGTCCGTTTACGTGAAATAGCAGTCGAAATGTTAAAAGAGTCCCTTCAAAGCATTTTCGAAGAGGTTTAGTTAGCCTAAAAAAATCTCCACTTAGTTTCTAATCCAATTTGGTTTCGAAAAGGGCATCGATTTATTTTTTTGTTCCCTTTAAGTCCAATTCAGGAGACGAACGACTCCAGCAGTAAAATAATATCGTGATCGCCTTAATCGGAAAGGAATTTAGAGGCATCGATTTTGACCAGATGGAGGCAATATAACCGCTACCACCATAATTTCTTCGCAATTAAATGGTCAAGCTTTTGCAACCACAAGGGGCAATTAAGATTTTCGCGTCAAAGACCATAAAGAAATTAAGTGTCAGCGAAGCTCCAAGGCAAAGCGTCAACTGCTGAAGTCCTTTGCGTCACACAAGAGAGAGAAAGAGGGTTATGAACTCCCTGGATATAATTATGGGAGTTACACGATTTGGATGTACACGTAACTTGGGAATGGAAAAATGGCTTCGGGAAGCATAGCGTCCACATCTGTTCACCCAACAATGAAAGGAATAATGAGGCATTTTACATACAGCGTCCCATTCGAACGAATCGCTCTAATACGCCTAAAAATTCTTCCATACGTTTCTGCATCAAGCATGGGTGTGCAAAGGAAAAATGCCATGATTCGAACGGTGGCTCTAGGGTTTGTGACACCAGTGTCTCAGCTAAAATCTCAATAATTCGACTTCCCACACTCAAATAGTGAGGTTATATACCGACTAGAATAATTTTTCGACAAAAAATACAGCTAACTTGTCGGTTTCTTAATATCGATTAAATGCACATTGATTTTGATCGTCCACACATTTCACTTTTGTCATCTTCCACCTTAACCACGTCTTAAAAGTCTCCATACTACCTTTAGCCTCTTGCCTCAACGACCAGGTTTCCGAGCCGCACAATACTGGGCTCCATTCTGAAGTTTTCAATATTCTTTCCGTAATTATCTTCATTTAAGATCCCTGTCATCAACCGCTCAGCCTTTATAGAAGCTTCTACGCTTAGTAGAATAGTATGTTTAAATGTTCTTACTACCATGACCAACTTCTCCCAAAACGCTTCCTACATTGATAAAACGTTATACCTATCTCTTTGATGCCCCTAAACTTAAATGCTTATCATATTTTTATTTCTTGAGAATCTAATTAACGAAACGAAAATCTCGTTTTATATTCATCGTTCCTCATTCCTTACTTATCACACTGTTTTTCTAATCTTTGGAATACGATTGCCCATCCAATATTGAAATTCCTTGACTGATCGAATTATGATAATGCGCAATTTTGACTAATGTCCGTGCATTACCTATCACTGTTCCTTTCCTTGACTAATATCCGTCCATTACCTATCACTGATCCTTTCCATGTATCCCTTAATATTGACTCAGAATAGGTATACTTTGATATTTACGGGTGATAATTGACGCCCCAGTCCCAACCCGCTACCTAACTCTTCCCATTCCAATCCTCCATCTAATACCCTCACCCGAGTAGTCTGAAGCATTTACAGGTTTCAGTTAGTACTCCATCTCTCAGGTGTATTTTTCTATCTTCTGTAACACAGTCATTAACTGTTAGTCCCTTATATTTAAGGCTTTAAGTGTGATATATTAGAAAATAACGCATGGATTCGTTCAGTTGACGATGACGTTCCTTATTTTAAAATGAGATACTTTGCCACTTGACAAAAGCCTGTAAACGGTCAAGCAACGGGTAAGGAATCGGGAATGGCGACAGCGTCCATTAAGTTGGCATTAACTCGCAATTCAGGCACTTGGGCTTCGATAGATTTACGTCGTTGTGATAGGGTCCTGTTTAGCCACTGAATGCCAGCATAATGAATGATTTCACCTTTCCCCAGATCCGAGTACCAGTGATTGCCTCCAGATTTTGGAAATGATTATGCATCAGGAGATGTTTTTGGTCTAGCCGAACAGCAAACATGCTTAAATAGTACAGAATTCTACGCATTTACGAGGATTAGCAGCGGTAATAGAGACATCAGCTCCTTTCCGCGCGTCGCTTGATTCCTTCCTCCTTCCGACGTCCCAGGTTTGCCAGCCTGCAACAGGATGACGGCGGCACGAGGCATCCCAATGCCCACGCCATCTCGTCCAACTAGTTCCCGTGCCTCGGAGGCCGGGCCGGACACGACGAGGCGCGTAATTACTACAAGACACCAACGGGAATAAGCAAAACAGATTATTCGCCGGCCGTCTCGCGAGAAACGAACGAACCTCCGAAGCACATTGCAGACCCAACTCGGCCCCGGGAGACACGGAGAGAAGGAGTGGTCGGGGGGGGGGGGGTAGGGGAGGTAGACAACACCACCACGTGACTTCCCCCTATCCTTAGCATCACAATAGGGGTTCCTCTTGCCGTTTTCGGAGCTGGGGCCGCGGATCGGGATTTTTTTATTATCATTCTGGTTTCTTTTTTTTAATCTTTCCCTTTTCAAATTTGCTATTTCCGGTGGCCGTAAAATTTCAATCAATTTAGCCTCGAATCAGTGTGGACTCCTCCTCTTCCTACTGACAATGCGCTCCCATTTTAATGTCCTCGCTCTCGTGCGAGAAAAGGTCGAATGGACGATAGCTACGCATTTAACGGGTGATGATGGCGGAGATAAAGAAAATCTGATTGGCGAACCACTTTATTCGCTCTGGTAGCGCGGCACGTGATAAGAGGGGTCCAAAACAAATTGCGCGTGAAACGAATCAAGTACCAAAGAGCATACTTCTTGAGTCTACAATACTCATTCATGTCCAAGATACGCAAAATTCCATGAATTTCTCAACGCCACGGGGTGGTTAAGCGTAGAAAGTCTTATATACAGAATAAGTGTGAAAGATATGGGGAGAAAATAATAATAATATTATTATTAGGTATCCTGCCGTTTAAGGTAGGTTTATATGGAACTATACACGCTTACATTTCTTAGCTTCCTCTAGCAAAACACAACTCGACATCCAACATTACAACAGGCCCCTCTTCAATTCCGAAGATTTCCTCCCTTCATCTCGTCCAATATACCTATTCTATTCCTGCCCTTTCCTCAATTGCCTAACTGTCATCCACGATAAAAAATATCACTACTTTCGAAATTTCAATGCCAATCAAAACGCTCTCTGCATCCATCTGCCTACTTTGGATTTCTCAAAGCAATCCTCTCTTTCTCCCTCTCACCATGCGTAGCACTTCCTCGTTTGTTTTCCTTTCTGTTCCCTTCACCTTCTCCGTCTTTCTCCGAAACCACAACTGAAAAGCCTCCTATCTACACCCATTATTCTGCTTCACTGACCATGTTTCCGCGCTGTGCAAAACCAAGTTCCATAAACATTTTTCACTTACATCTTTTTCACACCCTTGCTTTCTCATCTATTTTTTAATTCTCGTGAAGACTCCTTAGCTTTTTTCTTGGAATTATTTTTCCTATATCCCTACTAATTCGACCATGTTAGTCCACCTACCTACTCTATACCGGTAGACTATTGTTAATAATAATAACTACCTGAAATCGATTCAATATTAGTACATATAAAATTTACAGTGTTTTTTTAACTATACAGATAGTTAAAAATTATTTTTACGAGGGATAATATATAAAAATAAATCATTTTTAAGCCGAGTTTTTCAAATTACTCATCGTTGGAGAGTTGTAGCATTAGACACTTAAATTAACATAACAAGTGTATCATACTCTGCAACTACAAGGTGTCGCATTGCAGGCGATTCTTACCATGTACCATCAGAATTTTAAATTTTGGACCTAATGGAGACGATAAGTGATTCGCAGGATGGAAATTATTTTGATAATCAATGTTGCTGGTTTCAGAAGATCTAACTTTTAAACATTACTCTTCACATTAGAGAAAAAGAAGCTATTTTTTTCAAACTAACATACGAGTTAGTAATGGAGTCAGGCTACACAGCATAAAAAAACCTATTTTCTGCGCGTCTTCATTCGCAACTATTCCGTCTGATGTCTAAATGTTTGCAAAACACGTTGCATTAAAATGTCTCATCTTTCTATTTTTTGTAGTTTCATGACTTCCTGTACCATATTAAGATGCGGTGGACGACACAATTAAAAACCCTCATTAAAGAGACCTGATAGACATCCATGTATTTTTGACCATGACGCTTTACTCCAGGACAGTTAGATACAAATAATCATTCTTCACATGGACAATCAGGAATCAAAATAATAAGAAATCAGAGTCATAATAGAAATAGTGAAGACAGTCGACGAAATCATCTCGTAATTACAAGCGAGGACAAGATTAAACACTAGACATTCCGGTATTATGGCACATTCGTACGTGTATGTGTACATTAGTTGCTAGTATACGTATTTAAATGTATTGTAATCAAAAATGGATTTCACATGAATATCACTATTGTCAATAAGTCCCGGGACTTATTGAACAGGATATTACTTTGGGATGGGAAAGATATAACTTACATCAACTACTTTGAAAAGGAAAAATCTATCAAAAGCGACTATAACATTGAGTTATTGGTGCTTTTGAAGGACGAAATCGCCCAAAAAAACAACCATATATGAAAAAAAAGTCATCTTTCATCAAGACAATGCACTGTGCCATATGTAAATGAAAAAAATGGCCAAATTGAACGAGTTGGGCTTCAATCTGCTTCCCTACCCACCATAACCTCCAGATCTAGCCCCCAGCAACTGTTGGCTGTTTGCTGATCTTATAAACATCCTCCAGGGAAAAAGACTTGGCTCGAATGAGGAAGTCATCGCTGCAACTGAAGCTTATATTAAGAGGACAAGGATAAATCGTTTTACAAGCACGGTATCGAAAAGTTAGAAAGATGTTGGAATGGTTGTATAGCTCTTGAAGGTGATTATGTTGATGCATAAAAATAAATTTTGCGAAACAAATGTTGTTTTCTTAGTAAGTCCCAGGACTTATTGAACATTGGGTTACTTGAGTGTGAATAGGTATGCTTTTGTTGATTTTGCAAGTGGCTTTATTCTGTTTCATGGGTCGTGTCCTAACCCTCCCCGCCACACGTCCTTGCGGTGGCTTGCGGGGTATCGTGTAGATGTAGATGATGCAGATCACTTGTGGCAAACTACAGTTATTAGAGTAGAAATAGAAAAGAATATATAATTATATATATATATATATATATATATATATATATATATATATACATAGACACACACATACACACACACACACACACACACACACATATATATATATATATATATATATATATATATATATATATATAATGTTTAACACTTAACACTAGTGGACACAGACAAAAACACAGAAACACACAAAAAAGAGACTCACTATTTTTCGAATTTTCGGTGGTCGTTGCCACCTTTATCAAGGAAGAGAGGGACAGAACTGACGGAACAGTTCTGTCCCTCTCTTCCTTGATAAAGGTGGCAACGACCACCGAAAATTCGAAAAATAGTGAGTCTCTTTTTTGTGTTTCTGTGTTTTTGTCTGTGTCCACTAGTGCTAAGTGTTATACATTATTATTCACGTCCGTGAGACTTTCAAAAAGTGTTATATATATATATATATATATATATATATATATATATATATATATATATTTACTCTTATAATTTATCCTACAGTCTGGTTATGGATTCCAACCTCTCTTTTCCCTGATTATTTAACCAAGTCAATTATAAAATCGTTCTGGAAATCTAGCTCTCATCTCACAAAATGATTCACTATGATTCAAATCAATAAAAAAAATCACTGATTATCAAAATAAAAAAACTTCACCGTTACTCCTACTGAAAATTTACTGAAATACGTCTTAACCATCGGACGAACTACTCTGGTCGGTAGGAGAAATTCCATTAATGGTTTGGCTTCCCTGCTCATTGGCTAGCCCTGAGAGCGGTTTACGACTTGGCAGTGCACTTAATGGATCGAACGGCGGTCAAGTTTCCCGTTTGCTACTTAAAAAGCTTCATATATCTTCCAAAAATTAAGTGAATGTCAATTTAAACGACTCCATAAACATCGCAGTCTCGACAAGTTTCGAAAAACGCCAGAAGCATTATCAAACCTAGGAAGCATTCTTTTGAAGGCATAAAAGTCAATTCCAAGAAAATTGAAACACTAACAGAAAATCGTCATCTAAGCATGCATTGACCTTCTCAAAGGAGTTAAATGGCTTAGAATATGTATCTTGTGAAAGGCCACATTCGTATGTCCATTTTAGAGTCAAAGAATTAATATTAGTTTTCCTTTAGGACTTTTTTTTATGATTTACTATTTTAATAATTTTTATGGTCGAATTGTAGACCTCACGCAGAGAGTTCGTTTGTTTTTCCAAAACCTTTTTCAGTTTTTTCCGTGAAGAGAATAAGTTATATATACGTATGTTTTATCACAGGGAAAACAGCCTTTCTCTACAACAGAACGGTAAAACGCTGTTCATAATTGAAGGCAGCATAGAATGAGCATTTTTATCTCGATATAAATACAAAGCACGACGTTTTTCGAAGATAAACACGATACCCGTACATAGATATAGACCGTGTTCAACGGGAGAAAGCTTTCAAACGTTGTACGTGAAGAGTATTTTGTCGCTCGACGTTTCGACACCGCTTCAGTGGGTTTCTCAAGGGAAAGGGATTTTCGACGAGGGAATTAGAAATGTAGCTCGCATTCCATGATCACAATTTAATGTCCAATTACGATGTGGATAATGCTTGAGCCGAATCCTTTCTGCTGTGCGAGTAATTATCTCTGTATTCATATGAAAAACATTATATCGTCTGCATTCGTATGTAATGATAGCAGTGGGATTAACCCTATATAAAAAGGATAGACACGTCAGAAAAATCAACACAAGTCCCGACAGGTCAATTATTAAAGTGAATTTGATGTCGATGGCGAATAAACTTTCAATTTTAGGTTAAAAAAAGCATGCTTATACATCGAATAATGGCCAGGGTTCGAAAATATTAATTCTAGAAAAAAATACGATCTTAAGCGAGATACCTAGCTTTTATTTCATTCTCGTGTTGTTTATTACGGGAATACATGAAACAATCACCAATATGTACGTCTCCATTCACCGTTTGACACGTTCTGTCCACAGGATTGCGGTGGGAGGGATGTGAGAAGGTTTTTATGCCCCGCAGAATTTCATTTTTTTTACATAGACGCCATTCGCGGATAAAAGAATTTAGTCTTCACTTGAGCGCGCGCGCATATGTGAAGTCATTTGTTCCACGTTAATGCAACTCGCAAAGTCTTTACGCGGAGATTATTTTTCCGGGCTTCGGTGATGGAGAACGAGGGCGAGAGAGAGAGGACCTTAACGTCAGAGATGTGTATTGTGCATCGGCTGGGAGGGAGAGTGCCTTCAGCGAATAAGGAGGAATGCGAACGGATCGTCAAACAGCTGAAGTAGGCAGTGGATCTAAAAGCCAGCCAGCCAGCATCCACCGACCGACCGACCACTCACCCACCTCCATGGACCGGCTTCAGCGTACACGACATCTCTTTGAGACCGGAGACACTTACTTCTCCACGCCAATGTCTGTGTACGCAACGCTCAACAATTAAAGGCATTCGCATCACCTATTCCAAGCGGTTTTGTTGACGTAATGCTCCCAACAATTGAATAATGAATACTCATTACAATTGTAAACAATGGTGGTAAACTAACTCCGAGAGTTTCAAAACGGTTAAAATCATCTTCAAACGTAAAATCACTCCCATGCATATAATATTAAATGAAAATATCTCTAACTACTTAACTTGGACTGAATTCATAAATTTCAAAGGTCATTGACATCAACTTAATTCTATGTTGGTCATATTGAAAATCTGTATTTTTTCAATTCCATAAAACTAGATGGGCATTCTCGTTTTCACTGTATGAAATAATATCAATACAACTACAAGAATTAAAAAAAGATTACATGTTTCTTTAAAAATCCAGCTCCAAACGTTCGAAGTATCTTCAAACTACATTTCCAAGTTTTTTTACCTAAAAATGAAAAATGTTTAAGTATAATTTAAAATTTTTTTAAACTCTCTAAGTGAATAATACAAATTTTATTGCTTACTGGTATGACTTTTGTAGTTTGAATAAATATATAATAAACTAAATCATAGCCTGATTTTCATTCATGGTTAGTTATAAAAATGTTATCTTTAAATTCAAATAAGTGAATTTCAAAAATTAAAATGGGGCAAATTTTTCAATATATGGCGCTATCTTCCAACCAAGGTTAGTACGCCTTACATTACATGATTACCGCTCGAAACAAGTATTTTATACGACTTTTACTACACCACTCATAAAATCTCAAGGCAACAAAAACATTAATTGTAAAGTGAAATCAGGCATCATATTATTTTACCGCAAAAATAAAATAAAATAAAGCTAATTAAGTTAAATGCTGTGCGTTATATACATGTACATATCATTGAGTCATATCAAAAGGTAAACCCATCCAACATTAGCTTCAGTTAGGTTAAAACTGAATAAACCAGCATGTCGTTCCTCAAGTTAATTTAACAAAAATATTTTCCTCCCACGAAGACTTGCTAAAATATTTCCAAAAAAATAATAATTTTTGAAGCTGACCAACAATTTTATTTCTTTCGAAAATATGAAGGTGCATTATTGAGGTCTTCTCCATCTGACCAGCAAAGCTAAAAGCTTAAAATTATTCTAATGTGGAATTTCTTTCGACTGACACATTAACTTTTATCGCGCCAAGTTTCACGTAACGTTTTTCTAATAAAATAAGCGTGTGATTTTCTACGACATAAGTGCGAATCACGATTTTGTGGTCAGGTGGATCGCCAAAGAAAGGCAATAAACGCCATTGTTTATTATGCACGCTATGTGCTGCTAGGCTCGCAGGCCAGCCAAGCTTCATCGCCAGACACTCTTGGCGGGAGAATTAACAATAGCCACGGTCACGCGGCTATAAATCCCGCTTTTTCAAGTACACTTTTCTGAACTCGTTTCGTTGAACTTCCTTTTTTTGTTGAAGGGAGTCGTTCTCTTCAGCTGATAACAAAGTTTTGGTCATGAAGAATAATAAAAAGAGATGACATTTCCAAGTCTCAAGCGTCAATATGTCGGGATTTGGTTCAGGAAATATGCTAGGTAACGCAAGAATTTCTGGGATAAAAATTCACAAAAAATTCACCACACACCTTGGAGGACTAGACTAGGAGGACAGCCAAACGAGGGAAATACTTGCGAGTCATTGCACCACCGGAACATACATGAAGAAAGAACGCTAAGAGCATCTGCGGAGTTCCGTGAAAGAAATTTGGTTTTATCAAAGGAATAGCGGGGAAACTTTCGAAAGATAAACTGAAGAATAGAGGTGTTATTTCGAGTTGGTTATTTGGCTCCCAATTTGAATACGCCCCCAGTCTGTTAGGGACCATGCAGAGACAGACTCAGTCTCGGAATTAACAGGATAGAGATAGGAGGAGAGTCCGTTTCGTGGTAAATAGCATTCAACAAATAGGAAACTTCGCAATATTATCGGATAAACTATCCTGTTCAGAACAATACTGGAAGAATGACACTGAACTAGAAGAGATTAATGTAGGCCTCGCAACATTACAGAGCCAGGAGATAATAAAACGAGAAAAAACGGAAATAGACTGCCATGAGGATCCATTTCTAATAAACACACAATAGTTCGCGATTTTAAAAAACTAAAAAAAAACCATATAATTGAATCCATCAACAATTACTCTTAATATCCGATGACCAATCACCCTACACCACACACCCGACTCGTCCGTCTGATTCGGGGCTTATGTGTTTCTAGGACTCAAAACATCGGAAGAGGCGAAGAACCTGTTCTGTCGTTTTGGAGGTTGCATCGAAATGCCAAGTACATTTCTCATTTACATTAAATTTCCCGCGTATTCTTAAGTGCACTCCATCAAAAGACAGCAGTGTTATTTTTCGTACAAACTGACAACAAACAAAGAACTTTTTCTTTGCATCTCTTTTGGCAGTGAGGGGGGTAGGGGGGAGACTACCACCGGCAGAATTGTGGATTGATTAAGATGCAGATATACATGTCTTTTATACGAAAAACTTAAATCATGTTCGCAATGATACATGGGCATAAGTATTGGCATAATAGCACCAACCCCTCCTTTGTATAAGTAATATCAATTGATTTGCGATGACACAGCAGCGAGAGTCACATATATTTAAAATTTACCTGAAAAAAATACGTTTTAAAAGTCCAAAGGATGTTTTAGAGCTAGATTAAAAAATTAATAAGAACCTCTTTAAGAGTGCCTAAAAACCGTATTTGTTCAAGTTATACCCAAAAATTGATTTGCATTTCTTTTCATTACTCGTCATTATCACGCGAACTAAGGAGGTACATTGAGTCGTACAGTCACGATCCAAGCTCCTTTAATGCCGCGTTGAATAAAGAGAGAGAACATGGGTCCTAAAAAACTAAGACCTTTCATCATTCAGTTTTAGCTCCTTCAAAAATTTAAAAAAATCCAATTGAAAGTTGGTCACTTTGAGGTATTTTAACGGGTCTCGAGACCGCCAGGTCATAATGAGGTTTGGAACACAGCGGATGACATCGATATTGTGTCTACTCAAGAAGGAAACCGGAAAGACTGATGACAGTTTGACAACGAAAAGTGAAGAGTCAGGCGTGATGTTGTGGAATCGAGACATAATAAAAACTTCGTTGCAATTTTCCACAGTTAAAACTTTATTGCCGACCATGGTTTCGATACACTGTACCTGATGATGATGATACTGGACCACTGCACCCGATGATGATACAGTGTATCGAAACCATGGTCGGCAATAAAGTTTTAACTGTGGAAAATTGCAACGAAGTTTTTATTATTATTACAATTTGACAACTTACACTCCCCGAAAGTAGAATGACAAAGATCGACTTTATTCCAGATGTCCCCTATTGGCTGACACCCCCTGCCATACCTACCCTCTCCGATTTCAATTCTAATATACGCATGCATGCAAGTCTATGCAGATACGTGCATGCTTAGGATAAGCAAGTGGGGTAATTAGGATCTCTTTTGGAGAATAAATTTGACAGATAATTGTAAATTTCCATAGCACATTCTCGTAGGCGTTCATTATTCCACGCCAATCCGAGATTATTGGAGATAGTATGTAGCAGTAGGTAGATATTACAGATACTCGTAGATGATACGACATACTCCAATTTATGGTAATTTACACTGAGTGAAAACATGTAAGCAATATATCTGTTCATTTGTTGTTGCATTGAGAGTAATGAGCAGATTATCGCCATATTTTTTAGGATTTTACAATTACGATAATGGATCAAAAGCACAGTATCGATTTTCAATTACCTACCTGGTATTTTTCTTACTCTTATAGCATACACAATCCCCCACTCGCTACACTTATAATGATTTTCCCTCTTCGGAATTCCCAAATCTTGTTCTGCTGTTCATTGATATACGCGTATCCACTTTTCTCCTCCTTTCTCCAGCTTATCAACCTCATCCGAATGGGTCGCCTTATCTCAGAAACTTCATCCGATCCACACAAATCCCTTTTCCACAACGACCAAGTTTCTGAGCCATTACAGTTCATCAAAATTCAATGGCATTAAAGAGACGACCCTTAGATCTCGTAAGGCTTCTTAATCTTAGTGAGGAATTGTAAGATCTGCAGACTCTTACGTAATTATTGGCGATGCCATTAGTATCCGAACGCGCCATATTTTTTCTTTGTAAAAAAAAGAAAAAAGCGAATTAAATTTTCACGACATTTTTTTCCAACAACTAAGGAATTTGACCAGTTCAGTCACGTTTTCGTACTGAAAAAGTATACCACGTTGACAGACGAGTTGTTTTTTTTTCATTTATAAACATTTCGAAACTCTTTTCACAGGCTGAAAAATGTTTTTTTTTCAAATCTGAAACGAGAGTCATTACTAAGTACCAGTACAGAGTCTTCTTGAGTGAACAAGTTGAATTCAAATTCCATCTCCATAGTCAATGGCTGAAATGATTCAATACTAAACTTTACGTGAGATTTCTCCCACGCAAGCCTCAGAAAATAAACGCAATGGAACGGTACACCCCGCTCCAAAACCATTACGCAATTGAGGGATAGTCACGCATTTCATTTTTTTAAATTGCTACGCCTATCATACAGATGCCTCGGATCTGGAACAAATGTTGAAAGAGGACGCAGGTGAAGTTATACCCTCGAACCCGTAAATCGCGGCAGCGCAAAGCAGGTCAATCAACCACGCCGAACTCCCCCCGCCTGACTTTTCATTTCCTTCATAGGGAACTACGGTAGTGGAATAACAAAAACACTGAAAGACGCAACCCGCTGTGAAATTAAGAGCAAGAGTGCTTCGTAGGAGACCGCGCGCTTTCAACAGATGGCGCGGCGATCGGAACCGTGATATGGACATCCCGCTGCCTCATAATCCACCTTCCCCTCCTCCCCCAAGAGGGCGTAAAGGGAATTCAAGGGCGAGTTGAATGTCTCGTTGATGGGGGGGAAAGAGAGAGATAAAAAGGGTTTTCCGGGGAAGGCAATCTGGCGTCAGTTTACCCTGACGACCGAAACATAAATAGCATCCAAGGAACTGCACCCGTATCGCCTTGGGGAACCCTCTTGTATTTTTTTTCGTTAAAAAAAAGGAATGGACCTTAAAAAATATGGGGTGAAGGAATTTTTTAAGGAGGGTGAGAGAGATGGGAAGAACAAACGAAGAGGATGGTCCGCCTGTCTTCGCTCTGAATAAAAGATGGACAGATGGACGGATAATGGTGATCGTTAAGTGATTACCTTGGAGGGCTTCAAGAACTTTGAGCCCGTTCCTGTCTACACATCCATACAGTTTTTTTTTTAGGTAATCTACCGGTCAAGGTAGGTTTTTCGATGGACACAACTACCAAACAAATATTTTATTACTCCTAACAAAACACAAAATCCATCATCCTACTCTATATCAGGTCCCTCTTCATCTCTGAGTACTTCCTTCCTCCCTTCATCCCGTCCAACATCCCTATCCTGTTCCTTCCCTTTCCTCTTTTGCCCAACATTCTACCCTCTATCACAGTCTTCAACATCCCACTGCCGGTCAACACCCCCTTCATCCACTTTTCCTGCCTCCATAGGATTGCTCCCAACAAACCCCTCTCTTCGCCCACCATACCAAGTACTTCCTCATTTGTTTTCTTCTCTGTCCATTTCACCTTCTCCATTCTTCTCCACACCCACATTTCAAAAGCCTCCAGTCTACGTCTATCCTCCTGCTTCAATGACCACGTTTCCGCGCCGTACATAGCTACGCTCCATATCAAAGTTTTTACGAGTCTTTTCTTAACATCCTTACTCAAAGTCCCCGTCATCAACTCCCTCCTCCTTGTGAAAGCCTCTTTGCCTAGCGCAATTCTTCTCCTTACGTCCCTACTACTTTGACCGTGTTGGTCCAAAACACTACCGAGATACGTAAACTGTTCTACCTGCTCTAGTTTTTGCCCTCCTATTTTAATGCTAAGCTTGGCCTTTTTCTTTCTAGAAAATCGCATAACCTTTGTTTTATTAATATTGATTCTCATCCCATACCTGTCGCACTGAATTTCCAATTCACTCAGCAATGCTTGTAGCCCCTTGGCTGACTGACAAACTAAAGCTTGGTCATCAGCAAACCTAACTGATTTTACGAATCCCCCGCCCACTTTCATTCCTACCTCTAGTTCTTCCCATGCCTCTTTGATCATTTCCTCTGCATACAGGTTGAACAGCAACGGTGATAATGGGCAACCCTGCCTTACACCTCTTGCTAACACTGCCCAACTGGACTCCCCGTTCCCCACTCGCACCTGAGCAGTCTGAGACATGTACAGGTTGCGGATTGGCCTCCTTTCCCTCCAATCTATTCCTATTTTCTGCAATATACTCATTAGTTTTTCCCAATTCACTCTATCAAACGCTTTTTCGCAATCTACGAAACAGGCAAATACCTCCTGGTTGTATTCTATATTCCTCTCGATTAATAATCTCATTACTGCAATGGTATCACGCGCATCAACCCTGCCTTACTCTTCTTCCTAACACTGCCCATCCGGACTCTATCTCTTGATAAAAAAAATCACGACATTCCTCCATTATTAAAGATCTGATACGACCATGGTTTCAAGGTTACCCCATCATCTTCAGATCTGAAGAAGACGAAAGAACCGATTACGTGGATTCTCAATGACGAAAGTCATCTGAAGATCGCGAAGTAGCATCGTCATCATTGTCTAAATAAATCAGAATGAACCGTAGAATAGTGTGCTTATTTACCGAGGTGACGTTAAGATGTCATCTCGTTCACGATGAGTTCTTCGCAAAAACGAACAGTTTTCCTGATATATTCTGTTTAATTCCGAAATTAAAACAATTATGACTGGGTGATCAACCACACGACATGTATTCGAGTAAAGGTCCGGCCAACGCAAAATAACCCAACTCCTGAGGTTTTCCATTTTTTTATAGTTCTACGGTATTAGTTTGAGGAATCAATGCTAGGAACTTTAACTTGTATATCGTTAGGAGTAATCTAGCGGTCAAGGCAAGTTTTGGCAGATGCAATAACTACGCTCCTTTGTATTTTTTTAAGTTTAATCTAGTAAAAAAACGCTAAATAAATACTCGAAAACCTACCCATGCATTACTTCAAATCCACATACTACCTCCTTCCCTTCATCCTGTCCGACACGGTCATCCCCTTCCTACCTCTACCACATCTACCAAACATTCTATTCCCAAATGCAATCTTCAACCTGTAATTGTCACTAAATATGCCCTGCATCCAAAGTTTCCGTCAAATTTCTTCCAACAACCATCTCTCCTCTCTCTCTCATCGTGCCAAGAACTTGTTTGTTTGTTATTATTATTTCTGTCGATTTCACTTACACCATCCTTGTCCACACTACTCACTTCACAAAAGTCTCCTCAAGTCCACGCCTATTCTATTCCCTTTACGATCAAGTTCTGCAATTTTTAAAATACTTAACTCAATACTAAATATTTACTCAGCATTATTATTTAATATTTACTCATAATTCCTTGCGAAGGCTAACTTGTGATGGGAATTAAAACGGACATAGTTCGTTTTTGAGTTTCCCAACCACTAGCTGCAGGCTTTAGATCAGTGGAGAATCTTAAGCAATTTTAGGTTTCGGGATGATATCGTTTAATATATCGCTAATCGATAGAGACGGTACAGCAAGGTCAGTCACACAACGTGAATGAGTACGCGTGCATTTCCCAGGCCATGCGGGCCAGTCTGGTGGGCGCTAACCTCGTCCTGCCTTCACGACGAGAGCTCGACGCTTGTTCCCACATCACCCGCGTTTCAACGTCCCCCCCCCCCCCCCGGGAAGTAGCCAGATCCGCCGCGGCATGGCGAACGGGAAAGGCTGACCCGGGGAAGCGATCGCAGGAACCGAAGTGGGAGGAGGAGGAGGAGAGATGGATGCCCACACCTACCCCACTCCTCCCCCAACGCCCTCCCCCCGCATCCGAAAGGATTTACGACCCGGCTGCCCACTAAACGCCATTGTCTCACTCGCAGAGTGCATATACACACACACCCCCTCCCTCACTCTTCCATCGCCGTGTCGCTCACCCCCCTCTCGTCCCTTTCCCCTCATCCATTCTCCACACCCTCCTCTCTAATCCTTTATCACCCTCTCCAGAAGCTTTTTCTCCCTCGGCATAAAAAGGAATGGCAGACTCGTTAAAAAAAAGATGGGTCGTAATGGACATTTTCATTCAGTGAAACAGGATGGATACTTTGAAAGAGAGTGAATGTACATTACAGTTTCACTGAAACATTAAAGTGTACAGTGTATGTGCACGAGGTGTGATGTTTAAATAACTATGTACGTGTGTAAATGTATATATAGTAACATATTTCCACATTAATGTACATATTATATTTTGATATACGATACACAAAAACACCACATATATTATAATTATTACTGTCGGTAATCTTCCGGTTGAGGTAGATTTTTTCGAAAATTCGCAAAATAGTGAGTTTTTTTCTTTTTTGTGTGTTTTTGTCTTTGTTTGTTGTTGGGTATGTGTGTGTGTACATATATATATATATATATATATATATATATATATATATATATATATATATATATATTTATTTATTTATTTATATATATATATACATAACTTGGACATCAACAAACAATATAAGAACACATAAAAAGAACACTCATACGTTATTTCTTAATAATTTCGACGGAATTTAGCTCCGTCTTCCTCGGAAGAAACAGAAGTACACACACACATATATGTATATATTTATATATATATATGTATATATGTATGTATATATATGTATATATATGTATATATATGTATATATATGTATATATATATGTGTATATATATATATATATATATATATATATATATATATATATATATAATGGGCTGACACAACATAACACAAATAGAAAAGAATAGACACATATAAAAGAACACTTACACGGTAAATTGTTCGAGCTTTCGGCCCTCTCAGGGGCCTTCTTCAAGAGAGACTGTCGTGAGACTGAGTGGCAGTCTCTCTTGAAGAAGGCCCCTGAGAGGGCCGAAAGCTCGAACAATTTACCGTGTAAGTGTTCTTTTATATGTGTCTATTCTTTTCTATTTGTGTTATGTTGTGTCAGCCCATTATTGTGCCGCTCGTATGAGTTTTTCCGGACAATCGTTATATATATATATATATATATATATATATATATATATATATATATATATATATATATATATGTAATACTGCTCACCTTTGTCTCCTTCTCCGATATTCCCATCGATTTCCGCCTAATTGCTTCTCGAGGTTTTCTTAGACACTATCGAAGAGAGAGGGAGCGAATGGAAAGTGGAGAGGGGGAGAAATATCGAATCATTTCGCCAACGCTGCATTTCAATTGTTCTCGATACCTTTCCATTTTCAATTTGATCACATCTCTCGCTGTCACATTACGTACAACCGTTGAGTGAGCTGCACCTTCGCTTGCACTCTCGTCCAAAGTCCACACATGGAGTTTCTTGTCCCAAAAATGCAACTGACGGGGGTGAGGGCGGACGGTGAATTGACAGGACTAAATCATTTACCGTCACGTGACTTCGAAAATTCGTAAGAGTGGCTGGGTTCTACGGATAAACGTGTCGAGTTTTTCACATCAAAATACCGGATATGGACCCACCAAATAAATGAAGCCCAGGGTTGATACTACGCCTGACGGCGTGTGAAATTCACAAATCTTAAGGTTAATGAAGAGGGCCAGTTCCTAGACCTGTGGCGCCTATAGTTTTTCTGGAAGATAAGGTCCGAAAAAATCTTGCTGCTTTAGTGATCCTGAGGGTGTCCAGAAGCGTCATCCGGAATCGAACCCGGGCCCTCCGGTCTCAGTAGTCCCGTGCTCTATCCACTCGATTTCCTAAGTTGTACATGTGAACGTCTAGAAGAAATAAATTTGTATTTTTCTGATCAAAGCTATACAAGTCGCTGTGTCGAGAAGAAGATTACGTTCATCTTTAAATATGAGTGGCTAGGATGGGTGGCAGGGGGTGATTACAAACCAGACTATTTTTTACCCAAAATACCTTACCCCCTTAGGGCAAAAGTGGCATCTTAAATCTGTTCTACACTTAATCATTCTAATTTTATTCGCATGATCTCTCCTACCGTAGTGAGATATGGCTAATAATACGAGAGCCGTCTGCCCACCCAACGAAAGAGTTTCCCTAAGAAAGTGTAGACCTCAATTTATCGCCTGGTTCCCTAACGTAACATGATGGTGGTTCGTGGATGAGGGTGCTTTATCCTCATTTTACCCAGCAAGCCGTCACAATGGTGCATGACGGAGGGTGTTAGACCACGATCAATTATAAATTACAGACATTCTGCCTTATTTTATCCTCAGCAAGTTCGAATCGTAGGGCTATATGTTTACTTGTAGATATAGTGACGAAAATTGAGAGGTAATTGAGAGATAATTGCGTATGTAGCTCGTGGATGCGTGGATAGAAATATTCCCTGAATGTGCCAGCGTTTAACTCGAAAGTTGTATGAACGGATTAGTTTCAAGGCTTTACACATCATCTTCGCCCTTTCATTCCCTCCCAACCAAGGTCAAAGCCAAGAATGACTTCGGCTTACTTTTCGTTCACAACGAGTCTTCAAGAAACCGGCAGTTTTTCCTTCAACTCCTTCCAATTCTGCAATTAAGTCATTTCGCACAGGGTCCCAAACGTTCGACTCGTGTTTATTAGTGATAAAATTAACCAACGAGAAATAAACCCTCAATCGGAATATTCAGTGATTACTTTGTGGATGCTTATAGGATTGGCTCATTCTGAACGTCTGAGATAATACTTTTTATTCCCGATGGACATGCTTTGACAAGAAACTGTTCTATCACTGGAAGTCCCCTTTTTGTGTGCGGATATTCATAATGATTAATTAGGAAAGGATGAAAAATATTACGACATCATTTGCAACTGTAAGAGTTACAGTTTTAAGTGGAGAATTTGTCTCCAATGTACATACTCCAACTCTATGAAATCACATCGATGGTCCAAAGAATATTGATTAATACTACCTTGATCAAAAAGTTCCCGGAATAACCACCGTGTGGCGCTCCCATCGTTCCGATTTGAGTTCTGTTTTTTTTGTTAAATTGGTACATCTGTTGTTGACATTCCCTTTAAATCTTAGTGTCATAACTTGACATTTGCAAAAGTTACGTAGCCAAGAGTACATCTATCTCTGTGTGTGTTGGCGATTTTTTACAATTTCAGAAATGGATTTAAATTTGCAACAACGAACTTGTATTAAATTTTGCGTAAAAAACGGATTTAGTGGCGCACGGACGTTGGAAATGTTGGAAAAGTGTTTCGGCAACGATTCTCTAAAAAAAACCAGTTTACCAGTGGCACGAGCGGTTCAGAAGTGGTCGTGAGTCAATCGAAGATGATGAACGCAGTGGCAGACCATCGACATCGAAAGTCGGTGAAAAAATTGATAAAGTAAAAGAAATGTTGGTCAATAACCGCAAATTAACCATCAGAGAAATAGCGGAGGACTTGAACATTGCCTATGGATCCGCCCAAGACATTGTGGGTAATGATTTGGGTTTCCGTCGTGTAGCAGCAAAGTTGGTGCCAAAATACCTCAATTTCATGCAAAAAAGAGACCGTGTTGACGTCGCAAAAGACATGATTTGCGAGGCTGAATCCGATCCCACATTCATCAAAAGGATCATTACTGGAGACGAGACGTGGTTTTATGAGTACGACACGCAATCCAGACATCAGGCAAGTGAATGGCGTTCACCAAATGAGCCGAGACCAAAAAAACCACGTCGTTTGCAGTCAAAAAAGAAGGCAATGCTGACGGTTTTCATGGATTACAACGGTGTAGTGCATCATGAATTTTTGCCAGAAGGCCAGACAGTAAACAAAGAGTATTATTTGGGCGTTATGAGACGTTTGCGTGAAGAAATTCGCCGAAAGAGACCAGAAATGTGGGCAGAAAACTCGTGGATTTTGCACCATGATAACGCACCGTCGCACAGTGCTATCATTATTCGTAATTTTTTGACGAAAAATGCAACAAATACCATCCAACAGCCACCGAATTCACCTGATTTGGCTCCCTGTGACTTCTTTCTGTTCAATCGAGTTAAAAAACCATTACGGGGAACGCGTTTTAGCAGCCGAGAGGAAGTAATGGAAAAATCGCAGGAAGCACTGATGGACATACCGAAAACCGACCGTAACTTTTGCAAATGTCAAGTTATGACACTAAGATTTAAAGGGAATATCAACAACAGATGTACCAATTTAACAAGAAAAAACAGAACTCAAATCGGAACGATGGGAGCGCCACACGGTGGTTATTCCGGGAACTTTTTGATGAAGGTAGTATATGTTAAACTCCTCCAATTCCGATAGTAAAATATTAATTTGATGACGCGAACAGTTAAAAGATTCTAACAATTGGAAACGTCACTGAAAGTTGCATCTCCGACTCAACTACTCCCAATTATTCACTTCAAATGTAACAAGAAAGAACACTCGCAATCTCCGGACTGCTTAGCCATCGTTAACTTTCTCGACAGGTTAAAAAACTCTGACAATCGACATTGCTCTTTTCCTTCGTGCTGTAAAACGAATGAGTGTGTCTCGACGGATTGGCCAACGGTCTTTTAACCGGCTTTGCGGTCCGCTTCCATTAGACGGGATATCTATGTGACGCCGATAGAATGTTTTAACGATCGCTAAACGTGTGTTAACGGTCCCTCGCAATTATAACTCCAAAAGGCTTGTTTCGCAAGGTCGCGACACTTGTAAACTTACGTTCGCTTATCCTTGGTCGCTGATCGTCGTCGAAGTTATAGGAAGGAAGTCTAATGGCAAATTGGAGCGAACAACCTCAGTTAAGGGACGTTGTTTGGGTGAAAAAAGACACAAACGAGGACCCTTACTATATGATTATTATCAGAGTCTTGATTTCAACTGACTGTTTTATGGTTAGCATTCAATCGAAAAGGGGGAAAAACAACCCCTCCGTCGGCATCTTTAAAAGGAGAAGATGTTTCCTACTTGCTTTTTAAACAAAATGGTGCGCTTAAAAGATAACGGACGTCTCCATCGTGTTTGCTGGAGGAAGGGAAGGTGGCTACATCAGAAGAAAGCCGCCCACATCTCGCGGCGACAGAACATCCCTACCCCGGCAATATATATATATATATATACGAGTGGGCAAACTGAGTGAGAGATCGGTTTCAATACACGGGTCCCGGATACGTAACGCACGGCCATCTAAATAAAACAGGCGCACCATCCCTCCCTTGCCCCCTCTTCGCCCCCTCCCCTTTCTTCCTCTTTCAATGACTCACGGCTAGATGGCACCCTTCCAACCGTTCTTAAGGTGGATGGGGCCTGACTACGTTAGACTCCAACGATATAAATACTCATTTAATTAACCTTGCGAAATATAAATTAAAGTTAATTAAATTTTACTTTACCATTAGGTACGCAATGTTAGAGAATGGTCAATACATGACTGATGAATGGCATATCCTAGTAAGCCATCTCGTTAAGCACAGATTGACCACGCAGGCTAAATTTGAAGAAAGAGCAGAAATGTATACAAAATGATTCTGATAGAGCTTGCCAACATAGAGTCGATTTACATGTTCATAGTACCTTGTATGCTCTGGTGTATTGCAGGAGGTGATTACAATGTGTGACTTGTGCGTTGTTTATTTGTATAAATATTTTCAATTGATACGTTTAAACTCATATTCGATGCGTACTCTTACATAATTATCTAGTATTATTAACCGCACCATTCCCACCTAGTTAATATATTTCGAACGTAACTACATTTTTTCATGGTTTAAACATAATTTTACCGCAGGTGGCAACAATAAAGTAATTTTTTAATAGTCAATAAATTATTCTGACATATTTTGTAAAAAGTTTTGTGGGTCATTAAATTTCGATGGAATACCACAAAGTTTCAAAAGAACTTATCAAATTTATAACTCCCTTCTCTTGCACATTATTGCGTAACGGTATGATGGATAAAGTTTAGTCGAGCTTAAATATAGCTGAGAAAGAGTACCAAGGGTTCTATTCGAACACGAATGCATAATCAACATTTCTTTAAAATTCTGCACTCCAAATAACTGCGAACCGATATGGCAAGACGAGGTAATATTCGCTTAGCACAAACGTTCCTTGAAGAATATTGAACGACTAGCATAACATATCAAATATCGATATAACATGCAGTTCGATCGATATTTTCGACGATCGTGTACTAGTCGATACGATAAATAGCAATTGGTCACAGAATAAATATCATCAATATGGGCTTTCAAATGTATACATTTCGCCTACGACAGCCTCAAGACAGCATACTGGATCTGCGACGCAGAACCTGATTGTTGAATTCGGTCGGGTTCATCTGGACCACTTGCCATAAAGCCCAGACATGGCGCCAGGCGATAATCATCTCTTCCCTCAACTCGAAGCAGTTTCTCGCCGCCCTGTGGACCCGTGATGAGGACGATCTGACAGCGGACGTTAACATTTAAATTTACGCCAGAGAACCACCAAGGAGGCGTGATTCGGGGTGGTGAGGGCGGAGGGAAAGGGTGGTGAGGGGGGTGGTTGGTTGTAGTAGGACAGCGGCCCTTATCGCCTAATTGCGGGTTGAAGTGATGTGTTCGTTATAGAAACGTCGAGGTTTACAATTGGATTTCTCGATCACAGTTGATGGGGAGTAGAAGTAAAGAGATGGACCAAGTCTAATTCCTCCGAAGATGGAATTTAGAAACGTGTACTGCACGGATAGGATAAATGTCTTAGAAGTACGAGCGGATTCTTTGGTAATAGTGTTAAGGGGAGAGGAACTCAAAGAAATGATAAATTCATCCTTAAGAAAATGTCAACTTGAATAATTGTATGTTGTCATGGCACTATTGTTTCCTTCCTTTGTATTAGTCGGTTTTTGATGAATCTTTGAAATGAATTCCTTGCTGTGCATGGCAACCACTAAATTTGGTACGAAAAAGTCCCTCGCTACCACAAAACCCGAAAACATTTTATAGACCGTTGCGCGCATCTAATCAAACTCCTCTCATTCAGTGTTGTAGGCTAGTACACGATGATTCTCCATTAAGATGAAGAAAATCATGAAGATTATGAGATATCAATGCAAAGGTACCTAAAACTTATAAGAATCAGTGGGGATAGGACATTCATTTTTTTTATATTTTCAAGAAAAAAAACAAGGATTTATCGATGCATCACATTAAATAAACGTGTGATTTGAATTACAGGTGCAAATTCTCAGGGTTACTTGATTCTTACATGGACTGTAATGTGTAGTACGATCTCGTGAATGACTATGTTTTTCGTGAATTCGAATCTATCTCTTTTCCAAATATTCGCCGTGATTTCAGTACAACGAATTCCATGCACGACTTAAAGAAGCCATTTCCGTTTTTTTTTAATGTTTCCCCATCTTAGAACCTAGGATGATTCTTTATGAAATGTTCACCTTATTTTCATTCCCGGATTTTAAGAGAAATGGTTCTGCATCTACATACTCGTTATGCTCCGCAAGCCGCCGCAAGGGCGTGTGGCGGGTGGTGTTAGGTCACCACGCTTCAATTAATCTGTTTAATATAAAATTATCAAAAATTGTGCATAATAGATTTTAGATTTGCCATCCAATGCGTGAATCGGCACAAAATAAACAGATGTATTTTTGCTTGGATCGAGTTCATATTTTCATTCAGTTCACCTATTCCAGCAACATGAAAACATTCAATGACCATGAATGTTTCCGTATCTGCTTGTTTCCAATTAGATATTACTCTATTACAGATTAAGCTCACCTTGAATTGAAGTGATCCCGAGAGAAGCTCGCATTTTAATTATAATTTATACTAAAACACAACTATACATTACGGATATTAACAATAAAGAATTATACACAAGGATCCATTATATGCAAAAGATTCAGCTTAACTTTGCCCAAGATTCAATTATGATTAACGGCATGAAGTATACGACGAATCCCGAAAATATCAATAAAACCCTCTGAAGGGAAAATAACCACTTTCCACAGAATAAACTTCCACGTTTTCCGGTCATTCATTATTTGGATAGGCCATTACCGCCCGATAGCTAAAAACTTTAAGTTCATACTGCAACAACTTTACGCCAACGGGTACAGTTTTGCATGTGGTATTGTTCCTTTTTACGGGTGGTGGCCTGACACCCCCCGCCACAGACCTTTGCGGCGCCTTGCGGGGTATTATGTAGATGTAGAACAAATATTAAAATTATCATTCATATAGGGTAAGCATAACGAGCTATGGTGATGTTGAAGATGAATTAAGACATCAAGTCTTAAATACAAACATCGAAAGGCATCAGGATGTCTTAACGACACAATTTGGGGACAAAAGCCTGGGAGGAATCAAATGCCAGAATTTGCAAGACATCAATTAGACCAATTGTGTCATACACTGCAGGGAAAAGTCTGGATACATCTAAGGCCATAAGTTGATGTGGGATCCGGCAGATATGAACATATTAAGACCTTTAGAAAAAAATTAAGCAAAACAGAATAAGGAAAAAAGACTCGGAGATGGACGGACAGAGAGAAAAGATAGATAGAGAAACCAGTAAAAAAACGAGTAAATCATGAAAAACCGAAAATAAAAATGACTGGATCTTTAAAATAAGGAAAAAAATGGAACGAACACAAATAGAATAACAGGAGAAATAATAAAAACTTTTTTGCAATTTTCCACAATTAAAACTTTATTTCGACCATGGTTTCGATACACTGTATCACCTGATGTTGATACAGTGTATCGAAACCATGGTCGAAATAAAGTTTTAATTATGAAAAATTGTAACAAAGTTTTTATTATGTTTCGATTCCACAACATCACGCCTGACTCTTCACTTTTCGTAGAATGACAGGAGATTGAACAGTGGTTATCGCAAGTGATTGAATAAACAGAGGTAGAAGAAACGCTGGTCGACCAAGGAAAAGGTGGAGGTGCAAAAACTTAAACTTGAGCCAGATATTAAGAAGCAAAAAGCCATGGGTGCCTGTCTTACAAAGAGTGAAGAGCAAGACCGGCCATGAAGTGATTACTTTGTAAGAAAAGTGCTCACCTATTGACGAAAAAAATCTTTTACGACTCCTTAGTTTTTATTATTATCACACCGCGAACTTTTTCATTTTAATAAGGCATCATCTGCCATCTTTTAAAGCTCCAATTCCACTCTATGAGGTGGAGAGGATTCGAGGGAAAGGAATCTTTTTCTCAAAAAAAAGTCATCTATCCAAAAAACCTGACCTTCACAGAATACAGAATGTAGGCGTCAAAAAGACGCCAGATAATGCCTTAATAAAGTGAAACCGGTCGTAGCTGTCTGCTGAAAAAAAATGTGGAAGTTACAGAGGAATTTTCTTCAATGATATCCACCACTTCCACAGAAAAATAACTAACCAATGAAGAAACAACAAAAAAATATCGCTTTACGTGGTGTTTTATAAAAGTAACTGGAATTTAGCAATTTTGCATTGTGCATAGTGCACCATGAGTTCTTGCCACAAGGTTATAACTTACGAGTTCAACACCGATCGTGTGAATCAATATGAAGAAAACGCCCGTATTTGTGGCGAAACAATTCATGGCTTTTACACCTACAGTTACCCACCTGCTCCCACTGCTCACTGCTAGTTGCTGGTGAGATTTTGGCCAAAACATCACCGTAGCAATGGTTCCCTAGACTCGATATTCACCAGACATAATCATATACGTGGTGCGGCTGATATCTTATGTTCCCAAAAATAAAGAGAACCTTAAATGGCCGTCGTTTTACAACCGTAGATGAGATTAAACATATATGGCTGAGAGAGAGCTAAAAGCTATACCATCCGATCGAGTTCCAGGAGTGTTTGGAGGAATGGAAAAAGCGCTGCATAAGTTAATAATATCTAATGGGGACCACTTCGAAGGTGATAACATTGATATGGACAAATAAATAAAATTCTTTCCAAATAAATCTAATTCCCGTAAATTGTTGAACTCACCTCGGATATAATATACAGTGAACGCGGTAATCTTGGGGTAGAGCGTTGGATTACTAATCGGAGGGCCCGGAGGACAAATATTTTGTCAGGCAAATCGAAGCCTCTTAGGACCTTTGCAGGCAGGTTAAATGTAGTCCTACTACTGATCTGAGATCGATCCCTTCAGATCTACCGTTAATCCTAATACTGAGAGATATTACAACATGTAAATACTATTAAGTACCCTTATATTCTAGCACTGGTGACTATAAAAAACTACGTATCCTTTCAACTATCTACGTTGCATTAATTATAATCGTTAATTTTGAAAATCCAATTTTCCAAAGACGGAAATTGAATTAATTGTGCATACTTCTAAGATAAATAAGAAAATAAATGAAAATAGGAAGAATGAAAATCTTCCAGGATTTTCGTCCTGTAATAGCATCTCAAAATCGTTAGCAACATCTATTTTTAATATTCAGATAATTTTGTGAAAAAGGGTTTCTTCATAGGATCCTCATATAATCCAAAACGACCGCATTGGCATTCATTTCATGACCAATGAAGTTACCACCGTCATTACATACACAGGACACCAGGGAACGAGACGCAAGGAAAACATTTAGGATGACGATCAAATAGCGTAGCGAACTTCCGACGCGACTCGGCTACCGCATTATTAATCATCCATGACGAAATTAGGATATGTAAATATTTTCATCATAACCTCATTTACATTTCTGGTATTTGCACAAAATCAGCAAGTTAAAAAGATTACAAAAAAAGTATTAACAGAGGATCGAATACAACTTTCCGACGTGTCTTACCTCATGTCTTCATATTTTCTTCTTATTTGACATTGCCCTCGCAAGGGTTGAAAAACATGACCATTGGCATGCGAAAATTAACTGACTGCCTGCCAACTTTGCACGATGCACAGGAATGCCGAATCAGAAATCGCCGAGAGGAATTACTGAATTCGGACAATTTGAACACGAAATAAAGACCGCGTTGAGGCCGTGGTAATTTTCTCGGTGGACGCTCACGCATCACAAACCGAATTCGAATGGCAAAGATGATGATTAACCGAAATTGGCATCAGGGACCGTTTGTGCAGAGAGAAAGAGAGATATGTGGAGTGTGTTTACGTGTGTGTGTGCATAACATCTATGGGGTGAGGAGATTCAATTTCCGAGGATCTCAAATGCCTTCAAATAAAGACACCTGCGTGCGTCTCCAACTCCCATGCATAGGGTGTCTGAGATCGACTTGCTAGAGAGATAATTTCAAAAAAATTGAGTGGACGAGTTGTTTCGTTTGGAGGGTGGCGGTTTGGGAGGGATGGTTGGCGCCGGAGGAGATGGAAATTTTAACGCCTGACCATCTCTTGACTCAAGACGGGAGATTTTAACGAGTGGTCATCCCCTTTTCATTCGTACGGGAACGGAAGGAGGGAGGGATGGGAAGAGGTATGCGGGGAGGTATAAGGGGAGGAGGATTATGAACGGAAGGGAACGCCCACGGCTAATTAAACGGAAACACGCTCGCCCTCGGTTAAAATTCACTCCACCTCCGGTTCATGAGTAAAAAATTTTGATCGAGCGAGAAGGGGAGGAACTTGAGAAAATTAGGGAAGTAATACGGTCACACGTTATGAAACAAGTAAAAGAATCACTGCGCCCCACTTCCGGTCGATTCATCTTCAATTTAACGGAGTCTTTCTAATCCGCCCATCGAGTACTCCTGTCGCTTTGGTCACCCGAATGACCAGTTGAGTCCTGAACACTTTCTAAATGTCATTGCAGGACTATAAATTTCAATCGAAAGTACACATCATACGCAGTCATATTTGTTATCATAAAACAAAGAAACAAGAACAAAAAATATAATTTTAATGTAATGTGTTTCAGCGTGTCCATTTCTTTCGCTGTTATTTCGAGTTCAAGCAAACACGCCATGTTCATCAATCATGGTACTTTGAATTTGAGCTACACGTTAAAGTAAGACATCCACCTAGCTTTTATGGTCTCTCGCCATTTTATTTCAAATAAGATAGGACGATAAGAGCTCCTCTTTTTTCATTTTTCAATCTCCCACCTTGTTCTTTGTTTTAAGTTCTCATTCTGTCTTTCCATTCGTTCCTCGGTTTCACTTCTCTTTTTTCCCCGCTTAGCGCCTCACCTATTATATATATATAATATATATATATATATATATCTAGTACCGCTCATTCACTATGATGTATAACTGCTCCATTGCCTTTTACGGTTTAACACCCACACATCGAGTGATTCGATTTTACGATCCCGTCTCATGTTGCCATTCCTCTCTCTGTCTCTCAATATTTGCCGAGAGATCTTTCTTCATGCCTTCCTCTCTGCAGACTCCATCTGTTGCTTTTCTTTCGTCAATTTATTTTTTGCTTCTTAATCGGACTTTATATCGGTTTTTTGATCTATTTATTATTACAGGTAATCTACCAGTTAAGTTAGGTTTTGAATGGACCCAACAACCAAATATTTCTCTTGTCTCTCCTAACCAAAAACAATCCAACATCCCAATCTACAGCAAAGTCCTTCTTCATCTCCATATACTTCTTTTCTCCTTTCATTCGATTCAATATCCCTATCCTATTCCTGCCCCTTCCTCGTTTGCCTTACATTCTCCCCTCTATTACAGTCTTCAACATCCCACTGCCGGTCAATACCCCCTTCAGCCACTTTTCCTGCCTCCATTGGGATTTCTCCCATCAAACCCCTCTCTTCGCCCACAATACCAAGTACTTCCTCATTTGTTTTCTTCTATGGAGCGTAGCTATGTACGGCGCGGAAACGTGGTCATTGACACCCTTCATCCATTTTTTCTGCCTCCTTATCATTTCTCCCAGTTATCCCCTCTCTTCCTCCTCCATATCTAGCACTTCCTCGTTTGTTTTCCTTTCTGTCTACTTCGCCTTATCCATCCTTCTCCGCAACCACTTTTAAAAGCCCCCAGTCTAGACCCATGATCCTGCTCCAACGCCCATGTTTCCACGCCGTACGTAACTGCGCTCCATACCAAAGTTTTAACGAACCTTATCTTAAAATTCTCATTCAACATCCCCGTCATTAATTCCCTCCTCTGTGTGAAAGTTTCTTTGACTAAAGCAATGATTTTCCTTTTACCCCGACTACTTTGGCCATTTTGATCCCAAATACTTCCGATCGATCGCTTTATATGTTCTTAATATTGCGCCCCGAGTAAAATGTTTTCGTCCCATTTATATGCGTTGAACAGACGTTCATTCTATCGGTACCATCAATTCTTTCTTAACTTCGAGACTTGGCTGGTCACTTCTGAAGATGACCTTCACGCTCCGACATTAACAGCACAACATCTGCATAGCATACGGCGATTCTATAACTTATCAGATTTTCTAGTGCCACCATGTCAAACATCAATGAAAGGAATAGCAAAGGGGCGTAAAAGGGTCTCTCGGTTTAATTCCCGTATGAATGTTGATTTATGTTGTAAGTGTTCCCTGGTTTTTTATTGCAACTCTCTACTCCATATACGTGTATTTTAATTTTGTTCGTTGCATGAAAGTATTCAATACACACCGAGTCGTCCTTTTTTACCGCAACATTACATATGAAACATGTTCAGTATAGAAACTGTATGCATAAATTATACGACTCACCGCTCTGGTCCAATCGAGCGGAATTCCCCTAAGGCGTCCGGCGGATGGAGGCAGATGGGAGAAGATACGCCGTGCGATAGTCGCTCCGAAATGGACAGCATTAGGCCTAATCACCTAAATTTGAGGCTCAGAGAAATGAAGGCGAGTGCGTAGTAGACATAGGTTGCAGAAAGTAACGGTATGGAATGATTAAGGTAAAAATTACGGTACTGAATATTTTTTAGGCAACGAACGTAAATACGATATTGTGTCATAGCACTTTGTACAGTTACCCTACTAACCCTCATTCCTCCTTCAAGAAATATGAAAATAATGATCACGGATAAACCTAACTACATGTATCCTCTAACTGTTTTAATTAATTATCTATGTGCAATGTCTCTAGCTATTGCTATAGTAAAGCGAAAATAGGTACATTAAAATAAAAATATCTAATGTGTAATGATATTATTGTAAAACCTTATTGAAAAATCATAATTAAAATGAACAACCATTCGAAATGCATCACGAGTAGACAGCTAAGAAGTCATCGCAATGCATGGTCTACATTTCAAGGTACGTTGAATGGCCTACATATGAATGCGTATCTCGAAATCCTTAGAATTATCCCAGATATTAGGTGAATGCTTTCCAAAACGATATTTCTCTTAGAAATCCAGGCATGGTTAAGTGGTGCAACATAACGGCACAATTTTTATGGGTAGAACTACATAGGTGGGGAGAAAGATGGAAAAGATGAAATGGCCGGGAAGAAAAACAAACAAGGAAGTGTTAGGCATGGTGAGAGGGGAGTGTTGGAAGAAATTCAAAGGAAGTAGGATAAATATGGTTACAGAGAGCGTTTTCATTGTCAATGGGATGTTGAAGACTCGTGATATATATATATATATATATATATATATATATATATATATATATATATATATATATATATATATATATATATATATATATATATATATATATATAATATCTTCGAAATGGAACGCTCTTCGGCGACGCACAAATATGTAAAAACACAGATTTAGATTTTTAGAATATAGAAACACAAAGAAAGGACACTCACAATTTGTTATTTGACGTTTCGACAGCACGGCTGTCGTCTTCAGAATCTCTGAAGACGACAGCCGTGCTGTCGAAACGTCAAATAACAAATTGTGAGTGTCCTTTCTTTGTGTTTCTATATTCTAAAAATCTAAATCTGTGTTTATATATATATATATATATATATATATATATATATATATATATATATATATATATATATATATATATATATAAACCATAAACACAGTAATCAACCCGAAGGTCGGTTTAGTAGGTGATGGTAGAGATCACCCAGTACTAAGCCCTATACGGTGTGTGAAAATTCACACATCAGGGTAGGGGGGCCAGTTCCTTTCCCTATGCCGGTTATGGTTTCCCAGGAAGACCTGGTACCCGCAAAATCACTTTAGCTTGGGTGGAGCTGCAGGTGCCCAGAGTGCCTTGCCCGGGAATCGAACCCGCGGCCCTCCGGTCAGCAGTCCAACGCTCTATCCACTGGACTACCGCGACCCACATATATATATATATATATATATATATATATATATATATATATATATATATATATATATATATATATATATATATATATATATGTATTCTTATTTTTATGAAATATTTAAAACTTGAGTATAAGTCTCATGGATGTGAATAAAAATGGACAAGTTAGTTAAATACCACCTATCTCAAGGGAGAGAAGGAACTGAGTTCCTGTTTGTTCTGTCCTCTAGTTCTGAGTTCGAGACAGGTGGCATTGCCACTGAAAATTCGGAATACGTGTGAGTTTCTTTTGTGTGTGTTTCTTTTTTTTGTTCGCCAGTGCTATCTTGGAGTAAATTGTGCATATAAATGTATATATAATTGTGTATCGAAGATGTAGTAACACTCACGAGAGTAATATAACATTCGAACGGCACAATAAAACACAAATAAAACAGATTGCACGTAAAAGGACAATGACATTTTAAATCGTTTGAGCTTCCGGCCTTCTCTGAGGCCTTCTTCAGGTCAGACTTGTAATATAATCAAATATTTTATAAAACATAAAAATCAGATAATTATACATGTATATGTTTGTATATATATACATATATATATATATATATATATATAAATATATATATATATATATATATATATATATATATATATATATATCTAGAGAGAGAGAGAGAGAGAGAGAGAGAGAGGAGGAGACGTTATGGAAGCGAGGAAGGAGTAGGACAGGACATCATGTATGTTGGACGGAAGGAAGGAAGGATTCGGGATTAAAGAGGAGTTTATTTAAATAAAATATGGCAAGATGCTCCGGTGATTAGAGCAATTAGCAGATTAAACAATTGAATGTAAACTAATCATTCATGTTTGAACTGACACGACAATTTTAGGTCCACATTATTAAGTAAGAACTCGAATTACCCGAAAATAAAATTATCTGAATGCCAATAATTATCAACTACGCAAATGACTGTTGACCAAACACCCTCTACCACCAAACCCATCGTGGTGACTCACAAGATAAAATTTCGATGTACGTAAAATGAAAATTTATAAATATTTTCCTAAGTATTTATACAGTTATCTGCTACCCCAAACACTATCAACTCGATAGCTTCACTTAATGTTGTTTGCTTTCCCGAAATATGGTGACTCAATCCATAACCTCGATAATGATATACTGAATTGAATCCAAGGTCGCTATGTTAATACAAGATGGCGCCAAAGTCAATTTCCCGTCACTTTTTTAATAAGAACTTTGATGATATAAAATCAAAGAAACGATTCACTGATCTAGTAATTTGTACGGAAATTGTGATAAAAAAGCAGATTCACCGATTTTATCGGTAGCGTCGCAGCCATTTATATCGTACCGATGCACACGCTGTGCCTAGTTTACTCTGTATTAACTGCTAGCAGATCCGGGAAAAAAATCACAAAACGATACCCTTACATCCTACGCCAAAACCATGACAGCACCTCAAGACTTACGACTTTGAATAATGACGGATACTCGGACATCCTTTTACCATTCATGAAATGCGCCATTTGTTACACATACAAACACTTTGAGGTCAATTCCTCCACAGCCGCAATGAGAAATTAAAGAGGAAGAAAATGTTAAGTTTCGCCCAACGCGTCATTTTTTTGCAAAAGCACGATCTGGAAGCGGTTATTATTTAAGCCTGTGACACACAAATCAGTTTTTTTTTCGCGCGTGTGCGGGGAGAAATGTGGATGATGGATTCGTATACTGACATCGCTGCCAAGTTCCAACCTACCCCGTGCAATCCCATCAACGCGAGCGAGCAATGAATGCACTCTCGCTATCTGATCGCAGTTTAAAGACTTGCGTCACTGCCATCGATCTTTAAACTCAACCTCACGCGTGGGAAGCACAAGTACTTAGTAAAAGGGGTCGCTTCCCCAGACACCAGTATCGGGGCCTAGGGATCCACCCGAGGTTTTTTCCGTATGCACCAATAGTGAGGTACCAGTATGAAAGATTACCCACTTAAATATTCTTTCCGCACCAGAAAATGAAAGATAAAAATACATTGTTTTTCATTCTAGATTGTACCCTCAAATACCAAGAAACTGCAGGAGATGCCGCAACAGTAACTTTTTGACGGAGTACTCTGCTACATTCAACAATTTTAGAGTGAAAAAATTATTACCTTGACCGAGATTTGAACCCGGATCCCTCGATATCCGGCAGATGGCTTTAGCCAGTTAAGTTATCGAGGTGGAGCGATCGGTCTAAGTTAATCTTTCCGCCAAAAATCACAGTGTAAGCCTAAATAACTATAACAAATAAATATAACACCTAATACGTTAAGGATTATCAATTTTTCCTGGGCGATTAATTAAAATTCCAGTAATTTAAACATCTGTTAGGCAGATGAATATGCTTATTAATTTTAATTGATAAAGATGTAATATTTTTTATTTCTCTTAATATTTTCAATCTATGACGACATCCAAGAAGAAACCTATCGATGATTATATTCTCCAACAAAAGTCTCCGAAGCCCGTCACACTGATTGGCAAATTTTACTTTGGAAAACGGATTTTCGATAAAAATGGAAAGAAAAATGGAAACTCAGATGGGTAACAACCGTTTTGGTGAATTTTTATTAAGATTATGGACCTTAATTTCCGAAAAAACGTTAAAATAAATACGTTAATAATAATGAATATTTATTTAATATTTTTTAACAAATAGAGACAACGGTGATCTAAAACGATTGATGCAGCAGACAATGTTGGGATATTGAAAATTAAACGATAATATAATAATTTATTAAGATTTTGCGCCGCATTCAATTACGCATTCGTACACGACGTCCCTTCAATCCTCTCGAGGTCACGTTTTGCATTTATTGAACGGAAGAAAACGCCTTCTCCGACGCTATATAATGCATACAGCATCCAGTCATCTTCAGAGCAGCGGACCGTCCCGATTGTGGCGTATCACTTTGATGGATAGCACGCAGCTGGAGTTTTGATGCTATGCAGCCTACTGTTGGTAGGAAGTATGCAAATAAACAAAATAATGAGAATTTATGCGCGCATGGAGAGAATTACAATGAAGACAGAATCATAACCTATAAGATTTTATTTTTCAAACAGTAGTTGCGCTGTAGGTCTCTTAGCAAGCTTTGCAAAGAAAGATAACTGGGATATTATTATTATCAATGGTAATCTACCGGTTAAGATAGGTTTTTGAATGGACACAATCTGGTCAAAGGTACAACGACAATTCCCTTGTCTCTCTCAACAAAACATAGCCTGACATCCTACTCTACAAGCCCCTCTTCATCTCCGTATACTTCCTTCCTCCGTTCATTACGTCTAACATGCCTGTCCTATTTCCCTATCCCTACCTAGCTTGCCTAACTTTCTTCCCTCTTTCTATGAATATCTTCATCATTTCCCTCAACAATCAAAACATTCTGGATCCTACCTCCTCATGATTTTCCCAACAATTCCCTCTCCTCCCCCACCACACCTAGCATTATCTGATTTGATTTCCTTTCTGCCCACTTCAATTTTTCCATCCTTCTCCACACCCACATTCCAAAAGCCTCCAAGCTACGTCTATCCTCCTGCTTCAATGATCACGTTTCCGTGCCGTTCATAACAACGCTCCTTTTAAAAATTTAAATGAGCCTTTTCTTTACATCCTTGCTCCATATCCCTGTCATCAATTCTCTCTCCCTTGTGATGGCTTCTTCGCCTAATTCTTCTGTCCCTACTACTTTGACCATTTTGGTCCAAAAACCTTCCAAGATGCGTAAATTGTTCCACCTGCTCTATCTAGCTTATGAAATCATAATTTCAAAATTGACTTTGCCCTTCTATTTCAGGAAAACCACATTAACTTTGTTTTTATTATATTTATTCTCATTCCATACCAACTGCAATTACTTTCCAATGCATTCAGAAACGCTTGCAACCCCTTGGTTATATCTAAGGCTTGATCATCCGCAAACCTAATTTTATGAATTTCCCCAAAGACTTTCATTCGCATCTCCAGTTCAGCTAGTAGATTGAAGAAACAATTTTCCCGGAAATCATTTGGTACTGCAAACTTGAAGAACACACATCTGTGTCTATTCAAACTCTTTATTTAAAATCGACGAAAGCACGACTGAGATGAAGTTCAAAGAACTGCTAGCATCCACGTTAAAAGTTACGGTTGATTGCAATAAGTCGAGCGTAATAAAATACTTTCAACGGCCCTTCACTGGGCATTGATCTCACTAAACGAAATTCGTTTCTCCGCACCGTTCTCCCATTAACAGCTGAGCGTGATTTAAAATATGCATCGGTAAAGCGATTGCTTTAAATCAATTCCGTGAATTACTCACGCACACGCCTCAAAACAGTTCCCTCGGATAAACACAGTGATTCGAGAGCGAATGGTCGGAATGGAAAATCCGGATTCATGAATAACCATTCGTTCTGATTATACGTTGCGGCAGCATAGGGAAAAGGATTCGAAACAATCGCTTACAATATGCGTATTTCATTAAAATGGAGCAGCATAGGGATTGTGTAGCCAGCAAATCTTATTCTTGGAAACGTATTCCTCCCTATAATTATATTTCCACGATTTAAGAAATGGCAATTATTTCACTAATCATAAAATTGAAAACTGAACCAGTAACAGCAAAATGGAAGCACAATCCTGTGCATGGGTCATTCAATATGTCCTTAGAAAATCCACGAGATGGCTGTTGTAGCATTGAAAAATGTTTGCTTGTATTAAGCCTCACCTCTCACTAGATGGCTGTTAAATTTTCAGCTATATCCATCGTGTGGTTTCATTTTCATAGTCGATTGAAGCAAAAAAAATTGTTTATTCAGAAAAATGAGTTTCCTGTGGCGATTGAACACTTCTAAAAGACTTAACATGGAAAGAAATCAAATCCGTGTTAATAGAAGTTCATGATATATCTGAGCCTGTGTTTTCAATAGTTTAGAATCGTGAAAATTAAGTTAAGACGTGGTCGTACATTCACTAATGATGAATTTCGTTCGGAACGTCCAGTGGATGTGACTTTCTCCGAATTGATTGATAAAATCCACGATATGGTTTTGAGTGATTGATAAATCAAAGTTGACGAAATAGCTGAGGCCACAGGCATATCACAAGATACAGTGTTTTCAATTTTAGACAAATAAATGGAGATGTGAAAAATCTCGATAAGATGGGGTACCGCGTTTGCTCTCAGTGGAGAAGGAACGCCGTAAGCTGGTTTGGCGCTTTTTCGTCGCAATCCTGACGAGTTTCTGCATCCATGGATAACTGTGGACGAAACATGGATGCACTAATATACTCGAAAGACCTAGAAACAGTCGAAACAGAGGCTTGGGATCTTAAGGCGAAGACGGTGAAATCGGCCGAAAGGGTGATGGACACGGTTTTATGGGATTGACGCGGAATTCTCTACACAGATTATTTGCAAAAAAGACAAATGTTGCATAGAAAGTAATAAGCGTCGTTATTGCAGTGATCGATCGAAGAAATCAAAGAAAACGTTTCCAGTTGCCAAAGAAAAAGATTCTCTTTCATCACCAGAATACCCGGATACACACTTGCGCAATTAGGATGGCGAAAATTATGGCATTAAAGTTCAAATTTTTAAAACATCTAACGTATCGATCAGATTTGACTAATTTTCATTTCTTATATAGAAAAAATCGCTCGGCGGAAAACGATACACGTCGAAGCAGGAAGTCGTCGCCAACACAGATGCCCATTTTTTAAGGATCTTCCGATATCCTAATTTTTGTATGGCTGGAAAAAAATATGGAGAACCGCTTGGGAAAGTGCATAGAGTAAAAGAGGTTTAGTTTCAAAAATTAAAAAATGGACGAAATAATTTGTTTTTCTATTTTTCCGAAGGGTTTATTGAACGACCCATGTATCTACGTCACGATCAAGCTACCACAAAATGAGTGTGACATAGGGTGTTAGTTTATCAGCCACTATATCAATTAGGTTAGTTAGATTGTTGGGTAATATTTTATTTTCGAGTTGTTTGTTTCGTGGTATGCTATGTGATACGACAATGTACCCATTAGGAATTTTCAGAGGGGGTAAGGATTTTCCGGGTGTCTATCGCTCTTTCCGGCAGTTACATTGCATCTGTCTGTGGTCTCGCCGAATGCGATAAGAAGCTAGATTATTGTCTCCGAGTCAGCGTAAAACTAGAATGATTTTTAGTTATTTAATACTCGTGAAACGTAGGCGAATTTTCAAAAAGTTAAGTTTTTAATAAAACAGTCATAACACTAATGATTGCTGACATTTGCCAACAATAATTATACTATACAATAAACCAATTAGCCATTAAACCATAAACACAGTAAACAACCCGAAGGTCGGTTTGGTAGGTGATGGCAGAGTACTGAGCCCAGTAGTCCAACGCTCCACCCCCTGGACTACCGCCACCCAGTAAAAACCAATTATGAGCTGTTAATCTCATTGATCGTAAAAATCTCTTGCTGGATTACCCTGATATATATATATATATATATATATATATATATATATATATATATATATATATATATATATATACATATATACACATATATATATACACATATATATATATATTCCTGAGATACCTGTGTATGTTATTCTTATGGTATTTCCATGTGGTAGTGGAATTTCGCCTTCATGCTTTTCAAATTACACGTTATTGGAGAAATTTCTTACTGCATCCTAAGGTGCAATTATTTGTTAGATGATACATATATATATATATATATATATATATATATATATATACATTTATATATATGTATACAGAAATGTATAACCATTTTGGCCTCCTCTGCAGGCAAATATGCAACGTCCTGCCTTTGGATTTAACGGTAAAGCAGCCTCCCCATAGAACCCCAATTCCTCCCTAACCGTCCCATCCCCTCCCCCGCAATATAATAGAAAGCCTTCCTCTTGACCCGAGGGAGAATACTCACCCCTCAACCCGGTCCCGCATTCCTGCTTCCCCTTAGAGAGAGACCCTCAGGGGATACTACCCGGCCAGGGGTACGCCCCCATATCCCCTCCCACAACACCGCTTTCCTCTCCCGCCATAAAAATTCCACAGATCGAGTTCTCCGGGGGCTACGAGGGAGAGTTGTTTTTTCTGAAAACAATAACGACCTTGTTCCTTGCTCGAAAGGGAAAGAAAGTTCGCGCCGAGTCAAGCTTGGCGGGGGAAGGTGACGTCGAAAAGTGGGGGGGGGGGACGGGCGGTTGCAACCAGCCACGTCCCTCACCCTCGCCATGTGGTCGAGGGCTCTGTCTTGCATGTACAGTTAAAACAATTTCAGGTAAAGGAAGGCTGGGTATATCAAAGACATCTGCCGGGGTGGGATTCTTTCCACCCCTATCTCGTGCATCTCCGGCGATGATCACAGACGCCTCCGGAGAAAATGCTCCCTCCGCCTCGATTCCATATCTTTTCGAAGCGTTCGTTTCGGGAGGAAGACGTGGTTGCGTTGCCAAATGTACGCCTTGTGAATTGGTTTCCCAATAAGCAGTGTTACGAGCTCCGTCCAAATGTGACAACGATGCACTCCACTTCGATCGATTGAAAAAGTTATGGAAATGAGGTCAGGCATACTCATATGGGTCGGGATCTCATTACGTATTCGGGACGTGATCACGAATTTCACTCCAGAAGTCTCGAAGAATATTCTTTTCCCTGGAGAAAGATTTCATTTTGGAATGAACTTGATTTTATTTGCACTAATCAACCTTATTTCCCCAAGAAGGGTTCCTAAGGGAGCAGGATAATCATAACATCTACATAATACCCCGCAAGCCGCCGCAAAGGCATGTGGCGGGATGTGTAAGGTCACCAACCGTAAAAAGTAACACAATCAATGCTAAATCAACACAACCAAATCAACATAAGCTGCCACGCCAAAGATAGAAAAATATCTTTCAACCCGAGGAACCTATATTTACGTATTGTCTTTCCTATACTAACATCTCGTAACACATGCGTACGGAAGCATTTCACACTGAGATGTCTTAGTGCATATGCGTGAAGTTATCATTTTCCACATCTTTTTTACAATTTTATATTTTTTGGGGACGTGGTAGCCAAGGATTAGAGCTGAGGGCCCGGGTTCCATTCCCGGGCAAGGATCTCTGGACACCCTTAGATCCACCCAAGCAGTGTGATATTTCGGGCGCCAGATCTCCCTGGGAAACCAAAGGTAAGGCCCCCTTATTACCCTGTTGATGTGTGAATTTCACACGCCGTATAGGGCTTAGTACTGGGTGAACTCAACCATCACCTACCAAAACGACCTTCGGGTTGATTACCGTGTTTACATATATCACCCGGCAAGACACCAGGACGGTGTGAGGCAGGGGATGCTAGATCTGCAGCTATTAGACATTAGTGTAATTATTGATTATCGGCGCTCCAGAGATTTCAATTTTAGGAATCTTATATTATCGTGCGTGATGTTTTCTACTTCTGTGGTCACGTATTTTAGGAGAAAATAAAAGACTCATTATATAAGTCGGTTTGGCATTCAATTTCACTTAATATTCTGTAAATGTTCTCGCGTGCCAACGTAATACAAGGGATTAAAATTTTGCCCTTTTTGTTGGCATTCGAATAAACGATGCCTGCAATTTAATATTTTAAGTCATGCGTGTCACCTTCGAGTTTCCAAATGCTCCATACGAGGACGTCCAAAAATCACGCGCCGCCTTCCGTTCGTTCACGACGATTCATCACGAAGCGAACAGTTACGTGCATTGATTCCAAAATTACGTCCTTTTCAGCAAGTTTCCAAACGCGTTACTCGAGATGAGGTCTAACAAATGTGAAATAAAACCTATTTTCTTAAGTTATCTCTCCCCAACATTCGTTCGATGAACCCTAGTGTCTCCAAGGTGCAGTGTTCTGCAGATGTTCCCGACGTGCTTTTTCCCATGCTTGGATCGACGCTGAGAGTTATTCCAAAGCATTTCACTTGGTCCGCTATTCTCATGTCCATGAACTCCTCAAGGAGTTCAGAGGTGAGGTGTAATCGAAGAGTGAAGTCAATGGAGGAGACTCAAAAGAGAATGGGGGGAAACTGACTGGATACACCTTGAGGTTTGCAATTGTAGGAGACGTAAAAGATGAGTGGAAAATTACGGAGAGTGTTGAACAGAATAGAAGCGGGCTTCGGAAGACGACTGCGTTTAAGGAAGTATTAAGAAATTAAAAAAAAGATTGACAGATGGGGGGCAGGATAGCTTGAGAGTACTGCTGCAAATCAATCTTCCTCGGATTGGTAACCCATTTTAAGGAGAGTGGCTTTTCCACTTCTCTATTATATGCCAGGAGGGAACTGAAACGGAATGCCAAAGTGCCCTGAGCCAAGGCAAGGGGGCAAAGATGCACGTACCATGAGTTGGATGAGCCGGTGGTCCTCTCGAAGCGATAACCATCCACTCCTGACGGAAAACCTGTTGCACACAATGTAACTGTTGCGGGTGAATTGCAGCGAAAAACATTAAATACTGTTGCAAGTTCCTTCTCTGCGACCAGATAACTGTACAACTAGCGACAAAATACTTTCAGAGAAATTTGATTTAAGAGCCAGTTGGTACTACCGTGATAATCAGTAAAAAGTGTAATCGACCACCAACGTAACTTCATTTCCAAAAGAGGAATTCAAACCAAACCGAGCAATACGACTGAAAGGGCAAGACAAATATGAGGGAACTATTCACCATTGTGAATTGCATCAATCAGATTCAAAATTTACGAGGACTTTTACAAACAATCCGTCATTAATAAACGGATATATTGAGTAATTTTTCCTTTGCAATAATTCAAACACGAATTGGTAAACAATGAGCATTCTGTTATATTGACAATTGGCAACATAAGCACTATACTTGAACACTAAATTGACACTCAATAACAGAGACTCACCGCTTGTGACGCAATATTTGCAATAAATTTCGATCAAGGAATTATTTGTTATTAATCTGAGAATCAGTTATTGGATAAAGTTCTTTCTACATTCTAAGGTGCAATTATTTATCAGATGATAGTATATGCAATTGCATGCGTGTAGAATGAAGTATTTTTGCATGATTGTATACGCCACTGTGGGTATAGGTTTGCATGTATGTGTTGATTTTACATGTGGTTTTGTTCTCTTTTACAGGTGGTGACCTAAAACTCCCAGCCACACGCCCTTGCGGCGGCTTGCGGGGTATAATGTAGACGTAGATGTAAGCTCTGCGTGGAATACATTCTGTAAACTCTGTTTCCAAAGAAGTCTTAAAACTAAATCGTGAACTGATATAAAAAGATATACAGGTTTGCACCCAAAAGTGGTAGGACTGATTTTCTCTGGCGCGAACGGAGCGGTGGAGGGGGGTCTGCCTGGCAGGGTAAGGTGGAGGGGGCTCTTAGCAACAGACCGACACCAACCTCAGTCGCCTGCGGGCTGTCGTTGAGTGAGGACGCCGCTTTTAGTGAAGCAAGTTTTTTGTCCGCGTCGAAAAACAAAATGAATCTGAACTTAGAGCAACGTTATTTCGTGAAGCTTTGTGCGAAACTCGGGAAGACGGCAACTGAGACCCTCGATATGATCAAGCAGGCTTATGGGGACACTGCCTTAAGCCGTTCCACAGTATTTGAGTGGCACAAGTTGTTTAAAGAGGGTAGGGAGCTCGTTGAAGACGACCATCGCTCCGGACGGCCGTCGACGGCAAGAACCGACACGAATGTGGACCGAGTGAGGACACTGCTGAACACAGACCGACGCTTAACCAGTGAAGAAATTGCAGACCAGTTGGGTCTGTCTGCATCCAACGTCCTCACAGGATTTGGCCATGCGCAAGGTGTGCGCCAAGATGGTGCCGAAAATTCTGAGTGTCGACCAAAAGCTCCTGGCCAAATACGGCGTTGCCACGTGGCCGCACCCGCCCTATTCTCCCGATCTGGCACCACCGGACTTCTTCTTCTTCCCCCTGATGAAAAGACAGCTCAAGGGAAGACGTTTTGACTCGATAAAGGCCGTTCAAGAAGCTTCGACGAGGGTCATCAACGGCATCCCCAAAGAAAATTTCCAGCGGGCGTACGGGGAATGGGAGTAACGTTATACTAAGTGTGTAGCAGCTCAAGGAGCATACTTTGAAGATTATTAAGTCGATGTAAGTACTACCTTGATCAAAAAGTTCCCGGAATAACCACCGTGTGCCGCTCCCATCGTTCCGATTTGAGTTCTGTTTTTTTTGTTAAATTGGTACATCTGTTGTTGATATTCCCTTTAAATCTTAGTGTCATAACTTGACATTTGCAAAAGTTACGGTCGGTTTTCGGTATGTCCATCAGTGCTTCCTGCGATTTTTCCATTACTTCCTCTCGGCTGCTAAAACGCGTTCCCCGTAATGGTTTTTTAACTCGATTGAACAGAAAGAAGTCACAGGGAGCCAAATCAGGTGAATTCGGTGGCTGTTGGATGGTATTTGTTGCATTTTTCGTTAAAAAATTACGAATAATGATAGCACTGTGCGACGGTGCGTTATCATGGTGCAAAATCCACGAGTTTTCTGCCCACATTTCTGGTCTCTTTCGGCGAATTGCTTCACGCAAACGTCTCATAACGCCCAAATAATACTCTTTGTTTACTGTCTGGCCTTCTGGCAAAAATTCATGATGCACTACACCGTTGTAATCCATGAAAACCGTCAGCATTGCCTTCTTTTTTGACTGAAAACGACGTGGTTTTTTTGGTCTCGGCTCATTTGGTGAACGCCATTCACTTGCCTGATGTCTGGATTGCGTGTCGTACTCATAAACCCACGTCTCGTCTCCAGTAATGATCCTTTTGATGAATGTGGGATCGGATTCAGCCTCGCAAATCATGTCTTTTGCGACGTCAACACGGTCTCTTTTTTGCATGAAATTGAGGTCTTTTGGAACCAACTTTGCTGCTACACGATGGAAACCCAAATCATTAACCACAATGTCTTGGGCGGATCCATAGGCAATGTTCAAGTCCTCCGCTATTTCTCTGATGGTTAATTTGCGGTTATTGACCAACATTTCTTTTACTTTATCAATTTTTTCACCGACTTTCGATGTCGATGGTCTGCCACTGCGTTCATCATCTTCGATTGACTCACGACCACTTCTGAACCGCTCGTGCCACTGGTAAACGGCCGTTTTTTTTAGAGAATCGTTGCCGAAACACTTTTCCAACATTTCCAACGTCCGTGCGCCACTAAATCCGTTTTTTACGCAAAATTTAATACAAGTTCGTTGATGCAAATTTAAATCCATTTCTGCAATTGTAAAAAATCGCCAACACACACAGAGATAGATGTACTCTTGGCTACGTAACTTTTGCAAATGTCAAGTTATGACACTAAGATTTAAAGGGAATATCAACAACAGATGTACCAATTTAACAAAAAAAACAGAACTCAAATCGGAACGATGGGAGCGCCACACGGTGGTTATTCCGGGAACTTTTTGATCGAGGTAGTATATCGTCAATAAAATTCTTGTAAAAAAATCAGTCCTACCACTTTTGGGTGCGACCCTGTATGTAATATCCTGAAAGAACTGTTATGGAAATGTAAAGGTAAGATTTTTAACGGGACCATGGAACTGTATCAGTTTGATATTACACGCGGCGAAGGTATCACTTAGTGTCATCAACAAAGGCATTAGGGAGAGACAAGGTGCGTTCCCAAACATGGATCAAATTGGATATAGAAAGACGATATTTACACATGATGTCATGATTATTAAAAATAAGTCACAGGTACAAGGTAACATTTTGGGAAACCTGTATGTTTTTCTATAAATCTGACAAAAGTGGTGTATTATGATTCATGGATTATGATATGATATTTGACAGTAAACGAGGCATTATTTCATGAGCATTATTTGGCTCATTTGGTGGTTGGGGTACATTCAAATAAGGCGAGACACGCGGACGCAGGAGACCAACGCTCTACCCCCTGGACTACCGCGACTAACTATAATTTATATAATATATATATATATATATATTTTTATATACGTGTGTGCATATATATACACACACATATATATTATATGGGGGTCGCGGTTGTCCAGTGGGTAGAGCGTTGGACTGCTGACCAGAGGGTCCCGGGTTCGATTCCCGGGCAAGGCACTCTGGGCACCCGCAGCTCCACCCAAGCTAAAGTGATTTTTCGGGTACCAGGTCTTCCTGGGAAACCATAACCGGCACAGGGAAAGGAATTGGCCCCCCTACCCTGATGTGTGAATTTCACACGCCGTATAGGGCTTAGTACTGGGTGATCTCTACCATCACCTACTAAACCGACCTTCGGGTTGATTACTGTGTTTATGGTTTTTTATATAATATATATTTTCTCCTATTATAGTAATTTAAATTGACCTTTATCAACCGTTAATATCTTCGTTCTTTATTTCGTCACCCAAAAATATTTTTTATGTATTCTAAACATGAAAACGTATTCAATATTCTAGGCTGAATTCACGGCAAGTAATCGGCGATGTTAACGGTTGAGGTTTCTCCATAAATCATTCATTCACTAATTCATATACTCTTGCTTTAGTCAACCGCGTGTTCAATGCATTTCCAGTCATTTTTGTGTCTTTCCTTGTTAAGAAAACTCCTGGAGAGGAAGTTTTCTTTTTTAGTACCTTCCATTTCCATTCCCCGTGCAGTTTCGGAACCGGGCGATACAAAAACAACGCCATGGCGTCCGGCCCGGGGGCAATCCGTCCCGAGTCCTCACGCTCAGCACACAGACAGACGGTCATGACCAAGGAAGCAATTTGTGTGAAAGGGTTGTTAACACACGGAGCGTTCGGAGGCGCTGGGAAACATTTCTCGCCGGTATCACCACCAAGATGGCGCGCGCGCATGTAGCGTAAAAGGATAATAATTCCTAAGGAGAAGAAGAAGCACAGCGGTTAAGGGGGAAAGGGGGGGGGGAGGGGAGACCCCTGCCGAAGGCTTTCCAGACGCGATGCTCGTCTGTTGAAAAAAAAGGAAGGAAGGAGTAAAAGGGAGTCGTGTTCTAGAGTCGGGATTTGATGTGGAGGGGATGGCCCCTCCCACTCCAGCGATAGCGAGGGAAGACCGTAAATCGAGAGACCAGAGAAGGAGCAAGGTGACCACGCGTCCCCCTATCCACCCACCACTCCACTCACCCCGTCCTCTCACTCTTTCCCAGGGGCAATAATTGTTGACCACCCTCGCAACCAGACTGGAGTGATCACGCCTTAACTTCATACACACGCTTAGAAGTTTAAGCTGACGCTTTAAATTTTATTCATTGACGCGTTTAATATGTGCATACTTTTAATACTTTGTGTTAATGTTAATAAGTGTTAGTGTACGTTAGGACGCGAAACATATAACTCGTAAGCTAGGTTGATTTTTTTTAGTCACTCTTTCATTTGCCTTAGATATTGCCATTTTCATTTGCCCTTCTTATTGCTAATTTCGCATCTCGCAGATTTATATCACACTTTAAATGATGCCATAGTGGTAAGTTAGATTATATACTTTATACATATTTACATAAATATATATATATTATATATATATATATATATATATATATATATATATATATTTTAAATGTGTTTATCTGTGTTTTTGTTGCCTAGCGCTATGGCACCTCTCCGTTTTTATGATTATTCGCACCCGTAAGATTATCCTTCAAGATATATAGGTAAATTCATGGATATATGTCGGAGTGTAAATAAATTTATATATATATATATATATATATATAATATATATATATATATTTAGGGGCCGCGGTAGTCCAGGGGTCTTTGGACTTCTAAACGGGGGGCCCGGGTTCGATTCCCGAGCAAGCCCCTCTCGTCACCCTAAACTTCACCTAAGCTTTGTGATTTTCCAGGTGCCATGGCTTCCTGGGAAACCATAACCGGCACAGGGAAAGGAACTGGCACCCCTGCCCTGATGTGTGAATTTCACACGCCATATAGGGCTTAGTACTGGGTGACCTCTATCATCACCTATTAAACCGACCTTAGGTTTGATTACTGTGTTTATGGTTTATATATATATATATATATATATATATATATATATATATATATATATATATATATATATATATATAACACTTAGCACTAGTGGACACAGACAAAAACACAGAAACACACAAAAAAGAGACTCATTATTTTTCGAATTTTCGGTGGTCGTTGCCACCTTTATCAAGGAAGAGAGGGACAGAACTCAGTTCTGACAGTTCTGTCCCTCTCTTCCTTGATAAAGGTGGCAACGACCACCGAAAATTCGAAAAATAGTGAGTCTCTTTTTTGTGTGTTTCTGTGTTTTTGTCTGTGTCCACTAGTGCTAAGTGTTATACATTATTATTCACGTCCGTGAGACTTTCAAAAAGTGTTATATATATATATATATATATATATATATATATATATATATATATATATATATATATTTATATAGACGCGCGCACGAAAACCCGCCGAAAATGGCGTACACAAATTCATTCACATGGAAATAGATATAACGGAAATGGATAGGAACACATATAAAGGACATATACAGGAATGGGGGGAAGGATGCAGATCACAAGCGGAAAAAATGGTTTCCTTGATTGGGACTTCAATAGTAGTCTAGTCTAGTAAATGAATTCTCTGCCACATACCGTAGCGGTGGCTTGCAGGTTTCTATGTAAATGAATAAATAAATCAAGAGCACCGATTCTATGGCCTTGAGATGGCGTTCGGGAGCTGTTCCACCCTATAAAAGGAGAATTGTGTGTGGACACAAGAAGACAGGACAGTAGGGAAAGCAGCCATACAAAGTCATAAGGTTCAATTTGAGCAATTACCCGGAAAGTTGAAGATCCGTGGTTCGAAGTCCTGGTCAAGGAAACTTTTTTCCCCTTGTGATCTGCATCCTCCCATCTTTCCCACCAATCCTGTGCTTATCTTCAATGTGTGTTCCATATTCCCTTTCACTTGTACTTATATACATTTGAATAAATATAATTAATTAATTATACATTTAAAAATTATCTTCCAACTCAACGTTGATACTTGAACGCTAATTCGTCAATTGAAAGAAGGTCCCCTAGGGTAAAAATTTAAATTGGTGCCGATTCGAGGAAGTACGAGAAAGAATGAGATGATTCCAAACAAGGCACATTCTTATTTTACCTTATCGTGGTAATTTTATTGTTCGTCGACTTCATTATTGTTCCATTTTTTGTTCTAGAAATCAAAACAAATCATAGACACGGGTTGGAGAAGAATTCCTTTTATATTTTATCAAACCCCACATTACTGAGAAAAACTTGACCTTCTAAGTTGTGATAAGTCAATGAAAACCAATCAGTCTCCTTGTTGGTTTAGACGGAAGGTCGAGTGATTTGCTAATGCCATCATGAATAGATCTGCGTTAACTATATGACCGAGCACATTTAGTATGCACGGTTAATTTATCAGCCAGCTCTTCTCGATTTATGATGAATACCCCAAACACCCAGTTAGATATGCATCTTAGGCCCAACTTGCCCATAGCAAAGAGTAAACACTTGAAGAATTATTTCGCCATATGATTCAAAACATTTCCAGGCACCCGGCAACTGCGATTTAATACGGGCTTCAGATGTCTTTCTCAAAGGCCAATGAAATTATGAAAATAGGCATTTATGATGAATGAACAAATGCAAACCAGAACTAGATGCCAACAATCTCCAAACGTGAACACGCAACAGCTCGTTTATCCACTCAATCTATTAGAACAACAGTAAACTCGCAACAAGAATCGACACCAAAAATTATTTAGAATAACGCGGCCATTCCGGTTGACTTCCGCAGATCCAGAAACATATTTCAACTCTTTCTTTATTATTTATTATTTAGTAGCATATGTATATAAATATATTGTTACGACATAGCGCAAATCGCGATCGTTACAAATACTTCGAAAGAAGATGGAATGTGCCATCAACAACGACACCCCTGACGCTTTTAATCGACCCTTTGAAGTCAAGACTCGGCTTCTAATTCCTAATTACCCCAGACGAGGGGGTGGGGGGAGATATCGTTCGGGAGGTATGAAATGGCGGGAGGGAGGGATATCGTAGAGGGAGAAGAAGAAAAAGAAAGGAGGAAATAAAAGAACAGCGCGCGGCGCAAATTACGCCTGTTCGCTGCTGCGCTGATTAGAATTTGTACCGATGGCCGGAAACGGTCGCACGGAATGACCATTGGGCGACTAAGAGTGAAGAGAGTGCCGCTGATTCCCGGCTCGGAGCAAGAAACCTCTCTTTAGCTCCGCGTGTCCTCTTAATCACGTCGAGAGGACAAGGTGGATGGGGGTGGGGGTGGCAGGGGAAAAACGAGCAGGCATTAGCCACAAAATGGACGAAAAAAGTTGGGAAGTGCATCCCCGTCGTAACTGGGTACTTCTCATTTGTAGTTATAACTTTTCCGGTGTTCGCTGAGCCTTGGGCGTTCGACATAAAACTTGTGGCAACTGAGGACAGAGGAGATCAATAGTCATTCCAGCTGCAGGAGCAAGGAAAGGTTGTTGGTTCGAAGACCATTCAGGTCAACGACGCTGAATGAATAACACTGTTCATGCGATTGTCTTTGATGTGAAAATATATATATATATATTTTTCAAATGTAGAAACACGATTTCTCTGAACTTTCAATTCCCATATTTTTACAGATGTACTAGCATTGAATGCATTTAAATTATCAACAAAAAAAATTAAAACGTCCAATCGCAATGTTTTTCGCATTTGATAATTTTTAATGAAGTTAAAGGCGTGCAACAGGATAGTAATTAACGATAAATTTTTAAAAAATAAGACATGATTCTGCTACGAAATTATATGCTTTACCGATTGCCTTAGTCAGTGAGAAACTTTCTTCCTTAAATGGAAATTGCCATCTTTTTGTAAGAGAAAACACTCAGTTCTTATTCAAAGAAAATGTATGATCATGGGCGAGAATTGAGCTAGGTAGCGTGTGACAGTTTCGGATTCCTTGAAAATATAAGAGCGTAATAATGTACGGAGAAAAACTTTTATGGCAGAAAAAGGGTTGAATCAATAAGAGTGCAAACATAACATTGGAAAAAATCACGAGTTATCGCATAATTCGATGCAATCATTCTAAAAATAAATATTGCTCTTCCTAATAAAAATGCGACCGTGTCCCCAAATAATCAATCCTAATAGTACGAAAAATAAATATTGATCGAATTCTGCAAATAATTAAAGTTTATGATGGAAACTGAATTCACATCCCGGTTTTCCATCGCATCAAAGATACGTAATGATGATTTTTACAAACAATAATTCTTTCAGTAAGTCCAAAAATAACTCCTTATGCAATAAAATTTGTTGTCTCCGGCGTAACCTAATGGAATTTGCATTACATATTGAAATGAAATGAAATTATCGGCTTTGCAATGCATTTTAAAGTATGTGGGATTACAAAGTCAATAATTTCATTTCGTTTAAATATCCTTAAGCAATATTGTGTGTTTTATTTTAATTTATTTAAAATCTATGTGTAACCATTATGCATTCAACAGGACTTTTCAAAAAATAAATTTAAATTAGACACGCTTAATATGCATCCAATTGGTGAATAAACCCGTTCGATAGACTCTGAATCAAAACATTTTATATTACTGCAAATGAAAATTTCACGATTCATTCGCATAAGGTCCTTGTTCTACGGTGCTGTTACACCCACTGCCATTCGCTCCATGTAGATATGATCTATCTATTACGTTGATAGATTATTAAAACTCTAATTGTAACTCTTGTTAGCACACATTTTACATAGTGATACCATTCCACAATGGACATCATCCGAATTTACCTTAAAGGGAAGCAGTACACACCTGTTATTAATAAAATGCTGATAAAATAGTCCATTTAAATGTGAAAAAAACCAACAGGCAGTTTTTAAGTAGATGGTTCACGGCAAGACGCCCATTTTAAATGCCTCTTGCATTTGTGCTCCATAATTTCTTGGAAGCAAACCATCATTATTTAAAAAAAAACCGTTCCCAAGTTCCCAGGGTAATCAACAAGAAATTTGTTTTAGGTGGTTGAGCATGGAACCGTCCAAACTTACTCGAACGCGAACTTCGAACATAATTCTCCCAAGGCGCAGGACGCGTAAAATTCACACGCTCAATGCAAAGGGACCAATTCCCATCTTTATATTTGGTCTTCATTAAAATCTTAGAGCAATTCTCTCCTTACTGCGTCAGGAATACTGAAATAGAAAGTTTCGGTTCGATTAAATACTTAAGGTGTTACTCTCACTCACGACCTCTTCTTGTTGAAACATATATGGGGAATATGTGTACAACCTAACAAGAATTAGGATAAATTACTGGGTAATTTTGATGAAAAAGTCTAAGATAAATGTTATCTGTCGCTGGTTAGGTCTCACTTAGAATATGCCACTAGTACATACGAGTAAATGGGATCCTCACGAAGTTGGATTGATTGCCGAATTGGATCGCGTGCAGCGTAGAGGAACTAGATTTGTAAAATATTGTTATGATAAACTTAGTAGCGTATCCAAAATATTAGACCAGCTAGGCTAGGAAAGACTCAAGGAGCGAAGGTTAAATTATAGATTAAATCTCTTGCATAAATTGGGTGTATCTTTAGCAGTGATGTTGGAAATGTATAATCAATCCCGTCGGGCTATGGTAGGAGAGATCATATCAATAAAATTACAGAGATTAAGCGTAAAACAGATAGATTTAAGATGTCATTTTTCCCTCGAACGATAAGGGATCAGAATAAAACAACGCTTGACCAAATGCACCAGGAGAGAAAGGCCTTTGGGGTCAAAAGAACCATGGCGTGCAATACCCCCTGCCACACCCCATAGTGTTGGCTTACAGGTTACTATGTAAAACAAAATTCTCTCTACCGTACCAAAGATTCCATAATAAAAAGCGCAAGTTCTGAGGCAAGCCATGAGTTCCGAGACGCGATGGCTAATAAAGACCATAATTGAAGGAAACTTAAAAATGGTAAGATTTACAGGTTAAGACCGGGGATGAAATTTGAAGAGAATTAGCTTCTGGAAACTGTCAAAGAGGGGACACGGTATGTATTGAAAAACTGCTTAAAACGAATCTCAGATTGATAACTCTCATAAGTTACGATGAATTCGTTCAATTATCAAGATCCCAGCCTATTACTACCTTGATCAAAAAGTTCCCGGAATAACCACCGTGTGGCGCTCCCATCCTTCCGATTTGAGTTCTGTTATTTTTGTTAAATTGGTACATCTGTTGTTGATATTCCCTTTAAATCTTAGTGTCATAACTTGACATTTGCAAAAGTTACGTAGCCAAGAGTACATCTATCTCTGTGTGTGTTGGCGATTTTTTACAATTGCAGAAATGGATTTAAATTTGCAACAACGAACTTGTATTAAATTTTGCGTAAAAAACGGATTTAGTGGCGCACGGACGTTGGAAATGTTGGAAAAGTGTTTCGGCAACGATTCTCTAAAAAAAACGGTCGTTTACCAGTGGCACGAGCGGTTCAGAAGTGGTCGTGAGTCAATCGAAGATGATGAACGCAGTGGCAGACCATCGACATCGAAAGTCGGTGAAAAAATTGATAAAGTAAAAGAAATGTTGGTCAATAACCGCAAATTAACCATCAGAGAAATAGCGGAGGACTTGAACATTGCCTATGGATCCGCCCAAGACATTGTGGTTAATGATTTGGGTTTCCGTCGTGTAGCAGCAAAGTTGGTGCCAAAAGACCTCAATTTCATGCAAAAAAGAGACCGTGTTGACGTCGCAAAAGACATGATTTGCGAGGCTGAATCCGATCCCACATTCATCAAAAGGATCATTACTGGAGACGAGACGTGGGTTTATGAGTACGACACGCAATCCAGACATCAGGCAAGTGAATGGCGTTCACCAAATGAGCCGAGACCAAAAAAACCACGTCGTTTGCAGTCAAAAAAGAAGGCAATGCTGACGGTTTTCATGGATTACAACGGTGTAGTGCATCATGAATTTTTTCCAGAAGGCCAGACAGTAAACAAAGAGTATTATTTGGGCGTTATGAGACGTTTGCGTGAAGCAATTCGCCGAAAGAGACCAGAAATGTGGGCAGAAAACTCGTGGATTTTGCACCATGATAACGCACCGTCGCACAGTGCTATCATTATTCGTAATTTTTTGACGAAAAATGCAACAAATACCATCCAACAGCCACCGAATTCACCTGATTTGGCTCCCTGTGACTTCTTTCTGTTCAATCGAGTTAAAAAACCATTACGGGGAACGCGTTTTAGCAGCCGAGAGGAAGTAATGGAAAAATCGCAGGAAGCACTGATGGACATACCGAAAACCGAATTTAAAAAATGTTTCGAGGATTGGATCAAGCGCTGGCATAAGTGTGTTGCAGTCGATGGGGATTACTTTGAAGGGGACAATATAGATTTAGATGAATAAACTTGTATTTTTAATTTTCTGAATAAATTCCGGGAAATTTTTGATCAAGGTAGTATATCGAAGTGCTACCGAGAGCCAAAATTAGCTCGAAGTGCGACTTCAATAAATCCATGCAGTTCTTCAATAATGCCCAGCAACGCCTCTCGCGTTTCCATTGTCGAGAGAGGCTGTTTCGCCACGAACGCCGAGAACCAGTCGCTAATGATAAACCCACGAAATATAGTATACATTACAAGATTTTCGAACGATTTCGCTCCGGCTGAAGGTCCTCTTTCGAAAGCTACAAAGCCCGGGGGGATGGCGCACGCATAAGAAACCTGTTTGGTCCATTTCAGTGATTTATATAAAATAATGTGAATTAATTTCTGGCTGTGATGTTCATTGAATTATCCCTGAGGAAGAGGCGCAGTGAAGGCAAGCCGATCGAACGGAAGAGCGGGAACTAATCGTTATCCCGGCAAGTGGGGAGCGGTTATACTATTTCCAAGGACCAGTCCTACACACACACACACACACACACATACGAATAGATAAATTCGTGTAGAACTATCAATTTTTTTAATTTTTTGGAGCAATGATAACGTTTCAGTCGTCTTAGAAAAAAATTAGACTGAGATAGGAGAGAAAGAACTCGACGGGTCGAATAAAAAATAATGCCTATGCCCAAATCGGAAAAGAGAAGCCAAAATTTGCGTCCTGAATACTTAATTTCGAGATAGAAAGCATTGCGAAAGTTTTTACAACCCGAGAGTCACTTTGGACTACTCCCGAGGCTCTTATGTACTTAATAAGAAAGGACGAAACCACTTATTCCTCAATCTAAAAGACGGCGATAAAAGCACGGCTGCACGAGGGAAGGCCTAGAGATCCATGGAGAAAGAAATGGTATCCACGTATTAAATTGAGGAATTTTTCGGCACCTCATAGTGGAATCGCGCGCTTGATGAATATTTTAAGAGGTAATCAGCTCATTCCTCACGACGAAAGAACAGAACGACTTGCGTACAATTCCGAACAAATTGGATTCCTCGGGCGAATTAAGGAAAAAACAAACGCACACAACAAACATCCTACACCACCGACCACCAAGTTGCAGATGTTCCAAGTTGGTTTCCTCATACGAGGCATATTCATAAAGTAAGGGTCGTTTGCTTATATTTAAATATTGGCGCTTCAGAACACAGTTTTACTCCTGCAGCACCATCTACTGATTGATTGAGAAGCTATAGCAGCATTTGTTTTGTTTCAGAAGTCGTTTGCTTGTCCGTGCTTGCAAACAACAATGTCCGCGACAATCGTTCATCCCGCCAGCTGTGAAGTGCGTTCTGTCATACGATTCTTGTATGCAAAAGGATTGTCGGCTTCTGAAATTCATTGGGAGTTATGCCTAGTTTATGGACCTACAGTTATGAGTGAAGGAAAGGTTAGACAATGGTGCCGTGATTTAAAAAATGGATGTACAAATGTCCATGACGAAGAGCGAAGTGGCAGGATCAGTATTCTGACCGATGAAATTGTTTCGCAAGTGGAACAAAAACTGCGATGTGATCATCGATTGACGATTAATGGCCTGGCTGAACAATATCCTTAACTTGAACGCACTACTGTCTACAATATTGTCACGGAAAACCTCGGATACCACAAATTGTGTGCAAGGTGAGTACCGAAAATGCTCACCGACCACCACAAAGAGCAAAGAATGTCCAGTGGACGAGAGTGTTTGGGACCCCCACCCTCCCCGTACAGTGCTGACCTTGCACCTAGCAACTACTTCCTCTTCTTGCACTTGAAACAGTGGCTCGGTGGACAACGTTTCGAAACTCAAAGGAGGAACTCAAGAACGGCGTTGTCAATCGGTTCAACTCTCAGGCGGCGAGCTTCTATGCAGAGGGGTTAAAGAAGCTGGTGCAACGGTACGAAAAATCCTAACTTAAAGTGCCAATAAAATGTGTTTCATATGAGTATATTTTTTCCTGTGACCAAACGGCTCATACTTTATGAGCATGCCTCGTACTTTTCCAGGTACGGAATGAAGCAGCTCGGGATGGTTATTAACTTTTTAAGACAAAATTCGCCCTTAACGAAGAAAGTTGTTATATTTTCCATGATGCAGGGTGAACACATCTACTGAAGATGCATATCCCTTCCAACATAATTTTTCCCATTTCTGTTGGATATTAATGCTTAAATGGATCAGTTCAAACTGATAGCAATACTATGGTTTTGTATTGGTTTGGTTTGGCTACGGTAAGGTACCACTACGGATGACTTACTACAATAGGAGAGACCCTGAAAATAAGATTACAGAGGACCGACCAACTTAAGATGTCATTTTAATATTATCCCATTTCGTCGCATTATTTCGACGCTCGAACGTTAAGGGATTAGAATAACAGCAAACGACAGCACCTAGGGGTAAAATTATAATTTTTTCACAATTCTAAGTAATCTATAATGTTGTCATTGAGTTATCTAACATTCATTTTATTGCCCTTCTTGTATTAGCAGTTCGTATCACCTGGATAGAGAATTATTTTGCCTTTTGACCCCGCAGTGAATATAGCAGAAACTTACATTACCTCCATTACTTGAAATAATTTGCATATTTATTGGTAACTAATATTTCGGCAAAAGTTAGCACTGAAGTTCTAGGCTGGTGTGGAATCACCCCCTGCCACACATTTTAACGGTGTTTTTACAGTACCGCGTACATGTAGATAGTATATCACGCACAATAAAATACAGAAATACATTTTAATTATATATGCATAGAAAGTCCTGTTTAAAACACTGACCTAGCAAGATAATACTTCCATTTTATTTGCCATATATCTTCACCATTTTTTGATAATATTAACCTATAAGCTGAAATGTTTTTAAAATCGTAAAAAGTCAAACACAATGCCACCGGTTTCGTTAACAACGGCGAAGTAGGTTACCATGGAAACAAAATTGACTCTTCTCGACGACCTCGCGGAAGGCACGCACGCTGCCACCTGTTGGGCAAGAGGGTCACTCAAGGAGAGGCGTTCGCTCAGGATTATAAACGGCGCCTGAAAAACCGGATAAGGGAGATTTGTGGCTCATTTAGATGAATCGATTCACGTTACTGAAATTATTTCGATGATCCGGTCTTGCAAATAGTTACCAATGAGTACAATTACTGCAATGAGAAAAATCAATGACCCCAGTCCCAGATGATCGTTCGTCGTAGGTGAGAATCATAGTGGACACGCACCCTGGCGGTGGCTGGCAGGATAATATGCAATAATTTAAAAAAATAACATTGCCTCTTCCGACAATCCGTTCCCCACTCGCACCTGAGCAGTCTTAGACATGTACAGGTTGCGGATTGGCCTCCTGAACCTCCAATCTATTCCTATTTTCTGCAATATACTCATTAGTTTTTTCCCATTTCACTCTATAAAATGCCTTTTCGAAATCTAAGAAATAGGCATATACGTTCTGATTGTATTCTATATTCCTCTCGATTAGTGATCTCATTACTGCAATGACATCACGCGTACCTCTCCCTATCCTAAACCTAAACTGATCATCCCCTAAGTAATAATTTTCCCTGCCCTCTATCCTTTAGTTGATGATCCTGAGAACAACTGTAGCTGCGTGGAATGTCAAACTTATTGTTCTGTAGTCCTCACATGAGGTAGCCTTCACCTTTTTCGGAATAGGAACTAACACCGGTCTGGCGAAATTTTCCGGCAAAACTCCTCCATACAACCAATCAGCAAATAAAATGTTATTAGTATCGAAAATTTTACAATAATATTCGTGGTAAGTTTCTGTTTTGGAACTGCATTATGTATTTGGCCAATAAACTACACTATATTCCACATATTTTGGATTTTAGAAGAAAAACATGATGAAAAACTATTTTTTAAAACTTATTGAAAAAAAACTAATTGTGAATTCTTCTGCTAACCATATTAAATTACATTTTTAAATTTTCATGAAAAGGACACCATCACTTACAGAACAAAAGAGCCGCTCTCATTCCAGACATTAGTACTGTTGCTATCCCGCACAATCAGGAATCATAGTAGTAAGAAACCAAAGCCACTATAGAAATATTAAAGACATTTAATTTGCAAGTAAGATCAAGATTAAACGCTACGTATACATAAGATATATTCGTAGGAGTATGTATATATTAGTTGATAGCATATGTATTTGCATGCGTAAAAGTTATAAAGGTCTTTGTATAAATATATACGCCTTTACGGGTGTGGATTGGCATGAATTTGTTGGTTTTGCATGCGGTTTTATTCTCTTTTAGGGGTGGTTGCCTAACACCACCCTTCATACGCCCTTACGGCGGTTTGCGGGGTACTATGTAGACGTAGATTACCAAATCAAATCATACTATACAATTCAAAAAGCAAACTTTTAATCTTAACTCGAACACACCTGTTGCTGATGTACATAGAGGTAAGTACACCTGGCTGTTTACATAACACCCTCCCCCGCCACATGTCTTAACGGTGGATTGAGGACATTGTGTAGACGTAGAATTTAACATTAATAAAAATACTACAATCACTAGCTCGCTATAGGACTGGCATCCGAGTGTTTTGTTAAGTATGATCCAACTAACTAAAACTGAAATTTTTCCAGATCCAATTACTTGTATTTTATAACGTATACCTAAAAAATTGAAAACACTTCATATATCTTTTCTCTAAGTTCTACTACACTTTGCAAATCATTCATTTTGCAAATACTGCGATTTTATTAAGCCCTATGAGTTCAAATAAAATTATAATTATTAAACAAAATCGAAATCCATTAATTATGTTTGTTTTTGAAAAAAATAATTGAACGAAATCACCATTTAAAATCACGCGATTCATGCTGATGAGTTGCTCATTGTGATGATCCGTTCTCCATTAACGAACGGTACACGATCTGCACGCCTTTCTGGGAAGGAGAGCTTCACTCAAACCAGGAGCCAACCTGCTCCCTTCAGGTGCAACACGGTGTCGCCATCGGGCGGGAAATATGCCAACTGGACCGGATTGATGCTGGGACGACGCCGAGGAGCACGCTCCCGCGCTCCGCGCTCGTAGTTCAAGTGAAAGCCGCAGGAATTTCACAGAGGGCGGCAGCGACCAGGGTGGTCGCGATTTCGAGGCGGTTGCTTGCCGAGGCACCTCCCAGGGGTCGGGGTGCGGCAGTGGCTGTCTGACGGCTTGGGGGGAGGGGGGGCGAAAGCGAGTTCAAACTGCCCTCCCCTCGACACCGGAAGCGGATTCGAGAGGAATGCTCTGAGCAGGTGGCGCCAAGCGATTCAAACAAGCTACGTCATTTGATTCGCATCTTGACTGCTAAAAACAAGTTGATCTATTAACTGAGCCAACGCATATTTCTCCTGCAATCGGACGTTTTTTTCTAAGAGCAATCGCTAAGGACGAAATGCACCTAATTCAAGGTAAAAGTTGCCGCGGGTGTATGGGATCATCACGAGATAGGCTTAGGTTTGGAACTAGATCGAGTGCAATTTAGAGCAGCTAGGTTTGTGAAAACTAATTGTGAACAAGGTAGCAGTGTCACGACACTAATGGAAGAATTAGTATGTGAGCCACTAAACATACTGCTTAAAATTAAGGCATGTTACTTTTTGAGTATGTCGCATGCATGGTTTTAATTTCCTATAGTGGCCATATTATGGGTCCAAATTATTCTGGTGTGCATTCACCCCCTGCCACACACCCTAGCGGTGGCTTCCAAGGTAATAAAATATCTATATCAATCTGTATGACAGATTACAGGCCCCGACTTACTATGGTAGATCAGATCACGAACGTGAAATCCGGGAGATAGATTAGTAGAACGGATGGATTTGAAAAGTCTCCTCGTACCATTAGAGATGAAAATACATATATAGTATATGAAAGCAGCCGCGTTGGAGATAATTAGAATTGGTAGTGTGTGCATATATATAGATACAGGTATACATGTATATTGTGTCGATATCCTGCATGCTATTTTTTTATTAATAGATCCATTTTTTTGTTTGAAGCCGTGCAAAAAGGATCAGTGGAAACCTAGTGACACTGAGCGTGGTTTTGCATGGGTATGAAACTAAGACGTGAAATGGGACGCTTGGGCTCTAGGATAAGCGTAGATTGGAGGCTTTCCGATGTGGGAGGGGAGGAGAATTGCAAAGTGAAATGGATCACATGGACAACAAACGAGGAAGAGTGCTGACGGTGGTCATAGGGAGAGGAGACGCGGAGACCCTTATCACGTCAGACTCCAGGAAAAACTCTTTGAGTGCATTGCAGAAAATAGGAAGAGATGGGAGGGACAGGAGGCGAATACACAACCTGTATATGTCTCAGACTCCTCAGGTGCGAGTGGGGAACGGGGAGTCCGGATGGGCAGTGTTAGGAAGAGGTGTAAGGCAGGGTTGCCAATTATCACCGTCGCTGTTCAACGTATATGTGGAAGAAATGATTAAAGAGGCATGGGAAGTACTGGAGGTAGGATTGAAAGTCGGAGGGGAATACGTAAAATCGGTACGGTTTGCTGATGAACAAGCTTAAATTAGTCAGCCAAGTGGTTGCAAGCATTGCTGAGTGAATTAGAAACTCAGTGCAATAGACATGGCATGAAAATCAATGTAAATAAAACAAAGGTAATGCGATTATCCCGAAATGCACTTGTATATGTATGTATATATATATATATATATATATATATATATATATATATATATATATGTGTGTATATAAATATATATATACTGTAAGTATATCGTCAATAAAATTCTTGTAAAAAAATCAGTCCTACCACTTTTGGGTGCAACCCTGAATAAATAAATAAATAAATATATATATATATATATATATATATATATATATATATATATATATATATATATATATATATATATGTAGTAGTAGTAGTTTTGAGGGGAGGCGACCGACAGCTGAGGTCATTTGCGCCATAGGGGATGGATAGGAAAGGATGAAGGGTGGAGAGAAACCCGGCGTCGGCATAAGCCTACTCTTTACGAAAAGCGCCAAGGGGTCCGCAGTTTAACGTCCCATCCGACGGACGGCGTACTCACTCAAAGTGCCCTCCACAAAGCACCTCAAGTAGGGATCGAGATACCTCTGAAAAATATTCAACACCGCCGGGATTTGAACCCGCGCCCTCAGGGTGGGAAGCCAGTACGTTAGCCGCCGCACCATCTCGATCCCCCATATATATATATATATATATATATATATATATATATATATATATATATATATCCCTCCCCGGACTACAACCTTGACGTGGTGGAAGGGCTTGTGCGTTCCGATGACCCCTAGAGCTGTGCTGGCGGGAGTAATAATTATTGCTCCTGGTAGGGTCACCCATGCCAGATAGGTCGAAGGTTAGGAGCCAGACGAAAGGTAGTCCACGCAGCGTCTGTTCCTCAGTGAGGCGGCTGCAATGGCGTCTGACCCCAGTGGGGCGGCCAGTAAGTGATGGTGTCACGTTAAAAACACTATTGAGGAAGGCAACGGGAAACCACCTCAATTATCATTCCCTAGAAAAATATGATGGACAATAGAGATATTTTGAGTCCTGGCAACCACGGGGCTCGGCCCAATCGGCCGTGTGTCGTGCCCGGCAGCGGGGGAGGCAAGGCTTCCGCGGTCGTCATCCCACGAAACCCTTGCAAGGGAAAACGAGCAGCAGCAGGACAGAAGACGCAGGAGAAGAAGACAAAATTAGTTAGAATAGGAACGTGGAATGTTAGGACAATGATGAGGACAGGGAAATTGGAGAATGTTAAGCGAGAGATGGAAAGGGGAAATATAGATATTTTAGGTCTATGCGAGGTGAGATGGAAAGATAGCGGGGATTACTGGAGTGATAAGTATAGAATAATATACAGCGGTGGGGACGAGAGCCAACGAGGGGTTGCCATAGTATTAAATGAAGAGGTAGGAAGAAGCGTAGTCAACATAGAGCAGGTAACGGATAGAATACTACTAGTGGAGATAAAAGCAGAACCGACGAACTTAGTTATTATTCAGGTATACATGCCACCGAGCAACCATAAGGAAGAAGAGGTCGATAAGATATACGATCAGTTAGAGGACATGATCGCGTGTGTACCAGCAGGGAAACATTTGATAGTGATGGGGGATTGGAATGCGACGGTAGGCGAAGGAAGAGATGGTGATGAGGTGGGCGACTACGGTTTGGGCACGAGGAATGACCGCGGGGAGAAAGCAGTTGAGTTCTGCAGGAGACAGGGGTTAGTCATCACCAACACTTGGTTTAGACACCACAAAAGACGCAGGTATACATGGAAAATGCCAGGTGACTCAGGAAGATATCAGCTAGATTATATCCTGGTTAGACACAGGTTTAGGAATAGTGTGATAAATTCCCACAGCTTTCCGGGAGCGGATGCGGACTCAGACCACAATTTAGTTGTTATGAAATGTAGCGTACGTTTCAAAAAGATAAGGCAGGGGCGGCGAGTTAGAAAATGGAATGTAGAAGCATTAAATGGGTTGAAAAGGAAGGAATACAAACAGGCGGTAGAGAAAATCATGGAGGATGGTAAAGGGCTTATTACTATCGAAGAAAAATGGGAAATGATCAAAAAAGGGTTGTCCAAAGCCGCAAAAGACACTATTGGAACCGTTAACGCTAAAAGGACTAGGAAACCATGGATCACGGATGAGATGATTACAAAGATGGATGAGCGGCGAAAATGGAAGAATATAAATACAGAATTAGGCAAAATGAAGTACAAAGAATTGAACAATAAATTGAGGCGGGCAACAAATAAGGCAAAAGACGCATGGTGGAAGACGCAGTGCGAGGATATGGAAAGTCTCCAGAGGAAGGGTGAAATCGGTGCGCTGTACAGCAAAGTTAAATCGTTATCGGGAAGTAAGAAAGGAAGAGCTATGCTAATAGTTAGAGATAAGGCGGGTAAGGTAATAGTTGACGCAGGAAAGATCCAAGAGAGATGGAAGGAGTATATAGAAGAACTGTATAGTAAAGAACTCAGACCAACACAGTTAGACATTGAAAAAGAAAATGACGTAGAGGAAGACAGCTTAGGTCCAGGCATACTAGACCATGAGATAGAAAGGGCATTAAGGGAGATGAAACTAAATAAGGCCGTGGGGGTAGATAACATTCCCGTGGAACTTTTAAAATGCTTAGGAAAATGTGGGAGGAAGAGGCTATATGGGCTGATCCGTAGCATTTATGAGGAGGGAATCTGGCCGGAAGACTTTGTGAGAGCAGTTTTAGTTCCGATTCCGAAAAAGGTAAAGGCCACGTCATGTGAGGACTATAGGACAATTAGTTTGATATCCCACGCAGCTAAAGTTGTTCTCAGGATCATAAACAAAAGGATAGAGAGTAGGGCAAATGATTACTTAGGGGATGATCAGTTTGGGTTTAGGAAGGGGAGAGGTACGCGTGATGCCATTGCAGTAATGAGATTATTAATCGAGAGGAATATAGAACACAACCAGGAGGTATTTGCCTGTTTCGTAGATTTCGAAAAAGCGTTTGATAGAGTGAATTGGGAAAAACTAATGAGTATTCTGCAGAAAATAGGAATAGATTGGAGGGAAAGGAGGCTAATCCGCAACCTGTACATGTCTCAGACTGCTCAGGTGCGGGTGGGAAACGGGGAGTCAGGATGGGCAGTGTTAGGAAGGGGTGTAAGGCAGGGTTGCCCATTATCACCGTTGCTGTTCAACCTATATGCAGAGGAAATGATCAAAGAGGCATGGGAAGAACTAGAGGTAGGAATGAAAGTGGGCGGGGAATTCGTAAAATCAGTTAGGTTTGCTGATGACCAAGCTTTAGTTTGTCAGTCAGCCAAGGGGCTGCAAGCATTGCTGAGTGAATTGGAAATTCAGTGCGACAGGTATGGGATGAGAATCAACATTAATAAAACAAAGGTTATGCGATTTTCTAGAAAGAAAAAGGGCAAGGTAACATTAAAATAGGAGGGCAAAAACTAGAGCAGGTAGAACAGTTTACGTATCTCGGTAGTGTTTTGGACCAACACGGTCAAAGTAGTAGGGACGTAAGGAGAAGAATTGCGCTAGGCAAAGAGGCTTTCACGAGGAGGAGGGAGTTGATGACGGGGACTTTGAGTAAGGATGTTAAGAAAAGACTCGTAAAAACTTTGATATGGAGCGTAGCTATGTACGGCGCGGAAACGTGGTCATTGAAGCAGGAGGATAGACGTAGACTGGAGGCTTTTGAAATGTGGGTGTGGAGAAGAATGGAGAAGGTGAAATGGACACAGAAGAAAACAAATGAGGAAGTACTTGGTATGGTGGGTGAAGAGAGGGGTTTGTTGGGAGCAATCCTATGGAGGCAGGAAAAGTGGATGAAGGGGGTGTTGACCGGTAGTGGGATGTTGAAGACTGTGATAGAGGGTAGAATGTTGGGCAAAAGAGGAAAGGGAAGGAACAGGATAGGGATGTTGGATGGGATGAAGGGCGGAAGAAAGTACTCAGAGATGAAGAGGGACCTGGTGTAGAGTAGAATTTAGGGTTGTGTTTTGTTAGTAGTCACAAAATATTTGTTTGGTAGTTGTGTCCATCGAAAAACCTACCTTAACCGGTAGATTACCTTAAAAAAAAAATATATATATATATATATATATATAATGGGTGGGTGAGTGCATGCGCTCAGTACCCCGTTGACATTGAATAGCTTTTTACTGATTCTTGCCGTGTGAGCTCTTCGAGAGTGATCCATGGAAACCGGCCACCACAGACATCACCTCTCGTCCCTACCACCCCCCCTTTGGGCCACTGGTCGTTCCTCCGATTAGTACGCAGTCATGCACGCACCCTGAATAACTTGCTCTCTCCCTATATCAGCCGTTTAAGCTCGCTTCATAAAGCGTTGATTGAAAAATGCTTGGTGTTTACGAGCAAGCTCCTTTTAGTATCCACGTTCATCTTCTTGAAATACGACCACTTTTAAGTTTTAAATGACACTGTTACCTTCTATTCATCTTTAGGCCACTCCCAAGGGGAAACACGACTTCGAAGACCAGATTCTGTTCTCATTTAATCGTTTTCATTAATGGTATTCTGGTCTGGTATGAAGAGTTAAGAGGAGGATGCTACCTCTCGCCACCACTATTCAAGGTGTATCCAGGAGGGGCGATAAAAGAAGCAAAAGCATCAAAAGAGTCAAGGTGGTGAATGGTGAGGAAATTAACATGATCCGGATCGCAGATGAGGATCTGCAAGAAACTCTGAATGCCTCGGACCAAGTACTTCGGGAATATAATACGAATGTATCAAATGGGAAGGAAACTAAAATACTTGAGTGTGAATAAGAGAAGCTGAAGGATTGAAACTCGAGGGATGATACCAGAGCAATTGGAAACCTTCTTCTAGCAGCAGCTTCTTCTAGGCAGCAGCATAAATAACATGGAATTTCAAAGAAGTCGACCGACTTCAAGTGACGATATGCTCAAGCTAAGAAGGCGAGGCAACTACTACGTTAGAAGAACACCTGAGGTACCTACCATCAAGATGCCTATTCGTCAAAACGTTCGTATGGAACATGGCACTCAACTGATAAGAACTTTGAACGGTGGAACAGGGTGAAGAATGGAAGAAGCCTCTGAAACGTGGTCCTGAAGAGGAAAATGCCGAAGAGGAGTAAATGGACAGCGCGGGGAACGAGGGAGTAGTATGTAGAAGAGGAAAGAGGATCATATGGAGAGATTTCTACGGCAAAGAAGTATAACTATTGATGGAGATTGGAAAGACAGCTCGAGGCACAATAGATTAGTTATAAACATAATATTTGTAGGGAATAATATTGAAGGGAAGATACCGTAAAAGGTAGACCAAGAGACAAGTCAGCATAGGAAACAAATTATGAAGGAGGCAAAACAGAGAGGCTATCATGGGGTGAGAGGAGATTAATTGATACAAACAAGCAGTATTGAAGTAAATAGCCAACGTTCTGATTGAAATACTGATAATGCTGATGGTCATATCAAGGTCAAGGGTCAAGGCATGCTCCTAATTGGTTTAGACTCTTAGTCGCGTCTTAGAAGACACTGACATCATAAACTACAAAAAACATTCTTCATCTCCGTATTTTTTCTCCCTCTCTTAATTCCGTCCAACAAATCAGTTCTCTTCCTCCTCGGCCCCATTTCGCTCATCCAAAATTCTCTCCTCCATCAGAATTTAAAACATTTCAACGTCACTCTTGCGATTTTCTTTTTAGAATATCTCCCAGAAATCTTCATCCTCTGAGATACCCAACACACGTCGGTTGTCTCTCTTTCTGCTCGTTCAACACCTCTTATTCCATTAGCCAAGATAGCCACGATATTCCTCGTCGATTAGACGGAATCAAGACCCAAATTACGAGTAATCTATAAGAGTGCAGGATACGCACAATTAAAAAAACCACATGAATCAACTCGAAGGTTGGTTTTTAAAGGTGAGGGTAGAGCTTATTCAATTAAGCCCTGCGTATGCGATACACACCTAAACTGGGTAGTATGGGCGGCAAGTTCCTTTCCCTGGCCCTCGCGTGAGTTCCCAGGAATATATGTTGTTGCTCTGTTAAGAATGCCGAAGCTCGGGCTAAGCAGAAGGTGCCCCCCCCCCTCCCGGGAATCGGGCCCGGACCCTCCGGTCAATGGTCCAAGACTCTACCTCTGGACTACCACGTCCCCCATTTTACTGTGTGATAATTAAAATTCCAGTTTATATACACTGTCGACATAAAGTTCGACAAAACATAAATATATAATGTGGTTACGTAATTTTTTTATAAGCCACCAAGTCGGGTTTGTAAATCTGTAAGAGTAATTCGAGGTGTAGCTCGTATCCAATGAGTAACATCATATTTGTAATGGAAAGTAGCTAACAAATTTGTATCCAATGGCAACTATCGGATGTTAACAAAATTTACCTGAAATGCTTAAGAAGATATCTTTTAAGTTATTGAGGCCATTGTCTCATAGGTTACTGGATAAAGTAGGAAACGATGGAATAATTAAACGCACACCATAGGCATAAGTTTCACCATTTCACGCAGTCCGGAATAAGGCTAAGGAGGTTGCATGGAAAACAGGTCTCCATGCGATTCCCATCATTTTCTTCGAATCTTTCGGTAATGTTCTGAGGAAATAACCCGCAAGGAGATCCAACAGTATCGTACCCAACTGAAATCCTTCCAAAAGAAAATTCTTTCTATCCCTAATTACGAAATTATTCCCAAACAATTATTAAAAATATTTTTGATAAAAATACTATACCTGAAATTATTTTACGAAAAGATATTACGTTAGCGCATTGCGCGTGCACAGTTTAATGTCAGTAAAAAGAGTGTCGATCACTGAATTGTTTTGACTCAATTAATGTAAATGCCAAATTTGAACGCCTAGTCACCGAGGGGTGAATGTTTTAATTTTTGGCGTGAATTTCACCTGATTTTAACTATTTCGGAACCCTTGCCGCGATTACATTTAAGATCTTTCGGTGTTAATTGTTCAGTTTTGCATTTACACCAACATTACTCACCAACTTAAGGTGCCTTCTGTTAGGTTGCCTGTACCCATCTTAAGATGAATTTCTCGTAAAGGGCGCAGTCCTTAACACGCTCGATCCATTCACGCAGCATTGACTCCAATAACCTCCACCATTAGACATCCAAGACTAGCACCAAGATCCAACTTACCTGGAAAAGAGAAAAAAAGACAAATTGATAAAACAACGAAATCAAAACGAGCATTCAAAATTCCCACCAACGTAGAATGAATCGAGGAGCATGCAGTTGGGAAAAAATGAAACATAAGTATTGCGATTGAAACGGTAATCATGCAGCCATTTGAAAGTGGTTCATGGGATAATGGAGTGAGGGGTTGATTACCCGACGGTGTCTTTCGTTCACTCCGATTACGAATTCATTTTCGGCTTTGAAGAGTTAGGTGAACATATTCCCGACGCCTATTACCATACCTGTACCATTTATTACTCATTTTTATCTGTCTCAATTTGCTTAAAATTCGAGGTTTTTTAATGAATACTTTTTCCCTTCCCCTTCCTTATCCCTTGCCTATCCCACCTGGTGCTTGCACCCTCTGCCACGCAGATTTTAGGTAGATCGCGAGGTATTTATGTATATTGATGTACCCTTTCTCAATCGTACGTAGGACGCACCTCAAGACTTCAGGGAACATACAGGGATATATGCAGAACATGTATGCATAAGGTCCGATGCTCCTCGACTGTAGGGCCCTGCTAAAGAGAATATAATAACCAATCGATGGATATTTTGATTCTAAATGAACAGGACCTTATTTTTGGCAGAGATAACGTAAGCGAATATAAATAGTAGAATATCTAAAAAGGTTAATATGGAAGATGCTTCGGAAGGTTTCAATAAAATGAATTAGGCAAACATTTGTGTTTCTTAAAAGATCAGCATCAATTACCATGAAATTTGTACCTCATTCTAATCAATTCTGGTATATTTTTAAAATCTGTGACGACAAAAATCATAGAATAACAATAAGGACCACTGATAACCAAAGATGACGAGAAATTTCCCATTGATTTCCACTCGTCTGGCCTCCTATTATAGTAATTAACAAAAAAACCTAGCCTCCCTAGGTGAAACTTTTTCCCGCCTCTTTTATCCCAGAGTTCATTACGACTGGAAAGGTACCCCGCGCTTGCTTGCAGAGCTGGCACAGTCATATTTTCGTCGACTCGGCTTTAATGACATGGGCACCACACGATATTAGCCCCCCCCCCTTAAACGGCGAGCACATTGCAGCACTTTCCAAGTCTTCCCGAGAGAGGGAGACATTCCATGAGGAGTGCTTCACATCGTAAAAAGAGATTCGCAATTCCCCCGGCCGTCTGCCCGGGGTGTCTCAAGAATGCGGCCGTTGGCCGGCTTGCAGAAGTCTTGGATGAGACCTCGCGATATTTCACCATGCTAATGATAATGACTCCCTTGTCTCACGGACGGAAATTCTCCGGAGGTCCACCGAACAAACTTCCAAGGTTTCATTAAATACTCGTTCTTCTCACACGACGAGAGCCTGAGGCGAAAAGCTTACCAGATGTGTAGCAGTACTCGAAAACTGACGAACAAAACTAAGTTGGTTTGATCAAGTCGAGACGGAAGGGATGTGAGTCGAATATTTGAGAGAAGGATGATTGTTTTTTTTTGGCGGGAGGAAAGGGGTGGATCAAGAAAATATGCACCGGCGAATGTGGTTGAATAAACTCTTAGAAGGGAGGGACATTAGGCATTTATTAACAGAAAAATATTCCTGAAGTAACGCAAAAATGCGACGGAACCAACGCTAACTCGTTTGAATCATAGACCGAGTTTCCAAGTGGTCATCGTAGCAGAAATAGTAGTTGGTAGCCTTAGGGGAAGGCCGCCAACGACCGATGGTATTTGCAGCGCAATGGATGTGTGGGTAAATTTTTAATGGGTGGGGGGGCCTTGAGTGAGTGGAAGAAGAAGGGTGGAGGACAAGGTTTCCTATATTAACTTTTTCTGCAATGGAACACTTCGCAAACCTGGGAAGTTTGACGGAATATTTTAAGCTAACTTTTTAGGTTGGGTAACTCTCCTAATTGAAATTTAATAAGCATTTTTTTTAAATACACTATTGATTCAGTAATTATTTTAAACATAAAGCTATACTTATGTAGCATTTGCATAAAATATGAATAAATAAAGAATTTAAGGACCTTTTTTATTTTGAATTTTTGAATTACATATCTTCTCGATATCAGGCATATTAAAAAAATATTTTTTTGAAAAATTACACTCTTTTAATATGGACATCAAACAATTCCACGAAAAGAACCCCGAAAGCGTAAAGGATAATATAGGCAAGTTGTATCCTAATATCTGGCGTCGAGCCGCTGTTACTGCACTTTGAATTTGTTGTAGCATAATAAGAAAATCCCGTTTTGCATGAATGGGTTGTAGAAAACGGAAGTAAAACAAAAAAAGCCCGTTTTGATAAATTGGGGTACTCTTCTGACAAACTCACTCAGAGATCATTTAAAGACAAATTTTTGTATTTTTGTTTCAAATCGGAATCAATAATTAAATCAATTATACTTATGTTCATAGTCACTAACGTTTAAGCCTACTTTGGTTTAGCTGTCACGGTAAATGGATTTCTAACCCAGGAATCGCCCCTCGTAGTTTTCGGAAAATATTGTAAAAGAGTTGATTTCAAGTTATGTAGGTGCTCTCTAAAAATGCTTCGGAAACGTCGTAATCTGCTTCAAAATTTAATTCACTCAAAAATTCACGTAATGCAGGAAAACAATCAAAATTATTAGATTCAACTGATGAAATCCAAAATTATATTTTTTTAATCAAAAGATGCTATTCTATTTCTTGTATTATTCTTTCATGTCAGGATCGTCGTACACGCGGCAGGCACATCGTTGGATACACGAAGAATTTGGTACAATATTTCGTCAGAAAATCCGGTTCCATATATTTAAAGCTATCACCGCATTGAACTCAACAAGAAAGAAAACACGAGCTTAAAAATCAAAAGAGTATTGCTAAGTAGTCTTAAATGGCACCTAAAAGAAAGGGCGATAAGGGATTAAGAAGTCTATTTACAAGGCAGGTAACCCAACGGTCCCTGGAGGTGTTTATGGCTTTCTATTTAACCAGATCACTTCAAAAATAAAAAAAAACCGATCGGGGAAGGGGGGGAGGGTTTCGCTGTTCTTTTTTTTTATTCATTTCATTTCCTCGCGCCGTCACCGAAAACAAGAGAAGGGGAAAAAGAGCGCACCGCAACTTGCTTGCCCTTTCGAAACTCCGCAGGCAATTTTCACGCCGACTTGAAATGAAAGGAGAAGTCGTCGTTTTCATTTTTCTCTTTTCTTTCCAGAAAAATGAAAAAAAAGATTAAAATGGAATGGAGAGGGAGGTAATATTGCATCCCAAGAGCGAGTCTTTCCGAACGAGAAAATTACGATTTAGTGTACTAAATACGGAGAGAGGGTTAAAAAAAAAACTAAAACCATAAGCATGTTCGGAATGGTATGGAATTCTCCTCCCACCTCGTCTTCTTGACCTTCGCCTTCTTAACCTTCTCCTTCCCTCCCACCCCCCTCCATCCACCCTAACTAAAGTCGAACCCCTCTCCGAAAAAAGCCGCCTCCTGCCCAATTCCTTGTTTCTACCCATTTATTCACCTTATTTTTTTTTTACTTTTTTTCAACTCTCTACGGACCCGGAACATTAAGTATTTTTTTTAAATGGGAAAGGTAGGTTTTTAACTTATAGATGCCGTCATAAACCACCCGTTCACGCATGGAAAGAGAAGTAACGACTGACGGAACCGAGAGGGAGGAAAGTCGATTTTCCGGTGGCTCCGGGAAATTTTTTAACCTTCTCTCACTTACATCGTTCACTTTTTTTCGACTCCGGGCCGATTCCCACAGCCGACGGTGACACGATCCAATGGAAAGAGAGGAAGAAGATTAAAGAATGATGGGAAAACGAGAGAGATAAGAAGCCAAGTTTCCCCACCTCCTCGACGAACCTTGATCACTTGCTCACCATTCATTTACAGTCTTCGATTAATTAATTATTGCTCAAAATCTAAGGATGAGAATGTACTGGGAATAAATATTCTTCAGGAAAATTATGAATTCACATGAAACACGGGTTGTTTCTCGTGCCAAGACTACGATCGAGGTGTTGTAATTGGTGGATATTACAGAGTCCCCTCTATTGATTGGAGCACGTGCAATCATAGTTTTAAAACGGGGAGTAAAGAGAATGATAACAGCAAGTCCTCATTGCATTCTTTTACGTTGAACACGCCTCGTCAATTCACCAGCTGGGGACAATAATATTCTTGATTTGTAAGAAACGAGCATATCTGGAAAAGTTTTAATAATTTTTTAAAGTTTTGTGACACAGAAAATTATTAACGTTATCCAATAGTATCATTAATATCACATGCAGGAAAAACTCATTTACACTATAACTTAGAGCAATACACTAGTATTTCATTGTGAACGCTCAATGCCAGTACCAAAACGGTTAGATCATGGTTAGATACATTTAAAACCAATGCATTTAGGCAGACTGAAAAGCATCAACCGGACGTGATAGTTTTTATGTTTCGGAGTGAGAATTGAAGCGTCTTCAGACCTAATATTTGAAGAGACATAACGGTCACCTATTTTCATCAACTATTGAGTTGACGGATATTTCAGTCACAATTTCACCACGATTACCTACTGTTTAGAATAATTAGTGAAACTAGAACAATGTTCTAATAAGGAAATTATGGACGACCAAATAATGATTGTTGTCATTAAGCAATGGGTAGGGGGGAAGAGATGGATGGAAGTCGACTCCTAACAAAGCACAAACCAGCAACCTAATCTACATCAAGTCCCTCCTCATCTCTGAAGGAAGGAACTCCTTCCTCCTATTCCTTGAGAGAGACGGCTTTATTATTAGGCAATCTACCGGTTAAGGTAGGTTTTTGGATGGACACAGTTAGTAAATAAATATTTTGTGACTCCTAACAAAACACAAAATCCATCATCCTACTCTACAACAGATCCCTCTTCATCTCCGAGCCCTTTCTTCCTCCCTTCATCTCGTCCAACATCCCCATCCTGTTCCTTCCCTTTCTTCGTTTGCCTAACATTCTCCCCTCTATTACAGTCTTCAACATCCCGCTGCCGGTCAATAACCACTTCATCCACTTTTCCTGCCCCCATATGATTTCTCCCAACAAACCCCTCTCTTCGCCCACCATACCAAGTACTTCCTCATTTGTTTTCCTCTCGGTCCATTTCACCTTCTCCATTCTTCTCCACACCTAAAATATCAAAAGCCTCCAGTCTACGTCTATCCTCCTGCTTCAATGACCACGTTTCCGCGCCGTTCATAGCTACGCTCCATAACAAAGTTTTTACTGTCAGAAGAATGGAGAAGGTGAAATGGACAGAGAAGAAAACATGGAAGCAGGAAAAGTGGATGAAGGGCGTATTGATCGGTAGTTGGATGTTGAAGAATGTAATAGAGTAATAGAGGGGAGAATGTTAGGCAAAAGAGGAAAGGGCAGGAACAGGATATGGATGTCGGACGGGGTGAAGGGAGGAAGGAAATACTCCGAGATGAAGAGGGACCTGATGAGAGTAGGTTGATGGATTTTGTGCTTTGTTAGGAATTACAAAATATTTATTTTGTAGTAGTGTCCATCCATAAACCTACCTTAACCGGTAGATTACGTTATCATTATATATATATATATATATATATATATATATATATATATATATATATATATATATATATGCCCAAACACTCACACATGGATTTATAGGTGAATATTTCCTGGTCATCTAAATCTAAGTCCCACAGAGACAGGTGAAATTAAAACATTAACTTATAAGCAATAACAATGAGGGAAGCATTGCAGTTCCTTATTTATGTTCCACCATTCGGTTTCCCTGGCAGAACTGGTACCCAAAAAATGAATCACCTACGGTGATGCTGAGAGTACCAAAAGACATCCCCGGGAATCGAATCGGGGCCTTGTGCTCAGAAGGCCAGTGTTCTTCCCACTTGCCCATCGCGCCACAAAGTAAATACACACACTCTGAGTTTGACAGATAAAAATTCACTTAAAGAGTATCTGTGGTAGCATTGTTTTCATCACGATTCGTTGTTTCCGACAATATTCATCTATTAAGAAATCCAAGCAAAAGAATTCGGATGAAGATTTTGGTCGTTCGGGGTTCTTCCATTGTCCTGGTCTCATATTTCCACTGATGATGTTTCGTACCCGTTGCCGGGCCCATCTGCGAATTTGAAACTTACGTGATTCGATTAGAACCGGTTCGGATACTAATTAAGTCCCAGGTCTGAAGACGTCTCGTTTGACGACTACGCAACATCACCATTAACCAAATGGACCGTCGTTGGGGAAGACCCCCTAAAAAACAGAACCTTCATACATTTCAAGTACGCATTCAGAAAGATTCCAGCATAAAAAAAATACCACGCAATAAGACCACGGGCATCGATGTAAAATGCTTTAATGTGGTTCAATAATGAAGTTAATTGTCAACTGAAAGTGTTTCAACAACTCTTTTCATAAATGTAATTAATTATAATTAACCAAAAATTGATCTGTAATGGCGTCCAATACTATGAGTACATTTGAAGTTTATCAATTGATTGAATGAAAATACCAAGTTATTTTCCGAATTGGTTTCCATTTTAAGAACCCAACAAAAAAAAAGCATCCGAAAATCGGACTGAAAAAAAACATTCTAATTTGGGGTCTTATAAAGCTTCAATGGGTTCAAAATCGATATAATTCTAAAAATCGAAATAAAACAACAATTCGATATAGATACATAAAAACTCGATAAAATATACACAACAATCACTAAATCACCTAGCAACATACGAATTAGGCAAATGTGTTCACAAAATATCCTTATCGAATCAAACAAAATTATATCAGATACTCAGTCCCATAATTTTTTGATATGGGAAAAAATTATTCCGAAACGAGAAACAAGCCTCGGGAAATCTCAGCATCTTCGTTGAATGAGAAGTAATATATATTCTCCATTACAATCGAAAAAAATAATATTTATAGGCCAAACTATCTTGCTCTTTGTTTGTAAGGAAGGGAGGGGGGGATGTGATGCTTTTTAAGCGTTAGAATCTCTCAACGAGAGAGAAAATCTTCGTTTAGAGTGTGCTTAAGATCTTTGCATTCAACTTCCAACAGTTTCAAGGGCGCCATTGTTCAGAATTGCGTTTGACACGCTTGGGTGACGTGAACTGTGTACGCGATGTGCGCCGAAAGTACTGGCAAATTCTCACGAAGTCCAGAAAATGACCTTGGCGCGAGCATTTTTTTGCACCTTTTTAACCGCGAGGGAGACGAATGTTTTTTTCCAATCCCATCACTGGTGATGAAAAAGTGAATTCGTTCATCAGAAACTGGCTAGCGTCTCGACAACGATTCGTGGAAACAGAAGAAGTTGAAAAACTCAATGCGAAACTGGCCGGCATCTACTGTGGCAGAATTTTTTTATGGGGAAAAGGGCTAGAAGAAGTTTGCTCCACAGTATTAAAATTGTTAAGAACGAAATAAAGTTAAAAAAAAATTAGTGTATATGCACCTGGCATTAGAGAAAACGATACTCGAGTGCATGACTGAATTGAAACGGGAGTGCACATCATAGGTTAAGTCACCGATGAGAATCTTCTTTCACGCGCGGGAAACACGAGAAAATCCAATCAACTCGAGCCGTTTTAATCAAAACGACTGAAGCGAGGCGAATTCAGCGTTCATGTTGGCACAATACACACGTTCAGGGTGTGCTTTGCAAATTTCGAATTCGTATCTTCTCGTCCCAGTCCCTCCCATTCAACCGCCCAGTAGGCGAGCGTACATGCGTGTTTAGTTCCCGCAGTCTGGGGGCAGGTGGCGGGGCCGTCGCGCTCACGTGATAATGCAAAGAGCGGCGGCGGCAGTAGTGATGGAAAGACGGCCGTAAATACGATTTCTCCCTCCATTTTTCCCGCCTCCGCCCTACCGATGGGCATTTGTTCGTTCGGCGCGTGGTGCGTTATGAACGTGTGTGCGTTCAGACGCGACTGCACGTCGCGCACGCACCACGGGCTCCATCCATACACCTTTCGCAGAACTGAGGTGGGTGGTGAACCTCCTCTTTCGCCGCCGTTATGTCTCCGAAGCAACGGTTCATTTTCAGACTGATTGCAGGGGAGAGAGGAAAGATTCTCTCTCTCTCTCTCTTATTTCATTTTTTTTCCATTTGAAAACGCGAAGAGCGAGCAAAGGGAAGGAGATGGGTGTGTTGGCATCGCTTTATCATTGACTGCCATATCGAATGACGTTATTTTACCTCCCGCTTTTGCAGGAACGTATTCCTGCGGAGTGAGTGATTACGACAACGGGAGTGTCCTCCGCGGAAATTTTGATGAAAAGCTTGAACGAATGCAGGAAAAGAAATGAATAAAATTATTTTTTTAATTGAAGGTTCTCCAAATAAATTTTCCAAGACCGTTTCAACGGTTGTTACATACTTTCGCGCGCAAAAAATAGCTTTAAGAAACGATCACGAATAAAAAATCACGATACCTTTGAAAAATAAGTAATCGATGATCCGCAAACGAAATTCCGCGTGATCAAACCGCAAATCCAAATTTATTATTTTTACTATCACGACGGGGATAAAGGATATTTTTTTTATTTTTTCAATAGTATCGCGTGCCTCCGAGGATGATGTAGCTACGTGCCGTTCCCATAAGTTGTAATTAAATCTTTTAGGATCATTTTTTTTCATTTTCATACAATAATGCATGCACGCATTTCGAGCCACTGGTTTACTTGTTTAGATTTTTTGATGAAAACACCCTGAAGAGCTCGCTCGGAACAATGTAACAAATGTAAATAAGGGCGTAAGGGAATAATTAATGAAGAAGTATAAGTTCATCGAGTTAAAAACAAAATAAATCATGAATACGATTATCAATTCAATTATCAAAACATGCTAATATATAATTCCACCGTTTATCACACGTCCATGCACTTTTAAAGGACTTGGAAAATCAACAAAATTCATTTTAAGGCACAATTACAATAAAACTACGATCCATTTAAACATTTTTTTTAACCCTTTCTTTACATCTCCTCTGGATGTGTCTGTCATCAAAACCAATCACTTAGTGTTAACGCTTCTATACCTAACCTATCGTAATTTATCTTTCAGCGTCCAAACCACCTTCTGCCCACCCGAATCCAAAACACCTCCCTAACAGTTGAGCTGTTTCTTGCCTTCCCATTTCTTCAGATGATCACACTACCTAAGTTTTTTATCAGGATTAACTATCAAATACGTCAATAAATTGCATGAAGAACGATATAAGAACCTCTACTTAGAACGCCCTGGAATTCTCCAGCAGTGCTAAGAAATGGAATACGACAAACGATGGCGATAGAGGGGTCGGGGAATGGGAGAGAGATTCAGGTGATAGGATAAGACTTTTTAGCCGTCCATGCATTGCAATTGATTTGAACTCGGGTAACTTCGTTTATTTATTGCAAAACTTTCGAAGTAGCAGTTAGAATAATGTTTTATTGCACTCAGATTCGCTTGAAGCGGTCCTACTCTAAAGTCGCAACGCTAGGTGTTCGAAAAATTTCAGCTAAACATCTTTAAAGAGAATTTTATGCCATGGACACAGTTAAAAAAAAACATTCAGCCATGTTCTCTGTCAATTCCACGCTATATTCCACGTAATTCGTCCGTTGAAATATGTGTAAAACCAAGGATTCTATAGCTCACACAATGGTTTAAAGGATTACTGACAAACTTATCAGCCATGCCCTTAAAACTTAAGAGGCCCCAAGAGCGTGTTTTCATTATCTGGCGCAAGGGCTGGACCAAATTATGCCAAGAATTGAATAAGAATCATGATTTAACCATCGCCTCCAAGTAACCTAGTACTGATGTGTTTAAATGGAGAATAATAATTTTTCGATCGATAGCACGACATAGTAAGGCCATCTGAATGAGAGGGTCATCTCAAAGTATAAAAGCACACAAAATTAATATCTGGAACGTTACTGACACACCAACACATATTACCATGTCAATAGAATTACGATGTGAGCAAGACCTCCCACTTTTACTAAGGATGGCTGAAAGTAGAACCTCCGGTTCTCCTCAATATTATCTCTCTGAATACGCACACTATTTTTTCGCTACGTCGACGACATGATTCCATGGCTTCTAACAACGCTTCTGTTAAATAAGTCACTTTCGCCCACAGGAAAAACCGGGTGGCCGAGTATACATAATTGGACTATAGTTTGCAACGTTGTGACGTCCGGCGTTCTTTGAACGATCAAAGGACGCACATTTTATATACACATCCACATAAACACCATCAACCACCGTATGTCTCTTCGTCAATTTGAGTAGTGAAAATATATGAGTGAAAAAACCACGAATGTGGAGAAAACGGGCGATTAAATGCAGTTCTTGCACAATAACCGACGCCATTTTAAAGACTGAAAAAACTTTTCACTCTAGCGGCAGGTATACGAACCCTGTGCACTATACAGTGCAGCCATCTATGTCTTGGATACATCAACATCTTTCTATTTAATCCCAGTTTCGAGAAAAAAAATGGGTGATATTCATAAATTAAACACACCCGATACTATAATGGTACGTGATGGCTTATTTTCAGAGCTAAATTTGAAAGAAAAACGAACCGACCTATATTTATCACGATGATCGTTACGACACATTTTGTATTAAAAAAAAACAAAATAAAAATAAGGACTCAAAAAACCAATAAGAAAAAATACTCCTTTTTAAATAGAACTATAATCGATTGGAACCAGCTGCCTGGAGGTTTGTTTGAGCCCTTTCCATCCAATTTTAGAAGTTTTAAGTTGAAATGTAAAGCAGCCACTGGGTAATAAACTTCATTGTAGTTATGAATTTATTGTTTGTATGTGAAGTGGACGGCATTTTGTATGTGATGTGGACGGTATTTTGTATGTGATGTGGAAGTTTGTTTGTATGTGATGTGGAAGTGTCATTATGTAAAAATATTTTGTCTCTTATCTGTTTTTATATGTTCGTATGTAATTTTCGTTGTTAGTAGTTATCTTTGACCTAACCTGACCGTTGCCACCAGGAAATTTGCCTAATTGCAACGTAATTGTGTAAATAAAAAATAAATAAATACATAGAAAGAAGGCAAGTTGAAGATCTCGTGGAAATAAACTAAAAGAATGGAAAAGAGAGGGGAAGGGAGGAAGTGAATGGACATAATAAGCCAACCATCGCACTCATTAATAACCCCATGATAGGACACACAGCACCTAAATGGCGGCTCGATAATTTAAAGCCAGTTTCCTCCAGAAAAAAGTTCTCTAAACGACCGGTTTCGATACTCGATCTCGAGATAAAGTCGGGTTATCACGAGTTTGGCGCGCACACCACCTCCTTGGAAGAAAGTGGGCGAGGCAGCAAGGAGGCAATTGCACGAGGAGCAAAGTCTCCGGACTCGAACTACGTTGTAGATGGAAAGTAGGCTCGTACGGTGCGCACAGAATGGGTGAAATGACAGGGATAGGAGGATCGTTTCTCAAGAAAAGCGACAGGAAATAGGAAAAGTCGGCTCCGCAATGAGAGATTGGCTCATCTCCGGGGCTGTAATTTAAGAATCATCGGGAGGGAGGGACGGGTGATGTGGTGAAGTAGGGTTCGTGCAGATAAAGAGGGGAGCATTTATCGAAGGAGTGGAAAGTTCAAGCGGGCGGGAATGGATTCGTCAAGCGTCCTTCCTCGAAGGAGGAGGATGACTTTGAAGATGAAGAGCGTTGCTACTTACTTTTAAGTTAAAAAAACGTATCCTTATTATTTTGGACAAACTACTCATACAAGAAAGTTGAAACTTCTGTTAATTCTCAATGTAATGAGAAGGTTAAAAAGCTTCGTATTTAGTTAGTAAGGCCCCACGAAGAGTATGCTGCGAGTGTATAAGATCCTCAAGAAATAGGCTTAGTGTTGGAACTAGATAGAGCAGTCAGGCTTGTGAAAAGTTGTAATGAACAAGGTAGAAAGCAGTGCCACGACACTACTGGAAGAATGAGGATGGAAGCCAACAGTTGACCGTCGGTTTATGCAGGATAAATTTACTGCGTAAATTTGAAGCAGGTTACTTTTCTGAGAATGTTAAAGACATTACTGGCCCTGAGTTACTATTTGTATGGTAGATCAGATCACCAACGTAAAATCAGGGAGATAGAGAGTAGAACGGATTGATTTAAAATATCGTTTTTTCCACGTGTCATTTGAGATCCAGATAGATATGATCGCGATCGCGAGAAGGATAATTAGTATTATTAGTGTATATAATTCGTCGATATCCAGCATGAATTTTAAATAGACCCATAGCAATGTTCCCAAATGATTAAAATATATTCTGTTATTGAATATTCTTTCATGCTAGCAACTTATTTCGCTGGATTGACTTTGTTCGAGCACATTATGGAACTGATATTTGGGTAGAGGTGTAATGATAGTGATTGTGCATACATGGATAGTGTAGTAATCTATCTACCCCCCCCCCCGCCACACGCCTCTGCGTTGGCTTACGGGGTATTATGTAGGTGCAGTTGTAGAGAAAATTCTCCCGAACCCCTCTATCTCTTGGGCCCACAGGAATATTGCTGATAGTCAATAGCCGAGGCTTCTCACGTTCGTCGTCACACGACGTTGGGCCTCTCTACCCTTGAACTGTGAAGCACGCTTATTTTTTTAGCATGATACACACAGCGTAACAACATCATCCCTACGTGTGTCACTAAATTTGAAAGTTGAATTTCGATTGATGTGTTAGACCACGAATGCTGGAGATACGGAAGACAACGCTTTGTTCTTGTATAGTAAACGATTCAATTTCAATTATTGGAAATACTTTTCACTCTAGCGGCAGCTATACGAACCCTGTGCATGGTACGGTGCAGCCATCTATGTTCTGCGTCCATAAAGAATGCCCACGTGTTTCTAAGCTCGACTACATTTTTTCTATTTCCTCTCAGGGTTGACAAAAAACTTGAGTGACTTTAAAAAATTGAACGCACTTCTCATGAACACGCTCCTGTAATCAGTCCTCACGAATGGCAGCAGATGACCTTTTACGTCCTCTATATATTTTAATTGCGTTCCAGATGACATTTTTTCCCAACAGAGCATCATAACTGATGTCGATCCTGACATAACGGAGCAGGTCATTTGCCGTTTCATGTTGCGATGGAAACCAAAACCGAGAAACCGGGAAACCTAGCCGTCAAATTTCCAACATTCAAGGGACCCGATGCAAACAAAAAAAAAAAAGAATCGGGAGCCGAAAGGAAAATCGTGACAGTTACTACCATTTTTTTTATCTACTCCATTCGCAGTAAAGATAAAATATTGTTTGCATGAAAATATCTAGAATTCGGGATTTAAAAATGAATAGACGTTTTCAGACTATAGGAACACGTGTCGGCCATTTTCCGAATGATATCCGCTTGCGATAGGTTTTAGTGGGCAAGGTTGCTCAAAAATTATTAAACTGAGAAGCCCGTTTCTTCTGTCCGTCTTATCTCTCTCTCTCTCCTGGTGGTCCATCTGACCTCGGCATCGGCATGAGCCAATTCGGAATGTCGTCAGGTTTCCCAGGCACCCGAGTTGAGACAAGACCCGCGCCCAAAGGCGCCGCCGCCGTCCCATAAAATAGTTGTAAAAAGAGATCTGAGGAGACCTGAAAACTATCTCCATCAAAAAGGATTGGAATTTCCATGAAACACAATTTTTTTGTCCATAAAAATGTGAAAGAATTGAAATACTAATGCGAGAATTGAACCATTGCATGATGGGTTATGGATTTGAGTTCTCTCATCATGTTCACGATTCACCATACCTCGCATGAAAATACGAATAAAACGTCATTCATGTTCCGATGTTTAATGTCTGTTCGTCTCTTTCGGATATGGCCGCCTAAGAAACTCCATTGTCGTCATGGCAACCTTCTGATAATGGCTAAGACGCTGGATCTATTCAAATCCAGAAGAAAATGGATTTCTCGTATAAAGAACTACTTATATAAGAATTAACCTCTGGGAGGGGGAGATAACTTCGAGACATATCCTTCACTTCTCCTAGCGGAAAGTACTAAGAACAACCAGGAAGAAATGCCGAATTTCGAACAATTAACTGTTTATTGCTGTCTATATTCTTCTCCGGTCATTGATACCGTCGGAGTTCGGGATAGTGCGATGGCTAAAGTGCAGGCTTCCCAACGATAGGGTCCGGGTTCGAATCCCGGAGGTCGTTGATATTTTTCAGTGGTATCCCGATCCCTACTTGAGGAGCTTTGTGGAGGGCACTTTGACTGAGTACGCCGTCCGTCGAATGGGACGTTAAGCTGCAGACCCCTTGGCGCCTTTCGATTAGAGTAGGCTAATGCCAACGCCGCTACTGCCCACCCTTCCCTTCCCAACCATCCCTAACAGCGCAATGACCTTAGCTGTCGATTGCCTCCCATAATAATTACTACTGCTATAATACCTTCTTGGGGAAGCAATGTGATGGTCCTCCATATTGTTATCGAGGAGTTATCCTCAGAAATATGCATTGATTGGATCCTGAGTAAAATTACGGACAACCGCGGTTTTTAAAGAGGTTTTTGCTCATTGAAGGGCTTAAGATGAATTTTGGGTTTTGTCAACGGGCATCAGAAGACATTAGGGTAACAAATTAGTAGAAATAAGGGACAGTAAAGGTCAAAAATGAATGGTGACTGTGTGTCCGTTTTGGAACGGCAGGAAATAACGGGTAAGCGATGCGTTATGAAGTAAGATGAGAGATGGAGAAGGCGAGAGAGGTTGCGTGGGACAAAAGATGCATAAGGATAAGAACGAACATGAGATGAGGGTAAAATAAGAGAGGAAAAGAGGGATTCGGATCTCAGGCAAAGCATGATTCTGACATCATATCCTGACTTTAACACAGCTACCGATCTCTCTATTCTCAGTCCTCTCTATATTCATACTCCAACATTAGCATTGACCACACACGCCATTAATTTGGAGTGTACACCTGAGGACCTCATTCTCTTACGGATTCAAAAATTCATATTTGTATGGGGAATTAATTCCAAAAGTTTAAATTTCCACAGCAAACTCTAGTGCTATGCGTGGTCTTGTGCAACTCGGAAACTTGATCGTTCAAGCAAAATGATAGGCATTGACTCGAGGCTTTTCAGATGAGAGCTTGGGGAGGGATAGAAAAAATAAAAAAACAAAGGATAAAGCGGTTTTCGAGAAAGATGAATGCTAAGTTAAACATTAAAATAGGAATCCATAAATAGAGCAGGTGGAACAGTTAGCCTATCTTGGAAGTGTTCCGGTCAAATTAATAGGGACGTAAAGAGATGAATTGTGTTAAGCAAAGGAGCTTTCACGAGTTGGCTTCACGAATTGATCACAGGGACGTTGAGTAAGGATGTTAAGAAAAGGCTCGTCCAAACTTTGATATGGAGCGTGGTTATGTTCGGCTCGGAACCATGGTCATTGAGGCAGTATGATAGGCGTAGATTTGAGAACTTAGAAATGTGGGTGTGGAGAAGGATGGAGAAAGTGAAGTGGTCAGATAGACAAACACATGAGGAGGTCGTAGGTATGGTGAGAGGGGAGAAGGGATTGTTAGGATAAATCATAAGGACACAGGAAAAATGAATGCAGAGTTCTCTGATTGGCAATGGGATGTTGAGGACTGTAATAAAGGGGATAATGTTAGTAAAGTAAGAAAGGGACAGGAAAAGAATATTGATGTTGGACGGGATGAAGGGAGGAGGGAAGTAAAAATTCGGAATTGAAGAGGGGCTTATTGCAATGTTGGATGCTTTGGTAGGCGAGGCAACGAAATGGAGCGTTAGAGTATGTGCCCATTCAAAAACATAATCTGAACGCCTTAAACTGCCAAATATTAGCTCCAAAACATTTTAAAATTATTGATAAAGCGTTGAATTTTGGCGCGGGAGGGGTTTGGCCCTTGGAAAAGGGCAGATTGAGCTTTCGAGGTCGTCAAGAAATATTTGAGTTCGCAAATCTATGGCTTGTTGGCATCTCGAATTCAACGTGTACACTAAAAAAAACAAAATGCCAGAATTGTTTTCTGTCAAAACGTCAAGGAAACATGAAGGGATCCCATAATAACATGACCCCAGCATTTGGAGGCTTAATTCGTTAAGAAGCGAGGCGCACACACAAATACCCATGGTCCGTTTGAATTTAATCCGCAACTGGTCGGGAGAGTTTAAACTTCTTGACACTTGAGATGCCAGATTCGGATATATTTACTATTTCGATTCCTGCGGGGAAATATTTTGGAAATTGATGAATCCATTAAGGGTTTTCATAAATGAATAGTCAAAGAGTTTTACGCTTTTTCGAAATCTACGAAACGCAAATACCTCCTGGTTGTGTTCTATATTCCTCTCGATTAATAATCTCCTTACTGCAAAGGCATCACGCGTATCTCTCCCCTCCTAAACCCAAACTGATCATCCCCTAAGTAATCATTTGCCCTAGTGTGTGTGTGTGTGTGTGTATATATATATATATATATATATATATATATATATATATATATATATATATACATACATATATATACATATATATATATGTATACATATATATATGTATGTATGTTTGTATAAAGATAAATATATGTATATATGTATGCATATGTTTGTATATATATATTTCGCGGTAGTCCAGTGGGTAGAGCGTTGGACTGCTGACCGAAGGGTCTCGAGTTAGATTCCCGGGCAAGGCACTTTGGGCACTTGTAGCTCCACCCAAGCTAAAGTGATTTTTCAACTAAACCGACCTTCGGGTTGATTACTGTATTTATGGTTTTTATGGAGCGTATATACATATTTTTTTATTTATTATTTTTTCCCCCTTGCTAGATATGCATTCAAAAAGAAGTCGAACGTAATCGACAACAAATATTTTTCAAAGGTATCCCGATCACTATTTGAGGTTTGAGGTGCTTTGTGGGGAGCACTTCGAGTGAGTACGACGTCCGTCGGATGGGACGTTAAACTGCGGACCCATTGGCGCCTTTCGACAAGAGTAGGCTAATTCCGACGTCGGGTTTCTCTCCACCCTTCCTTTCCCACCCATCCCTAATGATGCAAATGACCTTAGCTGTCGGTCGCCTTCCATAAAAACCACTAAACAACCAAACAATTCTCTTGTCTCTCCCAACAAAGCACAACCCAACATCCTACTCTACAACAAAGTCCCTCTTCACCTCCGTATACTTCCTTCCTTCCGTCCAACATCCCTAACTTATTCCTGCCCCTTCCTCGTTTTGTTTAACTTCTGCAATCATCAACGAGCAACACTGCCCGGAAGACTTCTCTTGATTACACTCTGCGAGTCCTTGCAATGAAATACGTATCTTCTCTTCGAGTATGTTTTTCTTTTGATTAATGTGTAATTCTTCCGTTATTACCTTGATTAGAGCCCAATTTCATTTAAAGGCCTTCTCAAATAGGTAGCTCGTCCCACTTCCTCTAACTTAAATCCTACAGATTTGATGTTCTAATTAGTTTCCTATTTCTTACGGAGCTCACTATTTATATTCGTTTTCGCATGATTTACGTGAATCATATCATCCATTTCGCTTGGATGCTGCAAAGCGTCAAGTCGGTTTATTTTTTCAATCCAACTGATCAATTCTAAAAGCTTTATCGTCCAGGAATTATTCAATGGACGCAATCAGCTCTTCCCCCCCCCTCCCAATTCCCTTCCCCCGATCCCTCTCCCTCCCCCGCTCCACCCCCGATAAGTCATTAGAAGGACGGGCGATGGCATGCTAACCCCCCTCCCACACCCCTAGCATAAATCCTCATCCTCCCAACCCCTTCCCTCAATCGTCCATTTACGAGCCATTTCAGTCTTGGATGTTTCTGTTACCATGGGCAAGGCGCACGGCGGGCGTTTTAATCATTCGAATAATAAACGCAGGGAAAACATTTTCGCGTGGTGACTATTACTTATTGGACACAAAAAGGCATCTCGGATTGGATAATATCTGGAATGGCACATTAAACTTACATAACGAGACCATTAAAGTCATATCATATAGACAATAAAGGCGTGTTGGAAATGTTGAATGAGGCCGGTGAAAACCTTTGGTTGGTCATATGCCATGCTTAGGTTTGCGTTGTCATTGGACATTCTCGCTTTCGATAGCTTCCAAGACGCCAGCGATAAGCGTCCTCCACTGGAGGTTTTTTGTGACGTGGGAGTGGAGAAGAATGGAAAAAGTGAAATGGACGGGAAGGAAAGAAAAAAAGAGGAAGTAAAAGGTATGATTGTGGAGGAGAGAGTGTTTTTGGGATAAATTCAAAGGTAGGAACAATGGACGCAAGGCATATTGAGTGACAATCTACATAGCTGTTGAATATTGGGATACTATATAGAGGGAAGACTTTTGGGTAGATGGAGGAATATTCGTACACAGATAACAGGTATACTTGACGGAATAAGGGAGGAGGGATAAGTGTAAATTTGGAGAATGTCATATTCCAATTAAGGTTCTCGAGTATTTATTTAGGGTTGTTTAGTAGGTTGTACTTTGAATTGTGACCGAACTTTAGTATTGGATCCATCAGCACCTACCTCGACAGGTTACACTTAATAATAGCAGGTGTGTTCAGAAAATAACGGACATTTTTAAATTTCGCGGGGTTGGAGAGTCCGATTGTCAAATAAAAAAAAAATTATTTTGATATGTATGCCCCTAAAGTATGATAAACTTTTCAGCTGTATTCATTGCTCACTTTGTCTGTAGCAGCCGCTATGGTTAGACGTATTTTTATGAGCTCGGCGATTTTCGTTTGTTAATTCATAAAATAAGTTAGGTTTGCTAATGATCAAGTTTTAATTTGTCAGTTTATTAATGCTATTCAGCCAAGGGATTGTAAGCAATGCTGAGAGAACTGAAAATTCAGTGCGATAGATATGAGAATAAATTTGAAAAAACAAAGGTTAAGAGGTTTTCCAGAGAGATAAAGGCCAAGAGTAACATTATAATATGAGGGCAAATTCTAGAGCAGGTGGAACAGTTTACCTATATTGGAAGTGTTTTGAATGAAAAGGTCAAAGTAGTAGGGACGTAAGGAGAAGAATTGCACAAGATTGATGTAAGGGACGTAGAGTAAGGATGTTAAGAAAAGGCTCGTCAAAATTTGCATATGGAGCTTAGCTATGTACGGCGCGGAAACGTAGTCTTTGAAGCAGGAGGATAGACGAATATTGGAGGATTTTGAAATGTGGGTGGGGAGAAGAAAGGAGAAGGTGAAATGGACAGAGAAGAAAACAAACGAGGAAGTACTTGGTATGGTGAGAGGGGAGGAGAGGGGATGGCGGGTAGAAATCATACGGGTGCAGGAAAAATGGATGCAAAGGATATTGAGCGGCAGTGGTATGCTGAAAACTGTGATGTTTAGAGGGGAAAGTGTTGGGCAAAAGAGGAAGGTGCGGGAATAGGATAGGGATGTTGGACGGGACGAAGGAAGGAAGAAAGTATACGGAGATAAGAGGGGCTTATTAGAGAGTTGGACGTAGGGTTGTATTTGGTTAGGAGAGACAAAATATTTATTTGGTAAATGAAACAGTTTCTGGCGTCACTTGGTGGAAATTCTTCATATTGAAATTAAATTTAAAATACTTCGCCTTTCCACATAAACCACTTTTATTACGACCTAGGTTTCGTTATGGTATAACATCATCAGGTACACCTGATGTGGAAAGCCGAAGCATTTTAAATTTAATTTCAATTTATTTGGTAGTTGTTTCCATTCAAAACCTACCTTTACCGGTAGATTACCAATAATAATAACGTAAGTCGTACAATTTTGGGATCGTGTGTAGCTCACCTCTGTCCTAAGCGCATTAACCCACTAAAGTACAGATGTGTAGCGAGATGGTTAAGGGAGGAAGACGCAAGCCGCACATAGATACGGTTATAGGATATTCCAAGCTAAGTTCTCCTCACAGTTTTTTCGTATAGTAACCCTATTAGTCCGAAAATGTTCAACGGATAACCAAATGTTCTATTTTTTACGATATCCTAAATTATACGGACATTTGGTAAGACACGCTGGGCGTTTTACGGTATCAGGCAGTCTACTACTCAGGTAGGATCAAACTTAAGTCCACCATTTGCCGCTCCTCTGCCATGAACATAGGCATTTTCTCCTAAGAATCTCAAGAATGAGCCGCCGCACTATCTTATACAGTTAAGTCTTAAAGGAAACTTACAAGAGGACGGTGAGTCGAAAGATAGTTCCGGAATCACTCACTGCCTTTTTTTTTATCGGAAAAGGCTTTTAGTTTCATCGCCAGTGGTCCCGACCATTCAAGGAAAGAGTCCTCAGAATGTGCTGATTGGTATCGTCCTCATGATGCCTAGAAACTTAAGATTTATTCATTTGGCATCCAGTCGTTCCGATGGTCTAACCCACTGTTGGACTTTTCCGTGTAAATGCTCCGATAATATCACCTAGGCAACGTGGGATAGAGAGGGAGGAGAAATCTCATTCGAATCCGCTGCAGTCAAGAGGAGAAGAGTTGGCCTTGCATTCTACACACAGTTGAAATTCCGTAAAAACTTTCCCCATCAATGAATAAACATTCATTTCAATGGTGATAACGTTGAGCCGAAACACAGCCTCCCTACCTGCGGAGCATTCCTGATAAGAACTTTTTAAGTAACGCATAATTGAAAACGTAATGTAAATACTTGAACTTTAATTAAAACGAATGAAATCATTAAGAAAATAATGTAATCCGGAAATATTAAAGTAAAAATTCTTTTACAAAGAAAACAACCAGAACTAAGTAATTCATTCATACTCTAAGATCAGTTCACTGCAAATTATTCTTCGAAAACATGATTTCCTCCATTCGGGCTAATTTTCATTTGTTGAAATAAAAACTCTTTTAAAAATTTTTAAATAATCCACACCGTTCCATCAAAAAATGTAATCTTTCTTCAATTCCGATTACTGGTGTAGGTAAATACATTTGAACTCGTTTCCGGATTCATCAACCTTGACCAATCAAGTTCAAATATCAATTTAAAACAAGTGGTAAAAAAATTTAATGAAAATAGATGTCGTCAACATCAGTAAAAAAATTTGTTATCCGTGGGTTAGAGCAAGAAGAACGCGATCAATACAAACGTATAATGTACTCCTGTCAAAAATTTGATTTGTGTTTGGAATCTATGGGTATCAGGCTCTGCGGTAAATACCGTTTATTGTAGCGATGGCCATTTCAGAATCAATCGACTTGCTACCTATTCAATGTTTTCAGATTTCGCTAAAAAAAATCAGTTCAGAAGCTTAACGTTAATCCTCGCATCGGTCAAAAAAAATAAACCGGCTCCAAAGGAACGTTTTCATGGATAAACGAATAATTCTCTTGCATCTCCTAACAAAACAGAACCCAACATCCAACTCCACAACCAAACCCCCCTTTCATCTCTGTATACTTCCTTCCTCCCTTCACCCCGTCCAAAATCCCTATCCTATTCCTGACCCTTCCTCATTCGCCTAACATTCTCCCCTCTCTCAGAGTCCTCAACATCCCATTGCCGATCAATATGCTTTACTTCCATGTTTCCTGCCTACGTTTCTTCCAGCAATCCCCTCTCATCCCCTTCCACCATACATAGCTAGGCACTTCCTCATTTGTTTTCCTTTCTGCCCACTTCACCTCCTCCATCCTTCTCCACACCCACATTCCAAAAGCATCCAATCTATGTCTACTTCCTACTTCAATGACCATGTTTCCGCGCCGTACATAACTACGCTGCATGTGAAAGTTTTAATGAGTCTTAATATAGATACACAAAAAATATATACATACACATACACGCATACATACACATACACGCATACATACACATACACGCATACATACACATACACACATACATACGGTGAAAAATATTTGGCCCCTTATTACCTTGATGAGTTTGGCGTGTGAAATTCACACATCAGGGTAGGGGGGCCAGTTCCTTTCCCTGTGCCGGTTATGGTTCCCCAGGAAGACCTGGTACCCGAAAAATCACAAAGCTTGGGTGGAGCTGAAGGTGTCCTGAGAGGTTTGCCCGGGAATCGAACCTGGGCCCTCCAGTCAGTTAGGGGATCGAGATGGTGCGAGGGATAACGCACTGGCTTTCCACCCAGAGGGCCCGGGTTCTAATCCCGGCGGTGTTGAATATTTTTCAAAGGTATCTCCATTCCTACTTGAGTTGCTTTGTGGAAAGCACTTTGAGTGAGTACGCCGTCCGTCGGATGGGACGTTAAGCTGCGGACCGCTTAGCGCCTTTCGTAAGGAGTATGCTAATGCCGACGCCGGGTTTCTATCCACCCTTTATCGTTTCCTGTCCATCTCTAATGGCGCAAATGACCTCAGTTGTCGGTCGCCTCCCCTAAATACTACTACTACTACTCCAGTCAGCAGTCCAGCGCTCTACCCCATGGACTACCGCCACCCACACACATACATACATACACACACACATGAACGAGAGAGAAGAAGATGGAATACGTGCGGAGAGGAAGAACCTCGGAAGGAGGAAACCGAGAAAGGGGGAATGTTTTCAAACAGAAACTCAAAAGAATTGAAACTTTCGGAGTATCAGATGAATATTATTATAATATTATATTATAGATATGAAGACAAACATGAGGCTATGTTGAAACATAACAGGAGGGCAAAGAAGTGTTCAAGGATAGGATAGTACGGAAGAAAATATTGAAAAGGAAATAAATACCCAAGTCTCCTGAAATAACATAAAACAAAGGCTTCTTTTTACTTCGCCTACCCCGAAAGTGAAGGACGTATAAGGGTCTGAATACATGCATACGGACATTTTCTACGGAAAGAAACCAGTTGCACTCTTTCCGTAAGCATAATAAGCCTAGAAATGATAAGTTTGTTTGCTTGCATTACACAAAGAAGTGTATCCCCGCGCGGCGAGGTATGCCCATTGAACCATCATCATCAGCGGGTCTTCCTCCCTAAACATTCGCCCCTTTTGTCGGGCGAGTGAACAGAAGAGGAAAAACGTTTGGGTTGACTCGGCGAAACGACTGCTCGAGAGAAAGAGCAAGCGAGGGCATTCAAATTATTAGGCTCCTCCCAACACGACCTGATAAGCACGACCAAATTCAATCAGTCCCGCGACAACCTGGGGAGTGAAGTTCTTAATGTTGCCCAGAAAAAATTGCACGGGTTAAAAAAAAAAAATCCATTCACACGCAGATTTTCATTTTTAAAAGGTCAATAACAATACGAATCAATCTTGGTCATCGTCTTTGTCAAAAGACCTTAGCGCAGAGAGAGAGAGAGAGAAATCTCACACGTGATGCTAAATGACATCGCGTTTCTCGCAAGTTGAATGGATTGAATAGAAGCGATGCCAACGGAGGGACGCTGCTTGCGGAAGGCTCGCATAATGCCAACAGACGATTGAAAAGAGAAAAAAAAAGAATGAGACAGAGCGAAGATGCGAATGGAGAAAGGCTGAGGGGAAGAGAGTATTAGCTACGTGAAAGCCGGAATTGCTCAAAAGATCCTCTCTCTCACTCTCCCTCTCTCTCTTTCCTTGGGTTAAAAAAAATATTAATAATAATAATAATCTCGTAGGTCTTTGAGCATCGTAAGTCTTATTGAATTTAATCTCCCGGCGGAGAGGAGGAACCCGCTGGGCAAGTCTGTTGAAGGGACTCGTTTGCCTCAGCACGGCTACGACCCAACGGAAAATCGAAAGGCGAGTCTCGAATCGAATGGGCGAGGAAGGAAACGGAAAAAGAAAGAAGGGCGTTATTAGACACAAGGGGGTGTGGGGGGGATGGGAAGCCCCTGAAACACAAAAGAACACCCGCAGAGAGGGGGTGCAACTACATTGAATATGTAGACGAGATACGTATCGGAGTGGTGCGATGGATTAAGTTTAGATTGAAATATCAGAAAACATTGAAGTTTTTAAACACACTAATGGGAACTCACGTAATTTATAAAACAGACAAGATCGAGTTGAGCATTTCAGATAAGATCAATTACTGACATTAAAATCTTTCATAGAGTAACATAGAGTAGAAGAATATGCGAATAAGTTGTGAAGAGAAGAGGTTTCATCAAACTGGTTGTAGAAAAATGTAATGTAAAAATTAAGAGAGGTGTGTTACTTCAATTTATTTGTGCCATATTTGGAATACGCAGCAATTATCCGGGATCCCTGTCAGAAAACATTAAATGAGTGGTAGAAGGTTCTGATAAAATCCTTCGGAGATTTGTTGAAAATTGATACAGGAAGAAAGTAAACGTCACGGGGACGCTGTAGAAATGAGATTCGACGAACCTTGACTCACGAAAAGTGAAGGCAATCCTATAGGGCATTAAAAGTGTGGGGAAATGTAATGAGAAAGTTAAAGAAAGGTGTTATTTTGCTCTAGTTAGACCTCATTAGGAATATGCCGCAAGTATTTGGGATCCTTGGGAGAAAATTTGGCCAAAAGAATTAGATGCAGTCCAGAGAAAATCCGCTAGATTCGTTAAAAATTGTTATGATAAGAACACAAGTGTGACAGGTCTCTTAAGGGATTTAGGCTGGGAACCACTTAAAGTGGGGAGAGAACAAGCGAGGCTTAGGCTTTAAGAAAGGTTCGGAACAAACGAGTTTAACTATGACACTGAAGGAATTATAATGACCCCACACTACTTTGGTAGATCATACCACAAAGATAAAATAAGGGAGATAGATTCCAGTACAGATAGATACTTATTCTTTCCCCGAACAATCAGAAATCATAATATTAAGAAACCGAAGTAATTTTAGAAACATCAAAAACATTTAATTTACAAGTCGGAACAATATTAAACATTGCAAAGGTATATTTGTAGGTGCAGGTGTATGTTAGTTGGTAGTTTGTGCATTTGCATGTGAGTGAGTTGTAAGGGTTTTTGCATGAATGTATACCATGATTTGTTCGTGAATTTGCATTTGTGACTTTTGCATGAGGTTTTTTTCTCTCAATTAGATGTACGCGTAAATGCAGAAAACGGGTGCAGCGCGTCTGAGTTTTCTAATGACTCAATGTATATCGCTTATAGTAACTACTAATTACAGTCCACGTCTTTGATTAAAATAAGAAAGAGACGCCGTCACATAGAGATTGAGTCTAGTACTACTTGTTCCCTCGCAAGACACAAGCAAAAATCAGAAAATCGAACCGACAATAGCCCTGAAAAAATCAGATAAAATTGAATAATAGAGTATAGACATGATGTAATTAGGCATGTAGGTGAACGAGAGTGTTTTGTATACGAGTTAACAGATGTTCAATTGCAAGTATGATCCCAGTATTTCTCCATGAATGGTTGGTGTCATAACATCCCCCGCCACACTCCCTTGCGGCGGCTCACGATGTATTGTTTAGATGTAGATGAGAAAAGAGGGTGAAGAAAGAGGCGGATTGGGGAAAATTCCAGCCATTTCCTCAGAGAATTTCAATTTCGTCGTAATCACATACAACCCGACGAAACCCGGACCGCGATCGGGATAATCGCTTTTCGATCGAAATTACCCGTTCCTCTTATAATGGTCCTCCACCCATTTGCGACGGTCTTTCCCTCATTTTCACCCTTAACCATTTTTCAATAACCATCGAATCTCCTCGCACGTGTGTGGTGTGTTATCTATTCTTGCTCTCGATGCGGAGTCGATGGGAATGAAAACATAAAAAAAATTAAAGCACACACGAGTGTACATCATATTCACAAAAAAAATTGTGATGAAAAAAAACGTCTCAGAACCCTTCCAACTGTAAAAAATTTCCGCAGACGAAGAAAGAGAGGAAAAAATAAAAGCCTTAAATGTAATATATATAATTATTTTAGGTTCTCGCCTCGTCCCGCCGAGGGCGTACACGCTATCACGAGTGTTTGTGGGGAATGCAGGAAGATAGACTATCGAGATGAAACTTGAAAAAAAAAAGTGAGTCGATTCTTCTAAACGAAGAAAATACGGTGGATGGAATTCCGGCTTAAATTTAAAGAGCAATTTGACGAGCGGAGTGAAGAACTATTCTCCCCAATTTTCTATCATTCTCAATTTCTATCATCTCAAAATCCAGAATCCCATTTTTTTTACAACTGTTAAAGATGAGTCGTCCTGGCGTTTCGCACCAATGGACGGCATCATTTGAAAAGACTGATAATTTTTGCAATCGGGTGATTTTCAGGCAATTTTGGAAGGAGGTTCCATTGAATCTTAAGGTTGCATGTTATCTTGATAAATCCTTTCTTGAATTTTAGGGCCGAGTGCCATCTATCTAACGACGCTGATAGAAAAGTTAACTCAATTAAATGCCTTGGCGTTACCCTCACTCACGACCTCTCCTGAGAGGCCACACATTCGCGGAATATGTGGACAAGCCAACAAAAAATTAGGAAGACTACTGGGTAAATCTGATGAAAAGGTCAAAGAGAAATTTTATCTTTCGCTGTTTAGACCTCATTTAAAATAAATATAGCATTAGGGATCCTCATGAGGTAGGATTGATTGTCGAATTTCATTGTGTGCAGCGCAGAGGAGCTAGATTTGTATAACGTTGTTATGATAAACTTAGAAGCGTATCCAGAATATTGGAGCAGCTAAGCTGGGAATTACTCACGGAACGAAGGTTAAATTATAAATTGAAGCTCTTTTATAAATTGGAAGGTCGTCTCTATAGCAGTGATATTGAAAATGTATTATTGCCCCCATCATACTACGGTAGGGGAGATCATATCAATTAAATCAGGGAGATTAAGTGTAGAACAAATTTGAGAAATCATTATTCCCACGAATCATAAGGGATCAGAATAATATTGTCTATTAAAATTAGTCTGATGTGCATTCATCCCCTGCCACATACCCTGGTGGTGACTTGCAGGGTACTTACATATCTAAGAAAGTTCCTTTTGCATTTAAACAATATTTTGTTTTTGAATTTCCCAAACATTCCATATCCCTTCATTCCAATCCGTCCTTTGTCTCTCTTAACAAAACACAATCCAAAATCAATATTTAAACTAAATTTTTAATATTTTAATGATGTAAATATTGAGTATGAATTATAATGTAAAAAGATAAAAACTACAAAAAACCGTTTCTCGTATTCATATACATTTAACAACCTTCATGTCTTCTATCAAACTACCATCTCAATTCCTCCATCTAGCATATTTTTCAAGCATTTTGTCCTAAACATATCATTCTCTCCAACTTCGTCTCAAAATCTCTCAATCCAATTCACCTGCCTTCTCTTAATTTCTACCAATCAAATCCTCTCCTTCTCCTACCGTCTTGCTAAATTCCTTGGTCTCTTTTATTCTCCGTCCCATTCATTTTTTTCCATTTTTCTCACCCAAACGGTCAAGTTTCGCAACAATACTAAATCACACATCCATATGAAAAGCTTTCGCCAACATTTTATAAACTCATTTACACATGTTTTTTTCGTCAACTCCTCCTCCCTTTTTTAGTAAAAACGCTTATTCACTAAAAGCATTACCTCCTTTGACGCCAGTACATGTTCACACATTTGTCTCCGGAATAACTCATACACAAGTTCTACCCGATATTAATTACGCCCTCCAACTTTAAAGTTCAACTTAAAGATCCCTTGTTCCCCAAGCACCCTTTTCTGAGTATTCCAGTCGGCTTGAATTATTTGCGATTCCAATTATTTTATCGATATTGGAAAGGAACTCGACTTATTCATGCTCATCTGGAAGTCTTGCCATAACCATTTACACCATAATCCAAGATTTCGAGCCGTGGGAGTATGCCAAGAACCCTCTCTCAGCCATTTGAAATAGTCATACGTGATATTCGACGCGTTATTCTCCCAAGAACAGAGAGAAGTTCTATCAAATCGGGACTTTGGTAAGCCTCACTTGATCTATTCGTGGCTAGAAACGTTCCCACTATAACTCCTCTGATAACTCTATTAAACCAACCTTTCTCTCAAGACAATGTGCAAGCTTTCTAGTGTATCTACTTATCAATTTAGATAATCAACAAATACTAAGATTGATCCAAAGTCATTTCCGCACGTACTGAATGCGCTGACGAAAAATAACATCCCTCCTTTATCGATATAATTTCCTTATTATTTATCAGCGTTGGTCCACCGGTTAAGTTTTGAATGGAAACGAGTATTAATCACTGCTACACTTCGAAGCTTCCCCCAACATGGCTCTAAAACACCGTAGCACCCAAAACTTTCCTTAACTATTCATTTCGTGTAACACACCCCACCTCTTCCTCCATCCACCTCGCTCATCCTCACCGCTGCTTGCTTGTATATCACGGCCTTCAAAATACTAATACCTATATATTAGGCATACATAACACAGCATCCACTTTCTCCAGACTTCTTCGAATTTCTCCCAACAGCTATCTCTCCTCCTCTCAAACAATTCCCAGAACTGAATCCGTTCGTTTCACCCTCCGTCCATTTTCAATTTTGCCCATCCTCCTCCACATCTCAATATCCTCCAATCTAAGTTTATTCTCATTCCTCGAAGATCATGTTCCCGAGCCTTTACAATACCACGCCTCATTTCGAACTCTTTCCTGATTTTTCCTTCACCTCCTAACTCGAGTTTCCTATCGTCAAATTCATGCAACACTCAACGTAATTCTTCTCATAACAGCTCTATTACTTCGACAATATTAGTCTAAAACGCTAGGTTGGTACACTTGTACTTAGTCTAGTAAATGCCCTCTAATTTATATCTTACAACCATTTTTACTATTATTGCTATTAATATTCTTATTACTATTGTTGTCACTACTTCATTATTACTATTGTTATTAATATTATTGTTATTACGAAGTCTATCGTTTAAATTAGGCTTTGGATGGGCAGTCTAAACAACGATTCATTTCATTGCCTATCCATTGAGGCTATTGTAATGAAGTGGAGAGTTTAGCTTCTTTTTATCGGCTACAGGAATTAACCATAATTTCCATCTCCATTGGTACACAACCTGACTACAGACTCTACAGTAAATTCACAACATGCTAATTAAAGATGGACAGGCCTATGAATTCTTAAAATGCTTGTCACATATTATAAGATTATAAAAGTGAGATTAAAACCCCCACTAAGTACATGACTTGTTACCAGTTACTTATTGAAATCCCATCTATTCTGTCCGTCACAGTTCGTTCCCTTCGCAAGGCACTCCGATCTAATATCCTCGAGTCGCGCGGAATTTCTAAGCGACGCGGGGTGGATTCCGATTCAACTGCACCGAGATACCTACCTCCTTGCACATGGAATGGCGGATCACTTAGGATTACACAGTTTAAAAAAGTTGTGACGAATATCATAGACAAGTCACGTAGATACGTTGCCGAGGAGGTGATAGCTTGATTTGAATTGGAGATGTTCCCTCATCTCTGCTTCGTGTTTCCACACGCATTTACTCATGCGCCGACACAAAGCCCCTCCTGAGCGTTAAAACGTTATTACATTTAGATTTCGCACGAGTGGAAAACATGGGACAGTCCACAATATTTGCGGGATGAGGGATTATCCACTGCTGCCTCCATCCAAGTCCGATGCCTCAATGAGCTGCAAGCGCTTCTCCCACTGGCGCGAGGCCAAATTCGCGCGACTTATCGTAATGGCGGTCGTTAAGTCCATACCAGTCAACGGCGGAGAGGAATTATCGAAATCCTATTACATCTATACCATTCTCTTGATGTATCCTGCCGCTAGTATTTCTTCTTCCTCCACTCTACACTCTCCTCATCGTCTTCAAGTTTCCATTCATGTCAATTGTGCTTCCATTTTTCTATTCTTTTAGAACCAAACACCTTTCGTTCGCTCCTACATAATATGTCCCACCAGACCTGGAGGTGAAAGTGGGGGAGGGGTGATATTCTGTAAGATTTAAACTTGTCACTCCTCGTGAAAAAATATCGCTGTTACGTCACCGCAAGGGTATTTCCCGATTGGTTCGCGCGCACAAACCAATGGAATTCGTCCTGGGTCGTGACGTAAGAATTTCGTCATGGGACCGTTTTAAAGTAAAGACGATTTTCTGATTTTTTTTATAGCCTTACCTCCCCCATTTCCCCCTTCGTCAAGATCTTCAAGAAGAAATTAATCCCACCGCCCATCTCCATACGTAATTATCGGTGCTTAATTAAAACCAAACGGACAGTATTTTCTCAAAAAAAGAGGAAGAAAGCACGTTTAGGTCTGGCAAAAAAGTTTTTTCATTGTTATACTGATCATTTCAATTACGTGTCTGCATTGAACAGTGCATTATTCCTGAAAACTACCTATTTTTTATTATTAAGTGCCATCGGAATATATTCAGTAAAAAACACTTAAGAAAACTTTTAAATACATTGATAAATGCTTAAATTTGAACGCGGTAGTCCAGTGGGCCACTGATTTGCGGATCCAGGTTCGACTCCCGGGCACGTCTCTGAGCACCCTCCGCTTTACCCAAGCTGTGTGATTTTCACCAGGGTACCAGATCTTCCTGGGAAACCTCAGGCATCACCGGGAATATGGAGCTGGCTCCCCTTACTACACTGTTGATTTGTGGATTTGCAAATACGGAATAGGGCTTAGTACTATGTGAGATCCACCCTTACCTATCAAACCGACCTTGCGAGTGGACAACTGCGGGTTTTTTTAAATACTGAAAATAATTCTGAAACTAAAGATTTAGCAGTGCATGCACGGTGACCTGTTCGTTGAACAAAAGGACGATTAAAATTCTTTCTATATAAACCATTACTGAAATAATGGAATAATAATAGCTCAGGTGAGATTTCTCCCGAAACATTTCTCTCAACTCTCTTCAGGAAACGTTTTGAAAACCCACGCCTTCTTCCTCTTTGAACCCGAAAAGCCTTACGTAATTGACGGATGACCCACAACAGGCGAAGACTTACGATTTCTGTCGTTTTTGAGTTCACTTCCCCTCTGCATGGGGACACCGGGCGAGGAACTAGAAGTGGGCGGCGAGGGTGGGAGGTGCGACAGGGGAATATCGAGTGACCGCCGCCGCTCGTTCCTTCTCTTGAGGTTTCGGCGACACGACCGCTGGGGATAACCGCTGACAAGCGACACACGCGGAGTCCAAAGCGTTTAAAACGTCCGCAGACCGAGCCAAGGTCACGCGAACCCCTTCTCAAACTCCAAAAAAAATATAATAAAGAACCACAAGGTCGACTCTTGTCTGTTGGCGGAGGTATGGAGGAGTGGGGGGTTGGGGGTGTGAGGGAGGTTTGGAGGGGAGGGAGAGAGTGAACGAAGAACCTGAAAATATTCCGAGAATGGGGGGTGAGGAGGGGAGGAGGATGGAGTTCGTATTCGAAAGATCGAGAGGGGATGAGACGGGGAGAAAGAGGCGCCAAGGAGTGATGCGAATGACCGAGAGAAGAAGGGAAGGGCGAGGGAGGAAGGGGAGCCCTCTTCTTCACTCGCGGCGACTACTGCCTGGGGGCTGGCTCCCAACGGAGCACGTCCGGTGAGGGAGCTATTCTATAAGCTCTCGCAATCTATTTATTGTCCCTCGACAATACCGAGGTTTCCACGTCACTGCTTCGCGATAATCCCCGATTCTTGTATGCCATACCCTTGATTAGTTGAGGCCATGACGCCAAAATTTCATCATTGTCGAGGATCGACAATTTCCAATCCGTACCTTCGCCGGGGGAAGACGCTGCCGATTGAGAGAGAGAGAACGGTATTACTATCCTTCTTCCCGCCGTCTCAGGCCACACTTCATTTAGTGAGGTGTGTGACGGTTGCTGAGTTCAAACCGTGGAATGCCTTGAAAAATAGTAGGTTTTTTGCATTTCTGATATTTTAATGTGATTCATAGGTCACCTATGGGATTTCTTTTTCCGCAATGCCTAATACAACATGTTCAATGCATATATATATATGTATATATATATATATATATATATATATATATATATATATATATAAACCATAAACACAGTAATCAACCCGAAGGTCGGTTTAGTAGGTGATGGTAGAGATCACCCAGTACTAAGCCCTATACGGCGTGTGAAATTCACACATCAGGGTAGGGGGGCCAGTTCCTTACCCTGCGCCGGTTATGGTTTCCTAGGAAGATTTGATACCCGAAAAATCAAATAGCTTTGCAGGTGCCTAGAGTGCCTTACCCGGGAATCGAACCCGGGACCCTTCGGTCAGCAGTCCAACGCTCTACCCACTGGCCTACCGCATATATATATATATATATATATATATATATATATATATATATATATATATATATATATATATATATATTTATAAAAATATAAATTTTTTCATTCACATGGAAATAAATATAAGAAAAAGAGATAGGAACACATACACAGGAGTAGCGGGGAAGGCGGAATCGAACAGATCACAAGTGCAAAAAAGCTTTCTTGACCGGGACTAAAATGCCGGATCTTTCGAATTGCCAAGCCGATACCCTTAAATACATGAGTTAACGAGAAAACGCAAATTACACAGAACTCTGCGGGAGTTTATGTAACCAAGTGCCCCGATTCTTTGGCCGGGATATGGCGTTATGGAGCTGTTTCACCCACCAAAGGAGAAACAGACGACACAAGAGGAAAGGAAATAGGTAAAGAAATCATAACACGTGGTATTTGGTCAATGAGGCTCGTTTCCTTCATCTGGCTATGCGTGCCACGAAACTCACAGTTCCTATCTTTTATCACACCCTCTTAGTATGAGAGGCGAGCTCTCGATAGGAAGAAAAGTGAAATGCGATAAATGCGAAATACGATAAATGAAATAGTAATTATAATTAGGGTTAAATATAATATAAAAGGGCAAATAAAATGATCTCTCTAATCTTGTTCACATGGTCTCACCTAATGTAGTACGACGAAGCTAGTATTTCATATATTCAATTGTTTTTTTAAACAGCATGCCAAAGGGGACCTGTTCTCAATTTATTCAATTTGTAATTAAAGTAAGTAAGATAGGAAGGATTGTGGTATGGATAAAGATGATTGCCCACCAAGTCAAGAAGTCAACAACATGGGCTAATGCCAGCATTAATATTCCCGTCACTTCTCAAGACGACGTGTGTGAGAAGACATAAAAGGATTGACAGACTAATAGAAAGCTTAAGGGTGGTTGAGTGTTCTTCTAACCAAGGAAATCTCCCAACCAAGGAATTATTAATATCCAATAATCCAGGTTTCATAGTAAATACATTTATCAGTGCCACCTCAGGATTTTAAGGAATATTTTTGCACTGCTTTTAATTCTCTCATTTTAACAGAATAATATTCAATTTCCATGAGAACATTCAGATTTCCCGGTCTCCCTTGTACGTAACATCAAACACCAAGTTAAGGGATTTTATATCTATGATCTGAAGGGCACATAAGTGTATATTTCCAGCACTTGACTCGCGTTAATTGAAACCGCCTACGTTTGACACACTACGCTATCTATCGGTGATGTTCGAACGATAAGCAGCCATCTAATGCCTGGGCGGAGATTAGATGGAGGCGTGACCATTACCATTCAAATACACGTCATTCAGTCATTATTCACACTCCAGGGAGAAAATAGGAGAGAATCGGAAAGAGTCTCGTATCGAAAAGGAACGACGAAACATCGCGTTAATAAATCGCAGTTATGACTCCAGCGGGTTGTGATGTATACATAAGCCAGGCTCTTCTTACAAAGTAACTGTATTTACATAAAATCATTTGTTGTCATATTTTCATCATGTGTTGTCACATTTCCATCAAACTGGCCTCGTTATAATTTACGATGTCAAGTGGACGTGGATAAAGATGTAGGGACGTTAGAGAATAACTCAATTAGATGAAAAGGCTGTTTTTTCCAATAGAGATCATTAAGAAAAAGATGAAAAAAAAATATTGGCCAAAACATTGAAATAGAGCTCAGTTTCGTTTCCTTGGTCTTGGTTATTGAGAAAAAGAACGAACGTAGATTATGGAGTTTTTTAAATTTATACATCCTGCGAGCCATCACTAGGGTGTGTTGCAGGGGGTTGTTGATTTTACATCTGACTACCTTTGACCCAAAAATACCTTTCCCTCCACGCGCGGTCGGACAAACCTTATTTTATTCCGATCCCTTATAGTTTGTTAGGAAAATACATCTTAAATCCATCTGCTCTGAATTTAATCTCTCTAATTTTACTGGCATGATCTCTTGCCTACCGTAGTACGATGGGGGTAACAAATAATTTTCAACATCACTGCTAAAGAGACATCCTTCCAATTAATGCAAGAGATTTAATCTGTAATTTAACCTTCGCTTCATTGAGTTATTCCCAGCCTAGCTCCTCTAATGATTTTGATACGCTACTCAGTTTATCATAACAACGTTTTAGAAATATACCTCCTCTACGCTGCACGCGATCCAATGCGGCGATCAATCTAACTTCATGAGGATCCCCTATTATACGAGTACTAGTAACATATTCTGAACGAGGCCTAACCTGGGAAATATAACATTTTTCTTTGACTTTTTCATCACCTTTACCCGGTACTCTTCTAATAAACCCTAATTTTTTTTTAACTTGTCCACCTATTCCCCGTATAGGTTTCATCAAGGAGAGGTCGTGAGTGTGGGTAACGCTTAGTTATTTGATTGATTCTACGCATTCCATTTCGGTGTTCCCAATGTAGTTGGCGTTCGGGAGGGAGTTGCGCTTTCTCCAAAAATTCATTGTCACACACTTTTTAAAGTTTAATTCTAATTTGAAAATGTCGCACCAGCGTTGTCTGCTAAAGCTGCCATGTCCTCAGGATTATGGATATCACGGTTAACCACTGCATCGTTGGCAAATTTATGTATATTACTATTAACTACGGAGTCAATATCGTTAACGTTATGGAACGTTTTGGAAGAACGGCTGTGGGGGAGTCTGGAAAAAAGGTGAAAGGGATAGAAAGAAAAACGAACGAGGAAGCTCTAGGTATGCCAGTAGAGAGGTTTAGTTGTCAGGGGAATTCGAAGAAGGGAAGGGCGACTGAACCCATGGCATATTGAGTGCCAGTGGAATGTTGACGATTGTGATATTGCGGAGGGAGGATGTTGGGTGGACGAGGAAGAGGGAGGAAAGGAATAGGCACAATGGGTGGAATGAAGGGAAGGGAGGAACGAAGTATGAGGAGTTGAAGAACGTTTTTTGGAAAACAGGGTTTGGTGACTGTATTTGATGTCGAGTTAAGTAAGGCTTGGAATCGTAACAGTGATTAGTACCTGAATTCATCAAAAACTACGAGGGTCATCCGGAAAGTAGTACCCGTTCGTGCCGCATGAAGTGCTGACGACGCGAGTAGCCGCTGGACGAGGTCAGATAGCTTCAGTGGCTTGTCTGCCTTCTCTGAGCCAAGTTGCGTGACGCTAGCATTGCCTGTGTTGTTTCTGTGATTGTTTACAATGTTTAAAAAAATTGAGAACGCCGCCAGTTGTGAAGTGAGGGCAGTGATTAAATTCCTCAATGCAAGAAACGTTCGCCCATGTGATATTCATCGCCAATTAAAGGAGGTGTATGGAGACAATGTAATGGACGAGTCGTCTGTTCGGCGGTGGTGTCGCAACTTCAACATGGGGAGGGGGAACACACACGACGATGAGCGTTCGGGGAGACCGTCTGTCATTACAGACCAACTGGTGAGCTCAGTTGACGAATTCGTGAGGAACGATCGGCGCGTCACAATTGATGACATCTGTGAGCATTTTCCCAATGTTTCTCGAACAATTGTTCATGAAATTGTTAAACACCATCTGCATTATGCAAAAATTTGTGCCAGATGGGTCCCTCGCGTATCTCAATGAGCTGGCGGCGAAGGACTATGCAGCAGGAATACAGAAACTTGTCACACGTTATGACAAATGCCTTAATTTGCTTGGAGATTATGTTGAGAAGTAGTTTAAAGTATCCTCTTTCAAATAAAATTTTTTATGTTTGTTAATATTTACTTTTGTGTCTTTATTTCACGAACGGGTACTACTTTCCGGATGACACTCGTACCTTGTTTACCATTAATTATCATAGTAATCAAATCACACACTGGATAAAGCGGCCACTAAGTAAACGGTTTGACTCACATATGACTCAACTTAAAAGGTCGGCTTTTATGGATAAGTATACCCGCACACTCATTCTCCCAGAATTCCCTGACGACCACGACCAGGTTCTACGAGGTATACTTGGAAATAAATTATCGGCAGTTGTATTTAGTCGTCATTCTATTTTGAATTCGATTGCCTCAAAAGATTAGTTCCAGTCATGCGAATGGAAAATATGAAACTTTTCATTAGCTACTTACTTCAAGCACTAATTGATTAATTTAACATACATATTATTATGTATTGATTATAGACAATTGCTTTAATACTAAACGATTGTTTAAGATGATTTGAGATCTACTATGACCGGAACCATGCTGATAATTGTTTTAAATTCAGACACGATTCGTCTTGCAAATTTAACTTATTTCGCATTAGATTCGATAAAGGTCGACTGGAAACGAGTCATACAAAGAGCGTAATCATCGCTTAACAGTGGTCATGGGACAAAATACGAGTCAAATTGCATTGATATTTTCCATTTTCTCGGTTTTGGGAACATGAAATTGTGCATGGAAAGATTGCAGTTTTATTATTCAGGAGGATTGAGAAATAAAGTTATTCGCCACCAAGCAAGCGAATGAATTAGAGATAGATTTACATACACCTATGAAGGTGGAATGATAGAGAGAGATGAAATAGTCATTCGGATATCGATTTCTTTTCATGAGTCGACGACCTAATCATGTACCTATATTTTTCTACATCTACATCTACTTAATACCCCGCAAGCCGTCGCAAGGACGTATGGCGGGGGGTGCTAGGACACCACCCGTAATTTAGAAAAGAAAAAGGAAAAAAAAAACCGCATGCAATAACCACAAAATCATATATAAAAAAAAACATGGCATACATTCATGCATGAACACTTACACCCCACACACATGCAAACACTCAAACTACCAACTAACATACACATGCACCTGAAAATATACCTAACATCTCTATAGTGTTTAATTTTGTTCCGACTTGTAAATTCAACGTTTTTAATATTTCTAAAGTGACTTCGGTTTCTTGCTATTATGATTTCTGATTGTTCGGGGAAAGAATGAGTATTTGTACCTATCTGTCTTGGAATCTATCTCCCTTAGTTTATCTTTGTGGTCTGATCTACCTAAGTAGTGTGGGGCCATTATAATTCCTTCAGTGTCATAGTTACACTCGTTTGTTCTGAACCTTTCTAAAAGTCTAAGCCTCGCTTGTTCTCTCCGCACTTCAAGTGGTTCCCAGCCTAAATCCCCTAAGAGACCTGTCACACTTGTGATGTTATCATAACAATTTTTAACGAATCTAGCGGATTTTCTCTGGACTTTATCTAATTCTTTTTGCCAAATTTTCTCCCACGGATCCCAAATACTTGCGGCATATTCCAAATGAGGTCTAACTAGAGCAAAATAACACCTCTCTTTAACTTTTTCATTACATTTCCCCACCACCCGTTTTATGAAGCCAAGTTTCTTTAAAGCTGATCCGCATATTGTCCTGATATGTGCTCCCCATGAAAGGCGTGGTGTTAGAACAACCCCCAAATATTTAACTTGATTTGCCATAGTCAATACTGAACCCTCTATTTTGTAGTTTATATCCTGTTCCTCGCTTCCTTTATTCCAAAATTTCAAAACTGCACATTTATCTATATTAAGTGTTAATCCCCATTTATTGCACCATTCCGAGATATTGTCTAAGTCTCTAGAGAGTAGCTCGCGATCTAGTTGGCTCCTTATTTCCCTGTATATCACCGTGTCGTCAGCAAATAACCTTATATTGCTACTAACGTGTGTGCTTAAGTCATTTATGTATATTAAGAACAGAAGAGGCCCTATTACACTTCCCTGGGGGCGCCCGAAGTTACATCTCTCTCCGTTGAGCACAACCCATCTATGACTACTATTTGTTTGCGGTTTGACAAGAAGTCTCTAATCCAATTAATTATTTTCTCATTGATCCCATAGTATTTAAGTTTATGGAACAATTTATTGTGTGGGACTTTGTCTAAGGCTTTTTTGAAATCCAGGAATACTGCATCGACTTGTGTGTTGTTTTCTCCCGATCTAAGTATATCGTGAATGAAGAGACCAAGTTGTGTTTCGCAAGATCTGCTTTTCCTAAATCCGTGCTGGTTGTGGATTAGTATTTTCCTACTATCAAGAATTCTCATAATGTTAGTGACAATAATGTGTTCCAATATTTTACAAGAGATCGATGTTAAAGAAATGGGTCGGTAATTGGTTGGTTTATCCCTATCGCCGCCTTTATAGATGGGAGATATATGGGCTAGCTTCCAGTCGCGAGGCACTGAGCCTTCTTCTATCGATTTTAGAAAAACAATATGTAAAAATGGGGCAATGTCGTCAGCTAATTCCTTTAATATTCTAGCAGGTATTTCTTCCGGACCAGGTGCCTTGTGTGCTTTGATACTACGGAGCAGATGTACTATTCCCTGCTTGGTCAGTGTAAGATCGCTCATGTGTTCCCCGGGTGGGTGTGGAGGATCGTTTGGTGCGTTTGTGTTTTTGTTGTAGACGCTCTGGAAAAAATGGTTTAAAATATTTGCCTTTTTCACGCTATCTGTAATGATTTCTCCATTTTCTCCATTTTCCGTCTTCAAAGAGTGAACAGTGGGACGTTTACCCTGTATTTCCCTAACATAGGACCAAAATGACTTTGGATTTTCCTCAAGATATTCGCTTAGCATTTTAGATTTAAAAGAGTGTAGTGCTGTGCGCATAATACTTTTCGTCTTACTACGACATTCTTTTAGTAGCTGTTTGGTTGTATTCACATAAATTATATCGTCACTTTTTAAACTCTTTTTGAAATTTGACTGTAGCTTTCTTTGCCTTCTTAATGCCGATCTGACTTCCCCGTTGTACCATCTAGGTTCCTTACTGTCGCATTTGAGTTTGGACGGGATGTACGTCTTCATTCCTTCGCGTAAAATATTTAAGAAATAATTCCAAGTGTTCTCTGTATTGGTTGTCAGTGTTTTTGTCTTGTATTCTGGTATTTTTATGTTTAAATATTCTCTTAGTCCGTTAAAATTTGCCTTGTTGTATAGGTATATTTTACGCTTTTCTTTGTTTATTTTGACGAACTTAGTTTTTAACTCTACAAGAATAGCCTTATGGTCACTGATTCCGTCTATTATTTCAATGTTAGTAATGATTTCGGGCATAGAAGTCGCAAAGATGTCTAGTATGCTTTGGCCCCGTGTTGGTGATTTAACAATTTGTTCTAAGGAGTGTTTTGTGAATATATGAAGGAGTTCTTGGCATGAATCTCTGTTTTTGGCAGATTTTCCTACGCAGTAGTTGTCCCAGTCAATTGACGGTAGATTTGTGTCACCAGCGATTATAGTAATACTGTTGCTTTGTCTGCTGCTGATAGTGGATATTTGTTCGTCAAGCTTGTGTAGGACATCTGTGTTAGAATCTGGGGGTCTATAAAATGAACATACGTATAGGCTTCTGCCGTTGTAGTCCTTAATGTTGCACCAAACGCTTTCTATGTCATCTACGTCGCATTCATATCGTTGGTAACTAAGATGTGACTTTACTGCAATGAATACTCCCCCAACCAACCTATTTGGTCTGTCCCTTCTGTAAATTGTGAAACCGTTTGGAAAAACCTCATTGTTTGCTATATCTCCCGTGAGCCAACTTTCCGTTCCAACTACTATGTCTGCGTTTGTACTGACAAAAATATGTTCAATATCCGATATTTTGTTTCTAATGCTACGGCAGTTTAATGTTATAATTTTAATATGGCTAATAACTTCTTGTTTTTCGGTTTTATGTACCCTAACAAAACTGTTTTGAGACGATTCGTGGTGAACAGAGACAAAAGAATTACATTCACTTGCATTGCTATCTGTTATGTACGTAGAGGCACCAATTTTATTAAATTTACGTGGGTTATATGTTGTTTTAACGCAAGTGTTTGTTTGTTCAATTTTTTTGGGGATATGAGAGGCATTGCCTGAACTGAATTGACAAAAAGCGCTGGATTCTACTTTATTTTTCAGTTTATCACATGCTCTAAGACGTGACGGTGTAGCTGAATGATCTCGTTTCTGACTCCAACGTGATGCAGAGAAAAGCTGTCTCAATCTTCGTGAAGATTCGCTTTAGATGACAAGAGAGCACACAATCATTGGATAGTCCGGATTGGCAGTCAGTTGAAGAACGAGAGTCATTTAATAGACGACTAATACCAATATATATATAAAACCATAAACACAGTAATCAACCCGAAGGTCGGTTTAGTAGGTGATGGTAGAGATCACCCAGTACTAAGCCCTATACGGCGTGTGAAATTCACACATCAGGGTAGGGGGGGCAGTTCCTTACCCTGCGCCGGTTATGGTTTCCTAGGAAGATTTGGTACCCGAAAAATCAAATAGCTTGGGTGGAGCTGCAGGTGCCTAGAGTGCCTTACCCGGGAATCGAACCCGGGACCCTCCGGTCAGCAGTCCAACGCTCTACCCACTGGACTACCACGACCCACCTCTACATTATATATATATATATATATATATATATATATATATATATATACTACCTTGATCAAAAGGTTCCCGGAATAACCACCGTGTGGCGCTCCCATCGTTCCGATTTGAGTTCTGTTTTTTTTGTTAAATTGGTACATCTGTTGTTGATATTCCCTTTAAATCTTAGTGTCATAACTTGACATTTGCAAAAGTTACGTAGCCAAGAGTACATCTATCTCTGTGTGTGTTGGCGATTTTTTACAATTTCAGAAATGGATTTAAATTTGCAACAACGAACTTGTATTAAATTTTGCGTAAAAAACGGATTTAGTGGCGCACGGACGTTGGAAATGTTGGAAAAGTGTTTCGGCAACGATTCTCTAAAAAAAACGGTCGTTTACCAGTGGCACGAGCGGTTCAGAAGTGGTCGTGAGTCAATCGAAGATGATGAACGCAGTGGCAGACCATCGACATCGAAAGTCGGTGAAAAAATTGATAAAGTAAAAGAAATGTTGGTCAATAACCGCAAATTAACCATCAGAGAAATAGCGGAGGACTTGAACATTGCCTATGGATCCGCCCAAGACATTGTGGTTAATGATTTGGGTTTCCGTCGTGTAGCAGCAAAGTTGGTGCCAAAAGACCTCAATTTCATGCAAAAAAGAGACCGTGTTGACGTCGCAAAAGACATGATTTGCGAGGCTGAATCCGATCCCACATTCATCAAAAGGATCATTACTGGAGACGAGACGTGGGTTTATGAGTACGACACGCAATCCAGACATCAGGCAAGTGAATGGCGTTCACCAAATGAGCCGAGACCAAAAAAACCACGTCGTTTTCAGTCAAAAAAGAAGGCAATGCTGACGGTTTTCATGGATTACAACGGTGTAGTGCATCATGAATTTTTGCCAGAAGGCCAGACAGTAAACAAAGAGTATTATTTGGGCGTTATGAGACGTTTGCGTGAAGCAATTCGCCGGAAGAGACCAGAAATGTGGGCAGAAAACTCGTGGATTTTGCACCATGATAACGCACCGTCGCACAGTGCTATCATTATTCGTAATTTTTTGACGAAAAATGCAACAAATACCATCCAACAGCCACCGAATTCACCTGATTTGGCTCCCTGTGACTTCTTTCTGTTCAATCGAGTTAAAAAACCATTACGGGGAACGCGTTTTAGCAGCCGAGAGGAAGTAATGGAAAAATCGCAGGAACCACTGATGGACATACCGAAAACCGAATATAAAAAATGTTTCGAGGATTGGATCAAGCGCTGGCATAAGTGTGTTGCAGTCGATGGGGATTACTTTGAAGGGGACAATATAGATTTAGATGAATAAACTTGTATTTTTAATTTTCTGAATAAATTCCGGGAAATTTTTGATCAAGGTAGTATATATATATATATATATATATATATATATATATATATATATATAGTACAATACACAGTAACACACAATATAGAAATACAAAAAAAGAAAAACACTAACACGTTATTTCTTGATATTTCGACGGAAACAATCCGTCTTCATCTGAAGATATAGAAGATATGCATTACTTCTATATCTTCAGATGAAGACGGATTGTTTCCGTCGAAATATCAAGAAATAACGTGTTAGTGTTTTTCTTTTTTTGTATTTCTATATTGTGTGTTACTGTGTATTGTACTATTCGGCACTTCCGTGTTACGTCTACGAAAGCATATATATATATATATATATATATATATATATATATATATATATATATATATATATATATATATATATATATATATATGAATTTACAAATCACTAAAGTTTAACTATGGCAGAGAGAACATACTATAACTCTCACCCCGCGATGCGTTGGAAAAGACAAAACCAGAGCGAGAATTCAAGAGATGACGAAAGAAGAATCGATCAGCCGAAGGATTTTTTTACCCACTAACAATTCGTTAACAGAACGGTGCGAAACTCATCACGACAGTGTTTTCTACAGGTATTATTCCTTGGTAGTCTACTGTACTACGGCAGGTTTTTGTACACTCCTACATTCCTTAGCCTCGACTAAAAAGGTAAAACTTAACATCCAAGCACTACTAATAAATCCCCTTTTTCAATTCCGCATGCACAATTTTATCCATAAAAGGTGAAAATGCAGGTGCCATCTCTTTCAACATTCGTGCTGTGATCTTCTCCGCTCTTGGGGTTTTATCTAATAGAATGCCATTGTTTCCCTAAATAATTCCTCGCGATTCATTATTACGACACTCGTCCGTTGAGTGATGTCACGGTGATTTTCGATTGTTTTGGAGACATCAGTGTAGTAAACCCATTCCAAATATCTGTCCAACACTTTGGGTTTGGTTACTCTATCTACAATAACTACACCATTTATTTAATATCGTGACCAAGCGGTTTTAACACTAAACGTAGGAGTTAAATACCACGGGGTTTGCACCTTGTGGTTGCAGAATTGGTGCTTGCACCTCCTGCCACACATCAAATCTATTCGGTAGAAATAGTACTTTTTCACACGGAATGCAAGTCGAGTATTTCTTTTCTATGTTCCCCTTGGATGGGATCCTCCCGTCTTTTCGATAGGTGGAGACGTTCCGAAGGGTAGAGGGGTGGTCGCGAATTCTTCCCGCCCGGAGCAACGAAAACAGATCGGGGGCCGTGCGTGAATATGGGGAGAACGAGGGTGTCTGTCTCCCCTGGGAAGGGAGAGGGAGAGGGGGGGATAAGGCGTGGGATGATGCTCTGGTTGCATCGTCGCCGCATCACCTCGGGGAGCAGCGCCGAACGCGTCAATGCTGTCGGGTGGGAGGGAGGCGGAAACGTCGGCCGTGGGGGTGGAAGAAAGAAAGGGGAAGCGGGCACCCAGCCTCCGCAACCCCACGCAACCGCAATTGGGAGTTTACGCGGAGTGCAACGCGACGGGAGGCCGGGGGGGGAGAGAAGGGGGGGGAAAGGGAGGGGTGGGTTATAACCTGTTTACAAGTCTCGCTTCGAGAGGGGAGGGAGGCAGATGGAGATGTGGGGCGGGTAGGGGGGGGGGAAAAGGCACTTCCGAAGGGGTTTGAAGGCATTGAGAGGGGGGGATGGGGAAAGGTTTCTTTCCAGAGAGTCAAACTTACCTCATAACTATCGAATCCCAATAAATAGAGCATAGCCAGAATAAAAATATCCCTAAAATACACCAATAAACTAAACTAAAATACTAACTACCCTAGCATGCAAAAAAATATTCAAGAATTCTTAAACGACCAAAAAACCCATTCAAACTACAATGCCAAAAACCCCTCGGAGCACATTTTCTAACTATAAGTAAATTACAATCCGTATTGATGGCTCACTGATCGGGGCAGGACACTAATCACTGCTGCAATTCTTATGGTATGATCGTCCAGCGTAACAGTAAACAACGAAACACACTGCACTAAAATAAACTTAATTGAACTTGCTTCATTCCGGCCAACATGCCGACACTCTTCTCCTCTCTCTTAAACGCTTACCTCATTCATTCTATCGATAAAAGACGCATACAAATAAACTAGATAAGAATACCGCATTACTTTAACATCACAAAGATATTCAACTTCACAAATCTCTGAGCATCGCCAACATACCATAAAAAATATACATGCATGTATGTTTATATATATATATATATATATATATATATATATATATATATATATATATATATATATATATATATATATATATACACACATGCATACATATATATGTGTATGCATATACATATTACATATATATATATACATACACATGCATATATATATGTATGCATATACATATTACATATATATATATATATATATATATATATATATATATATATATATATATATATATATATGTATGTATATACATACAAACATATAGATAGATATATAAGAGGGCGGTGGGGATCGGGATTGGTGCGGTGACTATTGTACTAGCTTCCCACCCAGAGGGCCCGGGTTCAAATTCCGGCGGTGTTGAATATCGTTCCGAGGTATCTCGATCCCTACTTGAGGTGCTTTGTGGAGGGCACTTCGAGTGAGCACACCGTCCGTCCGATGGGACGTTAAGCTGCGGACCCCTTGGCGCCTTTCGACAAAAGCAGGCTAATGCCGATGCCGGGTTTCTCTCCACCCTTCATCCTTTCCTGTCCATCCCCTATGGCGCAAATGACCTCAGCTGTCGGTCGCCTCCCCTAAATACTATTACTACGAGGGTGGTCTAAAATTTTCCGACCTGACCAAGATGCAAGACATTTTTTTCTGAAATTTTCAGAGGTCGGATGGTTCTGAGGACATTAATTTTACAGTTTTTTTTAATATAACAGGGTTTTTAATGTCGCACGCTCGAAGTTAACCCCCTCTTTGCCACACACTCCAGCGGGTGCCGGTAGGATTCCATTTAGAGTTAAGGGTGCCAAAAATATAAACCGAAATGTGCCCTCACACGTGAGATACTACAACAGAAATTACATTCATCAATTGAAGATAGACTTAGCACGATTAATATAATAGAAATCATATCTAACCCAAAAAAAACAAATTAACTATAACTTTTTGTATTTCCAATGTTTTCATTTCTTCTTAGAGTGACGCTATAAGAAATTTTCCTCTTTGATCCATTTGAAGATGAAGTAATTTTTCATTCACATGAGATAACAAAAATGTATTTTACTTGTCTTTTGAAAATATTGTTCTTTTTTTGTGCTTTATATCCGAATTGCTATTTGGCTTAAACATTACCGTACTTTTCAGAACTGCGTATCATGGCGGCACTAAGCCAAAAATAGGAATTATAAAACTTAGACGAAAAAATCCAAAAAAATGTCTCAATACTGCTACCATCGTGCGCATCGCGCGCTCTCATTGTCAGTTTTCCTCCCTCCATCCATCTGCGGTTCGTCATCCCACCGCCAGGAGGCGTCTTCCCTTTGTGAGGATTCTCTCGATAATCACGGAGGAGAAGAGGATCGGGAAAATGCATATACAACCGAACATCATCCAACGGAGGCAAGAATGGAGTAAAGCGAGGGAGGGGGAAGGAGGGGGGAATAGTTTGACGTGGGGGAAGGGGGCTCATTCCTACACTCCACGCCAGATGGGAGCACAGCGGCCCAAACAACGCTGCCAACCTCACCGTTTTGTTAGCAATCTCGGCATATTCCGGTAATTCGAGTGCGAGGAGACCCCGTTCTATCCAGTACTCCTTTCTCTCGTGCATGACTACGTGCGCGTCTTGAACTATCATACCAGATGAGTACAAGTCAGTATAGAGTGTAATCCTAACAAATTGATTATATCGATTACCACGTTTGCTTAAGTTGTCCGCCAAAGATTAAGATTTCTTCTCCCCTCCCGAAACTCGTCCCAATGACGATAGTACAGAGTAAATAGACACCCTATGACTAAAAGACCTGGTTTTGGAATTTAGCAGGATATAGAGAAAATCACCGGCATCGTGTACAATCACACACAATAAAAACACTATTAACAAATCACTACAGCAAAACATTTATTTTTTTAATTTTCTTTAAAGAGTGCTCAGAAAGCCACCGCTCAGGTGTGTGGCCTGGGGTGATAACACTAAATCTCTCTAATAATCCAACATGATCTCTCCTACCGTGATACGATGGAGCTGACAACACATTTACATCAGCATTGATGAAGAAGAACTAATTCTAGCTTCGCCTTCTACTAACACGCAAGACAAGGACGATGAATTGAAAATGACTGCCAAGCAAAACAAAAGAAGAAATCATTTTTCCCTCGGAAAATTTGTGACAAAATTACGATGCATAACGTAAGACGATTCCCACTTCGTCTGAATAAAGTTACTCCGAATATCAATGATCATTAATTAAAAATATACATATAACCGGTCATATTAAATACCACCCCCTGCCACAGGGTCTCATGGTGTGTGGCAGGAGGTGGTAAAAATGTTGACGTAAGCGTTTTTCTCTTAATTGCGGGAACATTTACCAGTGGAATTGGGGATGGTTGCTATTTTGTTTTGGCTGAAGGCAAATTTGGTGTAAATGATAAGTCTCGGAGCTAAATTCACGAGAAATCGTTAGTTTAGGAGCAATTTTATTTTAAAAGAAAACCTAATACTTTTTTACAGCTTGTGTGAATAGACTACAGGGAAAATTAGAATGGGAGCCCCTCCAAACAAGAAAAGAACCCAATATACTGAGAGTTAGAAGTACATATCTAATCCTGCAAGCTGCCACGAGGGCGTATGGCAGGGGGTATAAGATATGTTTATCATATTGTGAAGAGTGAAATTTAAATGGCGTCTCGACACAAATAAGTTCAGCAATTGTTGATGAGTTAATCAGTGTAACCTTACATGAACCTGTCGGATATTAAATAAAGAAGAATGACAATTTATTTTAATAATTTACCAATACTACAGGTTCAAGTTTTCATGGTTTGTTTTCGTCACGTTATCGAAATATAGTTTGGCATGGATTTGTAGCATTAATGAACGTATTGCTTTTTTCGTAAACATTTATAATCAAAATATGCCGTACATTTGAACTTATTTAAAAAACTATCTTTCAAAAATGTAACCAATGTTGTTGATATATGGCTGCGTAGATTTTCGCGGCGGTGGCTTGAAGAATTCTGCATGTCCGGGTTTTCACCGCGTTGTTGTTTGAAGCCGACAACAGTTTCGACCTGAAGACGCCGGATGAAACTTCGGCGAAACTGTTGTCGGCTTCAAACAACAACGCGGTGAAAACCCGGACATGCAGAATTCTTCAATGTTGTTGATAATTTATAATATAGGGACAAAGTATATAATTTGGAAATTAAAAATCAATTTAATTTCACGTTCAAAAATTCAGTAAAAAATATTCCTCCCTAGTGCCTTAGTTGGTGCCTCTCCAAGTACCTACCCCAATTAGTACGAAAACGAATACAATTTTAATAGGACATTCCTATTACGAACACATCTCATTCCCCTACGTTTTATTAAGAGCTGGTGCCCCGAACAATCCCTTTAAGTGCCCCCGTGGTGACCAGCAGGGTAAAAGCCGATTAAGATCACCGGTTAAAGCATAGGCAGTCTTCCTCCCGTCCCAATCTCTCTCTCGTCCCTTTCCTATCAGCAACCGGTGCATGGGGTCGTGGTTGGGTGGGAGACCTAACTCACCAACGGTTAGATTCCCATTTGAAAAAAAACTCTAGTTCCTACCCAATTGTACGGGAAATTTTTTCTTTACCTTTCTAACCGTAAAATGTGACCATCAAATAACTTTTTTGATTGCTCAAAACAAAGAAACAATATATGATGACTCAGTTAATTATTTACTCACGGGATATGTCGAGGTGCTATCACCAACGGGATGTTCCCAAAAGTTGACAATGAAAGATAATCCATGTCAGATCGACCGGATGCATTGCATGTACAATTGGGTTGGCTCGGAAAACAAAACGCACAGGACGCCACAGCAATCAAGTGAAGGAGTTGGTTCTCATAGGTGAGGAGGGCTCGCCTCGTAACTCAGCTCTAACGGCATATGCGACACACTTAACAGAATAAAAGCGAGCAAGACCTATCCCTGCGCTTTGATATCCAGAGAGACCCTAGGCCCAGTTTTATTCAACTAATCTTATATTTCAAAGGTTTCATCAACATTCATATCCTTAATATAATTATATATTATTATAAATTACAATGGCCAACTATTGTTGATTTGATTCCATTTTTGTTGACATTGACCTGACAATTTGAGTACAGCAATTGTTCATTTACGTTTACTAACAATAATAAAATCAGGAAATAATCGACAAGTGCTGATTGTTATCGGTAAATTTAAACCACAGTGTTGTTTTAACTTATTGGTATTCCTACCGCCTTAAGGTCATTTTTTGAAGGACTATGTTTCTACACACTAGTGTACACCTATTCCTTGACAAACATGAGACAAATAATCCTCAAACTCCATCCCAAATATTATCAGAATAAAAAATAACATTAATAAAAATTACTCATTCGTTAGCTCTGTATAATTCACCCTTAATGCCATGCAATTGCCTACTCTCCATTTACCTTGATTCCACAGCACTCTTTCCCATCTACGCCACTGTCAACCTTGATCATCCATCCGTATAATGAATTGTCTCTTAAAAAATATTCACGAGTGCTCGCAATTTTTTGCTTCAGACAAACCCTCAAACAATCATCCCATCAGGAAATCATGGACGATAAAGTACAGATTGTTATTGGTGACACCGTGCCCTTAAATATCGAGTTTCTTGCTCATATTCATTAAGTCATTCCCGAGATATATGATGAATAAAGAATATTTTTGTCAAGAAAAAAATATTACCTCAACCCTTTTAAAAGTTAATGTTAATATTTATGAAATAAAATTCATACTTAAAAAACAGGGTTTCAAAATCAAATATTGAGCGAACATTGGGATATTTCTAAAATATATTTTCAGCAAAAGATTCCATCGGTAAATTGAGTTCATGGACGATAAGTCGGCAAAACCTGCAGAGTACTACCGTTGATTTTTAAGGAAAAAAATGCATGCAAAAATTAATTCGCACGAATCTAATGGCAATTTTAACACTTCCGTATAAGTAAATGAAAAAGGAAATCAAGCAATAATGCGCCTATTCGAAATTTACAAAACAATTATTTTAACAATACATGGGCGACAGGCAAAAAAGCTTATTCAACCATGTATCTAACAAAGTTTTTGCATACCTATACTTTATGTTTTAATCCCTTGTGTGTTGGGTTTAGTTTCGTGTCAATAGATACATTCTTCTCCATTCACTTAATAATATGATTCCAGAGCAATACAATTGTTTATATATATTATATATATTACATATATATATATATATATACATATGGATATTTATGCATGGAAAAGACATTACATACATACAATAATATATATATATATATATATGCATGTATATTTATATATGTATGTATATATATGCATGTATATTTATATTTATATATGTATGTATATATATGTATATATATATATGTATGTGTTCATATATGTATACCTATATATGTATGTATGTATATATATATATATATATATATATATATATATATATATATATATATATATATATATGTGTGTGTGTGTGTATAGAAATATGTATATATGTATACATATTTTTATAAATAAATAAATATATATATATAAATGTTTCAAATCTCGGGGATGCTTACGTACTGAAGAGAGAGCTGAAAGGAAAGAATTGGGAGGCCGTGGAAAACATCCGAAAGCATGTTACAACGTTCCTGAGAGAGATTCCCATCGAGGAGTTTCAGGGTGTCTTCCAGGCGTGGCAGACACGTCTCCACAAGTGTATTGATGCAGGGGGAGAATTCTTTTGAACAATTTAAAGCATTTGTTCAAATACGATCGAGTAATCTATTTGTTCCAGAAAATTCGTATTACTTTTATAGTGGGCCCTTTAGTGGACAGAGACCCTACCCAAAGTAACGTGGGAAGGCGTTCATATTTTTTAGCAAAAAAAATTATAAATTTTAAAACGTTAATTTTTTCAACGGCGTATCCATTCATATTTTTAATAATGCTTTCATTCAATGAAGATATACAACATAGCCTATAAGAAGTCATGTTGAGGGCATTCGTTTTAAAAGGATAACTCACGTAAAAACTAATTTGTAGCGTGTAGTTATTCTAACTTCCAAATGATCACTGTATATTTTGATACATTCTTCGTTGATCAATTTAAAATATGCATCAGGGGTTATCTTACCTGAGAACTGAAACTTCGTAATTAAAGTAAGCCTCGAAAGGAATGAATTGTTCAAGGGTTTCCAACAAAGACTCTTGAAGTATGTTGCGGAAAAAACAATCTTCTTTTCAATGTTTCCGTAGATGAAAAGACTATCTGAAGTATTTCCCACCGTGATTGAGCGAGCACTCTCTCTTCGCTTGGAGGGAAGAAATAATTACGCCTTCCCGGAACATTTTTAACGCGCGGCTACGGAGACAAAGCCTACAGCTTTCCTGAGTCTACCCATCGTGGGGAGTTGATATTACAAATAGCGACATGCATGATATTCTTGGAAATAGAACCGTTGACTTTCCTTGAATAATTTTCATACGAGTAACATCGTTAAATCCAGACGCTCATTTTACTCATTAACTAAACATGGTCGAAGAGCAGCTCACCGCCATAACACACGAGTACCCCACGGAAAAATGTCAACAGTTAATTTGCGACGTGCCATTTCCAATGAAAGGACTCCTAACGGATAGACAATGACAGGACAGAAATACGACACTAGCATATGACGACGCAGCATCGCCGCCAAACCGGTCATACGTCTAGATAAACTGAGTTGGGAAGTAGGTAGACGTCGTAAAATAAATTATGGATACGGCTGACTAGCTTGACGCTTAATTAAGATTAAATTATTCATTGAAGAAATGGGTCATGCATAGAGACCGCGCTGCATTAGAACAAAGTGTCTCATTGGATGCTGCATAATGAGAAGAGAGGATGATGAAATGCAAAATTATAACTTACTGGGATAAATTACCGAGGGACGAAACGAGATGAGTCACACGGTCACATTGATGCGACAGACCGCCTATGCGAGAATGGAGCTGCTTATATACACTAAATGCTATGTCGAATGGGGACGACAAGTGGTTAAATGGATTAAGTATTAACGCGAGCTGATCGAATGGGACAAGAGGTTAAGTGTTCTCGTGGGCTGAAAATCTGCGGTTTGTTTCGTCTGATGAATTAAGTAGACACTCACGACGGGTAAGAGGACCAAAATTATTAAATAAGGTCTTACAGGTCAAGGTGGGATATTTGAGTGATCCAGGGACTGATCATTAATATTCTTCTAAGCTTCGTCTAAAAGGTCACTTATTTCCTCGCAACAACACACATTAGAATAAACCCTTTTCAGCTCAAAGTGATTCCCATCTCCCTTCGATGCTTGTATTCTTTTCCTTCATCCACCTCTGACTACCCTACATCCTCTCTTCTCTCCATATATAGTATATCACAGTCTTCAACATTCCATTGTCATTCAGTGTGCCCTCTATTCATTTCCTTTGGGAAAACAAGTGGGAAAAGACAAATCATGGGAGGCGTAGTAGTATAATGGATAGTCTGGCGACTGACCGGCAGTCCCTGATTCGATTCCCGGTGACTTTACACTATCCGCCAAAGTCACCCAAGCCGAGTGACTTTTCGAGGATTTCGACCTCAATTTCCCGTGAAAACGAATGGGGACATACACATGGAAGTCAACTCAACCCTAATATTAATACCCTGAAAATACGCGAACTTCCCTCGTGCAGGGGTTAGTGAGCAGGAAGTCATCTCATCCGTTGAACCAACATTCTGGTCAACTGCACCAGGATGTTGGTTCACCGGTCTGGTCATATCCGCACGAATCCCGGAGCGACACATCACGGGTAAATTACTCCAAGTACAAGAGGCGTGTCCAGAGAGCGTGTATATACTCCGTCCACCCTCCAGGCACCCATTGGCGAGACGGTGGGATAGGGAAGCGGGCGGGCATAGCACGCATTGGCACAGAGAGAGGAACGCCGTCGTTGGCGCGCCCGGATGAGACCCCAACCCGGCGATCTGAGACTCGGAGACGACGGGGGATGATGCTTCCATAAAAGAGAAAACAAAGCGACGCGCGCTGAGGAAGGGCTGTGTCGCACCAAGGCGGCAGCACCTCCCTTGGCACTCTGCCCGAGCGTGGGGAACGCCACCATGGCGAGCTTGGGGGATGATGAGATGGGGAAAGTAGGGTGAGGTTGAAATAACTCGAAAGAGAAAATCTTCACCCTCTGCCCCCCTCCTGTCTCCATTTTTTTAATTTCGCGGATGTTCCCTCGTTTCGCATCCCCAAAGATAGCCGAGGGGCACAAGTGTGGAAACGTCATCTCGTCTGTGGGAGCGCTCGAAAGGCGGTGTTCCCGGAGCCCTCGCCTAGCGACGGAAGAGATGGGGAGAGTTCACTTCGCATCGACGGGATCATCATTGTCGGTTTTACACAAATCAAAGGAAGGTTTTGGAGGGTCTCTGCCCACTAAAGTGTCCACTATAAAAGTAATGCGAATTTTCTGGAACAAATAGATTATTCGATCGTATTTGAACAAATGCTTAAAATTCTTCAAAAAAACTCTCCCCCTGCATCAATACACTAGCGGAGTCTGCCACGCCTGGAAGGCACCCTGAAACTCCTCGACGGGAATCTCTCTCAGGAACGTTGTAACATGCTTTTGGATGTTTTCCACGGCCTCCCAATGCTTTCCTTTCAGCTCTCTCTTCAGTCGGGGAAACAAAAAAAAGTCGCACGGAGCCAATTCGGGACTTTAAGGGGGCTGGGGGGACCACGGGGGTGGTGCTCCGGGCCAGGAAGTTGGTAAAGATGAATGACGTGAGGCTGGGGGCATGCGGCGTGTGACTAGGCGCTCAATCGTGCCGTGTCACGAAGTCGAAAAACACACTTCACGCGGAGGCACGTCGTTCCGCCCAGACAGCTCGGAGCAAACCGGCGACCGGCTGGGTTGGAAGGGCAGACCCCCCATCATATTTCCCGACCGGTTTTACTCTGCTGCCATTGATATTCGCGTCACAATAAAATCATGCGCATTACTGTCATAATGGACAATGTATTATGTATACCGTTTTTCTTGGACTTCCTCTAGTTTGCCCCGCGTTGTTTCCTCCCTCATTTCTACGTATTCTCAGGTACCTGCTTCCATAATGTCAAAGAAAGCAATTCCTCTACACTCCTCTCTTGAATCTTTTCACTTCTCTTTTCAAACCGCAGCATCTTTTAGTGATGTAGATTCCTGAAGATGCCACAGTCAGTTCAAGGGTAAAAGTTTCTGGGTAAAGTAAAGAATGCATATTTTGTTACTTATCCATCATCATATTTGGAATTACTAAAATTCTCGGCATCTCAATAAAAAGCATCTTCACTTATGGTAACTTCGGTATTTGTGTTAAACGTTCATCTTTAGTCACGCAATGTCTCGTTTTGTTAATTAAAAATATACAGAACAAGATTCAAAGCCTCTAATTACCCGAGTGTCTATTAAGCCATCACTATTTTACTGGTTTTTCCATCTAGGCCCATTTATACACCCATGGAAGTTAAATAATAATAGAATTTTCTTTTTACTATCACGGACAATAATCCTTATCCTCAGATTACGGTTATAATTGAGGGTAATTGTTTTTATTCATGTAAATAATATCGAAGCACATTTTGATTTCTCTCCACGTTGACCTTCAAGTTCCCCCTCTGCGTCTCAGTGCGTCACCCACCAACTTTGTCAACCATTTCTTAAAGATGTATTCCAGCAACATTCCTCTAATCTTTCGTCGTATTTAAAACTTCGTCGCTCGTCGTCCTTCCTGCCCAACGATATTCTTATTTCTCGTACGCAAGTACTTCTCTAGCTCCTTCACCTCATCAAAGACCAGATTTCGGAGACATATGGAGAGACATTCCATGTGTCAAACGTTTATTGTACTTTTCCTTACTTCTTCACTTTTGAAGAAGAGTTTGGCCTTCTTGGCCATTTGGCCTTAGTATCGACAGCATTCTCAGACAAAATACTTCTTTCGCCAACGCAGCTCTTACTCAGACAGCGTTAAGCCCATTTTTCTAACGAAAACTGGCCAAGTAAGTGCTGATCCACCTGCTCTACTTTATTCTCTCCTACTTTAATTTTTTAACATAGACTTCTTCCTTTGTTAAAATCTAATTACTTCGTCTTTCATGATAAGAATTCTTATGTCAAACTTCTCGAATTACATCCTGCAGTCCTGTAAAACTCCTGAACAATAATTTAAAAAATCTCGGCTATTTAAGCAACAAGTCAAGAAAAAAAATTGACAGCATTTGTAAAAATCCACTTAGTAATATCCATTAATATGAACTAAGCTTCGACAATTGATGAAATCGGAGATAATATAAAGTATCGGTCATAAAACAAAAAAAACATTGAGTACATTTCGCATAATAGGTCTTCCTTGTTTCCTTCGTGATGGACAACTTCCACGAATAGAAGTCTTAAAATTGTTTCTTCCGTTGATCAACTTTCGTTTGATCATCTGTAAGCCTAACTGACTGAATCGGGGTAAGCCGTTGATTCAGCGGCACGAAGTTTCGTTTATTCCGATCAGAATTATTTCCCCATGCTCACGTTCGTCACGAGTGCGAAGATCTCCTTCGAAAAGTGCATTTGCTCCACTAGTTGGCAGATCCAAAACACAATTCAAGAACATTTCACGAAAAAAAATCAAGCATGTCTCTAGGAAACACTCACTCTGATTACTCAACATAGAAAGTGACCTATGGTTAAGTTTACCATGATTTTACACCAACCTCTTGAGACATCTCGACATACTGCATTCATTCATTGCATTTATGCAGTACGCAACTGAGCTCTTGGCCTTATTAGACGGCTAGCGCGTTACTCAGAAAGCTTCGTATTCGTCATTCCATGCTAGGAGCCAATTAACTTGTAACTGGAGCCGACTCGAAACATAAAAAATAAATACCGTAAAAAGGTAAACTTAGTTTTGTTGACAATGAAGCTTAGCTTCATTTAATTTTTTTCAAATTTTCTACTGAAATTCTCATGAGATAAACGTGAACATAATGGAGGTTTTCGCGACAGAAGAATGCTTAGTTAAGCATTACAATAGGAGTGAAATTAGAGGAGGAACAGTTCATCTATCTTAGAAGTATCGTATTTTGAACTCAGATGAACGAAGACGTAGGTAGAAAGTTAGATAGATAGTCGTCTTTATTTTGGGGCGAGATTTAGACTGGAGTCTCTTCTACCGCCTAACCCCTTATTGGGGACTGCCTCAAGTAGGCACATAAGGAGAAGAATAGCGTTAGGGCAAAGAAGTTTTCAAAAGATGGAGAGAATAGATAACAGGGGCGTTGAGTAAGGACGTTGAGAGAAGGCTCGTGAAAACTGTGATTCTGACTGTAGTTATATAGTATGTTGGAGAAGGATGGAGAAGTTGAAGTGGACAGAGAGGAGAAAAAAATAAGTAGCATTAGGCCCGGTTGGGGAGAAGAGAGGATGTTTGGAAGAATTTCAAAGGAGGTGGCATTTAAGAAGGGTCTATTGCCGTGTGGGGTGTCACGTTGTGTCTTGTTGAGCGAATCTAAGAAGTGTTGCGGTGTTCGGTGTGTTTTTCCCCATAGCTGTGGTATTCTACATCGTTTATACGGAGTAGTAATCTAAACTAGGAGAAATCTATAAGAGTGCAGTTTAAATTTGCAACAGTAAAATCACAGTAATCAACCCGAAAGTTGGTTTGATAAGACCTCAGCACTAAGTCCAACGATTAATGAAATTCAAGCATCAGGGAAATAAGGGGGGCAGTTGGTTATACCCTGAGAATTTGCTCAGGAAAATCTGGTTCTCTGGTGAAAACATACTTTGGGTGAAGCTGAGGGTGCCCAAGGCGTCAACAAGAATCAAACCTGGGCCCTCCGGTCAGTAGGCCAGCACTCAACCCACTGGACTACCAATTCCTCCAAGGAATTGATACGTTACACATTTTATCTTTGCCATCATAATTGACTTTTAATGAACTGGAAGGAATAAATCCCCGGACTATTTTTTTTTGACTGGATGTCATATGTTCGCAATGGAATCGTCATGAATTTAACTTTCTTGAATCTCATTGTGCCCAAAATAGTGTATGCAATGATCCTTATTTTTGACGTCAAATAAGAACAACTAAACTTTCTGGGAGTGCCACTTTGAAACTGTAAAGAAATTTCTGAATATACGCGTGATTCTGGGAAAGATACAATTACTTTCCTGGTCGATAGACATGAGCAAAGTCTTGACGGATTTACGGCTGTTCACGAAGGAAAATCTGACAATCAAGTTGTCTTGAATTTAACATTTACTTCTATAAATTGGTTTCCTGTCATTTTTCAATGCTATCAGGGTTTCTAGAGACAAAAAAAGTGATCATACGTCCTCATGATAGTGTTATGAATGTCGTGTCTTCACTTCATGCATACCAAGCCGCCAAATATCGATACGCGCAGTTAAAAAACAAAAAAGACGCTTCGAAATGAATGCAATCCGGACTACGCTAAATAATCGATTAAGGCCTCTCTGGTTAGAGGGTCGAAATGACGTGAGAAACAGCACACTCAGCTCAGGAGCAATTAATATTAACAAGACCGCTGGGTTATCACATTCCCCCTCAACCTCACCCAAGAGCTATCGTGATTAGCCGTTGGGAACGTCATCCCTTTTGTTACTCGAGGTCAATTAATAAACGACCGAATCGTGATACATAAATTCACCCCTCAAGACAACTCAATTGCATATACTTCTAACGAAACCGTCTTTGGCCTCCCCCGATTGAAATTAAAAAAAAAATGAAATAAAATGAACTACCACTCTCTGACGCGATAGAAGATAGTAAACATGGCTCCTCCGTCGTGATAATGAGATCAAAACTATTATAAATGCCAAATCAAAGCACTTTATATGATTTAAATCTCCAAGCACTGCCTTCGCCCTAGTACGGGGGGAAGAATGAAGATTGCTCGTCGATCGCTTGAAGAAATATTTTTCTCTAGGATACGATAAATACAACGGATACTCTTACCCGCGGCTATCTTGAAGCAGCAGGCTTCGCCGCCTCGTGACTTCTAATTTATGAGTTAGGTAGCGAGATGGCAATAATTTTCGAATGACATCTTCTATCCAATAAAAAAAAACCATTCCGGTAAATAAAGAAACTAACAACTTAACAAACGGAAATATGACAGGCGAGTTCAACAGTAATGGGCGCACTAAAGAAGAAACTTCGTAATGTTTTACGTTTGAAATTAAACAGTTGGAAATACGCCACACTGTTACGATACAATTAATTGATTTTCTTTGAATAAAAGAATATTTTAGATGGGAGGGAAAAGAAAGCATTGAAATATGCCGTCTATAAAAGAGGAGTGGACTTACTTGACCGAATGAGATCTGCCAGAACTCTATTTATCCCAACGACGTGATCAAATGCCAATTTAATTTTTTTTCTGGATAGAAGAGAGGAGGAAAATCGTTGCAGCGTCTTATTAAGAGCGTCCTCGTTGAGGGTGGCCACTTAATTACACGCCCGAACGGATATTCCGACATGAGAATGAAAAACGTCTTCTCACTTCATGATGCACATGTTGATGCTGGTCACATAATTTATGACGAGATCTAGGTTAATATTTAATTCAATGAATTCCACCGCGATCGATTATATTAACCGAGATTTTTTTTTTTAAACCGCGACCGAAAAAATACAAAAGTTAATAAACTTTCAGAGAGGAAAATATACAGAGCAAGTAACCAATCTCAGCAAACCAAGTTCAAGGCAAGGCAGGGGAAGTTTAAGAAGGGCTGTCGGGAGATTTTCTATGTTTATTGGCGGTGGAGTAATTGGAAGAATGGCGAATTTTAGGAAGCCGAGGTACAGAAAGGATAGGAAGGACGTCGGACGGAATGAAGGGATGTAGAAAGTATGCGGAGTTAAAGAAAAGCAGTGTCACTTTATGTCAAATAAGGTGAGTTTTACTCAAGTTAGCCTATGTGTCCAACCAAAATTTTCATTAGCTTGTTGCTTTACCATAAAAAAATCAATTTCACTTAAAACCTGTTTTCTGCTTCTCCGATTTGATTAAATGACTCATTTTTTCATCACATCATGAAAGGTGCATCATGAAGATGAAGTATCCTATTATTGAAGGAAAAATACTCATAAATTGAATAAATATATCACTCATATTAATATTAATCATACTGATATTATTGAAGGAAAAATACTTCAATACGTGTACGATACAATTTTCAACGATAGATCAATTCAACCTACACAAGCGCCCAGCATAAGACGCGAAACGTTGGGAGAGAGCATATACATCTACATGACACCCTGCACACCACCGCTAGGGTGTGTGGCAGGGGCTGATTCTACACTGGGCTTGCTGCATAAAAAATTAAGTTTTTCTCTATTTTTAGTTGCTATAAATACGCAAATAATTCAAATAACTTAGATAATGAGAATTACCGCTACGTTTATTACACCTGTGAGAGATATTCTTTTCTACGAATAAGAGAGATAGATAGATAGATAAACGTCTTTATTCGGACGAAATTGAGACCATAAGGTCCCTTCTTCTATTTGAACCTTCGTACAATACATAACAACAACAATAATAATAAGAGGAGATATAAAGCGATATAAAAAATAAAAAAATGATACAGTCATATTTTTGTATAATTAGAGAAATAAGCACAATATGTAATTTGGTGGGGAAAACCTAAGGAGTTCAGACATGAAGACCCTAGTAAAAACCCACGCTGGAAAACACCCACAAAGAAGGGGGATGTGAAAAACGTGAGAAAACCCTTCAAGATAGTAAAAAATTAAAGAATAGTGAAACTGAATTAATAAAAATAAATAAAAAATATTTAAAGTACAAAAAATACATGTATAACATTGTGAGGTACATTACAGATGATCTGTTAGGATCAAGAACGAGAATAATCTAAGGTCAGATGGAATAATGACAAGTGTCATTTCGATCCATTATTGCCCATGGGAAAAATGACATCTTAAAATTGCCGGTTCTACACTTGATCCCTATTATCTTCGAGAAAAAATGTATCAATTAAAAAGCAGTGATGACCATCCAAAACCTAGCCCTTAATAGGTAAAATACCTTGAATAGAGTGGCCAAAAATATACTCTACGATTTTCACGTAATGAATAAATCCCATGTAAACACGAAAGAAAACAAATCTCGCATGAAACGGCGATAGATCTGATTTCGGCCATGTTAATCATGCATGTTCCTGTTTCAGACGAGGTAATTCGATTTTTCGAACGAGGTGCAACGAGTCCGAACGCTGGGAATTTTGTTCCGGTCCGAATATAATGAGTCGTAGCTGGGAACTGGTCGGAGCGAACCGTAAGCCACCTGGCGTTCTCTCGCCGGGGGCTGAGGACAGCATTGGGTCAACAGGAAGGCCATTGAACTAAATATCAAATTACCCAACGGCACCAGTACCCTTCACGAGCGCCCGGATGACTTATCAAGTTTCCGAGGAGCATGTCTCGGACTTCCTTCCTCCCGGAGCGGGGATTCACAGAGAGACGAGATTCTCACGTGGTAGGCAGAAGGATTGTCCTTGGGACTTGTACACGACAGGGTTACAAGGGACGACGTCGTACTTACAAAGGAGTATCGACGCACGCGTATGTACGCACAAGACGTAACACAGGATTTCCTTTAATTTTCCAGCTCGACGGGAAGTGCAAGCTCTCGGGTGGCCGGCCAGTGTGAATTGAGTAAACCTTAAGAGTAAGATCAAGGCTTTTAATAAAAGACAGGTGGACAAACGGTTCATTTAAAGTAAGAAAAATATTCCGAGATATATGCTCTACTCGCAATGAGCAATTTTTTTTCTTAATCCTGACTCGATTTTGCGAAGCGAATCGCATGAATTGACTTTTTTGATGTCTTTAAAAACATAAAAAATCTGTTCCAATATTTTAAATTCGGATCAATATTTGAAATGAATAAAACTATGAATAATTAAATTTATCTCTCTTGAATAGATCTCTGTTTTAAATTTGAACGAAGGTTCATTCGCTGCACGTATGTGTTGAGTGCATGTTGTGAGTTAGGATTTGAAAAAAACTTTTTTTTATCTTTTAGAAAAACGGAGCGAATCGAAAATTCCTAAAAAATATTGAAAATTGAAATTCATTCCTTCCACTCTGAACGCCTATTAAAAATTTGAAGGGGGATCGAGATTGGTGCGGTGGCTAACGTACTGGCTTCCCACCCAGAGGGTCCGGGTTCAAATCCCGGCGGTGTTGAATACTTTTCAGAGGTATCTCGATCCCTACTTGAGGTGCTTTGTGGAGGGCACTTTGAGTGAGTGCGCCGTCCGTCGGATTGGACGTTAAGCTGCGGACCCCTTGGCGCCTTTCGTAAAGAGTAGGCTAATGCCGACGCCACGTTTCTCTCCACCCTTCATCCTTTCCTGTCCATCCCAATTGGCGCAAATGACCTTAGCTGTCGGTCGCCTCCCCTAAATAATACTATTACTAAAAATTTCAAACCTCATATCCATATTCAGCTCGAGGCGATTGATGACGAAAGTAATATGCTAAGTGCTATCACCAAATTATGTCATTAGACTAATTAATATTTTGTTAGTATAGTGTTTAAGGGAGATTTGCGATAAACACATACGATACTTGTCCCATCTTCATTCCTTAGCCTCGCCCAACAAGACATAACCTGACGCCCCACACTACAATAAAACCTTCTTCAATACCACATACACTCCCTTCACTAGGTCAAAAATGTACGAAATTTTACCCCCTACTTCGCTTTCCTAAAGTTTTTCCCTCGATATATCACAGTCTCCCACATTCCATTCCTAATGGAATAACTCTTCATCAATCTTTAACTATCTCCTTTTAATTTCTTCCAACAATCCTCCCTCTCTCATCCCCTATCACCGCCCTGCCTAGCATTTCCTCATACGTTTTCCCACGAGAGCATGTTTTTTCAATTATTCAGTGCTATTAAGCAATGAAAAACTAAATGGAAAATAAAACCGCTGAAAGTGCGATATTATTATGAAAAACCTCAATTGATCACTGAGCTAACTACAAATCCAATCAAGAGTGCAATCAACTAAGGATGATTGTAAGGTATTTGGAAATTATTGTTCATTACTTTGGAATTTAGAGAGACGCAATTGAAAATATGGAATAAAATACCTACTAAACTAGACTTCCTTAATTATAATAAATCAGTCGATACTTTTAGCACTGCAATAGTACGACAGGGCGTAGAATCTAGAATTTTTTCTCACGAATTTTCTTATTTTCCCCGACTGATACCGGTATTCCGAAACAGAATAGAAATCCCGACTCATCCGTGTATTCGAGTTATGCAGACTAGTGGCAGTCCTGTCATGTACATTAATTACAGAATTGAAAAAGGTACAAAGAAAGGCAGGTAGGTTGGTGAAAAAATCGTACCAAAGTGTCACATATTCAATACAGAATCTGGGATGGGAACCTTAAGACATGCAAAGACTAAGGGCTAGATTACACTTATTGCAAAGATATAAAACGTGTGGTTTTGCATCCGACATTGAAGATATAATTAGGCTCCTTGATTACTTTGGTAGGGCCGACAATTGCTACAAAATTAGAGAGTTAGATTGTCGAACTGATAGATACAAGTATTCATTTTTCCCGCGCACTATTCGCGACAACAATAAAAGCGGGAGCACCTAAGAAAATAATAGGTAAACGCTGTCGAAAATAGGGGTATACAATGCAACAATTTCAGAGTATAAAAATCATTCGCCTTGACTGGGATTCGAACCCAGAGCCCTCAATATCCCCAAGCACCAAAAGTTCAGAGTTTAATAGGACGCCTCGATAGCTTAACTGGCTAAAGCAATCGACTAGATATTGAGGTATCTGGGTTCGAATCCCGGTCAAGGCGAATGATTCTTACACTCTGAAATTGTTGCATTGAAATGCACATTAGCGGATGACTCCGTTAAAAGTTACTGTAGCGGCATCTCCCGCAGTTTCTTTGGAATTTGTGAGGGCTATACAAGATTAAATTCCCATAAAACGCTTACTAAGTCTGACGTCCTAAGGCCCCCGCTATGTGCCCCTGTGTCGGGTGTGGTGTAGGTAAATGTTTATAAAGTCTATTGTATTTGTGATTTGTCCGTCCTGAATTTGTAAAATACTAACCGGTAATCAGTGTCTGAATTGCAAGTGGGCCTGCCCTCTTTTGATGTATTTTTCTGTCCTCTTTGTGTAGGCAGGGGAATAGCTACTAGCCATGTAATACTCGTAATAAGTGTAGGCATGTTGCAGCAATGGTGCTCGGTCGCCCCCTTTCCACGCAATTTTCGTGTGGATCGCGGTATATCAGGTTCATGAGGAAGTAGAGAGAATATATGTATGTAGAATGGCAGGTGACCTCCCACCCTCTGCCGCACGTCCCTGCGACGGCTTGTGGGGTATTATGTAGATGTAGATGTGCAAGCCGGTAATGTGCATGACGGAGACGAATATTCCTTTGAACCGGTAATGCCTTAATAGATCCCAAAAAATTTACGAGATGACCTTTCTTTAATTCCTCGCCAGACATGCTAATTCAATTCCTTCCGATGGTATCTTATTTGGCTTCGAATTTCCCACGCAAACATGAACCTATTCCTCCGAAGACGTTTGCTCTACGCTCTAAGGAGTATTTTATCCGAGAAGCCTCTATAATGCGTGACCAGTCCGAGAATTCCAGAGGTACGCTGATCTTAAGATTGTGATTCACTTCCTGGAAGCGGGGAGCACAAGGCTGGGAAGGGAAGTCGAAGGTAGGTAGCCACTCCAGCCGCGCCTGGAGTGACTGGAACTATAAACTTGGGCCCCCAAGACCGGACGCGGACGAAAGGAAGGGAATAATGGAGAGGCGGATGCAAACGCGGCGGGCCGCACAGATTCGATTCCGACGCGATTTATCGTCTTCCCGGGGAAAATGAAATTTCGTCTTCTTTTAAACTCTCTCCCGAGATGTTTCGGAATTAAAAAAAACTAGCCTCGGTAAGAAAAAATACGACTCGTTCCTTACTACACGCGCGTGGTAAGCGTAATGCGAAAGGAATCTCTCCGGAGAGCGAAAGTATTCACGTCGAGGTGAAGGCCAAAGGATTCCAATTATAACGATCGCGCTGAGATGACGGACTTTTGTGAAAACAAATACATCATTATTTTCGTAAAAAAAAGACGCACCGTGGCACAATCAATTACCTGCCTACCCCGAGAAGCGTAACGGTGTGTAGCGCACACTGAGTTAAACTTTTTTTTTACGGCTGGCCTGAGATCCTCCAATTGGTTCCCACTCACTCACTTAGACACTATTCCGCATCGAAATTCGACGAATTTCAATCACTTAATTTATGACACCTAAGATACGAATTAAAATGACGCGAAGTTAGATCCGGTCCAGAACACAATCGATTTTCTTATAATGTAACTCGCCAACTTATGGAAATAGAAGATCCTATGCTCAATCGAAATCAACTCCGTTGTTGAAAAATTACAGTATCTTATTTAAGTTGTTTCCATTTTCCTTCGCGTATCCAGGATTAAAAATTAGCCCCATAAACAAAGTAATCAACCCGAAGGTCGGTTTGGTATGAACCGACCTCGGGTTGAATTGAAGGTTGAGTTCACAGCCAGTACTAAGCCCTATACGGCGTATGAAATTCACGCTACAGGGTAGGGGGGCCAGTTCCTTTCCCTGAGCGGGCTATGATTTCCAAGGAAGATGTAGTACCAGCAAAATCACATACCTTGGATGGAGCAGAGAGGCTTGCCCGGGAATCGAACCCGGGACCCTCCGGTTGGTAGTCCAACACTCTACCCCTGAATTACCGCGACCCATATATATATATATATATATATATATATATATATATATATATATATATATATATAGATGATTTCGTCGACGTAATACGAAGTGCCGAATAATGAATTGGACAGCACAAACAATATAGACACACATAAATAGATCACTCACACGTTATTTCTTGATCGTTTCGACGGAATTCTGCTCCGTCTTCAACGAAAGATAGAGAAGTAATGATATATATACATACATACATATATATTTATATATATATATATATATATATATATTTGTTGTTAAATATATATACACACAGGGTGCTGCGCTTAACTATAATCAGGGTTGCTTTAACACCTTATCTTAAGAGTGTTCATGTCATGATCAAACACAGGTGGCAGTGTAAGTAGAGAGTTCGTCCATTCACCGGAGTGTCCCGGTTCATAGATGGTGTTACCTTGGCTAATAGCATCCAACTGTGTCACAAAGGGAGTGAGATGCTGGCCCCCCTAATTACCCCGTTAATGTGAGAAGTTCGCACGCCGCAATACGGCTCAGTCCGGGTTGAGCTCTCCACCCAGCCAATCAAAAGCATTGGGTTGATGACCGTCATGATTAATGATTAACTGCATCTTATCCCCTCTGCGGCATCGAAATATCATGAACGTTAATTAGCGTTATGTAGCCGTTAAGAAGCATCAGTCAGCTATACCTCTAATAATACGTAGAAAATGACATCGATGCGTTATGTTTGCTGTTTTCCCCATTGCCAGGAAACTGACTATTATTACTGGATAATGCATATTTCAAATTTACCAGTGGCATATGAACGTAAGTGGGTCTACTTTATTGACTGATATCTTAACTTCAATGGATGATCGCACACACCAAAATGCCTCCGTTAATAATCCGAAAAGTTTTTTGGCCTTGCCACCGGCTTTAAAAAAACAACATTTGAAGACAAATACAAATAAAAAACCGTGGGAGGAAAATACACCATTCCCTGTGCCCCTATGGTTTCCCAGGAAGATATGGCACCCTTACAAAATCAAACAGATTGAATGAAGAGCTGATGGTGCCCAGAGACGTCACCCGAAATCGAACCCAGGCCCTCTGGTCAGTAGCCCAGGGATCTATCCATTTTACTATCACGTCCTACCGCTGTATACAGTGCTTTTCTAATAAAATTCTAACGTCCAATCAAGTGTACAAAACGAAGAAGTTATAATAAAAGTATATGCAAGTACTTCAAGAAACGCATGCCTGTGTCTAAATAAACGCGTGTTCACAGTGTCGCAAATACAGGGTTATAGTAAAGAAGGATTTAAGCGTGGATGGGCATGACGTGACCCTGTGGCGAACGTACCAAACACCCATTAGAATGGTCACACAATATTTGTTAAATAGAAATCCTGCATAATTCACGTATTTGTGGTAAATGTTTTCAGTTCTTCCCCCTAATCAAATATGGCTTGATTAAAAAAAGAATTATCTGAAAAAGTATAATTAATCTTCTTTTTAGAGGAAAATCGCACCTAATATGCCTGTTGCATATTAGGTGTAATTTATAAATTGAATTATTTTGTCAGTAGATTGACATTTTTTCAGGGAAAGTTGGAAGAGATATTTTTCCCTACAACATTTTCGTCCAACATTTTTCATTTCCTTCTTTTCGAGGGGGTATCATGGGGAAGGGCCAAGGCCCCCTCCATCCCTACTTACTTAAACATGATTACTGTCCCTATGAACCATAAACTCACACCCACAGCCATGGATATTTTGTAATTTGAAGTTTCCAGGTCGTACCCTAAGGCATATTTTACGTACTATTTTGAAAACTTCAAATCAGCATTATGGGAAATTTGGGTGATGGAAGATATAAGTGGACTACTCCAAGAACAGATATGAATACAATTTTGACAGGGTATTTTCAATTGTGGCAAAAAACATGATCACTCGTCACTTAATATTACACAAGTGAAGAAAAAGTTTTTGAAGTATGGTGTACTTTTCCATTATATTTCTAATTCAAATTCAAAAAAATATTAGTAATTAAAGAGGATTCCCAATGATTCACTTCGTTGGGTGCTTGAAGTTTTACTAAAATTTCTCCTTTTTCAAGTTTTCTTAAGCGAAGTGGATTGCTTTGACTCAGGTGGAATTAAGTGATGTAAAGTATATGTGGAATTGAAGAAGGGTTTACTGTTTAGGGTGGTCAGATTGTGTCTGGGGCGAAATTAAAGAAATTTATCGTTGTTAGATACGTTATACATGTATATCCATTCAAAACCTAACTTTTAACGTTGGACTACTAATTAAATAAAGAATGACAAAATAGCATAATTTTCGTGATTACTTTTTCGCCGGGAATAGCACACTAAGCATCACGAAAGACCCTATGTCGATTGGTATAGATGAAATTAAGTGTGGATTGTTAAAATATTTCTACAGTCTGATTTTTTATGATCATTAAAATGTAATGTTCCGACCAAGAATTTCTGACTCAATCCACTTACATTATAACACCGGATGCTTCGCGTGTTGCAAGGATTAATGGCGGAAAACCAGAACATTTTTGTTCCAGTGACTTCTCACAACTCAAACCCCCCCCTTCCCCTTTCCCAATTTTTCTCATTTCCCACGACGTTTCCCTCGTGGGTTGCAACTCTGAATTGCGAAACGGGTCATAAAAAAATTTGTTGTTGAAACAATGACGGAAAAAACGATAACAAAGGTAAAATGGGGAATTTCGGAAAACCCGAAAGTCCCACTTTATTATTTCACTATAATCATGAAAGCCTGACGAAACATTCCACCGTGGAGATCGAAATTCATCCCACTTGTTGGTCAAAAGTCTCGCATTCTGGTCGTATATACTGGATTAACTAAGTCTATATACTAATGCATAAGAAGTATGAGGGACCAAATTGAATCTCCACAGCGGTAATATTCTTCGTGATCGAAAGGACAGAATTATTTGTTTAACGGAAGAGCAATGTACATCTTCGCCGGGCCCGGTTAAAAGGATACGCGGGTATTTTGGCACTGCTTTACCATAAGGTTTCATCTCAAACTGCATACATGCATATGAGGCGTATTCAGAAAATAACAGGAATTTTTAAATTTCGCGGGTTTGGAAAGTCCGAGTGTCAACATAAAAAAAAAATTCCGCTGTATTCATTGTTTACTTTGCCTGTGGCAGCCCCTATGGAAAGACGCGGTTTTGTGAGCTCGGCGATTTTCGTTTGTTAAAAAATAAGTAAAATAAATAAATAAATAAATATATATATATATATACCGATGTATATATATATATATATATATATATATATATATATATATATATATACACACACACATACACATACACATACACACACACACAGATGTAGATTTTTAAACCTAATGATGAAGACGGCCGTGCCGTCGAAACGTCAAAACTACATATGTGAGTGTCCTTTCTTTGTGTTTCTATGGTTTAAAAATCTACATCTGTGTTTTTATATATCTGTCCGTCGCCAAAGAGCGTTCCATTTCGAAGATATTAATATACATATATATTCACACACACACATATATAGACACACAAAATTATGATGTCATTCATTAAAAATCGACACTTGGCCGAATCAAAGAAAATACATACAAAATAAGGTTTATAAATTTGTTTTAAATTTAGAATTACGTTGCAATTAGGTGATTTTCCTGGTGGCAACGGTCAAGTTTGGTGAAAGATAACTCTTTTTAAAGTATATTAAGATATAGTAATAAGTAAAGTCACTCGATAATTCCAAAATATTTTAATAAAAACATTATTAAATCATTTAAAAAATTCATGTGAAATTTCACAAACAAAAGTACAATGCTAACGGAATAAAAATACAAATTAAAGTTCCAAACTTGAACCAACCAATTTCAAATGCAACCGGCAATCCATTACTGGCAATTTCAATTCATCCTTAGTTAAGGAAACTGTTGGATCAATTCTCTAATAGATAGGATCAAGACGGCGACGTCGGTCTGTTTGTCTCTCTTAGTATAAACTAACCGGAGAAAGAATTGCCTTTCCGCAAAATTCATGACGTAATTTAACGTCTTCAAGCTTGACTGCTGGTCATCGGAAATTACTCATAACCTGATTACGAAGAAGGTACTTGATTTTCATAAAGGCATATCAACACTTCAGACTTCATTTCATCGGCGTTCACATGAGAAATATATCAGGCGAAAAACTGCCCATTTATGGTAACAATCGCATCATTATAAGCTATTCACAACGGTAAGAGAAAATGGTAAGTACGTTGTACCCAAATTACAAAAATTATGAAGTAAACAAGCATGATAATTCATTGAACCCTTCCATTTGTCCAAATATTTCAAGTATGGTGACATTTAATCTCTTCGTTGGGAGAGTGCGAATAGAAAAAGGATTGCTTATTTTCACCGTTAGGAATTAGTATTTTTTTCACCAAATCGGATAAGTACATATTTTAAATAAGCGCATTTATTAATGACAATGTCGTTAAAGATGGTTTGACAACATGTGAAAAAAATTAGTAAGTTAATTGGCTACGTATAATGATATCAGTACACATATAGCATTATATTATATGACGTGGACAGTTTTTCATAATAATTAAGGAAAATTGATCAAAGTATTTAAAGAAATATATCACTGTTTATTAATATGATCAGTGGCATATATACCTTCAACAGTGGGCATATAAGTACAAAATACTTGTCGGGGAAGAATTAGGATTGGATTTTTGTTCGAATGAATAAGATACAAGAAAAGATGTGGAATGTATATGATATAAAAGTATGGCGAAAGTTTAAGAAATATGTCACCATCAAATTTTCGACATGTTATTAATATTTCCAGGATGGCGCAAAGGGGTGCGAAGAAACCCAGGCGGGAAAGTAGATATGGATTGCATAAGGATTGGCGTGTTTAGCATAAAAAAATACGTACGTTTTCAAATAAAAAGACGAGAATGTTTTTAAATATATAAAAGTAGGGCGAAAGTGATTCAGCAGACGAGGAGCTGTTCGTATACATTAAAAAAATATATTCAACAGAGTAAACCCGGTCGACTTCCTCTTACAGCAAACCAGGAAACGATCAACTCGAGTAATTTCACTCGGGAACTCTCAATTGCGCCGACTGCAAACCCACCACCGAAAGTGCTCGAGGCTGGACAACTTAAACAGCAAGGCCGGTGACCCCCTTGGTTGTGTTTTTTCCATTGGGGAGGAACCCGATCAGACACATCGCCCACGGGATGGGACCCAGCGGTCCAAACGAAGACCTCCATCCTCTTCTGAATCGCCACCCAGCATATTTTTCTCACCTCACCAGCACGGGAACCCTACTATAACCCTGCGATTAAGTTGGCTCTCACCCTCTCAAGTGGAATAACCCCCGAGATATTCCGGAAACATCAACGAAACATCTCTAAACATAGGTTTATCCGTTGGATGTTTTAACAACTTGGATTTCTACACCGGAGTAATTTGACGTCCGAAAACGTATTTAAAAAAATGAAACATTGTGATCGGGCAATCTTATGGACATTTACTGCCTCATCATTAGAACAGAAAACATTATTTCAAATACTTATGTTGGAATACGGTAGTTTACTGAACGACTAATATTTAAAATATTACATCGTAGTTCATGTGAGGGTATTTCCACCTTCCCTCGTCACCTTGGGAGATATAAGCGTCCATTAATTACCAATACTATCGAATTCCCCGTCGTAAAAATGGCGCCTGGACTTAAAAATTCGTTCGATGATTGTTTTTAGGTTTATCATTTTAAATCTTTAAGGAAATATGTTGATTATGAAATTCCAAATCATGATATTGATTTTCTCAAGCATCGATAAAAGTGAATTACTTAAGATTAACTGTTAAATCACATTGGTGAGATATAATTTGCCATTTACTTTGGTCACTGGTTTGTTCCCAAACATTTCCTTAGCAAAGTTGAGTAAAATGCAATCAATATGATCGTGTTATATAAATTAAATTTCAGACATACAAATAATGACGTGAAATATCAATGCTATAAACGAATTGGTGTAACTTTTGCAATGAAGAATCAATTGTAAGGAGGAATCCTCGTTTTCTGCAAGCCCAATTGTTAGAATATATATATATATATATATATATATATATATATATATATATATAGTATATATATATATATATAATACATACACATACACACATTTAACATATTTTTTTATACTTCGGAATCTAACACAGCACTTGTAAAGTATTCATTCTTCATTAAGTTGATTTTGGCAGTCGATAGAGAGAACATTCACACCCCTAGAATCTTACGAGGTCATACTCGAAAACAAATAGAGCAGCCCGCGTTTCCCATTTTCACACGCTTTTACTCGGTGGAAATAACCCAATTCGCCGCCCAATCCACACAAAGAATAAGGAGATGCATATCTGATCTCATTCCTTCGCACTTGTGGGTTTCACCCCCATTCCCAATCATGGCCTGCTCATAACTTTCTTCGAGAGAGACATCATTGTCTTCCGGAAACGGCCCCGTTTCTTATTCACACCACTATACGTACATGTGGCGCCACCTACTCAGGTGTGAAACTTATTCGGATTCGAAGTGGTGCTGTCATCTATGCATGTGAATCGAAATAACAATAAAGTCGAAGATGAATAACCTGATAAGCCTAATGAGAGTTCATTCTTTTATTTGATTCCATTGCGATAATAAGACGCTTATTGACTTATGTCATCCTACATTATCATTGATTGGTTAGTGGCAGCTCTCTATTACTCTGTTTCAATCCTTTCATTCCCCTCCATTCCTACTGGCATTTTCCATCACCCACTTCTCGAAGTTTACCCTCCGATCTTCCTCTCCACTTCTTCCCCCTTTTGTATGTTTCCTTCAAAATTATGGTGTTCCGTCATCTATGGTGCCTTTTCTCCGCTGTGCCCATAGCCCACGTCCATAATGTCTAGAAAAATAGTGACATATATATATATATATATATATATATATATACACACACACACATATATACATATATTTTTTTATATTTTCACAGTTGTAGATTTTTAAAACATAGAAACACATTGACGGTCGTGCCGTCGAAACGTCAAAACTACATATGTGTCCTTTCTTTGTATTGCTGTTTTAAAAATCTACATATTTGTTTTTATATATTTGGGCGTCACCGAAGAGCGTTCCATTTCGAATATATATATATATATATATATATATATATATATATATATATATATATATATATATATATATATATATGAGACTGTCTACAGAACCTCCATTTCACCTTCTCCATTCTTCTCCACACCCACATATCAAAAGCCTCCTCTCTAGGCATATCTTCACTTACCAATTTCCTGAACATTTCAAATCGTCGCTCCATTATTAAGTTTTCACTAGTCTTCTCTTTCCCTCTAAGTCAACTAAGGCACCTGTCATCAACTCCCGCCTCTATGTAAATCCTTCTTCACCTAACGAAATTCTTCTTCTCATGTTCCCCACCACCCTTCCTTCCGCTTATCCTCGCCCAGAACTTTCCCAAATTGGTGAACTTTTTTATCTGTTCCAAAATGTATCCCTCAACCTTTATATCCTATTTATGCCTTCGTATTTATAGAGTCACCCACCCAACCCTACTGTGAGTACATAAAAAAGGATCTAAGGGAATTGAAAGACGCGTGATTTGAAGATACGTGACGAGATTATGAGGTTAGACGAAGATGAAACTCAGCAACAATCGCCAGGAATTGCGAAGAGATGAAGAGGTTAAGACCAAGATGGTTAATTTTTTCTTCTTCAAAGGAGCCAATCTCAGGGTTGATAGCGACTGATGACGATGTTGATGAGTGTTCTAATTCGACTGGCGAAGCGTAAAACCGCCCACGAGTTGATTGGATTTCGCCCTGTGCTTAGAGAATAGGAACGAGTCGGGAGGGGGGTTCGAGAAATGGCTTCTTTCCCGAGAAGTCTTAAACAATCTGGATGCGGCTTCGAAATATTTCGGCAAAAATTGAGAATATTCTTCTGAGCGACAGGTTGTCCAGAAAAAAAAGTTTAAAAAAATCCAAAATAAAAAACCTCGCTCCGACGGGAACAGGATTCCCTGAAATTCCAAACCACTCCGAGCCACTGGACCACCTCGCCCCAAGATGCCGGTGCCGTCCGTCCAACTCTCTCCTTCTCCTCTTATTAACTCCACCCATTCCAGCACTCTCCTCGCTTCGCCCCAGCGTGCCACAACGTGCCGTGCCGGGCACTGCAGCGAGTTCTAATGCCAAACGCAAGTATATATCTAACTCAAGAGTGCTTTCAATGCGATGTATTGGTCAGCAGTAACTCTCACAGTCGATATGCTGAGGCCTGATAAACTCCTCATTCTCTCATGGCTCCTTGCAGCAACATTATAAATTATCTGCATCTCTTAACATTCCCAACTTCTCTCATCTAAGGGATTTAAAAAAAAAAGCCCTATAATCTTTGGATTCAATTCAGGGGTCAACAAAGATATGTACGCACAAGGGTACCTTCATTTATTATAATGGATAAAGACACTGTATTTCGACCAAAAAAATAAAATTTTTCACCACGTAACTGATAACATTGTTTAAGTTGCTAATAAAAACCAGATTCCGCATATGATGTGAACCGACCACCCTTGTCCCCAAAGGAAAATGGACCTATTAAATAAATGATCACTTATATCATTTCGTGGCCCTCCCCCCTCCCCATTTTCTACGCTAAAAAATAATTAACATCGCATACCAAGTCTCTCTCTAAGGGCGGACTAAACGCTGAACTTCCCTCCATCTAAATATCCTCGTCCTATTCAATCCACGCGTCTCCACGTATTGGAATGCGAACTTAAAAAGAAATTTACAGGACGCTGCCTTATTAAGGAGAAACCGGTCGCAAGATGGGTTGGTTAAAAAAAAATGACATCAAGGGACAAGCACCAAGTCTTTGACGTATATGGGGATCCTCCACATCCGCAAAATACTATTACGTCTGAAACTAAAGGGTATTCATCTTTTTTTACGACGAGGATGATTGATTCGAAATTAATTCTTCCCGATGATCAATTTTTTGTTAAATTTGAGAGAAAATGAAATCTTCAATTAATTAAATCTTTGATTAATTTATTTTCCCGAATCCGAAATGGAGGGCGTCAACAAGATAATCCTCGGGTTGCCAAGTGACGCGAATGCTGGCTGATACGAACCTTCTTTTTTTTAACTGTTGTATCCCGTACCGTTATTGTAAAAAAAAGGACAGCCAAACTCGGATATAACGAGTTTACAAGCTACTGTTCGCAATAAAAATAAATTGTCGTACCCGTTACATGTAGCAGTATTACATCCACATGTAAAACAACTTTCTAAAGCCTGTAAGCAGTTGCGGGAAAACTCAAACTTTGGAGGGGGGGAGGTTAAATAACATTACTTTGGTAATCAATGGGTATTCACACATACCGGCTCCTTATGACAACATAAAATTATTGCTAAGTTTGTGTTTATCGACTGGATGCCAGCACAAATAATGTTTTCACGTATCTACAATTCTCTCAGAACACCGAAGACTTTCTACATACTTAAGGAATGATAACACTTTATATCATTGCTATTATCACCCTCGCACATATACACACAAATATTATAAGCTAATTGAGAGTTGAAAAAAAATCATACTTTTCAATCTAAAATTCGAGTTCCGTTCCCAAATCAATGTGTATTCCGACCAAAAACATCGCTGTAGATATCACAAAATTTCTATCGCCAGGAATGTGGAAAGAGATAAAGAAAGGAATTACAGGAAGGTTGAACGTCTTACAGGGATTATATGATGATAGCAGGAGGGCGTTTTATTATTTAGTTAAAGAAGCCGATTTAAATTGAAAATTTATCTTGATTCTTTCCAATTATAAAACAATCAATGATACAAATATGTATCGATTCTACCAACATCAGCATAGGGGACTTGAAATGTTGGCTAGTTGTAGGAACATGTTTGGAAGTTGTTAGAAGACCTAGAGGTCGACTGTATGAGAAACGGGCCACTTTTCCAGACAAGATAAGGGACTGCGTAAGGGATGAGAAAATACCCTCCTCATCGTTCATTTTGCATAAAGATTCACTTATTACACACGGAAAGCTATTTTAATACAGCTTGATACACGGTCGTCGTAACCGTGAAATTTTTCTCATCAAAATTCATAATTCTCAACCAACTATTCTACGTATGCTCGCAATAGCCGGGGACTAGTTACATTCCTACTCTCTGTACATATGTATGCAGTATCCTATGTGAGTTTGACTGCAATTACAACGAAGAGCGGACGTTGGTCGGCTCTTCTTCAACCGTCACGGAGCCCCGCCTGGCATTATCTCGAGGCGTCGATCCGTTTAAACGTGTTCACTGGACCGGAGAATAAAACACGTGTGCTTGCGCGCGCACGCGTGTCTGTCATAAGGCGTCCCCGCCCTCACGTCGAATAAAACCATGATATTATGAAAGGCTCAATGATATATCTCTGGATATATTCATATCCATTTAGATTTTCAACAACAGTTCTTCGTGTTAGTTATAATTGTGATTCGCCCTCGAAAGAGAACATATGTTTTTAACATGGGTTCTTTCGGGCGATTGTGGTTTCTTCAATAAAAGTCGTTGTTATAAATGAGAGAAAGAAAGAATCTTTTTCTAATAAAGAACATGTTTTTTGCAATATTTTGCTTCGTGAAAAAACATAGCCGTGTGACTTTTCACGCCAATCAGGGGGATATGGAATTATAAAGTCAAAATATTTTCAAACTTTTCGCCGTAAATTGACAATGGCGCCCTCACTAAAAGACTTTAGAGATTTGCTGCAAATTTTATCATTAGCTGAAAGAGAAACTTTACTCATAAGAGTATTAAGAGTAACTTCATTAATAAAGGCATTGGGCAAACGTTTAATGGACGATCTTTCAAGAGATTCGAATAAAATATGGTTTTCTCCTAATTTATACGATAAAAGAATATTGTTCCCTCCGTAAACAAAGCTTCCTTAGCAAGATCAATATTTACAATGGGCGCAGATAGATTTTATTATTATTAGTTGATTTTGATTCATAAATTACCTTTCAGCAATTCGGGGAGTACGGTTTATCAGTAATATTAATCAGTATCAATATTAATCGGTTTATCAGTAACGCACACATTAGGACATTTAGCAGTTGTACGTATAAGTAATTTCAATAAGGTTAATTTTAAAGAAAAATGAAGATTGGTACACGAAGTGTATGAAAAGAATCCGTATTCACATTCCCCCACTATAGCCTCGCATTCTCAAACCCGAATTGCCCCAATGCGGCTGCTGCGTCCACTCGCTACCCTGCCCCGCTCCACTAATCGGCGGCGGTAATTGGGGACGGAGGGGGATGCGCCGCACAAAAGGACGCCTCCGAGGGGGGAGGGGTTGAGGTGAGGTGTTGGGGGGAGGGTAAAGGCAGTGGAGAGAGCGGGAACCCCCATTCCCATGCATTCTGGGTCTTCTTTGGGAATGCGGTGGCCCCGGCGGTGATTATGGGAAGAAGGGACGAATGGGAAAGGGGAGAGGGTGGAAGAGAGAGGAAACGGAAGGGAAAGAGTTGATGATTCCAAAGAAAAACCATTCCAAAAACCTGAGGATAAAACCTGCTCCGAGAAAAAAATGCTCTTATATATATATATATATATATATATATATATATATATATATATATATATATATATATATATATATATGGCACCGGCTCATAGGCGGCACAGGGAGAAGAATATTATATGCATGTGTAATATTATTTGTAAATTCGTATATATATATAAATATATATATATATATATATATATATATATATATATATATATATATATAGATATATAAACGTAATATATACCTCTTAAAGCCTTCTTCAGGTCAGACTCAGAATGTCCTGAAGAAGGCCTCAGGGAAGTCCGAAAGCTCCAACTGCCTTAAATGTGAGTGTCCTTTTCGTTTTTATTCAATGTTTTCAGGTTTAACTTTGAGGAAATCCAATATCACTTACGTCTAAAAGCATGAATTTTCACCAAATTTATCATTAGATACGATTACTTTCAACGCATCGGTGTCATCCTCTGGTAGCTGAGGATGACGCCGATAATATAATATATATGTGTATATATATATATATATATATATATATATATATATATATATATATATATATAGGTTTTTTTCATTATGTATACATATAAATATATAACATATATATACATAAAGAGAGAGGTTTTTTTCGCGGGAAATGTAAAGGCGAAAGTCTATTTCTCACAATTAAGGGAAAAAGAAATATCGTCCCTCCAAGGTGAAGATTATTTTTCCCCTCGATTCCCACAAGGGAAACGTCGCGCACTCAAGGGGAAACCTCAGGAGGCAAAATTGTATCGACCACATAATCGAACAGAGGCGTTATAAAATTTCTTCGGTCGGAGTGGTTCTTGCGGTTGGGAGAGGGGAGGGTTTGGGGCTCTGTTTCTCGCCGCGGTTTAAGGATCAAGAGCTCGGGAGTATGAGATGGCCAGAGAATAAGGAAACTCATATTACGTGCCGACACACACACGCATGCCTGCTCGACTAGCAATACCTTAAGACCGCCCACGCCGTAGTGCTACTAAGAGGAATGCCCATGCTCAGGGCAAACCATTTAACAATAAAAACGGAAAGTGCTAAATATATATCGCTCAACACCAATTGCAGACACTGTCCCTATCGTTACCAATGCGTATTTATCCATTTTACACGTTAACAGCACACACGGAGTTCCCTCGGAATAAGTTTCCTTCAGAAAATGATTTCGCGAAAAATTCTCCTAATCAAATGAAACGACATGAATGTAATATCAGTTATGTTCATATTATTATTTATCATAATAAATCTACCGGTGAAGTTAAATTACCCATAAAAAACCAAAAGCGATATCATTCCATTCAAAATTGTTCTGAGAGTTCTCAAGAATACGATATTTATATTTTACTTCAAGAAATTTCGCTTTCCTGTTGTGAATGCTTATATTCCCTGCCGTGAAACAGCATCATATCAAATCATTTCGGCCTGAATTCTTGGAAAAAGGATGTAAAAATGACGTTTATACAGCGCAAACATTTATTACCACACCTAACGTTTACTTCCACCACGTTTATTCTCAAGGTATGTCAGTGTAATGCACTCCAATGGCATGGAGCAACGTGGGCTGGATAGTAAAATCTCTCTGAAAAACCATAATGGATTTCCTTCACCCAATACGCTCGCCTTTAAATAAATAACAAAAAAGCGAACAAGAAAGAGATGGTACTTAAAATTGTCATATTTCGAACAATGTATTTTCCTTCGCTTGGGGAAGATATCGAGCTTGCAATAGAGGCTGCTGAAATGACGTAGCACGTGGAAGTATGGAGGAAATAAACTGAAAACAGAAGAAGGCTAACGACGGAAGGTTCAATATGCTGGGAGAAGATGGCGCCATAGCTGAAATTCGAGCAACCCAGGAGAGGTGATTGGAGGAAATAGGAAGAGGCGGCGTGGGATGTTCTTACAGCCGTAATGGGGAGGAGGGAAAGCGGGGAAGGAAGAGAATAGGCTTCAAAAGGGCGAGGGGGCGTTAGAAATAAGGAAGAAACGAAGAAGGAAACGGCTTGGACAAACGAGCGGACGATCCCTCGATACGTAACACATACTATCACTATTATTGTTACATAATACCCTGCAAACCATCGCCAGGGGGTGTTGAGGGGTTAAAAAACACCAGATTACTTTTGAGCCAAAATACTTTTCCCCCAAGAGCGGTTGGATAACGTTATTCTTACCCAATATCCCACCTCTGGGAAAAAGGACTTCTTAAATATATCTGTTCTACACTTAATCTCTCTAATTTTACTGACATGATCACTCCTACCGCATTACGATGGGGGTAATGATACATATTCAATATCATCGCCAAGGAGGCGTCCTTCTAATTAATACAAGAGATTTAATCTGTAATTTAACCTTCGCTTCGCTGAGTGAGTCCCATCCTAGCTGCTCTAAGATTTTGGATACGCTACTTAATTTATCATTACAACGTTTTGCAAATCTAGCCTTTCTACGCTGCACGCGATTCAATTCGGTGAATAATCCAACTTCAAGATTCCATATATGTATGTATTAGCAGCATATTCTAAATGAGGCCTAACAAACGAAAGATAACACATCTCTTTACCATTTTTATCACATTCGCCAAGTACTCTTCTCATAAATCCTAATTTTTTGTTGGCTTGTGCACATTTTCCCCGTTTGTATTTCACCCAGGATAGGTCGTGATTGAGGGTAGCGCCTAAGTATTTAATTGAGTCTACACATTCCATTTCGGTGTTCCTAATGCAATAAGCTACCGGGAGGGAATTGCTCTTTTTCCAAAAATTCATCACTACGCACTTTTGTAGGTTTAATTCTAATTGCCAATTGTCATAGGATAATAGACGCTCGGGGTTGTACAAAATAGTAAAATTCAAAAACTAGAACACCTTTGAATGGATTTCCCTTTAGAATCGGTTTACAACAGCGAACGATCCTGATCGAGTTGCGAAAAGCAAAATAGTAATTCAAAACGTTATTGGAAAGGAGTGTTGATGACGCGAATAAATTGGGAACGGGGATGATTGGAGGGTTGATGGACCCAGAGGCCAATCCTAGGGATCACAACATCCACTCGTGTCGATAATTATGATTATGACTGCGTTCTTTCTTAGGCGGATTGACCCCGCCTTATTGCTGCGACAACCCAGGTATTATTTAACCCGAAAGTGGAAGGGAAATGTTGTTACGAAGAAAGATCGGACAACGCAATAGTTTGAAGAGGAAAACAAGAAAAAAGAAAACGTTCTGAGAAGTGGATCCAAGTGGGAAGGGGGAGGGGAATAGGGTATCATCGCGCCCCACAATTATTTCCCTTTAATAATAGGCCGGTCGAGGAGAAGGGTCAGCGATCCGCCAATCCCTGGAGGGACGTCTCATCCATTGGCCGGATGGGGTGATCGCATCAGTTTCGGAGGCTTCCGGCGCCGAGGGCCTGGATTCTTTCCCCGGGGGACGGCAAGGAGGGGATAGGGTATTTCGGTCACTACGCATCGACGAAGTAAGGGATGAAAGGAAGGGGATGATTGCGAAGCGGAAAGGGCAGGGGGAGAGAGGAGGGTATCAAGAAGTCCTAGGGTCTAGATATCAGCACTAATTAAGAGCAAACTTAGCAGGAATGCTTTACGTCTCCACGGCTTAAAATCAAGAAGTCATCGGGGCTAGATATCAGCACTAATTAAGTGCACACTTGGCAGGAATCCTTTATATATCCACGGCTTTAAATTACGGCGGCGCCACGTATAGAATATTATAAACAAAACAAACGAGTAATTCCGAGCGCTTGAATATTTAACTCCTTGAAGCTCTCACATTTATAGATAAAAATTCAATTAAAGCTCATTCAAAGAACTGCGGGATATGCGGGATATGACAGAGATACGAAATTCCGGAGTGCAAGATGACGCCTCGGTATCATACCTGGCTGAAGCACTCGGCCATAAATCAAGAGAACCGAGTCAAGGCGAATTATTATTTGCAATTTTAAATTTCTACCATTTAATAAGAGCTTATTCAACATCGTGTTTATACTGTTCATTGACAGATAGGTCACACTTTTGCTACGTAAATACCTACGTAAAACATTATAAAATATACGTGCAGTTTTTGAAGTGTCGCTTTGATTAAAGTTAGCAAGTAAATGTGAAAACTATTACAATTTACTACAGAGACATTTGGCCGGAAGTCTTTGTAAGATCAGTGTTAGTTCTTATTCCAAAAAAGATATGGAATATATTACGTGAGACCTACAAAACAAAAAGTTTGATTTCGAACGAAGCTAAAGTGGTTCTCAGGAGAATGAACAAGAAGATGGAGAGCAGGGGAAATGTATATTTAGGGGATGATCAGTTCGGGTTCAGGAAGGGGGGAGGAGCGGGTGATGTCTTGGAAAAATAAATGAATACATTGCTGAAAAAAGGAGTATATTGGACGGATAGGAGGCCTCCCCGTGGCACGTACACGTATACTATATGCCTCAGACTGCTCAGGTGAGAGTGGGAACGGTAAACCCTTATGTAGAGGAAATGACTAAAGAGGCATGGGAAGAACTGGAGGTAGGAATGAAGATGGGCGGGGAATTCGTAAAATCAGTTAGGTTTGCTGATGACCAAGCTTTAGTTCGTCAGTCAGCCAAGGGGCTGCAAGCATTGCTGAGTGAATTGGAAATTCAGTGCGACAGATATGGGATGAGAATAAATATTAATAAAACAAAGGTTATGTGATTTTCCAGAAGGAGAAAGGGTAAGCTAAACATTGAAATAGGAGGGCAGAAACTGGAGCAGGTAGAACAGTTTACGTATCTCGGTAGTGTTTTGGACCAACACGGTCAAAGTAGTAGGGACGTAAGGAGAAGAATTGCGCTAGGCAAAGAGGCTTTCACGAGGAGGAGGGACTTGATGACGGGGACGTTGAGTAAGGATGTTAAGAAAAGACTCGTAAAAACTTTGATCTGGAGCATAGCTATACAAGGCGAGCAAACGTGGTCACTGAAGCAGGAGGATAGACGTAGAATGGAGGCTTTTGAAATGTGGGTGAGGAGAAGGATAGAAAAGGTGAAGTTGACCGAAAGGGAATGAGGATGTGGAGAGGGGATTGCAGGTAGAAATCATGCGGAGGCAGGAAAAATGGGTGCAGCGCATATTGATTGGCAGTGGTATGAGGAATACTGTGGGAAAAATGAGGGGAATACGTTGGGCAAACGACGAAGGGGCAGGAATAGGATAGGAATGTTGGACGGAATGAAGGGAGGAAGGAAGTATACGAAGATGAAGAGGGGTTTGTTGTGGAGTAGAATGCGGTTTTGTTAGGAGCGATCAGATAATTACTTGGTAGTTTTGCCCCTCCAATAACCTACCTTAATATATCCGTATAAATAGTTATTCATTCAAATAGATATAGGTTGAAGGAAAAGGGATAGGAACTCACGTTCAAGATAAACACAAGAGAGGTGAGGAAGGCGGAATCTAACAGATCACAAGCTCCAAAAGGTTTCCTTGACGGGGACTTGAACAGCTCTCGACTTGCCGGGCACACACTCTAACCACTAGGGTTATCGAGGAAACATGATGTGCTTGATTCCGCCTTCCCCACTATTCCTATGATTTTCCTTTATGTTTCCCTATACCTTTTTTTAATATCTATTTTCGTTAAAATTAATGTGTATAGTATGTCTGTATACACACCATATATATATATATATATATTTTTTTTTTTAAGGTAATCTACCGGTAAAGGAAGGTTTTTTTTTCCGATGGACACAACTACCAAACAAATATTTTGTGACTACTAACAAACACAACCCTAAATTCTACTCTACACCAGGTCCCTCTTCATCTCTGAGTACTTTCTTCCGCCCTTCATCCCGTCCAACATCCCTATCCTGTTCCTTCCCTTTCCTCTTTTGCCCAACATTCTACCCTCTATCACAGTCTTCAACATCCCACTGCCGGTCACCACCCCCTTCATCCACTTTTCCTGCCTCCATAGGATTGCTCCCAACAAACCCCTCTCTTCGCCCACCATACCAAGTACTTCCTCATTTGTTTTATTCTCTGTCCATTTCACCTTCTCAATTCTTCTCCACACCCACATTTCAAAAGCCTCCAGTCTACGTCTATCCTCCTGCTTCAATGACCACGTTTCCGCGCCGTACATAGCTACGCTCCATATCAAAGTTTTTACGAGTCTTTTCTTAACATCCTTACTCAAAGTCCCCGTCATCAACTCCCTCCTCCTTGTGAAAGCCTCTTTGCCTAGCGCAATTCTTCTCCTTACGTCCCTACTACTTTGACCGTGTTGGTCCAAAACACTACCGAGATACGTAAACTGTTCTACCTGCTCTAGTTTTTGCCCTCCTATTTTAATGTTAAGCTTGGCCTTTTTCTTTCTAGAAAATCGCATAACCTTTGTTTTATTAATATTGATTCTCATCCCATACCTGTCGCACTGAATTTCCAATTCACTCAGCAATGCTTGTAGCCCCTTGGCTGACTGACAAACTAAAGCTTGGTCATCAGCAAACCTAACTGATTTTACGAATCCCCCGCCCACTTTCATTCCTACCTCGAGTTCTTCCCATGCCTCTTTGATCATTTCCTCTGCATACAGGTTGAACAGCAACGGTGATAATGGGCAACCCTGCCTTACACCCCTTCCTAACACTGCCCATCCTGACTCCCCGTTTCCCACCCGCACCTGAGCAGTCTGAGACATGTACAGGTTGCGGATTAGCCTCCTTTCCCTCCAATCTATTCCTATTTTCTGCAATATACTCATAAGTTTTTCCCAATTCACTCTATCAAACGCTTTTTCGAAATCTACGAAACAGGCAAATACCTCCTGGTTGTGTTCTATATTCCTCTCGATTAATAATCTCATTACTGCAATGGCATCACGCGTACCTCTCCCCTTCCTAAACCCAAACTGATCATCCCCTAAGTAATCATTTGCCCTACTCTCTATCCTTTTGTTTATGATCCTGAGATCAACTTTAGCTGCGTGGGATATCAAACTAATTGTCCTATAGTCCTCACATGACGTGGCCTTTACCTTTTTCGGAATCGGAACTAAAACTGCTCTCACAAAGTCTTCCGGCCAGATTCCCTCCACATAAATGCTACGGATCAGCCCATATAGCCTCTTCCTCCCACATTTTCCTAAGCATTTTAAAAGTTCCACGGGAATGTTATCTACCCCCACGGCCTTATTTAGTTTCATCTCCCTTAATGCCCTTTCTATCTCATTGTCTAGTATGCCTGGACCTAAGCTGTCTTCCTCTACGTCATTTTCTTTTTCAATGTCTAACTTTGTTGGTCTGAGTTCTTTACTATACAGTTCTTCTATATACTCCTTCCATCTCTCTTGGATCTTTCCTGCGTCAACTATTACCTTACCCGCCTTATCTCTAACTCTTAGCGTAGCTCTTCCTTTCTTACTTCCCGATAACGATTTAACTTTGCTGTACAGCGCACCGATTTCACCCTTCCTCTGCAGACTTTCCATATCCTCGCACTGCGTCTTCCACCATGCGTCTTTTGCCTTATTTGTTGCCCGCCTCAATTTATTGTTCAATTCTTTGTACTTCATTTTGCCTGATTCTGTATTTATATTCTTCCATTTTCGCCGCTCATCCATCTTTGTAATCATCTCATCCGTGATCCATGGTTTCCTAGTCCTTTTAGCGTTAACGGTCCCAATAGTGTCTTTTGCGGCTTTAGACAACCCTTTTTTGATCATTTCCCATTTTTCTTCGATAGTTATAAGCCCTTTACCATCCTCCATGATTTTCTCTACCGCCTGTTTGCATTCCTTCTTTTTCAACCCATTTAATGCTTCTACATTCCATTTTCTAACTCGCCGCCCCTGCCTTATCTTTTTGAAACGTACGCTACATTTCATAACAACTAAATTGTGGTCTGAGTCCGCATCCGCTCCCGGGAAGCTGTGGGAATTTATCACACTGTTCCTAAACCTGTGTCTAACCAGGATATAATCTAGCTGATATCTTCCTGAGTCACCTGGCATTTTCCCATGTATACCTGCGTCTTTTGTGGTGTCTAAACCAAGTGTTGGTGATGACTAACCCCTGTCTCCTGCAGAACTCAACTGCTTTCTCCCCGCGGTCATTCCTCGTGCCTAAACCGTAGTCCCCCACCTCATCACCATCTCCCCCTTCGCCTACCGTCGCATTCCAATCCCCCATCACTATCAAATGTTTCCCTGCAGGAACACACGCGATCATGTCCTCTAACTGATCGTATATCCTATCGACCTCTTCTTCCTTATGGTTGCTCGGTGGCATGTATACCTGAATAATAGCTAAGTTCGTCGGTTCTGCTTTTATCTCCACTAGTAGTATTCTATCCGTTACCTGCTCTATGTTGACTACGCTTCTTCCTACCTCTTCATTTAATACTATGGCAACCCCTCGTTGGCTCTCGTCCCCACCGCTGTATATTATTCTATACTCATCACTCCAGTAATCCCCGCTATCTTTCCATCTCACCTCGCATAGACCTATAATATCTATATTTCCCCTTTCCATCTCTCGCTTAACATTCTCCAATTTCCCTGTCCTCATCATTGTCCTAACATTCCACGTTCCTATTCTAACTAATTTGGTTTTCTTCTCCTGCGTCTTCTGTCCTGCTGCTGCTGGTTTTCCCTTGCAAGGGTTTCGTGGGATGACGACCGCGGAAGCCTTGCCTCCCCCGCTGCCGGGCACGACACACGGCCGATTGGGCCGAGCCCCGTGGTTGCCAGGACTCAAAATATCTCTATTGTCCATCATATTTTTCTAGGGAATGATAATTGAGGTGGTTTCCCGTTGCCTTCCTCATATATATATATATATATATATATATATATATATATATATATATATATATATATATATATATATATATATATATATATATATATATATATATATATATGTGAGTATATATATATATATATATTTATATATATGACACTTTTTCAAAGTCTCACGGACGTGAATAATAATGCATAACCCTTAGCACTGGTGGACACAGGCAAAAACACAGAAACACACAAAAAAGAGACACACTATTTTTCGAATTTTTTTTCGGTGGTCGTGGCCACCTTTATAAAGGAAGAGAGGGACAGAACAGTGTCAGTTCTATCCCTCTCTTCCTTGTAAGTTTAATAACTATATATATATATATATATATATATATATATATATATATATAGTTATTATACTTCTGTCCCTCTCTTCCTTGATAAAGGTGGCCACGACCACCGAAAATTCGAAAAATAATGAGTCTCTTTTTTGTGTGTTTCTGTGTTTTTGTCTATATATATATATATATATATATATATATATATATATATATATATATAGTTAATAACGCCACTATTTCTTGAAGAACTTGGTATAAGTTATGCCAATTATAAAGCTTCGGTTTCAAAAGAAAATTTTTATATATAACCGTCCGCGTAAAATGACATTACACCGTTTAGCTTCTCTGCTGGAAATTTTCGTTTAACCTCTCGCCACTGCTCCCCCCTTCCTTTCTCTACAGAATTCCTTCAGAGGCCTAATCACCCAATTCATTCAATTACCACATTTCACATTTTCTCAAAAATCCGACCCCATTCGCCACCGTCCCCATGGACCACAGCGGTCGCGTTCCCACAATGCTCGACGACAACTGGTTTGACTCACCCTGGTTACCACAGACGGCGACACAGGGGCAAAGCTTGTTAGGCAGGATGGGTACGTATGGGCAGATACCCGAAATGCCTGCTGCAACCCTTGCAATTCGTACTGTGACGTGAACGTGCTTAACTGTGGAATTCGGGATTTGAGCAAGAATCATAAAAATGCGAAGCACATTACTGAAAAACACACGTTTTATTTTGGCGCCAAAGGGTTATCGCACAGACAGTCTGCCAAATATTGCTCCGGCCCGTCAAAATAAAATGACCTCGGGAAAATATTAAGAAAAATACAAGGTAATCTGAGGAAATTTATAGACCCTATGTAGCATGCCACCATCTTTCCGAAAAGAAAAAAAACACAGCCCTCTATTTTCTAGCAATTAATGATGAGATATGTGAGGAATAGACCTCGCACCTAATGGTCGGTCGACAATCTTCGACAAAATTAGCTGAAATGCTGAATAAAGTTACTGAAGTTCGGGTCAATTGCATGCGAGATCAACGGATTTTTTACAGAATCCAGTTCCCCGAAAGCCGCTTTGCCGAGATAGTATTTTCACGAATGACTCATTTCAAGAACGACTTTTTTTTGCGAATTTATTAAACTAGCGGCTACGCCCGGCATCGCCGGAACAATTTGTATCCGTGCAGCTATGACTGAATTCAATTAGTATTGCCGGCCTTTATACTGTATGTGCTTCGGCGGCTTCGACGGTTTCGTCTGTGGGCACAAACGATTTTGAAGATAATTAAGACGTACACGACATACTGTCCTAAGGCATTACAATCCCTTGGGTTCGAAAAAAATGATGCTCTTTTAAAATTAACTCCAAAAGAATTAATCTGAGACCACTGAATTTCACAGTAGCAGTTTATAATGCACAAAACGTCTGCTCAGCTATCAGCGTAAATCATAACATATATTTCTAAATAATATGATAGCTAAAGAAATAATGCGAGCGTTTAATTTTCCCTTAGCATTGAAGTGAATGAATTGAAATCTTAATTCTAAGTCAAATGTGTGCCACCATCTGGGTGTGAATAAAGAAATTTTTTCAAATATCACTTTTTTACATCTCAAAATATTTCCAGAAAGGTTCGTGTACGAATTTATCCAAATCGGGCCTAGGTTATGTTAGTTTTTGTATTTTTCCCTTTTTCCTGCAAAAATAATTAGAATTATATAATGAATAACAGATCGTAGCACTTTTCCACCTGATAAAATTTATTTTACGGCCGGGTTTCAATATATTACATCATCAGGTGGATAAGTGCTACGATCAGTTATTCATTATGCTCGACTTCCACCACATCACGCCTGAAGCTACTCAATTTGTAGATTTCCATATTCCGCACCACCTTAGCGTGATGTTTCCCCAAATAAACTAACAAACAGATTAATTTTCATAGTTAAATATTAATAAGATAATATTTAATTATCATCCAACATAGGTCGACGGTCACCTCTGCAAGACACGCATAAGGGCGAAAAATAAAACGAAGTCCTCTGACAACGTCCTCAGCAGGGAGAACGACACGTTGAGTTTTAAAGAAACAATTGTAAATAGATGGCAGGAAATCTCAAGGTAAGATATAGAGACCATATACATCGCTGCAAATACCTTCAATCAAAGACTTTCCGAATTTAAAAATTTTAAAAAATAAACAATTCCATAAAAGGAGATTTTAGAGGTCGAGGAACAATTAGAAGCAGTCTCCATAAAGAAATACTTGGGTCTCCGAGGAGGTTTCAGACAATTGTCCAGGAAAACGAAGAGTATAAAAAAAGTAATAGATAGAAAGCCCTAGGTCACTGACGTGAAATGGTTCTACCACCACATTCTTTTGTTTCCATGTCATATATCGCATTGAAAATATAATACTCTTCTATTTCGAGGAATAACACTATTAGAGATAATAGATTAGGAATTTTGATTTTCGGGAATATTGGCCATTCAGGAATGTAGCATTGCGGGAACGTAGCAATTCGTCAAATTAGATTCGAGAAAATATCTGTGAATGGGTACATGTTAATTTGGAGGTCAATTCTTCTAATAGGCTACATAAAAAAATTACAAGAGTCAATTCACAACACTCCCCATCCTATAAAAGGAGGAGCTTGAAATTTCACCGAAACAGGGCAAGGTGGTGGGAGTGAATTACCTGTGGGATAAATTATTCTTGTAAAATATTGCCAAACAATTCTGAAATGGAATGCAATGTTAAATTGCTTCTAGAAATTAAAAAAAAGTGAATGCATATTTTTAATTTTCCATTCATTCCCGCGGAGACATCATCGAATACCTTAATAACCACTTTTCGTAAATTTAAAATACCCAAAATAACTAAAATTTAACTAGAGCAACAAAGTTTAAAGGTCAAATTGCGGTTTTTGTGACCAATTCTTCAATTTTCCATCTGGAGAAACTGAAAGACTGAGATCGAAGTCATATCCCGTAGCCAACCTGCTCGAAAAAAATGTGCCATATGTTCCAACTGCTTCGCAAAAATCAAAACAAGAATTCTAGCCAAAAGTTATGGATAATTGGTTGAGTAAAGAATTATATCTTAATGATTCAAATGAGTGGATAATGCATATTTCAAATGTACCAGTGGCATATACACGTATGTGGGTCTACTTTCTTGGCTGATATCTTAACTTTAGTGGATGATGCCACATACCAAAATACCTCCGCTAATAATCTGAAAGGTCTTCTTATTTGGCCTTGCTACCGAATTTAAAAAATATATATACATTTAAAGACAAATACAAACAAAAAACCCTAAAAGGAGGAAAATAAACCGAGGTGGGAATCGAACTCGCGAACTCTGTGTAGGCAGGCGAGGGTAGAGGTAATACCATAGTACTATGGCCAACGGCATGCGAAAGTCACACATTAAGGGGGGGGGCAGATCCTTTCCCTGTCCCCCTGTGGTTTTCAAGGAAGATATGGTACCCTTACAAAATCACAAAGATTAAATGAAGCGATGATGGTGCCCAGAGACGTCACCCGAAATCGAACCCAGGCCCTCCGGTCAGTATCCCAGGGATCTACCCATTTTACTATCACGTCCTACCGCTGTACACAGTGCTTTTCTAATAAAATCCTAACGTCCAATCAGTTTTACATCTACATCTACTTAATACCCCGCGAGGGCGTGTGGCGTAACGGGGTGTTAGGACACCACCCGTAATCAAGAAAGAAAAAAAACCGCTTTCAAAAGCCACAAATTTATACAGTCTACAAGCAAAACATGGTATACATTTATGGAAGAACACTTACACCCCACACACATGCAAACACTCAAACTACCAACAAACATACACATGCACCTATTAATGTACCTGATGTATTTGCAATGTTTAATTTTGTTCCGACTTGTAAATTCAATGTTTTTAATACTTCTAAAGTGACTTAGGTTTTTTACTATTATGATTTCTGATTGATCGGGGAAAGAATGAGTATTTGAATCTATCTGTACTGGAATCTATCTCTCTTATCTTTATGGTCTGATCTACCTGAGGAATGTGGGGCCATCAGTTGTACAATGCAAAGTAATGAAAGTGTATGCAATTACATGAGGATACGCATGCCTGTGTTTAAATTTAAGCGTGTTTTTGTACAGGCGCAAATATAGATGATCATGTATTCTTGAATATTTATGAATAAAAGACTGTTCCCCATTTGCCACACGCACTTGCGGTGACTTTCTGGGTGTTATGCAAATGTAGATGAAAGCTAGTTCGACAAGAGATAGCAGTTGCAGCTGTCTCTAGAGTAGGTAAGTGTTTTAGTTTTGTTTAAACAAAACAACAAGAGGACCTTAGAAATTGAACTAACTTCGTGCTATTATCTATGCTTACTTCTTTGAAACTGCAACGGCTCGTCAATGGAAAGTGATCCGTCGACTCTCATTAATTCCATTATCCCAAAATATTTTCATGAGAAATTTTACCTCATCCGAACTTTCCAATATTTTTGAAGCAGCGATCGGATCGAATTAACCGCCTTTAACTCCTTGACATCCAGTTCTCTTCTCAGGGGAGGTCCAGGAGATTTCAAACGTGCCGTATCGGACCGTTTCGACGCACGGATAGGTTTGGGGGACGCAAGCTTAGGACAGGCGACACCAAAACTCAAACAGCGCGACGTTGGGGTCACAAATTATTCTGACGTGCACGCATGATTAACCCATCTAATAAACGACAGAAAAAAATGATAAGAGAATTAAAAAAAAAACAACGGCGAATCATCCCGCGTCTCCTAACTCGGGCTAATCCCATGGCTATCGTATCACGCATCGTTTCCTGCGTGACGTCCCCATCCGAATCGAAGCCATCGCAGCAGACGTGCGACGTGGCGGCAATCAGGGCAGCCATCATCATCATCATCTTCGACCGCGCTTTTCGTGCGTGCTATTTTTTTTTCGACAGTCCAAAATAAAAGAGGGACGGAACGAAAAAGGCGCAATATCTTTAGGCCCCCATCTCTGGGCGGGAAACGTGACGCCGGCCAGAGTATTAAAACAATTTAAAAAAATATAAGGAGGGAGAGGCGAGGTGGAAGACGAGGTAAAAAAAATAAAAGAAGGTCGGTAAGCGAAAGGTTCAACGGACCATACACTGTTTAAACATTGGGGGTTGGGGACTTTACTGACGCAAATGAATCTCGCGATGTGAAATTTCACTCGCGTCTACCCAAGTTTCCTCGGGGGGTATAAAAAAAGAGAGAAATTAAAAGAAGGAAGGGAGGTTTGTTACTTTCCACGCCCAAAGATAACGAGGGCACCCGCTACAAATTTATTTACGAGTCAGGAACGTTGCGGAAAAAATCGAAAAAATGACACGGTTGGATTGACGGTGGGAAATGTCTTTGGTCTAAAGAAAGATAGAGAGATTGAAAAGAGGTCCCTTGGGTCGTTTCGTCCCTGTGATTTATACCAGTCAGAGGGATCGCTTGAATTTCAAGTCCATCGAACGCTTTGAACTTGGAATTATGGTCGGATCACGAAATGAGATCCACACGTAAAACATTAAGCACATGAAACTTTCCTTAAATCGAGTAACGCTGTAGAGGGGAAGGAAGTACGAGTTATTTCATTTTTAGAGTAGTCGGGGACCAAGAATGACCATAAGTAAGGCTTTTCATAGGATTACTTCAGCCCTTGTTCATGAGAGAAGAATTTTAATTTTATTTGGTCTCCGAAGAAGACACTGTGCAAGTAGTCCCTTACGAAAGCCTCGCTTAAGGATTAATTTGAGCATTTATTAGCATTTTGGTAGAGTTTTCAAATTTTTATTTAAATACGCTAAGTACATGCGAATACTCTTAATATAGAAAAATTTTCTTTCAGGGCTGCGTGTTTTTTCAGCACAAAAACACTATTTGAAACAATCAAAAAGAGAGGAGATAAGTGCTTTCGTCAAATCTAAATGTCTATGTGGGAAAGCCAAGTTGTTTAATTTCAATTTCTTTTTTATTAATTTTTTTAAATATAAAAAATAATATCGGTGAATACTTAAGATGGAGGAAGGGGAGGTAATGTTATCAATCTTTAAAATTGGATGGCTGAATAAGGGTTCCTCCTACCCTTCCACCCAACATTCTCTATTAATTTCTCGTATCACAGCCTCCAACAATATTCCACCTGTATGCAGTTCGCCACCACCCTTTTCTGCCATCTAATGTCACGTTTATTCCACCCTCCTTATTAATACTCCGTCCTTAAGTCTTACTCTCTGGCCAAATTATTTTCTCAATTTTTTTCACCTCCCACATTTCAAAAGCTTCTAATCTACACTCATACTCTTTCCTCGTGAGTTCGGATTCGAAGAGTTGGTGTATTACACTAAGTACTAAATTAAAGCATGCCCCATTATTATTATGCACATGCACAATATTGTCTTTTTAGATTTCAAGATAACCTTCAACAATACCTCTTAAAAGCAACTTTAATGTGAAAACCTAAGACATGATGGCAGATCGATAAAGTGAATACTGAACTTGGGGACTTCTCAGTAAAGCGTAAACAAAAATCAGTTTTCTACGTACTAGGTTCATCAGAGACAGAAGTACCAAAGGGGAGTGTAATAGGGCCCCTACTTTTCTTGTGACACATTAAGGGCTTCAACGTTCCCACGCTAGCTGCAATCTTCGACGAATAAATACGAATATCAGCGGAGTGCATGCTACTCTTAAACAATTGCGATCAGATATCGGATTAGTGTAAATAATGGGGATTAGAATTAAACTTTGGAAAATGCGTCAAAATTAAGTTTTGGAATTAAAGAAATGATAAATCAGGCATGAATTATGAAACAGTTGGAATCGAATTGAGCATTGAGCAGAAAATGTTAAATACTTGTGTGTTACAGAGACATCAAACTTTTAATGGGGTACGCACACCTGAATAATATGCGGGTCAGTCTTAAAGAAGCATGGTAGGAAAATGAAGAAGAATTGTAGGAAAATGTATCGGAAAAGTAAGAGGAGGAGGTGTTACCCTCCACTTTCGTTGAGTCAAAATTTGGAAGACGCAGCAATTACCTTGAGTCAATGGGAGAAAACGATGATTTAAAGAATAGTCAGATTGGGAGACAATCCTTCAAGTTTGTTGAAAATTGCCTAGAGAAGCGAGTGAGCGTCAAGGATATGCAGGAGGAAATATTCTGAGAGCCTCTTGTGTCGAGAAGAGAACATGTAAGACTTAAAAAGACCTCGAAAAAGGCACAGGACACCTGAGTTTCCTAGCGGCACAGAGTGAATTGTTATGGCATCGCATTATACTGGTAGATTCGACCACTTTGAATAAAATAACAGAGACATAGACAACATAACCGACAGATTCAAGTACTCCTCCTTCCCTAGCACGAGATACACGTAATAATTAAAAACATCAAACCAAAGCTACCGAAAAAAAATTAACTTTGATGCTAGAATTTTACAAATTCGGTCAAGTGCAACAAATATTGCATTATGAAAAAAGACATTTACGTCCACGAGAGTTATTCATATGAGCTAGCATGTATTCAAGTGAGATTATAACCCAATAATTTTGCATGCTTGGTATTTGTCATAACACATCCCGTCACACTCCTTTGCGGCAGATTGCGGACACTATAGATGTTGTCGAAAAATTAACTTCACCTCTTTAGGTTTCCCCTTGTCTTTGTATGACCAATCCTCATCGAGGGAAATATCACTCGATGTTTTGCCTCTTGACCTTTGTAATGTAGAATTACATTCAATAAAAGTTCTATGCTATGCTCGTAACTTCTTCGATTCTCTTTATTAGTCGAAATTAATCAAATATTTCCGAAAATTCACTTTGATGGCTGGAGAGGGAATGTTATTGCGCAGGGAATTAAATTGAAACCGTTGCCAGATTGCCTCCAGTGAGATTTTCAGATTACTTGCCCCTACACCCATAAACGATAGTTTCAGCGTTCACACCAGAGGGCAAGGCGGAGAGAACACGAATTGTGTGACGAGAGATTATCTATCTACTCGCATACTGCACGAAATACCGTACAAGGGATCCCATTTTTTTCTCTAAGTCCAGTAGCGGGGATATTGTATTCCAGTATGCAGTAGAGCACTTATCTACTGACCGGCGGGCCCGAGTTCGACTGAGAAGAGACTATAACACTGAGCACACTAAGCCTTTCACCCAAACTGTGTGATTTGTCGGGTACCCGATCTTCTCCCTGAGAAATCACAAGCGGCATAGGGAAAGGAGCTTATTACCCTGAAAGGATACCTTATTACTCGGACATACCCGTAGGGCTTAGTACTATGCAAGCTCTACCCTCAACTATCAAACCAATAATCGGGTTGATAACTGTAGCTTTGGTGAGTCAAGTAGGAACTACATAATGTTCACGAGTGCTCCATCGTGAGTTAATTTTTTTCACGCGAATACAAAGTCACTGACCAAACACGACACTTAGTTATACCTGTGGGTATAAGCGAGGATAAAATTGGCAATGAACTCCTTTATCTTTATTTCAGTTTACTATAATACGCAATCATGCCACTTCTCAATTGGTGTATACCGAATTCAATGTACACCCTCTGCATTGCCGAAAAACACGTACCGGAAAAACAACATGCCAACTCCTCATCAGATGCAAGCAATCATTTAGCATAATTCAAGTTAAATAGACCGCAAAAATTCAGCATTTCCAAGCACCTAAAAGAAACAAACCACTTCAATTCTTCCGCAGACTTCTCTCCATCTCAGATGTTTGACAGTCTTTAGACAGTAATCGACAAGGAAGAATCAAATAACTTTGCGTTTCCAAAGAATAGAATTCTGGAGTCCTGTGGAAGCAAACGATTTTGATTCTTCTTCGTGCATTACAATGGAATTCCCCAAAGTATCGTCCTCAAACTACAGGCCTACTACAAACTTGTATGTATCTCTCAAATTAAGTCTTGCTGCAGGCTCCTTCCCACTTGATGTCCATCGTAGCATTCGGTCACGAAAACATCTTTCATTTTCCTTTAACTTCTGCCATTTCTCATGCCATTCAGAAATAATTTTTATTCGCCTTGTTCCCTTTATCTCACTCCTCCAATATTCTTCCTTCTTAAGACTCCTCTCAGCATGCAATTACGTCATGATATGTGCCCCAAACAAGATGTCTTTCTATTTTTGATTTCTATCAGGAGTTCTCTTTTCTCTCCTATTCTCAACAGCACTTCCTCAGTCTTATCATTTCACTTTACCTTTAGCATTCTTCAACACAACCACGTTTCAAAACTTGTCATCAAACACCTCGAGATGAGAATTTTTCTTTTTAACCGTCCAAATTTTACATTCCCATAAGACACCACATTCCAAAGGGCGCATTTAATGATTCTCTTTCTCCGTTCTAATCAAAATATAAATACATGACACTACATCATATGTTACTTGCCGTCAAAAGTCGTTTCACCATTTCAAAGTCTTTCTTACTCATAGAAATCCTCTATCTTATTTATATCCGTCTAGTTTTCGTTTCTTAAAAAGAGACTCCCACAGATCTACATGTATCTCTTAAAAAGCCTCCCAAACGTTTCCTTGACCCCTTAGTAGGCATTTTCATTCTCAACTCTGATAATAGGTAAAATTCAGACCTGGATTCCATTGTTACATCCTTCCTCTCTTCCACTTATTCGCCCGGATTTAATCAACCCCCTTGCGTCCACCCTTTATGCATCCCCTTAGGCCATACTTCCCCGCGATCTGTTTCTGCAATCATTCCTATCCCTATTACCACGTCCACTTGACAGTCAATGACAGTCAGTCTGCAACCCATCACCGCAATCTCAATTTACCTTCGGGGTGATTTTTGGGGATATATATTTCTTAAGGTCTTGCGTTTCGTATCGATTTTCAAAATGTGAGCAATGAGTTAGATTGATCTATGGTTCAATTATGAGTTTTTCGTCTTACAATGACAATATTGCACAAGGTAGAAGATATTGAATTATTTTTTTAAGGGAAAATCTCTGATTTCAAATAATACACGCCCGGTCTTCTTCGACTTTCTCCCATCTTCCCTCTTTCTTTTCCCCTTTCACCATACCCAACACTTCTCCGCTTGTTTTTCTTTCCGTCCATTTAACGTTTCTATTCTCTTCCACGCCTACATCTAGACAGACACCTGGATACGCATATCCACAGTAATCAAAATCTCTTAAGCATAGTCCTTGTCATCAACGTTCTCCCCTGTACGAATGTTTACTCGTCCAACGCTATCCTATTGCACGTAAATGGGATTTGGTGGACATGGTTTTCATGCCTGATTATCGTATGGTTACTTAATCACGGGTAAAAGAATAATAGAAAAATGAATAAATAAAAAGAATAAATTAATATCAAAGCATACCCTTAGGAACGAGATGGTTGAATTTCTCAAGCGGAAGTAGTTTATTTAAGACTGCATGTGAAAGGATACATATTCTATTATAAAATGAGGAAATTCAAACACGAATATTCCCTCATTTTCCCAGCCACCATTGCAAAAAGAGAAAACTCTGCGGTGGGAATTAATAAGCCAATTTTCCAGAGGGAAGAGGTCATGAATGAAAGGCCTTCCTATAAATAATGAAATGAGTTAGGCTTCTGAGAAATAGCGCTGATTAACTATGCTGGCAAGTTTATTTTCATTTGATGCTTAATGCTGGTCTTCGAAATGGACTCATCAATGGCATGTAGGAAGAAATATGTTGTCCACACGAAAATTAGCGATGAAATGATGAGTTGGAAATTATCGAGTGTCTCTTATGGGATAATATTTCGGTATAAGGCCTGATGGATTGCAAAAATTGTCGAATTTGAACCGATTTCATTAGCAGCCTGTAAATGACACGAATAACGGGAAAGGAAACTCTCATAGGAGCACTGAGTAAAGACGTAAATAAAAATTCGGTAATGGCATGAATATGGAGTATGTATGTATGTATACATGTATATATATATATATATATATATATATATATATATATATATATATATATATATATATATATATCTGTATGGATCCGACACCTGGTGTTTGAGGAAAGATGAAATGAAAGTAGATTGGACACATTGTGAAAAGGGTAATTTTCGCACTAAGCCATGTGCCAAGAATTTATTCTTCGATCTTTTCCCGACACATCTGGTAATGATATTTTTTTTGGTGAACTCTTTGAGATGCTGCCAACAGATTAGCACCAAATTTTTCCCACGGAGATGTCTACTTTCCCCGCTAATAAACTCCAAAAGTGGTGATCATCAAAACTGAAATGAGGGCGTGGAGAGGCACCGCAGTGGGAAGCTGGAAAATCATTAGGGCGAACAACTTAAGGTAACGTAACTTACAGTTGCGTTTTAATAGGTAAAGGGGGCGGAAATGAAAGCAGTTTTATCGAGGAAATCCGAAGCAGGCAAAAAAAACGTGGGTGGAGGAGATATTGAGATGAAGTATGAGTGGTTGATATGGCCGTGATACGAGAGAGAGAAATAAGTGTGTGTTATTGGCGTCGTTTCGCGATCTACAGCCGAAAACAAACATGTCAACATTTCGCATGCGGACTGCAGGAATTTATTTTCTCTTAAACAATTGTAATATGAGGCTTTTCATACAAACGTGTGTTTCTTTTGATTCGCTCTTTATGGACACAAAAAAAATTTAATAGCCAGACCTATACTGTTTGACATATTATTATATATTAATATAATTTCTCCTCCTTACGGGTTTCCTCTTTTGGCAACCACTCTTCACATACGTTAGAGTAACAAGAGAGGAAGAGAATATAGTCTTCAATCGGCACGAAAGAATGTAGAAAATATGAACAGGGGAAATAATATAAGGTGGGGGTAAACAAACTGAAGACGATACACTCTGCATAACAGTTTTTAGGGAAGTTCGAAAAACGCAATTTAAATAGTTGTATTACCTATGATTGATAGGTCAATTTGACCCGCCTACCTGAGTGCACAAATTGGACCCCTCCCTCCAATCAATCAATCAATCACTGGCTTGGCAATTAATGCTTCACTCACCTCCACACGTGCTGGGCGAATCCCGGGCAGAGGTCCCCACAGACGGTGCACGACTTGGGCGGCGGTTGCGGGTCCCTGGGGGCGGAGGGGGGCGCGGCCGGGGGCTGGGGGGGAAGGAGGAGCGATGAGGGGGAGGAGATGACCTGTTTGAGGGGGCGGTGGGCCGAGGCGCCGGTTAGGGACTGCTGAAGTTGGGGGAGCGGGGGAGGTGGTGGAGGAGGGGGCGGCGGGGGGAGGGGCCGAGAGAACGGGGGCGGGGCCCTCGAGGGACCGTGAGGGGGAGCGTGGTGCTGGTTCGGGCCCTGCATCTGGCTGTAGTGGTGGTGATGGTGATGCTGCTGCTGCTGCTGGTGGTGGTGGTGCGGAGACTGCTGCATACCATTGTTGGTGCCATTCGCGTGGGCGAGGTGGTGCGGAGGCGGCTGCTGCTGGTGCTGCTGTGGGATTCGTTGGTGCTGGCGGTGCAGCGGCGGCGCTGGAGGCGCGGCGAGGGGCAGGCCTCGCTCCACGGACGCGGCGCTGCCCAAGTGATCCTGCGCGGGAGGAAGAACAGATGTGGTGATCAGTTTCGAATGGACGACTTCCACGAGTAATGAATAATCACACGAGTATGTTTTATAATATCATAAGAAACTGGTTGATAGAGGTTTCATCGGTAATTGGGAGTTAATTTGTCTATAAATATATACATGTATATGCATGCATATAAATAAGTACATGCTCTGTCATTTGGATAGCACAATAGAACACAAATATAAAAAAGATAACCCGTATAATGACAGTCACATAAAAGACAATTTTTTAAAACTATATAAAATGTGAGTGTCCTTTTACGTGTTTATCTATTTCATTTTTGTGATTTATTGTGCCGTCCAAAAGTTATACTACTCTCGTGAGTTCTTGTACATCATCGATTAATACATGTGTATATATTATATATATATATATATATATATATATATATATATATATATATATATATATACATACACATGTATTAATCGATGATGCACAAGAACTCACGAGAGTAATATATCTTTTATCTTTGTGTATACATTAATACATATAAATATATATGTATATATATTTGAAAAAGAACACTCTTCAGCAACATATATGAAAACCATATATATGCACCACACATACATATTCAAACCGAAAAACCGCAAAACGGCGAACACATGTTCATTCAAATGGATATATGTATAATGAAAAGGGATAGGAACACAAAACACAAGCACAGGATTGGTGGGGAATGTGGAAGGATGCAGATCACTAACGGAAAAAAGTTTCCTTGACCGAGACGCGCATAAATACGAGTAGTCCGCCTTTTCCTGAAATTTCACGAAACAAAACCCCCAAGGTAAATTAATCAACGAATTTTACAAAAGAGTGAAAAGAGCCATACATGGTTAAAATTCAGCCAGTTCATACGATTTACTGAGGACGACGTTTAAAGTATGTTCGCGTTTAAGGAGAATCCGTTTTGTTGAAACAATATTTTGGCAGACGTTTAGGATAATTTCTCTGGGCTCAAGACAAGAATGCCGACACATTTAATGGAGTACACCCGTCACTTTCACGGAGCCAATCCGGAAATAAGACATCACGTCTATGCTCAATGTAGAGCGGAAGGACCAAGCGAGTTTAGACTCCGATCAACGCACCACTTCAATTCGCCGGCGAATTCTCTCCAATCGCGCCGAAAGCCACCGGCGGAACTCACCGTCTTTTTACCGAAGTCAATTTCAGAGTCGCTGCAATATTATTTCCTCGTAATTACATGCAAGCGGGACGATGGGAGGGATGAAAAATTAACGGTAATCATTCGCCGACCGTTCCTCGTCTAGACAGGAGCATAATTCACGGGAATTGGTTTTAAAGACTCAGATTTATCCCCAGGAGACCAGAAATTTACATCTCTTTAACTTCCTTGCCAAAAAAAAATAAGGCCTTTGGGCTCTTGCGAAGAAAAAGAGAAACGGTAGGAGTTTTTCTTTAAATTTTATTTCCATTTCTCCGTATCTTATTATCATATTCACGGACACATTTCCGAAAATAGTCACAGCCAAGTCCACGCCCAACCCTCCAGCAAACGGGAGTCCGTTTGCATCTGCCGAAAAGTTGGTTTCCCCACATATTATTATTATTATTTATTTTTTTTGCACGAAGGGTGCACTAAATCCTGGCGTACGGGCAAGGATGGTGTTCGTGGTAGCGACTGAAATACATACCGTTACCATGGAAGCCAAACGCCTCCTAATGGTCACTTCAGTCGACAATATTATTTCTCTCCGGGCGTGCCGTTGAGTTCATTCACGGAAACCACCCACACTCGTTGGCGAAGGAAACGGAAATATCCTCCCCTACCCATCTCCATTTTGATCGCCAGTGGGATAGCATCTTATATAACCACATTTGACTTCTTAAAAAAAATCCGCGTTCACCAAGGCGACAGAAATAATTTCCGAGAACTTATCAATGAGAAGTTTGAAATGACTCTCTGTGAGGGGCATTTACATTTTTTTAAATTTTATCAAACGGGTTGGTTTTCAGGTTTCCGTTCCCTTCTTGAATTACAAATATGATTTGGATTAACATTCCCTATTCATCCGTTTTCTCTAGTGGGGACAATAGTTTTCCCGGCCGTTTTTCCTGACCAAAAGCGAAGGGGGAAGGTGAGTACTATGCCACGACTACAACGGCTCTATTTACTACGGCCAGTACCTCGCTCAAATTGCTCATTTCATGTCATTTCTTTTATTCATCATTCCCTGCCGAATTTGGCAATTACTATTAGCCTCAAGTTCAGCATAATCCATGGTTTATAAGAGCAGCTGTGGAAATTATTGAATGGAATTAATGGACATTGCAGGAAAAGAATTTTTGAATAAAAATTGAAGAGAGTAAAACTAAATGTATTTATCTTACAACGTAACTTATGGGGATCCCGGTATCCTACAATTAGGCGGCATAGACGGGCGTGGGTGAAAGATTCGGATGCCACTACGGGACACCTGACCTGAGGTTTCTCTGCTAGAACACCAATGTGACAACCCCATACAGCTGTCTTCACAAGTAACTGTTTCTTAGACAATATCAGAATATTACTATTTTGATTGAATATCCCATCAGAGTTTATCGAGCAGTAATGATAAAAAAGAGGAATATCTCGTATGTAGGAGATTATGTAAATGATTGCAACAATAAAAAAGTAATTTGGAAACAAGATTGATGGTTTCATTCATCAATGTAGGGTTATTTGATCGTTTCTTGGCATTTTAAAATGAGTTGATCGGTACATATACGCACAGAATCGAGTGCTTTCGGTTGCATGACGATTACAAAACAGGTCGAACCTCTGGTGGTGACAGAATAAATTGCCTTTGGCTTTACAAATGGATATGTTTTTCTCCGTAAAACGTATGAGAGCTGAAGGAATAGAAGATAATATTGATTTATCGTCAGGAGGGAGCGTGGTGTAACCGTTGAATTCCCTTAAATATTAGGGTAGCCGAGTAACATGGCATATGAGCAGTAAGTAATAAATAGGAAGTAGTACATCATTTGGAAAGAAAGCGTTTGAAGAGGTGAAAGGATTGCTACCAGTGAAGCAAAGGGTTCCAATCGAATTGATGAATGGACTCGATGAGAGGATGTGAAACGTGGACGATGAGAAGGGAGGAATAGAAGTAAAAGAAAAGTTTTGAATTGCAAACCTGGAAATTAACGGAGACATTGAAATGGGATTGACAAATGAGGACCTGTTGGGGAGAATGAAGAAGCCGTTGGAGTTCATGAGGAAGAGGAATAACACCTTGGTTGGCACATTTATTGCACTCGAATGAAAATGGAGGCTCAAGATTGAAAGAAGTGAAGAGGCTCAAGGTGAAGTACTGTCGAGAGACAAATCCAACAAGAAGGATGGAGAATTCCATTAAAGAAATATTTAGATAAAAACGATTAATTTTACGACAGTAAATCATCATTGCTTTCCATCCTGCAAACTCCCATAAATTTTGTGGAGGAAAAGAAAAAAAATCTATGTTAATTTGTATTCCCATCGGTAATGCATTTTTCATGTCCCTAGTTTCAATATGTTTTGTCAACTTCAGACGACAAGGAAGTATTTATGGTACATTCGGAGTATATGTGTGAATATCCCATCAGAGTTGATCGAGCAGTAGTGAATTCACCTAAATTATAATCTTCCTGTTTTATCGAAGATACAATTACCGCCGAGGGCAACTATTGGAGTCGTAACATTGGCCCGATGACAACGAAACCTCAAATGGCGTCACTTGGCGCACAACCGATCCGCCGACATCCGAATCTCCCATCCGTATTCCTACCAGAGTCCCACCATCTATCGCTGACGTGACGGGGTGCAGCAGTAATGAAGTTTCATAATGCAAACCAACAATATGAGGGCAGAAGAGCCTCGAGGGGGTAAATAAGTGCTCGTGGAATTCATGCAACTCAATCCTTGGTTTAAAATGTTGGCTTTCGGAGCTCGCTAAGGGAACTCGAGTGTTTCTTCGGTTCGGAGCGAGTGACTTTAATGCCTGGCGTTTCATTGCTGTTGCCGATAACTCCATCAAAGGAGAAGGAGGCGAGATGGCGCACGAGATATAGGGTTATGACGGCAAGGAAATAAGTGTAATGCACGGTAATAAAATACACCGCAAGAAGAGGGTAAATTTTCAAGCAAACAAGTGTGAGACCAAGATAAGAGTTTTGTATTCTGAGGAAAGAAGGCGGTGCGCGGAGAAAATCTATTGGGGTAAAAACTTGAACAAGCGAAAGAATCGTTACTTTGGGAAGGAGATCACATCCCACACGGGAGAAGAAAAAAGTGCCCTCCGGATGCTGCATCTCCTGAGCGCTTCGACTCGAAGGATGAATTATTATTATTATTAAGAAGAATAGCCTACCGATTTAAGTACGTTTCCATGGATCCGGGGAGTAAGCACTGATACATTTCTTTAAGCTTGCCTTAAACGATATTTAAATATTCTAACATCGTAAATTACAATTCTAGGTCAAAGAAGAAGAGATAGCTGGGTTAAACGCACTTTGAGGCACCAAGGATCAGTCGGAAACATAATATATGGCAAGATCGCATGAGAAATACCAAGAGACAAGTTAAGGACAAATGAAGAAGGGCGTAAAATACAGGAGCTATCAGCTTTCTTCAAATTCGTATACACTCCCAGGCACTCATCATACCGTCCATCATGTCAAATTCAATGCGTATCTCTACTTCAATTACCCAAAACTCTCCTTTCTGTCTCATCTATACATAAACTTGTTCACCTGCACCGTAAACGCAATGAAGGAATGCATTTGAAAGAAGAATTTCTTAAAAAGGACCAAAAACCGGAAAGGGAGGATATGTCTTGAAAAAACTTTTATACATTTTGCACATTTATGCAAAAAAGAGGATGGTGCCTTCACACCCCCTGCCACAAATCTTTGAGGTGACATGCTGGATAGTATGCACATTTAGATCTATTGAATGGCATTTACGATACTCATCATAATGTACCCTGATGTATAAAGTTCACACATGCCGCATAGGGCTTAGCATTGGCTGAATTTTACCATCACCTACCAAACCGACCTTCGGATTGATTACTATGTTTATGGTTTTTTTTTAATCCTAAGGTGAAGCGTGGAACACCAGTGGCGCACAAGACTATAAAGCTACAATGGATGAAGTTGCGGAGCCAATGAAGGTTGATGACATCGAAATGGTCAGACTGCGGTGATTAACTATGAGGACCATAAGAAAGCACGTAAAAGGGGTCAGGTATGGGAGACGTTAAGAAGGAAAATTAATAACATGCTGTCTGAGGAAAAGTAGGTCACTGGGGATAACAATGGATGATAATAACCAGTGAGGAAGATCAAGGATCCACTGAAGGGAATAATTCATTAGGGGCATCAATCATAGGACGTTCCGGTGCGATAGAATGTACCTACGCTGCAATTAGCTTCCAGCGGTGGGGTGCAGGAAACTAGGTATGCTAACTATCGAGAGGAAATGGGGAAGATGACCCTTCAGAAAGGATAGTAGCTGGTTTAGATCATCGTAAACGATGGGCCTAGGGCAAAATTATTAAACTTTTGTTTTCAACAGTGGCACGCTCTTACCAATGTGCCGTTAGCTGATTCGTAAAATTGTCGAATCGGATGGCCGACTTTACCAACATACTACCTTGATCAAAAATTTCCCGGAATTTATTCAGAAAATTAAAAATACAAGTTTATTCATCTAAATCTATATTGTCCCCTTCAAAGTAATCCCCATCGACTGCAACACACTTATGCCAGCGCTTGATCCAATCCTCGAAACATTTTTTATATTCGGTTTTCGGTATGTCCATCAGTGCTTCCTGCGATTTTTCCATTACTTCCTCTCGGCTGCTAAAACGCGTTCCCCGTAATGGTTTTTTAACTCGATTGAACAGAAAGAAGTCACAGGGAGCCAAATCAGGTGAATTCGGTGGCTGTTGGATGGTATTTGTTGCATTTTTCGTCAAAAAATTACGAATAATGATAGCACTGTGCGACGGTGCGTTATCATGGTGCAAAATCCACGAGTTTTCTGCCCACATTTCTGGTCTCTTTCGGCGAATTGCTTCACGCAAACGTCTCATAACGCCCAAATAATACTCTTTGTTTACTGTCTGGCCTTCTGGCAAAAATTCATGATGCACTACACCGTTGTAATCCATGAAAACCGTCAGCATTGCCTTCTTTTTTGACTGAAAACGACGTGGTTTTTTTGGTCTCGGCTCATTTGGTGAACGCCATTCACTTGCCTGATGTCTGGATTGCGTGTCGTACTCTTAAACCCACGTCTCGTCTCCAGTAATGATCCTTTTGATGAATGTGGGATCGGATTCAGCCTCGCAAATCATGTCTTTTGCGACGTCAACACGGTCTCTTTTTTGCATGAAATTGAGGTACTTTGCTGCTACACGACGGAAACCCAAATCATTAACCACAATGTGTTGGGCGGATCCATAGGCAATGTTCAAGTCCTCCGCTATTTCTCTGATGGTTAATTTGCGGTTATTGACCAACATTTCTTTTACTTTATCAATTTTTTCACCGACTTTCGATGTCGATGGTCTGCCACTGCGTTCATCATCTTCGATTGACTCACGACCACTTCTGAACCGCTCGTGCCACTGGTAAACGACCGTTTTTTTAGAGAATCGTTGCCGAAACACTTTTCCAACATTTCCAACGTCCGTGCGCCACTAAATCCGTTTTTTACGCAAAATTTAATACAAGTTCGTTGTTGCAAATTTAAATCCATTTCTGCAATTGTAAAAAATCGCCAACACACACAGAGATAGATGTACTCTTGGCTACGTAACTTTTGCAAATGTCAAGTTATGACACTAAGATTTAAAGGGAATATCAACAACAGATGTACCAATTTAACAAAAAAAACAGAACTCAAATCGGAACGATGGGAGCGCCACACGGTGGTTATTCCGGGAACTTTTTGATCAAGGTAGTATATATATATATATATATATATATATGTGTGTGTGTGTGTGTGTGTCTGTGGAGCTCCCTTAGACTGAAATCTAGCCGTAGCAATGAATATGGCAGCGTGATATTTAAAATATTAATATTTTGAGGTTTCGTAGTTTTAATGATGTTGTTATTTGAGTTGCTATATTTAGTACGTAATTTGATGGCAAAATATGTCAAACGCCACACGGTGGTTATTCCGGGAACTTTTTGATCAAGGTAGTATTTCGCTGCCATAATAATTCCCTCTGCGTTGCATAAATAAAAATCAGGATATCCTGTGCCTTTTACAAAGTTAAAGTCACGCCTACTCTCTTTGTGAATCCAGAGGTTCCCAACGTAATTCCTCTAGCACACCCGTCACGCCTACTTGCTTCACGTAGCCATTTTTTTACATACTTACCGGATTTTCTCTATACTTGATCCAATTCTTTAGTTAACGTTTTCTCCCTCGGATCCTAAACACTTTCCACGTATTACAAATGTAGCCTAACTAAAGGGAGTTAATACACCTCTCCCGCTTGATTTTTCATTAACTTTTCCTACAAACCGTCTGAGAAACCTAGATTATTTAATGTTGACTCGCATTTTTTTTCCTGTGCACCCCACGGAAGGCCCCACCCAATTATTTGATCTGTTCAGGGATTCTCAACTCGATCCCAAAAATTAATGTCGGTCTTGTTTATCTTTTTTTATTCCACAAAATTTCAGTGCCAGACATTTTCTAATATTTAATTCCAACCCCCATGAAATAAGAGATAGAGAAATAAGGACACCCAGGTATCCTTAAATCTCTGTTGTAAATCTCTGCGTCGTATGCAAATAATCTAAGATTTCCATTAGCCGCTCGTCTTGCATTCGTAGAGTAGGTGGTTCCTAAAAATTAGATACAGCAGTGCATGTATAGGTGTTAGTCAAAATTACTTCAACCATCTCTAAACTATCAGTTGGTTTTGAAAATTTGAGTCACTCATAATCCTGTTGGCGCATTGACACTGGCCGGGATCTACCCCTTATCACCCATTTCAATGGTGGTTTGAAGAGTATATTTTAAGTAATTATAATTAACGGATCAATAAGTGTTCTAATCTGGAAATGCTGAAGCATAAATCGGTACATCATTCAAGTTGTCTCTGCTGCAACAAAAATCACTCCATCTTCTGCATCTCTTCGTTGAAATCGCTCTGCGCACTTAAATGCACGCCGCACCGTCAGGCACATTTCTCCGGGGGAGAGAGAAACAAGACATTTCTTCATTTTCTATTTTTCCGGACTTCCCGTATGAATGTGCGCATCAATTCAAATGGAATGCAAAGAGATTTGCTTCCACTTACGGAGTGAGATTAAAACCGCACAAAAAGTTGGCAACGTTCTCTCCCTTCCAGAAGAGTAAAAAAAAAACACAACACCCATCATTTTGGACCAGAGCAGTCACGTTGACAGGTTCGCCGTAGAAAGCCTCCCGGAATGCGGTGGGATCCACCCTCAGACCATTTACTCCGCATGATCCCGCTGCATCTCGCTTGGCCCAGAGTGACCTCAGCGCCTGCATGCCGGTGGACTAAAATAAAAATGCAAGACTGCCCGTTTGCCGTTGCATCACAGCCAGGAGCACATCAGCATGGAGTGAATTCAATTATCAGAAACACTGACATGAAAACCATACGTGGTCTGCATTGGAAATCATAATAACTATCACGGGAGAAATATTCTAACTAGCACGACGTAAGTTCAAGTTCTAAGGTTTTCCAATTATTTCCTGACAAAATAATTACACCATAAAGCTAAAACTCCAGTTATTTCTCACCATAATCATCCTCCGGCTGACAAAAGTTTCGTAATATCGACTCGATGATTCAACGGAGGCCGAAAAAAAGCTTCTATTGGGACCCCGTTGGCCCACTGGAAAAAACGGCTGGCCGGAACTTCTTGCTTTCGTACTTCAGTTCGTGGAGTGTCCCTAAACTTCTGGATTCTCGCTTTCTGGCATGTTATGTCTCATTTTTCATACGATCATTGAGCTTTAATTAAAAAAAACAGTTCCTGACAAGTAGAGAACAAAAGATATTTCGATGAAACGAAACCACCGAAAAAGATAGCCGAATTAAGTTATTCCGCCAGGTCCGATGATGACGTCACAGGGTCGTGTCTAAATGAAATACTGTGGAATGACAAATCTATATTTCTTTAAATCATATAATGTTTTAATGTATTTAGAAAAATCTCGGGGTTTGAGGATATTTTGTTTTACATTAGCTGGGGTTTAGTAGTACAGTAGCGTGTGGGGTCCATCAGAAAAGTACCCTAATATGATAATGTACTACTAATAATAAGTTTTAATCACTAACCGTTAACAATTATGAAATAAGCTTCCCCCAAACGTAATTCCGGATTAGCGATTATGACATTAATTGAATTAGTTAAGTAATAAGTACACGATCGCGACTACCATGGAAGGTTATAGGATATCATATCGATAAAATTTACGAGAACAGGGAAAAATGCAGCAAAAATATCATTTTTGCTGTTGCTTTCTGCCATTAGTTGCCATGCTTGACGATCGTTAGCTTTTAGGGTGAATGTTTAAAAACGTCGCCATTTTAGCGCAATGAGATGTTCACATTTTTCAATTTCATTAGACCATAGAACACACTCGACATAGAAGAAAAACTCGTACTATTGAAATAAGATTACAATAATGTTTTTTTCTTCTTTCGCATTTCTCCCGGCTGTGTTCTTTTCTTTCGATTCACTTGAACCAACTGACGCACTTATCTACTTGTTCCAACCGACGCGTTAACTTGCATGGAAAGAGCCCTTTGGTGGTGTGTGCTTTGGTCATGCTGAATTCCTTTCGTATTTACTCCCTAAACGAAATGCATTTGCCCGCCAGGCTGCGACCACGCCGGAGTGAGGCTTGGCACACCCACGTCGAGCGACTGCTTCGAGAATAACCAAAGGTGGGGCGGGCAAGTTGAGGAGAACGAAGGGTTTGAATGGATGAAAGAAATGCCGAGCAAAGAAGCGAAAGGGGACATTAGCATAAAAGGTACTCGAGGGCATACGAGGTCATGGAGTGCATTCCTCCCTTAAAAACTCCGCGAAATCGGGGAGCCTTGGGGAAGAAAAATGCATGGATTTATGCGTGATCATCAACATAATCAATCACCTCGTGAGACAGAGGGCGTAAGTACACAGCCATTAATTTAGAAATTGCGAGTTCAAAAATTCATACTTGAAGTGTTAGCGAATGAAAATGGCAAGGTTCAATTATTTTGAGATTGAGAGAAGGATTAACCAATGTCTTCAAATCCAGCAAAGATACTTCATTGGATGAAATAACAATACAGAGCTATGATATACTTGTTCTAATCTTGGATCAGTTTTTTGAGAATCAATCGAACCTGAATCAACCCATGTAAATGTCACGGTTATAATGAAGGCCGTTAATCCTCAACTCATTTTGGGCCCTTGTGTCGACAAACCCTGCTTTGGGTTTGTTGCATTTGTTCTTCTCACGATAGAAAAGAGAAAATAAGCACTTTTCGGAGCAAAATATAATGGACAGAAAAGAAAACAAACTAAGAAGGGCAAAGAATAAGAGAAGAGGGACGTTTCTTGGGAGAAGATCGAAGGAGGCAGGACAAGTGGATGGAGATGTATTGACTGGTGATGGAATGCTGAAGGAAGAATGTTGGGTAAGCGAGGTGGAGAGAGGGAAAGATAGTCAGTCATGTCGGACGGGATGAAGGGAGGCAGAATGTTATGCTGAGATGAATGGTTTATTGTAGCGTAAGGTGTTACGGTATCCAGTGTAGTGTTAGGTGGGGTCAAGAAGTGTGTCAGTGATTAGCTTCTGTGTCCATGGAAAAACCTAGCTTGACTGGTAGTCAACCGTGACTTGATTTGGGAATTTGAAAATATAATTCTGCTACCGTCCAGGTGATCTATTGATTTAGATCTAATCTATTGATTGTGGTGTGGTTTTCAGTAAATATCAGGGTATCATAAAGAGAATCCTTGACCATATTAAACGGCTATCCCTTTCGAGGAATCACCATATCTGTTGGCAAGACTTGGATGATAGGAATGTAGTCAGTGAAAGTTAGTTGAGTGGAGATAGATAGGTAGTCGTCATTATTTAGGGGCGTGATTGAGGTTATGGAGTGTCTTCTACCAACTAATCCCTTAGGGTTAGGGAGAATAAGAGAGAAAAATAGAGCACGATAAAGGAATCAAGTTTAGCTGTAGCCCTTGGGGAAGTAAAAATTTGGGGGGGATTTAGTGCATTTAATTCTCATATTAGAAAGTGAAGGCGGAACGCCATTAGTGTTATGATTAAGAGAAAATGAAAATCATTAAAAAAAACACATGCTTAAATACATACATCAATAATGTGCCTATACTCGTATATTAATGTAAACTTAGGGGATAGGGGTATGCATCTCATAAGGCATGGATTTTTTTAAGACATATACCAACTTTTTCACTATAATATTAAAACTGGATTGACAGCAAGCGATACCTGTTAATTGTTTATAGCTCTATGTAATAAAAATGATTTCATTAAAAACATCCGGCAAACAAAGTTTTCTTCACTTAGAATTTTAAACGTTTTCATGTGGATGGGCGAGTGGAGGGGAGGAATCCCCCAATGCTACATGGGGGTCATGTTCCCCTTTTCCTGACAGGTTCATACGAAAATGTACCAGTTTTGACATTACACACCTCATTTCCCCTACCCCTAAAAAAAGTTTTATGGTAGACCTGAAGAGCGGCCTAGATGTTAAGAAGAAAGTAGGTTGACCATCAAGAGACGAAAAACTACTAAAGACACAAATCAATAATGGGATGTACAGAGTGGGTTATGTTGAGCTAAGACCTAGAATACGTAATTCCCTTGCAATGAAAAAAGAATCATAAATAGCTAGAAGGAGTGACCTTCGAGTTCTTCACTGTGTGATTTTTCCAAGGTATCTAGATCGTCCTTTTCAGAAAGCATAGGCGGCACAGGGATTAAAGAACTCCCCCTCCCCTTAATACCCCGTTGATTTGTATATTTCAAACGCTGAATCAGCCTCAGTAATAGTTGAGCTCTACCCTCGCCTATCACACCAACCTTCGGGTTGATTGCGGTGAAGGGAAAAACCATTTCTGTCTAAGAATGTAATCAATCATTCTACTGTCTGTCGGAATAAATTCAATTTTGGTTCGTAAGAAACACACTAGCAGAGATGGTAGGGATTCTAATATACATGATAAGATATACATATATATATACATATGTATTATATATGCACACACTCTATATAAGTAATTGTGTGTGTGTATACTATAGTATAGTGTGTGTGTGTGTATACTAGTATATATATATATATATATATATATATATATATATATATATATATATATATATATATATATATAATCCTTAAACGAAGACGGATAGGATGAAAAGTGCATTTGAGTAAAAAAGAGGGATTCTAGCAAAATATTTTTACGCGCAGCTTTCGCGATAATATACGACCATGACTGATCAACTCATCTTGTTCTTCAACTATAATCGTTTTAAACCCGAACGGATATATTCGCTTGGCAAGAACAGGTGGGAACGTTCGTCGAGTGTTTCTTTTTAAAATCAAGAGAGATTTATTTAAAGATCAAGAGCTCTCAAAATTGGTCTCATGACATGGTGGCAGGTAGGACATAAGTTCCTTTTAGTTTATTACAGCGAACCTAGCCATAAGTGTTTCGATTCAGACTAATTTCGAGACGAAAACGCGGCGTTAACGTTATAATTTCCTGAAAAATCTCCAGCGGGAACTATTTTGTTTTGGTCGCATATTTCACAGCAAAAAACTTGTCAGTTTGAAATTATTATTTCCAGGCTGTCATCATAATCATGGTCTTTATTCATTTTCGCATCAACTATCTTCATATATCAGTTCATGAAAATGTATTTCATGCATATTTTTCAAACTATGTTCAAGCCATCAAAGAGGCGTCCTCCACTTTGATTCCTAAACTTTGGTGTCCAATATTATGAATACGTTGAAGTAAAATGAAAAGGTATGATCATAAACATAGCCTACAGTCCTGTCATAAATATTAAGAAGGCGTTAGACACATTGTAGAAAATGACCCATGCAATAATTGACATATTAAAATGATCGACGATACTGGAAGGAAGGATATTATTTTTATAAATCAAAACATTTTTCAAAAAAAATCTGCAACTCTTTTGACGCTTTGGTAATCGCATTTAGGCATCTTTAAAACATCGTAGAGGGCCTGGGTTCGAATCCCAGCGGTGTTGAATGCTTTTCAGTGGTATCTCGACCCTGGTGCTTTGTGGAGGGCACTTTGAGTGAGTACGCCGTCCGTCGGATGGGACTTTAAGCAGGGGACCCCTTGGCACCTTTCGTAAAGAGTAGGCTAATGCCGATGCCGGGTTTCTCTCCACCCTTTATCCTTGCCTGTCCATCCCTAATGGTGCAAATGACCTCAGCTATCGGTCGCCTTCCCTAAATACTAATACTAACACATCGTAAGCTAACGGGATATTGAAACGGACTCTAAATATCGGAGTGAAGAATAAACAAATTAAGTGTCAGAAAGATTGTTGACTTGCTTTCCGATACCCCTTTTAATGCGTCGGGATATCGCTGGTACCCTTACGTGTTTCCGCTGGAGGATGAAAATGGTTGTCCACGCGACGCGTCGGTGGTCGCGCGGAGGGTGTCGGCGTAGACCGTCGGCCGAAGATTGAGGCTGGGCGCATTAAAGATGCATTGAGGTACGTATGGAGTAGTAGTGGTAGTAGTATTTTGGGGAGGTGACCGACAGCTAAGGTCATTTGCACCATTAGGGACAGATGGGAAAGGATGAAGGGTGGAAAGAAACCCGGCATTGGCATTAGCCTACTCTTTACGAAAGACGCAGCTTAACGTCCCATCCGACGGACGGCGTACTCACTCAAAGCACCCTCCACAAGTACCTCAAGTAGGAATCGAGATACCAATGACAGATATTCAACACCGTCGGACTTTAAACACGGGCCCTCTTGGTGGGAAGCCAGTACGTTAGCCCCCCCCCCACCATCTCGATCCCTGATACGTATGGAATAAGAATAAATTAAAAAACAACGAAGTGAATGATAATAGGAAGACCTATTATCATTAGGTAATCTACCGGTTAAGTTAGGTTTTGGATGGACACAACCATCAAATATACATTTTGTTACTTCTAACAAAACCCAGTCCAACAAACTACCCTACGACAAGTTCCTCTTCATTTTGTGTACTGCCTTCCTCCCTTCATCCCGTCAAACATCCCTACCTTGTTCCTGCCATTTCCTTGCTTGCCTAACATTCTCTCCTCTATTACAGTCTTCAACATCCCACTGCCGGTCAATACCCCCTTCATCTACCTTTCCTGCCTCCAAAGGATTTCTCCAAACAAACAAACCCCTGTCCTTGCCCACCATACCAAGTAGTTCCTCATTTGTTTACCTTTCGGTACACTTAACCTTCTCCATCCTTCTCCACACCACATTTTAAAAGCCTCCAGTCTAGGTCTATCATCCTGCTTCAATGACCACGTTTCCGCGCCACACATAGCTATGCTCCATATCAAAGTTTTTACGAGTCTTTTCTTAACATCCTTACTCAACGTCCCCGTCGTCAACTCCCTCCTTGTAAAAGCCTCTTTGCCTAGCGCAATTTTTCTCCTTATATCCCTACTATTTTGACAGTGTTGGTCCAAAATACTTCCGAGATACATAAACTGTTCTACCTGCTCTAGTTTTCGCCCTCCTATTTTAATTTTAAGTTTAGGCTTTTTCTTTCTGGGAAATCGCACAACCTTAGTTTTAATTATATTGATTCTTATCCCGTATCCATCGCACTGAAGTTATAATTAGCTTAGGAATGCTAGCAATTCCCTGAAATTATTTCAGATCAGCATACTATACTATTCGTACACAAGAATGTAGAAAAGTCTGTCTATTTTTGAAGTATTTTAGAGAAGGTGGAGAAAGTTGTCAATAAATCAAAAGAAGAGTCACTTTAGGTAGAAGCTTTGACAAGGAGAATTAGGTTGATAACAGGGACCTTCACTTAAATTGAAATAAAATACTAGCGAACAATGTAATTAGTATTGTGCGGCTAGGAAAATTTGTTGAATATGGGAGCGGAGGAGGACGAAGAGAAGTGACTCGGTCGGAATGAAGAACAAAAGAAGACGCATTAGACATGTTATTGAAAGAATGATTAGAGAGAAATTTCAGTAAGACAGAAAAGGAGGATGCACGGCGATGGCATGTTGAAGATTGCTGTATAACGGGGAGAATATTCCGCAATCGAGCGAAAGGGAGGAAAACAGAATTGGCTGGTTGGACGGAATGAATATTTATTGCAGAGAGAGTGTTTATTTAGCGTCGTGCTATGCCAGACTTAGAAGCACAACAGCCTAAGCCCAGAGAACTTTGATGTACGGTGGACTACTCTTAATAATGATCTACAGCGAGGCAGCAAAGACTTCAACATGAAGCTTAGTACTTTATGGATGTAAGACCTGCTCTTTGAGGCAATAAGAGGATGATCGCAGATTGGAGGCTTTTGAGATGTGTGTGGCGGAGAAGATAAGAGAGAAAAAACAAGTTTTGACTGAGAGGAAGACGACCGCCGACGCCTTAAATTGAGTGGGCGAAGGGAGGAAGTTGCTAAATGGATAAACGCGAAAGAGACAGAGGAAGTGGATGATGGAGGAAATACTGAAAGGTAGTGGGAACATTGAAGGCCGTAATAGTAAAGGGAGTAGGTAGGGAAAGCGGGGTAGAGGAAGTAATAAGAGATTACATAGTTGTTTAGGAGTGAGTGAAGTCTGGCATAGGATAGGAATGAAAGAAGAAAGAAATTGCGCGCGTCAAAAGAAAGAGAAGGTTCTCGCATTACTTAAAGGGATAATTAGTCGTAAGGGACAATTCAAACTTATCTTTAAATGGGCAGAATGTCTTGAATGAACGAGATAGCAATGAACGAAGACGTCGCCAGAAGACGTTGTCGAGGTTCAAGACCGTCCGAGGCGCTATAATCACGATATTCATCATTCGCCATGCCTGATCCGGACTAATGGCGCCAGGTGACTAATAGAGCGAGTCTCGCCCCCATTTCACTCCAACATGGCAGCTCGCGCATCGCAATATGCCGCCGCCGGGGCGTAGGGGGGGAGGAAGGCAGTCCATCCCCCTCCTCTCTTATTGCTCTGCATTGCATTAGCGCAGCGCGGCGAGGCCGATCGCTTAGCTCCCACCCGAACCTACAGGTGGCCGGCCAGCAACTGGTCTCTCCGAGGGCAAAGACCAACGGCACGAGAGGGAGTTGGGAGGAAAGGGGGAGGTAGGGGGAAGGAGAAGGTCGTGTGGGGCGTAGGAAGGATATATTTATGTATCCTGCCGAGACCGTGAGGCGGTGGCGAAAATCTAGGGGACGGCATCGGAGGAAAAAACAAAATTGAAAGAAAAAACTATTTTGCGTACCGGTCGAAGTTGGTTTTTGAAGTGATCAGGGACCAATCACTGGCAACTACTGTTCTCAGTTCCTCATGCGACACTAAATACTCTTCAATAACTAAGTGCGATGGGTTAATTTAAATAAAGGACTGCGATTGGGAGCGAGAGAATTTTTCAATTTCCATTTCGATTGGCCTAGTTATTCAGGTAATCTACCGGTTAAGGTGGGTTTTGGATGGACACAACTACCAAATAAATAACTCCTAGCAAGACACAACCCCACATCCTACTCTACAATAAGTCCCTCTTCATCTCCGTATACTTCCTTCCTCCCTTCATTCTGTCCAATATCTCTATCCTATTCCTGACCTTTCCTCGTTTGCCTAACATTTTCCACAATACCTAGCACTTCCTCATTTGTTTTCCTTTTGGTCCATTTCACCTTCTCCATCCTCCACACCCACATTTAAAAAGCCTCCAATCTACGTACATCCTCTTACTTCAGTGACCATGTTTCCGAGCCGTACATCGCTACGCTCCATGTCAAAGTTTTTACGAGTCTTTTCATGATGTCATTATTTCAACTGACCTAAATATGATTGTCCTTCTCGTAACTAGCACCTCGTCTCGTATGCTCATAGAAGCATTTCGCACTTAGATACTTTTGTAAGTATACAGGGAGTTAACATTATTCCAGTTATTTTGCAAACTAATTCCAATCAAAGAAAGAATTAATGATGCTTCATACTAGGTTTTGACTATTACTCCCTGCCACTCACCCTAGCCGTGGCTTGCACGGTACCATATCTCAGCGCACAATTAAAAATTAGCAAGTCAAAATTGGGGGAGGGGCGTGTTGGTCAATTTGGCAGAGCGCGTTCCGCTTTTGACCGGAGTTCAACTTCTGAGTGGCGCCATGACCTCCCCCCTCAGCAAAGCCCATCTTGTGTGACCCCTCATGGACAAGGGACCAGTTTCTCAAGGCTAGATCCAAGTTATAATTCCTTTTGACTCTGTAATAATAATTTTAAATAAATATCTTTTATAATTCCATTTGGGCTCTGCCTATGTCAATGATTCGTGCAGCTCCCGTTACTTGCCATCGTTAGACAGTATGTGAATTTTAAGTTTGAATGTATCAAATATTAGGATGAAAAATCATATCTCAGTCATGGTGAATTATTTTCGCTCAGTGGAATTTTTACTTTCCTTCAAATATCAGCGAATGACTTCCTTAAAAAAAACTCTGGTAGTTATTTGAATTTATTTCATTCAACATTGTATTCCGAGAACTTGTACATCGACTTATAACTTAAAGATGAAGGCCCGGGAAACCCCATAAACTCAGCAGGGAAAGGAACCTCTCCCTTGAATAGAGAATTTCACACATGATACGGGTTGAGCTAGTCTACACTCAACTAACCGTCTAGATGCATCAGAACCGCCTATAAAAAATATTAACATTTGAAATGAAATGATAAAAAATTGTGTTGGTTAAATAAACAATACCTTTTCATCTGTATATTTTGTTGCATAAACATTTCATATTCTATAAGTAACGTAAATAAAACGCAAGTATTGGAAGCGTGTGCCATGTACTTTATTTGTGGAACGGAAGGAAAATGGGGCAGCGGAATGATGCGGTGGCTAGCTTACTGGCTTCCCACCGAGAGGCCCGGGTTCGATTCCTGGAGACGACAAATCTTTTTCAGTGGTATCCCGATCCCTACTTGAGGTGCTTTGTGGAGACTACGCCGTCCGTCTCATGGGACGTTAAACTGCGGATCCCTTGGAACCTTTCGCTTGGAGAGTAGGCTAATGTCGACGGTTTCCACCACTAATGTCCAGGTTTCTTTCCACCCTTCCGACTCCTTTTCCATCCATCCCTAATTGAGATAACGACCTAAGCTTGTCGGTCGCCTCCCCTTAGTCTACTACCACTGCTACTACGGAAGGAAAATGTCGGAACGGAAAAATATTTTAAGAGAAAGAAGAGAATAGTTTTTGGGACGGAAAAAAAGGAAAGCAGATGTTTGAAGCGAAATACGAAAGAACATTTTGGAGTGAAAAAACAGTGAAATGTAACGGAATGCGGATAAAGGAACGTTTTTCTTCCTCAATCTTTACAACCTTACCCTTATATTTTCCAACTCCGAGGAGATTTTCGTTTCCTTACGCGTAGTTTCCCACCAGCCCTTATGTTGTTTATCTCCCCCCCCCATCCCTCTCGGTCAAAAACCAAATCACAGCCGAACACCTGAAAATCGGCTTTTTAGGGTGACAGACACAACTATTTCCGCACCGAAAACCATTGGAGGGCGGATATTCATGTATCAAGGTCATAAAAAAGGGCAAGTTCTGTTTCTCTACGAATGCCGCCTTTGATTCTCCCAAAATATCACGCACATTGGATTCAGCTAAAGGATATCCAGATGCACTAACTTCACAAAATTCGAATCAATATTTTCCAAAATGCACACGTTAATTGACTGGAGTAATTGCCAATTACATCTTGCCAAATTCGTCTTTTGCCACGAACCACGTGTCAACCAACTCTCCTTGGAATCGTGTCACGCTTTGCCGGGGCGGTAACTAAGGAACGATTTTCTGGCAATTGCGTCAACGCCAGAATGATACGGAATGAATCTTTCCACGGTTTCGCGCTTAAATGTAGGAAAATTCATATTCATAGAATGATGACCGCTATTATCCTGTAATGTTCAATTCAAAACTCGAAAAACATGGAAAGTAACGGCCTGTTTGTTATACTAAAATATTGTCGGGTCAGAACAAAGTTGTATGCATGAAACGACATCTATGTTGATTGTTTACGCAGCCAATGAATTTATTGTTTTGATTCAGTAATCGTTTGCCTATCGTTGAATGCATGTAACAATGCCTGCGAAAATTGTTGCTCCCACCATTGTGCTAAGTGCGTACTGTGATTCGACTTGTGTGCGCAAAAACATTATCAGCTATCCAAATTCGTCGGGCCTTGAGCTCACTTAATGACCTACAGTAATGAGTGAATGGAAGGAAGTTAGACAATGGTGTGTATACTCTACAAAAATGGCCGAAGAAATGTGCATGATGAAGAGCGGAGTGGCAGGCCCAGTCTATGAAATCGTGCAACAAGTCGACCAACAACTGAGATCCGATCGACGATTGGTGCTCTGGATGATAAATTTCCTCTTCCGGGAGACACAAAGTTTGTGTATCATAAACTGTGTGCAAGGTGGGTGCCGAAAATGTTTACCGACCCAAACAAGAATGTTAAGAATGTTGTTGAGTGGACGACCATTTTCGGACCGCAACCGAAAAGACGAAGATTACTCCTTTTTCCACATTTTTACGGGCGATGAGACGTGGGAATCCTAAACCAACGCAGAAACAAAACAACAGAAAATGCAGCTGCGCCGTTCAACTAAACCAAAACCAAAAAAAAGTTGAACAATCTTCACACTCGAGTCGGAAAATGATGGGTACCGTTTCCTGAGACGAAAAGAGCATTCATTCTTTGGGTTGATTGCGTGGGATTTGGGACCACAATTACAACTGACTGTGAACTGCGAAACGCTCACCAGACTGAGAAAACATATCTAAATTCGAAGGCGCGGGAAACTGCCGTGTCCGGAATAGTCCTCCCCTATGATAACGCGTCCTCACACCGCTGTCCAGACCAAGGAGAAGATTCAAGATATTGGTCGGGATCTTTTTGACCTGCCACCCTACAGTCCCGACCATACACCTAGTGAATATTAACTCTTCTTGCACTTGAAAAAGTGGAAAAAGTTTTGAAGGCGACGAGGAACTAAAGATCTCTGTTGCCAACTGGTTAAATTCCCAGGAGTCGAACTTCTATGCTGACGGATTAAAGAACCTGGTGCAGCGCAGCCAAAAGTGCTTATAGCAGTTAATGGCGATAATTTAGAAATGTAAAGTAGGATTTTAGAAAACTAAAAATCGTCAATAAAAACTTTTGTAGCTATTATATTTCTTTATGACGAAACAGCCTTTACTTTTCGAATATGCCTCTTATTTACAAAGAAAGACATATGTTACGATTCAGCCAATGAGTGCATGACATATGAATGCAATGCCAATGGCGACGCTGGGTTCCTCTGTACCCTTCCTTCTCTCATTCCCAGAACATTCAACGTCTCTCAATTTGCCCCCACCCTATTCCTATTGACGCAAATGACCTCAGCGGTCGGTTGCATCCCCTAATAACCACTACTGCAAACCCTCGTCGGAACCCAGTCCATACAACCACATAAAGGTGACAGTTGCAAAAGAAATCCGTAGCAAAATCATACTCTTTCCCCCGGATTCCCTGCTGCTCGGCGATTTCCCGACAAATTCAAGATTTTTTTCGACTCATTTCCAATTCAAATGCCAATCCCAGATGGCTAGACGGCCTGATTCGTCACTCATCATAAAACATCTCCTTAGAAATATCCCTCCGCGCGCGCTACATAGTCCCCTTGACTGAGTACCTTAGCTCCCATGCTCCCTCCGTGGTGCCCCCGGAGTCAATAAGCGGACATAGAGTCGGACACGCTGGTGCCCATTTGTGCCGCCGGCACCCGCGTCCCACTTGTGACCGGTCCTCACAGGAGGCGGCGTAAAACGTTTCGATCGTGCGCTTCCAGCAGGGAAATAATCTGAGCGTGCACCCATTGTCCCCTCCCTCCCCTCCTCCTTCTCAGGACCATTGTGTTCACTCGCCCACGACGAGATCCCCTTGGAGTCAGGCGAGAAATCCCAGCGCCGATGGTGCGAATCCGAATGCTGGACGTGCGGACGAAGCGAGAGGAGAAAAGGAATAAGATGAGGGGCCGAAACGTCGAGAGGGAGAGAATCCAAACGAGGCCTCCTTCATCGCAATCGAAGCGGTATCGCTCGGTGGAAACGGCAACAAAAATCCTTGAACTTTCCTTCGTAAATGTATATAAATCCATAAACACAGTAATCAACCCGAAGGGCGGTTTAGCAGGTGATGGTAGAGTTCACCCAGTACTAAGCCCGATGGTGTAGGAAAATCACACAGCAGGGTAGGGGGGCCAGTTCCTTTCCCTGTGCCGGTTATGGTTTCCCAGGAAGATCTGGTACCCGAAAACTCACACAGCTTAAGTGGAGCTGCAGGTGCCTAGAGTGGCTTGCCCGGGAATCGAACCCGGTCCCTACGGTCAGTAGTCCTACGCTCTATCCCTTGGACTACCAGGTGGTAGTCCAAGTAGAGAAAAGTCATAAATTGTTTATAAAATTATATTCCGATGAAGTCCCGATAAAAAGAATAAGAGACAGTGAATCCGCCGTGACAATGCTTCCACACAAATACCCCGTGATCCACTAAAAAGGTGTGTGGCGGTGGTTGCAAGCGCTTGATGAAATTGGGTCAATATTGCATCACACTTCCGGATGGAGCTGCTTCTCACTCAAGAATAGTCGACACAAGTGAGCCTGTATAAAAAGAGCGCACGTCTACATCTACATAATACCCCGCAAGCCGCCGCAAGGGCGTGTGGCGGGGGGTGTTAGGTCACCAACCGTAAAATGGAACAATACCACATGCAAAACAACAACATGGAAAATTAGCAGCGCACACACTCATGCAAAAATCCCTTCATCCAACACTCATGCAAACACGTATGCCATAAATCAACAAACAACTGCACCCCAGGATGCAGCACGAAAGCCATCCAACAACACGCAAGCCAGGACACGACAAGCACGAATGTGAAACACCACTACCACATGAACATCCACCACAAGACACTCTACCCCCCGAGGAGATTGTAAAAGGCAGGGAATGCGACCCAACGTTGCAGGTAGCAGGAATTTCCCCCCGCGGAGAGGTCTACAATTGTATTCATTCACCTGAAGATGCTCCCAGCAAAAGGAGCGAAACATCGAGCATTATTTTAGTCAACCGCAGTTATCCTAGAAAATGTGCGTTAAAACGCTTTAAAGAAAACTACGTTCCGACTCCATTTTAAGATAAAGAACAACTATTTGAAGAAACGATCACAGCGCCACTGAGGACGCGAAGGGAAAATATTAACTGAATGTAAATACAGGATAAGAAAAGAAAGATATTAGGTTTAGTAGGCGGGCAAACTCACTTCAACATCGATAGGTGACAATCCGTCGATTTCGTTCAGAAAATTATGAAGCCGTACGAGTTTTGTAAAAATATTTTGTACGTGATTTTTTGTGCTATAGATTTCTTTGAAACTTTGTGAAATGAAGTTTAGGAATATTTTCCCACGGTTCCACGCTCGCCACTGGGCGAGATGGAATTCTTCTAAGATGTCGCGGCTTCATTTTTCGGTCACGTATACATTGTGATGTGAAAAAAACTTGAAGGGATGAATAAGGGGATGGGAGGAAGAAGAAGAAACAACAACAATCTCCGTGGAGATTTGTGTGAATGGCTCGGGCGTGTGAAGGGGGGAGGAGGGGAAAAAAGCGAAGGCGAGAAAATAAGATGGGCGGATGTGAGCGAAGAGAGAGGTTTGAAATTGTCCGTCCTCTCTCCAGAATGAGATGGAGAGGGGTAAATGGCAGCTTTCCGAAACGACGACTCACACACGAATGCCATTGAAGATGGCGGACGGAAATTACAAACGATTTCTCTCCCATTCGTCGGAATACGTGAAACCGTCCGTCGGTGGTGAGAAATCGGGAGTCACGCGACTAAGAGGTTGGACCACAAACGCCTCCAACGTGCCAAGTCTGAAATTAATCGAGGTAATCCCCATTCGTGACTGGTAGTTGTTATTAGGGGAAAGGTACATGCAGTTGAGATCATTTGAGCCATTTGGGATATAGGTACAGTGTTATTTGTTAAGGGGATGGGTGGAGAGAAACTCTATGCCGGCATTGGCCCATTCTTAATAACGAAAGGCACCTAGGGATCACAGTTTATAACGTCCCACGCGACGGACGACGTTCTCTCCACTTGAAGTGTACACACAGTACCACGAGTGGGGATCGGGATGACACTTCCTCCGAAAATTCCTCTCACCTCCATGATTCGAACACGGGCTATCGATGTGGGAAGATAGTACATCTGCAACAGCTCAACATTTTTTCGCAAAAATAAATGTATAAGATTGAGATCTTCTGCTACGGTCATAATATACTTTCCACAGAATAATATTTTTTCAAGGTGCGACTTTTAACGCTATTCAACATATAAAGGGCTCGCTTCCTCGATAATTCTTCCCTAATTTGGGATAATTTTCTGCTCTTCCGTATCCATGCGCTAGGAGTGATCATGTCAATAAAATTAGAGATATTAAGTGTAGAACAGATAGATTTAAGATGTTATTTTTACAGCAAACGATAAGGAAACAGAATAAAGTTGGCCGGCCGCACAAAAGAATTTTTCTTTTTTCATTTTAAAGAGACAAGTATGCTGTATTTAACGCATCTAGCCTTAGTTATTGTCCTTACTCATACTTAATAAAAAATACTTTGAGATACATAGATAGATAAATAGATTGAGCTGGACTCAAAAACACCTTTCAAATGCTCCTGGTTACTATAGTCCCTTGCGTACATGCAAAATGAGTATGTAAGGACTCAACGGAGGCGTACACGAGCAACTAAGGGTATTGTATTCTAAGTTTGAAAAATTACCCAGTCGCTACCATTATGCGACATTCGTCATTACCCTCGAATAATGAATATTTCCGAAGTACTGGTCTTGCCGAACTTTCTCATTCGTTCTTCCTTATCTTCCTTCTAATTATTTATCACTTTAAACATACATTCATGCACAAAAATAAAATACACACAATCACCCAATCATTAATATACTTATTAAAGTTAGAAGATCTTATGTTGGTGGTATTTAAAGACAAAACGGTACAATAAGCCTAGAAAAAGTGCCCCGATTCTTTGACCAAGAGATGGCGTTAGGGAGCTGTTTCACCCACCAAAGGAGAAATAGACAACACTCAAGAGGAAAGGATAGTAGTTTAGCAATAATACAACATCATTAAGGATAGGAAAGAAAGGTTGCATAAAGCATCGCAGATTTCAGTGTAAATTACCTTTCCTGGATAGCTCAAGTGGTTGAGAGCATCCGCCCGGCAAGTGGAAAGATCCGGAGTGCAAGTCCCGGTCTAGGAAATATTTTTACACTAGTGATTTGCCTGATTCCACCTTCCCGACCTCTACTGTGTTCGTCCTTTGTGTGTGTTCCTATCCCTTTTCTTTATATCTATTTCTATGTAAATGAGTACATATATATAGTATATATATATAAATATATTTATATATATACATATATATAAATATATTTATATAATATTTAATAAATTAATTTAATAATTTAATAATATTTAATATATTTAATAATAAATATATATATAAATATATTTATATATACACATACATATATATATATATATATATATATATATATATATATATATATATATATATATATATTATATGTATACACACCCACACACTCACGAGTATACTTATATTCAATAGCTGTCGACGGTTTCATTCAAATTTGTCCCGCTCACCTCATGACCCCACCGCCTGCCTCCCTCCACGGGCTGGAGTGCCCTCTCCAGAATGGTTCGAACCACACGGCCCCTCCAGAGAGGGCACACGACCGAGAGAATAATAGGACGATGAAACAAAGGAGATCAGGCGCGCGCATAAGCACATCGCGCATACATATCTCGAAGGGGGAGAGGCGGTGAAGGGGACGACCTGGTCGGGTGTGTGCCGGCAGGCTAGTGATGCCCCCATGTGGGGGTGGCAGGGGGGTGGGGAGGGGGAGAGAAAGGGCGAAGGGATGGAGTGGGTTGGGTGGACACGTGAAATCGCTCGCCCCTGCACCGTCCCAAGCGCTCGTTCGAGTCTCGCGATCGCGATCTTGGCGATCAATCAATCGAAACCGGCTAACGGTCCTCCGTCGTGTCAAACAAGTTGCCCCCTCCTTCCCCAACTACCCCCCCCCACACACACACTCGCCCTCTTTCCTGGTCCTTCCCTGAAGAAAGAGAAGGGAGCAAGGAAGAAATAAAAGACGTTGCGAGAACGAGAGAGAGAGAAACACTGCTCTTGAGAAAAAGGGTGGTTCACTGGGCACACCACACAGCGTGAAGTCACGGTACCATGGATTCCATAGAGACATACTAAATTCGTCTTTTTTATATTTTCTCCATTAGTACGAGCATGGGGGAAAGTATTGATTTCGTGCATTGGCTCGAATTGGGGATCTAAAAGGAAATATATGCTATGATGAAAGTAGGCAATTGGCTTAAACACTTGTTTCACGCTTAAAGCTGAAACAATATCTGTATTTCACATTTTACTAGTTATTGGGTTACAAACGAAATGTTGACGACTGATTGAATAGATAATGTTGGTCCCACGATGTCAATGCAGGAAAATAACAGTTCTTTTTGGAGGCAGGTGGTATGTGAATTTGAAGAATTTAACGTTAGGGTTGTATTCTTTAGATACAACTTAGTTGTTTAGTATTCAACAACGTTAGAGTTAGAGTATTCTTTCAATATCGTATTTGGCAAGGCTTAGGAATGTAACAATGCTTTCAGTTACTGAAGCCATCAAAGACGTGAAGACTTCTAATAATAATAATAATAATTGGATTATATAATAAAAACTATGGATAACTTTCATCATATTGAGGTTGTTGCAAGTGAGATTTGCTATTAACATCATCGTTTGGCACGCAAACAAAAGATATTGCGGAGAAGGAAACTTTAAAAATCTTCCATCTCATTAAGCCTGGAGCTATTATGATAATTCGAATTTTCCCGTCGTGCTACAGGTACTTTTAATCAATCGTACCGTCTCTGATGTTGGCCGAATGGCCCCCAGCGACGATGCTGCATTATATGCAAGCAGCATCACCGCGTTCACTGGCGGTGCCCTGGTATTCACTCAACATTGATGAATGGATGTGGATGGCCTTCGTCCGAGGAAAGAGCTCATCATCGTCAACGCATAAGCAGCTAGGCACCATTAGTTTCATATGCAAACGCCCCACAATCTATCCTTTCATCAATCTTCAATCAGCATGTACTTCTCGTTGTTAATTGCAACGTTTTCATTTCAACTCTCTTTCGTACTTCGACTGTAGTATTACTCTCAAATGTCCATGTCCTACTCCCAAATTGATTGACATATTTCAGAGCACACATGTTTGGAGGAGTTATTTTTGGTGATTTTCAAGACATCCGTTCACCTTAATTTCATCCGTATTTTAACGTTAAAAATTTATGAATTGATTAATTAAAAGCTTACACGCACGATTCTGTACAGCTATTATTACAGTTATATGTTCTTGAATTATTAAACTCGTCCAAAAGACATAGCATATAATTTCACCTATTTTAACATAGGTATTACAGATTCAGAAATCCAAAGTGTGGGGGATCATGGCCTTCACAGCTCTAATAATTCAACTTTCGAGATATGTGTCCACCTATATCATGCAGTCAAATGCCACAAATTAAAGTATTACTCCGAAACATGACAAGATGAGCCGTACCATGACGCTCTTTCATTTTTAACTTAACCTCGTCCTACATTTTCTGAATATACGTCAGTAGAATTTCCCTTAAATTCACACTCTTCTATACTCATCGATGAGTTTATATTTTGATATAATTAACACTTTCCAGTATTAATCGATTTAGGAACATCTTTCATAGAATTGAAAAACGAAATATACAGTTATGAGGTAAGCGTTTGGATCCATTAGCTAACACGGTCACAAGTACAATACTGTGGGCGTGGAAAGCTTGCTGCAATAAGATAATTTTACTTGAAACGGTCGAGAAACGGCTTCCGTCATCTAAATACTGCTACCCTTGGATTGGAATATCAACCAGAGCTTACAGCTGGCCAAGAGAGAAAAACCAACCCATGCGTGTAACACACAAAGGCGACATAATTATGCATATTTATTGCTCATCACCCCGCCTAATACAGAGACGACAGCCTCGACTCTTTGGGCTACCATCAAGAGTTCTTGTTGAACGAAAGAACGCCAGAGGAATCGTCAACTACGAAGACAATCCTTTTGGGAGCGCCGCGAAGGGAAAGGGAAGAGGGGTTGGGAGACTATTAGGCAAAGGGGAACACCGTCGAGGGATTGGGGAGGGGTGAAGGGGGGAGGGGGAAAAGGTCTCTGGTGTACATGCCAGAAGGTAAAAAAGAAGATAGTGGGAGAGGGGAAAATTCCGTTAAATGGAATGTCGGACAGTGTCCAACCGTTCTAAATGACCGCGTCGCCCTTCGACGGTGGGGAGATGTCCTGGCTCCCGAGACAACGGGAGCCTTAAGGGAAACAGGAGAACTCCACTCGGATAACAAAAAAATAAAGGGTGGCCTGAGGGGAGGACCCTTAGCGCTCTCGAAAAGGGGTGAGAAGGGAAGGTGGAAAACCAACAAACAGTTCCTTTCTCCCATGTCTTCCCTCCTTTGAGTAAACGTTTTTTTTACATTCTGAAGGAACAAAGAAAGGAGTGTGGGAGGGAGGAGGGATGCTCCTCTCCGTCGGAGGCGACAGGGGAGGGAGGAGGGCCGATGTCGACCTTGGATAACCTTTGGGGGATGAGAACGACTACTCACGGGTGGGGGCGGAACCCCAGGAAGGACGGCCTCCTGTCAGCAGCCCTACTCTTACTTCTAAGGGCGGCGCCGCTCTCTGCGCTTATCACCCCGGCTATCACTCTGTCGCGGTGGAATGGACGTGTTGAAAATTTACTTTCGCCATCTCCTCGCCGACCCTTATTAAAGTGACTAATATTAATTATTCCTCAGAATGAGTTTGCAGCCAGGCCGTCGATTAACAATCGCTTGTGAGTCCATTGCATCGAAAAGAATCAATACCCATAAATATAGCGGAACACGATCTTTAAGACATCTATGGGGTTGAAATATTTATCAAACTCTTTTGATAAAAAACAAAAGGCAATGAGCAATATATAAAAATCCGCATCATTACGATTCCCAATGTAAGATAGTGAAACTGATCTTTAACAATACGTGGCGCGCACTTTAGTCTTCAATTTAAAATCTTTAGTGAATTCCTTAGAGAAGGGTGTTTCCTCAGTCAGCTAAAAATTATTTAAACCATACAGTGAAAAAAAAATTACCGATAATTTAGTTTTAAAAACTGATATGGCTCCAAATCCTCATCCATCCCAATTCTAAAGAACATTTCAGAATTTTAAAATGAGTTACAAAGCGGAACGACCCGCCAATCGCATAAGTTAACAATCATTGGTGTGAACCTAGCTTTGAAGAAAATGCAGTCTGTAAAATTTTACGGTAAATAAAAAAATAATATCCAAACCATTGAAGTGCAATATTTTTTTACAGACTGAGAACGTACACAAACGGCAGAACGCGTAAAAAGCTCCATCTCTTTTCGTTTTAAATCATTACATAAAAACTACACTAACATTACGTCCATAATACAAATACATCAAAAGCAATTGAAAGCTGGATGAATTAACTTAAATTAGCTGCTATCGTTGGTGAGCTTTCAAGTTTGAAGGAAATAAATTATTTTAAATTAAGCAATAAATTTTGAAAAAATGTTATTTGAATTGTTCACATAAAGTCATTTTTTTCACACTGATAAAATACACGACGAAGGATGTACAAAAACCCCATATCCACGTGATTCCTGAATGAACGGAATAAGTAGCATTGATTAAAATACATTACAAGATGACGAATCTCATTAGGTTATCAATCATTTTGAGACACTTTTCATCTTGAAATGAGTATGGCAGCTATAATTGGCAAAAAATAATTTTAAAAATTATACGAAAGTTTTCTCATAGAAGATCATTCAATTGTATTCAGAAAACAATCAGAGGAATGATAAGAATGTACATCAATAGAGACGTACTTTAAAAAAAATCAAAAAATAATAGCAACATAAATTTACCTTTGATCGATTTCTTCGATCTGCTTCCTATACATTCAAGTTCACGTGTTGCGATCTAATCCGTCATCTAGATCTGTTTGGTCGCCCTAATTCTGACGTTTCTACAATTGATTCAGCCTCATTGGATTCAGCGACGGATGGATGATTTCCAAGTTAGTGCCTCTCACGTACTCAGAACTCAAAAGAACTCCCTCTCTCTTATTCATGCCTTCCTCTAATCCATTATTTAGTAATCAATTAGAAGGCAAAGAAAAATGGTCTTTCGAGAAAAACAAACGTAACTCAATCGGTCTCTGGGCAAGAATTGACTCGCTGGAAATAAATTTACAGAACACTACGCATACCTAGACTTAAAAAGAGGCGGGGTAAATAAATTAGAACAGGTGGAAAATTTACCTCATACCTTGTCAGCAATTTGGATAAAAAAACGACAATTCAGAAATCATGGAAACCATGCGATAATTTTGACCGGAGAAGGAGGAAATTGTGGGAAAGTGGGACGAGCCTATCTTCGAGACTTGACATTACACTAGAGAACTGGTAAAATCAATGGATTAGAAGGAACACGAGGGCGTGTGTTGGGGAAAGAGGGCAGAGAACACTGGCGGATGAAATTAGAGAAAAGAAAGAAGGATGATTATATGGTTTCTATTGAGGATTGGAAAAGTAGAAAAAATTCCATGGCATTTATCCAATGAGCTTCGTGCCTAAAGCCAATCTAACGGTAGACGATCAAGAAATGGGATACGAATGAAATAATTAAATTAATTTGAGCCCAAAACGCGTTTAGATGCCATCTAGATTACTCTGAAGGCGGTGCGGTAAAATTTGGAATGAAATACCCCGATAATAATTAATAATTACGACATTTTTAAGACGGGAGCTTAAAAAGAATTTATATCCTTATTTCCAAGTAGATTTATTCGAGCTTTCGGTCAAAAATGAAAATTTGATTTAAATGATATTCCGGATGAAAGTATGTGTATATTTCCGAATTGAAAATTAGGGACTGGCTTTCCAAACCGAGGGCTAGGGTTTGAATACCAGCGGTGGTGGAATCATTCGTCCCGTCAATCGGATGGAACGCTAAAATATGCCACCCCTTGGCGTCTCTTGCTACTTAGTTAGAATTATCCCCGGCGCCGGGTTTCACTTTCCTCCCTTCCTACCCCGATCCCTGAAAATCCTACCACTCACAGATCACGCCCACCTATCCCCTAAATGTCGTCAACAACGTCAGCTGACGGTTGCTAATCACTACTGCGACTTACTTACGATACTTACGACGAAACATGGCTATTTTAAATTAAATTACTGAATGATAAGTTGAATTTTCAGTACTACTTAGATTCAAGGGAGGGTAAGTTAGTATTTAAGGTCAAACGTAGCTGCTTAAAAAAAGCTTAGTAAGATGGAACTTTCTAGCAGTCAACTTTGTTTTCCGCCGTACTTTCCAGCAACAGTTATACCTCACGCCATCACCACACCTGCACCCCTAACACCACTGCACGCCTGTCTTTGGGCTGCTGTCTAGGTCGCATAAGACTCCTCACGTTCAACAACCTCAACATCCATGAAACGGCTTGTAACCGACGAACCAGGTCTATTTCGCTCGGGGCCAAGTTCCCAGACTGCAAGTTCGATGAAGTCGTCCCCGTAATTCATCAATTCTTTCCTAGAATAATCGGACCAGACTCGATTGAGCATTATCGTGATAGGGCAAGCCTCTAATAGTGAGCAGGTCTAAACGTTTCCCTTGAGTTGGGAGCCCGAAGCTTCAACGGGACTTTTGAATAACTGAATATCATCAGTGGGATTGGGTTTTCACCTAATGAAAATTTTATAACCCATTCAATAATGTCCTCGGCTATACCGAAGAGGTTTTTCACCTATTGATACTGACTTCTCCGTCTACGTGTACCGTGAGCCTGGGTTTACGACTACAGTCAGTACCGTTAAGTACTATGCAACTATTCATTTAAAAAGAACCGTAAATGCAAATGCATATTCCTCACAGCCCTATTTTTTACAAGCGAAGACTGGGAAATAATTTCCCGCGTAAATTTTGTATTTAAAAACATACGACGCCCGACATATATAGAATCATTCACGCAATATAATGATGAAATTTTTAGCGCATCAGAAAAACGTCAATCATTGTAATGCTGTTTATGGTATTTTCATACTTATGAGGCTACAACTACGAGTATTTAAAATAAATACAAAACTGTATAACAACGGAAGAAGGATCAAATTCCGTGCGTGCCTGTTTGTGTTTATGTGTGTGTGTGTATATATATATACACACACACAGTAATCAATCCGAGCTCACCCAGTACTAAGCCCGACGGCGTGTGAAATTTAGATATCAGGGTTGGGGGGACAGTTCCTTTCCCTGTGCCGGTTATGGTTTCCCAGGAAGACCTGGTACCAGAAATATATATATATATATATATATATATATATATATAGCCTTTAATGAATGTCCACCATTATCCTGATCGAAGCAAGACATAAATGGTACATCTATGATAGAATACATATTATTTTTTCCACAAATGACCAAATCCATGCCGAGCAAGTCATAAATGGCAAAAAAATGAAAACAATACGACCATAAGGCCACGTTCTAATTTTTTAATTATTTTATGCTTACACGATTCATTAAAAGGTTTCAGGGCGTAACCGTGGAATAAATCGTCATAACATAATCGGACTTATCTTTGATCCTGAAGATTGGGTGTAACTCCGGTCCACCCATCTCCACCTCCGCTCTTAGCTGCGCATTTCGTTAACCCTCCTATTTTTACCCTTTGCCGTCATGTTCTTCCCCTCGGTTCGCATTCCCGAAAAGTATCGCTCCACCTTGGTCTCTAAAACACCGGCCGAGCCGTTTACGAGGAACGGAAGCGAAGCGCCGTGCTGGTTTTTATTTCCCGCGGACCGAGCAGATTCCAGCAGCATCATCATCTCTGTAGGGGGGGGGGGGGTGGAGGGGGGCACTGTTCGGGGCCAGTTTAAACAAACAGGCGGAAGGGTGGGGGATGGGGGATGGCTGGGAGAGAGGGGTGAAGCCAGGCACCGATCACGGGTTTAGATTGCCAAACGCCGAAGGCCGAGCGAAATTGGATCAAACGAACTCCCCGCGCGGTCCTTAAAAAGACTTCTGATGCTGCTTCCCTCCACTCCACGAAAGTACCACTCGTCCACGGAGAGAAATTAAACGGGAGGGGAAACGTGAGACTGGCAGATGAACAGCCCATCGTCCACCACTTTTAAAAGAGAGAGTATTTCCACTGCTCAACTAAGAGCCCACTCTCGAAAGAAAAAATTACGAAAGAAAAAAATCACCTGAGTTATGACGCAACGAGCTTAGTTGTGCATTGGAAGGATAAATATTTGTCCATAAGTTGAATTTACGAAAAAAAGTTACAACTTTTTCAGGTTCAAGAATACATTATTTAATTGTTACAATTGTTCACTGAGTGAAATTGAAACACGTGTGATTTTGTAAGCGGCTTTGGTTTATTTTTTTCCCTCCTATTTCGTAATATAGCCTATAACATCTAAACAAGTATAGGTTGTGAAATAAAAACTTGCTTGGAAATAAGATTTCCGATTACATGTAATGGGATTTGCACATATTTTCGGGGTTTTATAGAGATTATCTTTTCCCTTGTCCCTTTCCCTTTTCCCATTTTATCACTCTTCCACTCCCTTATCCTTTACCCATCCCACCTGGTGCTTGCACCCCCCGCTACTGCCCTTTTTCATTGATCGCGTGGTACTTATGTATATTATTGCGTCAGTAATTTTTCCGTCAGTTGCCGATTTTGTTTTCCCCTATGCTTACAGTGAAATTAGATTCCTGCGGCAAAGAAAAGATGTTGACTATTTGTGGTGAATGACTTTACTTAAAGTTCAAGAATTTTCACGATGAATTTTTAAGTTGCTACTCAGGGTGGTAGGGCAGAATAGGGCAATGTGGAATCAAATTTATCCACTAATGATATTTCTTACCCTTGTTCATATCATATCTCTCCCCATGTGTTTCCAACACTCTTTCCCTCAGCTTTTCTCATCGTTGCCTTCAAGTGCAAATGTGCATTTGCACACTGCATTTCCATGTAATGAATGCAACGGATACATAAATGTAAAAGAACTAATCAGCAGGTAATTAAACTTATCTCTAATTACCCCACTTGTTAAACTACACCTCTTGCGAATGGTGCCCTAACACCCCCGCCACTCGCCCCTGCGGGGTATTAAGTAGACGTAGATGTAGAAGGATGGCCAGGAAGAGTAAAGAGTTGAAGAATGATATTTTCTATTATAATTTTAAATTAATCAGTCTTCCGATTCGTGGATAAAAAAATCACGACCGGTGAAGTACTCCTTAATGCTAATAACATTCTACCTTTTTTCTGGAACAAAACGCATTCTCCAGAATGAACAACTAATCGTCTAAGGCACTAAACTAATCCGCAAGTCATCCAAAAGCCCACACTTCCAATCCCGTCTTACATCCTTCCTTCCACTCTGCTTTCCAAGAGTGGATTATTTTTAAGTCGTAGAGCATTCACTACAAGGGTTCGTCGGCACGAAAATGGGAAGACATGAAAAAGGTTAAGGTGGGAGGGGGTGAGCTGGAGACGATTCCTTCTTCAAGAAACCACCAAGGAAAATGGTAAGAGAAGGAGAATGAAGAGGAAGAAGAAACCAATCTTGGGACAACATTTGGTCAGGAAATGGTGCACCTGAGGGTGTGAAGAAATGAACCCAATATCGGGGAAAAATGGGTAAATAACTACATGAACACACGGGCAGGACGATTCATAATAAAGGTGAGTGCCCAAAAGAGAACCAAATGGACGTAATAGAAGCGCGTCGATGTAGAAAACAAAAGAGGTGATTCCGGCCCTGAGATTGAGGTTTGAGGAAATTTTCTCACTAAGGGTGACGGGAAACAATGGAACGGCTAAATTGCGAGCGGATTCGACCCAAATCTCATCCAATCCAGGAAATTGGGTCACAAGTGTCACACATCAATATTTAAAAAAAAAGGAAAAATTCTTGCACGCAACAAATCGTACGGCACCAAAATCACTCGAGGAATCAGCGATGAATAGGATGAATGAAAATTACATTTCCCAACCCATGTTCTTCCACAAACCACAGACAAATGGATGCTCTCAGCGGTTTTCAAAGATGAAGCGTGATTTGGGAATAAAAAGGATGAAGCGATACGTAATGACCAAAAAATTACAATTTTCTATAGTCCTTGATCAGTCAAAATTATCTTGATTATATGATTCTGCAGAGAGGGACGTGGTAGTAGAGTGTGCTACTGACGTGAAGGTCCGGCTTTTGGGCGCTTTCGGCTTCTTCACCAATGCTCTGTCACTTTTTAATGGTGCCATATCTTTCTGGGAAACTACAGGTGGCAAAGGGAATAAAGAACTCTCCCCCCTAATTACCCTGCTGATGCGTGGATCTCAAACGCAGTACTGGGACGGGTATCAAACCAACCTTCGGGTTGAGACTGCGATTGGTTAATATTCTGTCGTTTCTTCAGCAATTTTTTCCGTGGACGTTTTTTTTAATTTTATAAGACATTTTCCCGAAAATGTTCAACTTATTGCTACCTGGTCATGCTTTCATTTTTATTAATGTCTTCCTGCAACCGATAAAGAAATTTGGCGATGAAATCCAAAGAAAAGACTTGTATGATGCAAGAAGAACCATGTGAAAAACAGTAATGCAACAATGACGATGACCTAACCGTCGGAGAAATCCAATAAAATATTATTAAGGGGAAGAAAGGCAAAAAATGGATGCCCTAGAAACGAAGGGGACAACGGGAGGAACACTCCTCCCAGTCATTACCCTCGCAACGAGCCCAGGCGAAATTTAGCGCGTCCGACAGGAGAAAGCAACTGCGGAAACAGATGGCTTGGAGATACAGAGGGAAAAGGAAATTAAGGGAGTCTCTCCCGACAATTTGGGAAGGTTTCCGCGTGGCACAGTTAATTTTTTTTCACTGTTGAAAGAAAAAAGAACACTTATGGGAGGAGGTGATTTCAACGAACGGATGAATGGGCCCGGTGTGGAGGCGAACGATGTGCCCGCTCCTCCCCACTGGGTCACCACCAAACCGCGGTCTGCTGGGATAGCGGGTACACCGAATTAAGGGATTCCGTCAAGAGTGCGTTGAACGGCGGCACACAAAGAGGAATCGTCGAAAAGAAGAGCCATTACCGCGGACGCACGTACACCGTAAGTGCATGCCTTCGCGCGTCCATATTCCAGACAACTAGGTCGGGTATCCGAGGGCATTAGGTCCACACACACACACACACGAGGGAAAAATGTTCCTAAAAACCCCAGTTTCTCTTCTTACATTTCTTGTTTAGCGGGTCAACGACGACCCGCGCGTAAGAAGGGAAATCCATCAGGAATACATTCGTGGGCACTGAAGACACGAGGAGTCATCGAGGCGAATGGCTTAGCGCAGGTCTTCAGAAGTACCCAGAAGTTGCCGCCTTGCCATTGGGAGAACTAGGTCGCCGTTCCTTGGGCACACGAGTCAAAATATTCACAAGAGGGGGGAGGGAATCTATCTTGAAATCCCAAATTCCCTAATCCTTAAACTGACATCTTTCAAAACATTTTTCCTCGCAGTTAACCCTCTAAAGCCTTCTTTCTGTAATTATTCCATCCCACACTGCCATGGTCTTCGATTAGCTACGAGCTCGTATTATCACCATAAGAGGAGAGAGTAAGCTTCATGGGCATGGTTGAGGAATCAGACAGGTAGCCAGCCCCTTCATTCACGAAGACAAGGCTAAAGTCTTAGAAAGGTACATGGTATGTGAGTTTTTTTCCCAGATGGTGGGCATTATTGTGGCCCCAAATTATATATTGATAGACTCCGTCACAGACGGATTCAATATCTCCTTCTTCCCTCGTGCAATACACGCAATGGCAACAAAACAGCGAACGCAGGCGCAAGAATATATTAACTCAAAGACTAAAGCCCCACTTATAATCCTGTTAAATTTGAAATTCTCGGAACGGATGGGGTTTAGCATTAGGTGACCCCCCCACCTTCACCTATCTAAACCAAACTTCGGGTTCATGTCTGTGGTCGGTTGGTGATCCCGAAATTTGGGAGAAACAGAGGACGCAACAGTGTAGGTTCCAATCTAATCCTTTCCCATCGACTTCGGATTTCTTTTTTGTGATCAGGCGAGCAGAAAAACTGTGAGAGAGTGGGCGATGAATGAGTATCGGACTGGAAGTTTCATTGGGGTGTCACACACACACACACACACACACACACTCAAAATCACATACACCCCACGAGGGCATCAAGGGGCGTTTTCGATAGAGGCATTCTCTCTCCACTCCCATCGCACCCCCATTGACTCAGCCTCCTCCTCGATGGCGTGCTTCAATTTTAAAACGTCATTGGGGCCGAACAACGACTGATCGGTGGAAAAAAACGAAGGAAAAACGCCTGGCGATGCAACTGAAGCATGCGGACCGCGTTCGAGTAGAGGAAAAAGAACCAAACGACGCGAGAATGAAAGAAAACGAATCCCATGCCTCCGAATCGGGACATATCGGAGTACAATTTGGGTGGAGGCAATGAATGAGAGAGAGGGACTGCAATCCTGTCGATGGGCGGGTGCTTCACCCGCCACGTCCCTCCCAAACGGATGCGGTTTACGGTATGTCCAAATGTCAGGTGACAATGGTAAACATATTGACAACACAACAACTAACATTAAGCCTTGCCAGTGGAAGACTCAGTAATTTGGCAAAGAGGTAGTTTTTACGTGTAATCCGACAGAAAAACTCTGAAACCCAAAGTGGGGCGTCCTTTCCAATATCTATGGAAGAATGCGTGTCTAATACAAGGGAGAAACCCCAAAAGTACCACATTGTTCTTCGCTGATTTGAATATTCAAGTGCCTTATTTAATGCAAGAAACACTGATAAACTTGAATTCTACGATTGATTTCTTATATTCGGACGCAACCTGATCGAAAATTTGACCTTAAGAGGAATAAAATGGTATGGAATTTCGAGACGGTCAACTCCCTAAAATATCGCACATCAATGCCTGCTTCAAAGCTACGCATTTTAAAAATGTTGAATCTTGAAGAAAGGAAACAGCTTTCAGGTTAATAACTACATGAGATACGCTTAGATCATCTTCATAAGATCTGAAGGTGGAATGCATCGTAACCTGATCGGAAATCTGAAAAAAAAAATTTTAACTTGGAAAAAAGAGCTACTAATTGGCCATTAATGGGTCCAATTCCACCAAATCTCGGCTGAGACTAGAAACTTGTACAATAGATTTCCGTTTCGGTATTTACCTGTCAATTTAGGCATAGTATTTATAAAAAAATGATAATGAACAATCCGTGAAAACGACGGGAAAGTAGAGCTAGTTATATTTAAAAAAATAGGGGTTATCCAGCAAATAAATAAATGAATATACATTTATATTTCTAACCATAAACACAGTTATCAACCCGAAGGTCGGTTTTGTAGGTGATGGTAGAGTTCACCCAGTACTAAGCCCGATGGCGTGTGATATTCACACATCAGGGTAGGGGGGCCGGTTCCTTTCCCTGTGCCGGTTATGGCCTCCCAGTAAGACCTGGTACCCGAAAAATCACATACAGGGTTCGTCCGGAAAATAAGTGGACTGAGCTCAGGAAAAAAAATTTATTACACTTTTACATATCTTAAGCTAATATTCCTCAAAATAGGACCCTTGTGAGTCGATACACGTGTTCCAGCGGCGTTCCCATTCCTGGAACGCTCCCGCGAAGGCATCATCGGGAACCTCTCGAAGACTCGTCGTCGACCTCTTCTCTGCCCTCCACGAACATCTTGTGCCACCGAAATATCATGTTTCTGGACATGGCTGACTCCCCGTAAGCCTGATTAATCATACCGACTAATCATACCGACAGTTTCGGTAGACGATTTCCCAAGCTTTACCGCAAATTTGATGGAATAACGCTGCTCCAAAAACTTCGGCATCGCGTTCCGTGACGTGGGTCGAGCGTGGAGGTTCGCGTTAACAGAGCTCCTCACTATACCACAGCTCAGAGCCGACTGCCTTTTTCAGCGTCGCTTGCCAACATACCCCCCTCCAATCGCAGCCCGTCAGAGCGGTGCTGGGCGCGCCTGGAGCGGCGCGCCCAGCCCAGGAGTCAGTACACTTATTTTCCGGACGAACCCTGTAGCTTGGGTGGAGCTGCAAGTGCCCAGAGTGCCTTGCCCGGGAATCGAACCCGGGACCCTCCGGTCATTAGTCCAACGATATACATATATACACACACACATATGTATGTACCAGGAAGATCTGGTACCCGAAAAACACTGCTTGGGTCGAGCTGAGGGTGCTCAGAACTGTCAAAGTAGTAGAAGCATCAGAGGAAGTATTGCGTTAGATAAAGAAGCCGTCACAAGGAGGAGGAAATTGATGACAGAGACTCTGAGCAAGGATGAGATGAAGGATGAGATCAACAGGGATGTTAAGAAAAGATGAGGGAAAACTGACAGTGCGTGGCCATGTGCGGCGCGGAAACATGGTCGTTGAAGCAGGATGATATGCGTACATTGGAGGCTTTTGGAATTAGGATGAGAAGAAGTATGGAGTAGGTGAAATGGGCAGAATGAGAATCAAATGAGGAAGTGCTGGATATGGTGAGAGAGGGGATTGTTGGGAGAAATCCAAAGGAGGGAGAAGAAAGAGAGTTGCGGAAAATTTAAATTGGCAATGGGATGTTGAAGACTTTGGTATCCGTATATGACTAGAACGTTAGGCAAGCGAGGAAGAGGTGGGATAGAATGTGCATTTTAGATGGAATGAAGGGAAGAAGGAAGTATGCAGGATTAAAGAGGGGCTTATTGTCGTGTCTACGAGTCTGGTTTCACCCTTTTAGACGGAGTTGGAAAGTGCAACTTTAGTGTTCGTGTCCATACATATCCTACCCTAAACGGTCAATTACCAATAATAATAATATTATCTAAGGTACTCGGGATATTTTAATGATTCCAACGATACCCCAATAACCAAATCAGTTCAGCCGTTATGATGCTATGTTGGAATGAAAAATTTTGCATATTTGAACCCTGAAGAAAAATTACCCTCCCATCTTAGGCAGTCGTGCAATAAGCTCCTGTTCGGCGAAATATCATTATGAAGCCATAAAAAGCGCCATACGATAACGGGAATTACTGGAATGGAAGTCGCTGAAGTATGAATCCACTGGATCGTCTAACCTCTCATGAGTTTAATACTAGAACAGTGGGAATAATTCAAGTTCCGCGTTACATTGAGTGAGGGCTACACTAAAACGAGAAAATAATGGAAATTGACTGACGAAATAAAGGATACAAGGACTTATTTTCCCCCGCGATCAAAAGGTTCACCGCAACAAACACGATCAGTAGAGAGATCGGAATATAAATTCTTAAAGTCACCTTTGCGCGGTGAAGTTAGCGTAATGTATTTTCACCGACCACTTCTTTCAGACGTTGTTTTTGAAGTCTTGGCTGATAATATACAGGTTTACACGTGGTAAACGCTGCAAGCACAATCGGAAGGTTATTTCGCACACGTAAAACTGGCACAAATGCAAAAAAATAGTTTAATATGACCAAATGTTTGGCGTGTTCACCTTTTTACCTGTATATGTGACGATAACGAACTGGACGAAGAAGGAATGCATCCGTTCAAGGATCCGCATGTTTTTTTAACCAAACAGTTTAAAATAATCTCCACCAATCATGTGGAGTTGAGATAATTCCCCTGGCATTAGATTTGAAGAAATGCTAGGATACACACCCAGGAATAGAGAAGGGAGCTGAAGAAATATTCGAAGATTTTAATCGTCGCCATATTCTCAACAGGACATAAACGATGACATTATCTGATCGGTCTCTTCACGTGGAGGGATTGGGGGGTGGGGGAGGTGGAAACCGCTTCAAATGATGAAACAAACGGGGGGAATGTTTTAAGCAAGATGCAACAAAAAAAAGAAACATTACCACAACCAGATTTCTCAACAGCAGCGTCTCTCTCGAACAGATCGCGGCGAGGGGGAACAAAAAAAAACAAGAGAAAGATGAGATGCAATCGAACAAATATGAATCGAATTCCTTAGCTCAGAATATTGCAAAAAAAGAATTGAAGGAGGACGGATCCAGATGTATACCGTGAAGCATCCATTTCTCCGAAGCAGGTGGCAGTGGTTTAGGCGCGCCATCTCTCCGCAGATAGTATTCCTCCCTACGTCCATCCCCCCTTACGAGTGCGTCATTACTTCGTTCCGTTTTTCCCCTCGAACCGAACCGGAACGCGTCCGAATCGAATCGATTCGCGGAAGGAGGCTCTGGGTTGCAAAAAGAAATATATATGCAAAAAAAGGACGAGAAGACTTCGATCGGAGAATGTTGAAGAAGAAAAAAAAGAAATTTTTCAAGGGGGGAGGAGATCCGATGTGAATCCGCAATACGAGCGTCGTTTGTCCTGAAGCGATTCGGCGAAGCGAAGAGTGTGGAGAGAAGAAACAGAAGCAGGATACGAAGCGAAGAAAAATTATTGGGTGGGAATTCCGATTCATTTCAATGAGTCGATTCGTGTGAATCGGTTCATTCCAGTGGTTCGTTCTTTCCAATAGCACAGAAAGAACCGAATTGCCATTATGTATCCATCCGTAGGCCAATTGAAATCTACATAGGTGCATAGGTTAGGGCGACACCGGATGAGGGAGGGACTAATGCTACAGCTCTCGCGTACTGTTCTTGGTTCAGAAAAGAAATAAATATGGTAGAATGGAAAAAATGTGTGTGTGCGCGCGCAGAAGGAAGAGTCTTTATAGACTAATTCGCAACATTTATGAGGAAGGAATTTGGGCATAAGATTTCAACAGATCAGAGTTAGTTCCCTTTCAAAAAAATGGAAAGGCTACATCATGTGAGGACTAAAGAACAACAGACGTGGTGGCCCACTGAGAAGTCCGTTAAGGTATGAACAGGAGGTTCAATGGTCCAGGTTCGATTGTCGGGCATGCCTCGGGCACCTTCAGCTTCACTCAAATGATGTGACTTTTTTACGTGTACCAGATCTTCCTAGGAAACCTAAAGTGGCAAAGATAAGAAGTAACTGGCCCCCTTTTTACCCTGTTGATGTGTGAATTTCACTTGCTATTGGACTTAGTACTAGGTGAGCTCTACCCTCATCTATCAATCTAGCCTTCGTGTGTTAATAACTGTGGTCTCATGAATATCTCCCCTCAAGCACTGAATGCTTCTTTTTCTTCACTCGATTCAAAAGATTATTACCGGTTGTTTTTAAAGTTTGGGGAATAAATAAAAACCTAAATTAGCCGCAAAGGGGAGGAGAGATATCCCCTTGTCGGGGCGGAGTCCCGAGTTGGGCCAGGGCGGTCGGTAACTCTGGCAACGCCGCGGGTTCACGTGCTCGATGGGGTGTATAAGAGTGAGGATGCACCACTTCACGGCCCATCCCGAAATCACCTTCCCATCCCTTCCTTCCCCCCAACCCCGCCTCCAGCCTCCGCCCACTCGAATCCGAGAGAATGCTTAAGCTCGAACTTAGCTGGAACATCGAGCGACCCTTTATCTCCGAGAATCGTGTCGGACAAGCACACAAAGGGTTGGTTGGCTGCTAAGGCAACGAAAGGCCTGAAGACTCTCAATCACCCAAGATGGATAGGTGACTTCATAGTGTGTGTGTACTAAATCTCTCATAGGAATCACCCAAAGAATTTAATACTTCCCACTCCCTGGGAGACTCTCGAAGGTCGTTTTACGAAATACTTTTTTCAGTTACTAAAATCAGGATGTTCAATACAAGGTTTGAATAAAAAGTATCGGTAATAATCGGTGCGCGTAAAGTGCTGAATTCGGGACCGTCGGTGAAATGTGAACATGATTGCAGATCGAATTGGCATTGATAAGTTCGCACACCATTATCGCTGAAAATTTGGCGATGCGAAAGAGTTGCGCCAAACTCGTCCCAAAGATCTTACAACGGACGACCAAGAGAAGAGTCGAGCGTCTGCTTATGAATATCTAATGAAACGACATCGCGACGATCCCCCAACCCCCTTACAGCCCCTCGACTTGGCACCAGCAGACTATTTCCTATTCTCAAAAGTGAAATCCTCCTTAAAAGGACCCTAAGTACCGTCAAAGAAGATTGCACGCGTAACATTAAGTACCTTCCAGAATCCGCCTACCAGGGATCCTTATAGTCGTGAAAAACCCGCTGGCAAAAGTGTGCCGACGGTCAAGGGATGCACTTTGAAGAATTTTGAGAAATTGTAACAATATCTGAAATAAGTCTATGTTCCGAAACTTTTCCCGATACTTTTTATACAAACCATTGACACTTGGGGCTATGTCTCGGATGAATTCTTTTACACACGATCCAAAGTTCCTCTGATCTATTAATTTATGCGCATGCGCTTTTGTTTTCGGATGACGTCACTGTTTACGCTTCCATGGCAACGACCATTCTGCATCCGCCATGTTTGATACTCCACCCATAGTTCCGACGAGGAAACAGCTTTCCATTTATGTGGCAGTGTTAATTGCCTCAAGTTTCCAATACCGGAAACGAAACAGGGAAATCTGGACGAGGAATTGGATTCACAGGAGAACATTAAGGAACGGAGCAGATGTTTTTGCGATACTGCGAAATGAATTGCTGAATTAAGACATTGGTAGTTGTACAAAAGTTAATTGCGAATATCCACCAATTGTTAATTGTGAGATATTTCAATGCTCGTACAGTTTATACAGTCAAAGAGCATATTTTTTTACCGACAGACCACGGAAACCGGCTTGGTACGAATGTAAAGTGTGTTCTAGTGTCACAATCGTAGTATCCAGAAACAACCTGTGGCGGCGCAAGGAGAGCAGACGGAACGCACGGTGGAACTTATTTGTTCCAAGTTCCGGAAAGTACCACCAGGGGGACACGGCGTCGCTACGACGGAGAAAGGTGGACGTCGGGCGGGAGAGTCAGTCTGCCGCGAATGAAGAAGCAAGCTGTACGATCGCCCTCTGTAAATCCGTTTCGATAATAAACCCGTTGAGTTTAACGCTCGAGTGTAATTTTTCCTAACGTCCACTAGCGTAGAAGGATACCCCTTCATTGGTGACCCCGACGTGATCACGCGTGAGCTAAGGTTTGCATTTTTTTTCGTTCTGTGACTTGAAGCGCCACGTGGTGCAAAATGCCGCCTCCAAGCAACGGGTCGGAGGAGTCAATCGTAAACAGAGTGACGATGCGAGTTCCACCTTTTTGGCCAGAAAAGCCGGCTCTATGGTTTTCGCAGCTGGAAGTTCAGTTCTCGCTAGCGGGAATAACGAGTGAGGCGACGAAGTATTCCCACGTGGTCGCCCAGTTAGACAATCGCCACGCGCTGGAAGTGGAGGACATTATTGTGAATCCCCCCAGGGCAGACCCATACCAGAAGATCAAGGAGGAATTAATCCAACGACTCTCCGTCTCGCAGGCGCAGAAAATACGTCAACTCCTCGAGCACGAGGAGTTGGGGGACCGGAAGCCATCCCAGTTCTTGCGCCATCTACGGACGTTGGCTGGCGTTGCCGTGCCAGACGACTTTCTGAAGACGCTGTGGATGAATCGCTTGCCATCCCACACACAGTCCATCCTGGCCTCACAAGACTCGCTGGAACTGGAAAGCTTGTCGAAACTAGCCGACAAGGTGCACGAGGTGCCGCGCCCCCCGCAAGTCGCCAGTGTCACGCCGCATTCCGAAGTGGAGGAACTTCGAAGTCAGATAGCGGCCCTTACACAACAGGTAGCCGCGTTGACTGCTTCTTGTCCAGATTTTCGCGGACGGAAACGTTCCAAAAGCCGACAGCGGCGTGCCCGCAGCCCTTCCGCGCCCCCAGATGCAAGGTGGTGCTGGTATCATGTTACTTTTGGTGCTCGCGCGACTAAGTGCCGTTCCCCGTGCGCCTATAAGTCGGAAAACCACGAGGGCAGGGCGTAATTGCGGCCGACGCCCGCTGCCCCCAGCCTCGCCGCCTGTATGTTGTGGACTCGGTGACGAAGACAGAATTCCTGGTCGACACCGGTTCCGATCTTTGCGTTTACCCGCGTACGCTGGTGAAGGGACGACAGCCACTTTCTACCTACCAGCTATTTGCCGCGAACGGGACGGTGATAAAGACCTACGGGTGGATAGACAGCCTTGAATTTAGGCCTAAAGCGGGACTTCCGTTGGCGCTTCGTCGTGGCGGATGTCGATAGGCCCATCATTGGCGTGGACTTTCTGTCCTTTTACAGCCTATTAGTGGACGTCCGCCGGCAGCGAATAACGGATGGGATAACGTCGTTGGGCACGGGCGGTCGCATTGTGCCGTGTTCGGTCCCGCAGGTGGAGACTGTAATCGAATCATCTCGATTCCATGAGATTCTGACCGAATTCTCAGAGATCACTCGCCCAGCTGGCACACCGAGGGTGCCCCGGCACACGACCATGCATCACATCAAGGTGACGTCCGGACCCCCCGTCGCCTGCAAGCCCGGCGACTAGCACCAGATAAGCTCGCCATCGCCAAGAAGGAGTTCGACGAGATGCTACGCAGCGGTACGGTCCGACGGTCGGACAGTTGTTGGGCCTCGGCTCTGCATCTGGTGCCCAAGAAGGATGGCGAGTGGCGTCCCTGCGGGGATTATCGCGGTCTCAACGCGCGGACCATTCCCGACCGATACCCGGTGCCTCATATCGCCGATTTTGCGCACAATCTGGCCGGTAAGACTGTATTTTCGCGTATTGACCTCGTACGCGCGTACCACCAAATACCTGTGTGCCCCGACGACATTTCAAAAACGGCAATCATCACGCCATTCGGACTCTTTGAATTCCCGTGCATGCCGTTCGGCCTGAGAAATGCAGCCCAAACATTTCAAAGGTTCATCGATGAGGTGTTAAGGGGTTTGGACCACTCGTACGCCTATTTAGACGACATTTTAGTCGCCTCGATGGACGTTGAAGAGCACGAGCGCCATCTACGTGAGCTATTTGCGCGTTTGCGGGAGTACGGAGTGCTGGTAAATCCCGCCAAATGCGTGCTAGGTAGGACGGAAGTGTCTTTCTTAGGCTACTGTGTCAGTGCATCCGGGGTTAAGCCGACGACGGCGAAAATAGATGCGATTAAATGCTTTCCTGTCCCGGAAACTGTGAAAAAACTGCGCCAATTCTTGGGCATGATTAACTTTTATAGACGGCTCATTCCAAAGGCTGCGGCAATCCAACTGCCACTTAACGATGTCCAAAGGGGGGGAGTAAAAGGGAATGAACCTGTGCGGTGGAATAACGACTTGGATCGTGCGTTCAATGAATGCAAAGACGCCCTCGCGCAAGCGACGTTTCTCGCGCACCCAGACGTCTCTCTGCCCTTAGGCCTTTTTACGGACGCGTCGGACGCCTCGTTGGGCGGAGTCTTGCAGCAGAGTACTAGAAACGGCTGGCAGCCACTCGGTTTCTTTACCCGTAGACTCACTTCCACGCAGCAAAAGTACAGCCCGTACGACAGGGAACTGCTTGCCGTGTATGAATCTGTTAAATATTTTCGGCATATGCTCGAGGGTCGTGAATTTTCAATTTTTACTGACCATAAACCCCTGATTTATGCCTTCGCCCAAAAACCAGAAAAGTGTTCCCCGCGTCAGTTTCGGCATCTAAATTACATTGCCCAGTTCTCCAGCGACATCCGTCATCTTTCAGGCAGCGAAAACGTAGTCGCGGACGCCCTTTCAAGGGTAGAAGCTGTGAGTGGTGCCATCGATTACAGCGCCCTCGCACGTTCTCAGGCGGAAGACGACCAGCTCAAACAGCCGAACGATTCCCTCCGGTTGAAAATGATGCGCATTCCCGAGTGTGAATTTCAGTTATATTGTGACGTGTCGACACCATCAGTCCGCCCTTATGTAACTGAACCCTTCCGGAAGCCAGTCTTTGACTCGCTGCATTGCTTGTCACACCCAGGAATACGGGCTTCCACCAAGTTGGTCGCAGAACGGTTTGTGTGGCCCTCGATGCGCAAGGATTGCCGTGCATGGACACGCGCATGTATTCCCTGCCAGCGAGCGAAGATTCATCGCCACACAGTGTCCCCTGTGGGAGGCTTTGCGCCGCCCACCCAGCGTTTTGAACATGTTCATATCGACATTGTAGGCCCCTTGCCAGTTTCCGCGGGATATCGGTATTGCCTGACGTGTGTCGATCGTTTTTCAAGATGGCCAGAGGCGTTCCCGGTTAGGGACGCAACAGCTGACACGGTCGCCAAGGAATTCTTTCGGAATTGGGTGGCTCGCTTCGGCACTCCACTCCGGATTACGACGGACCAAGGCCGACAGTTTGAATCACATCTGTTCCAGCAGTTGGCGGGGCTCACCGGTTCGAGGCACCTGAGAACCACGGCTTATCACCCCGCAGCAAATGGCATGGTGGAGAGGTTCCACCGCCAACTGAAGGCAGCCATAATGTGCCACCAGTCGGATGGTTGGCCGGACGTCCTGCCAGTAGTGCTGCTCGGTATACGAGCCGCCTGGAAAGCAGACATTGGGGCGTCGCCGGCGGAGATGGTTTATGGTCAACCACTCCGTCTACCAGGAGAGTTTTTCGTCCCTAGCGAGCGGCCGGCGGACGACGACCTTAATTTCGCCGCGCAGCTACGGCAACATTTCTCCACCATACGACCAGTTCCTGCGTCACGCCACGGCAAGAAGTCTGTCTTCTTGCATCAAGACCTGTCGTCCTCATCCCACGTTTTCGTGAGAAACGACGCGACAAAGGTTACTCTTCAACCACCGTACGAGGGTCCCTTCCCGGTCATCCGAAGAGAGCCAAAATTTTTCGTGGTCAACGTCCGAGGTAGTGAGAAAACAATTTCAATCGACCGCATAAAACCTGCCTACACTCTTGAGGAGAACGACGGGACGAGCAGCGCAGCACCCGCATCTCTTCGGGACAAAACACACCCAAGAACCACCACTGCTGCACCTGCCGAAGAGCCGAGAGAGACCCGCTTTGGGAGGAGGGTCCATTTCCCAAAGCACCTGGAAGATTTTGTACCATAGCATCTCACTTCTTTTCGCTAATCCTTCCTTTTTCATTCTTTAGTGGCCTAAAGTCTACAGAGGGGGTGATGTGGCGGCGCAAGGAGAGCAGACGGAACGCACGGTGGAACTTATTTGTTCCAAGTTCCGGAAAGTACCACCAGGGGGACACGGCGTCGCTACGACGGAGAAAGGTGGACGTCGGGCGGGAGAGTCAGTCTGCCGCGAATGAAGAAGCAAGCTGTACGATCGCCCTCTGTAAATCCGTTTCGATAATAAACCCGTTGAGTTTAACGCTCGAGTGTAATTTTTCCTAACGTCCACTAGCGTAGAAGGATACCCCTTCAAACCCTTCGGATCTGTGATTGGTAGCTAAATTCAAGAATCGTGAAAGAAATTAGTATCGCTTTTCTTTCTGTTCTCAGCACTGAAAATCGAATTAAATGCCTTAAGTTTCCCCCTCACAAAGGATTAGATTTCATGGATCCTGAATCCTAGACTGAAGTAAGTACCGAGTAGCATTTAGCCAAGTCATATTAGAGTTACCAGTCCACATTTCTCATATGCTTTCAAACAGGTGACGTACAAAGCAACTAACGATGGACTCATCATTTTGACTTCTAATGTGATGCGATCATTTTCAAGGTAGAATGTCAATCACTCATTCAAGAGACGAGACCTTATACTGTTAAATCTATAAAATGTTCATTTGTCGAACATCAGTATTTTCAATATTAAAAACCAACTATCCGTTCGGTTGTCGAAAAAAAATTAGCCTCAACCGATCTATCGAATGAAAAGCATGAAAGAGGGTTGACGAGAAGTTGACTGACTATGAAAATAGAGTAAAGAGCCTTGCTTTTGACCTAATTGAAAGTTGGATTGTCGCGAGACAACACTTCCGATGAAATTTTGCGAACTAGTAACGCTCTAACGCGTGAAACTTTATAATCTAAAGGGCACCAAAATTCCACAGGACGCCCGTTGAAAATAGAGCCGAGACATATATCGATGCGGGGAAAAGGAATGATGAGGGGGGGGGAAACAAAAAAAGACGACGCCCCGTGTTCGACCATCCCCTTCGGAGAGCGAGACCGGACTGACTCGCAGTTTCTTTTTAACGGAGGTGCTTCAAACACTCCCGCAGATCGACTAATATGGATCCACTTGCCTTTTTAAAAAGCCGAAGGAGTTTTACCTGACTCATACCGCAATCGCGTCCTCCCTTGTCCTCCGAACACGTCGCCAAGGAAACGAAAGACGTGTTGTTCGGGACGAAGCCGGATGGAGCCCACCAACGATCCTATGCATGATCGCCGCCAGTATTCCAGCTCGGAGTAGAGAAATACGATCCCTTTCAAACTTCGCATTGATTGCATTTTAACGCCTCGGGTCGGGTATTTGAGAACGAATGCGTGGCATTACTATCGAAAATCCACCGAAGATCACATCCGCGACTTTAGACTCATAGTTAAATACAACTAATTTCGAGTTCAAGGGCGACAAGGAGGGAATAACTTCAGGAATTTGACAAAGGTGATGTCTTTTCAGTACGTTTTAGTTAGTATATACCTTGATTAAAAACAGTCAAACAGTTGGAGAAGGTTAAGTAGAAGAAGAAAGTAAATAAGCATTACCACCTCGTCTTAAAACGAACCAGAAAACTCCATAAATTACCAAAACCTTCCCAAAATTGACAAATCTCTCTAGAGGTCCTATACCTAGAATTGATTTTTATGGGATAATTAATTTCCTCATACCACTTCATTCGAATGGAAGAAGTGTCCGAATCATTTGGTTCCTGAAACTGATTTCTTTTGAATGATTGCAGTGATCAGATGGGTGTAATTACGCTAAGGTACGGGCGATTTATATTTTAAATTCTCTACAGTGAGTTTCTTCATTGAATTTAAAGGATCATGAAATATTCCCCCCTTGATTCTCTTGACGAATGATTCCCTTGTAGACTAAAACGCAAATAATAGTGATATTACTAGATTACAAGTGAAACCTTTTAGTACTAGTTGTTTTGAGAATAGAGGACCGAGAGCTGTTGGTAATTTACGCCATTGGGAATGAGTATTTCACGGGTGAGGATGTGGATAATTAGGTAGAAGTAGGATCTTCATGGAATGGGGGAGGGAGTGTGAAGAGAAACTCAGAGTAGGCATTAACCTACCCTTGAAAAAGGAAAGGTGCCAGGGGGTCAACAGAATTTGACGTCTCACTCGACGGACGGCGTACTGCTTCGGGGTGGGAAGTCAGTCTCCCAACCACCACACCGACACGATACTCTCATGGTGACCATGAGAAATGCTGCTTAATTTGACATTGATCATATGCGTGGGAACGGCTCGATTCACATTGCACCTCAGGAACATGAAAAACGAAAGATATCCGTGTTCATCCTTTCACTACATGTCGTTTTAAGTTGACCAATCACGCTCGAGGACATGTTATTCAGTTCCTACATTACGTAACGATCGTGAAGCGTACTCCAGCGCCGCCAGTGGAAAAATATTATGATATCCTCTCAAACAATGCAAACAGTTTACGGGCAAGAGTCCAACGGAAGAAATCAACAAACCTTATAAATCTAAATAAAACAGTTTCTGGCGTCACTTGGTGGAAATTCTTCATATTGAACTTAAAATTAAACCAGTTGGCTTCTCCGCATAAAAAAACTAATATTTACGACCTAGGTTTCGTTATGGTATAACATCATCAGGTAATGTTATACCATAAAGAAACCTAGGTCGAAAATAAAAGTTTTTTATGTGGAAAAGCGAAGTGGTTTAATTTTAAGTTCAACTTATAAATCTAAATCGAGCATCAAGGGTGCCTAACTATTTTACACTACCAGAGTAAGTTCAAAAACAAGCAAAAAGGAGGGAGAGTTCCTATTGGCGGACGTGGGGAAAGTGAAAGATGTAATGATTGGTTGAATTTGGACGATATTAAGCCATATTTAACGATAATTTGAATTTGAAGGTCAAAGATATATTCATGCATTAAATGCAAACCGAAAATTATTACACGGATGTCTTCGAAATGAGAAAAAATAAAAACCGCTTTCTCAAAGGAATGACGTAAACGCAAAGCAACGGGAGGGGGCGGAGGAAGGGTTCAAAGAGCGTTCCTCGCGCTCTCTGGAGGCGATCCGTTCTGCGCCACTCGTGTCCGTCGCAAGAAACAGATGAGCGTGCACACTGAGGGCGAAACGATTGGCGGGCGCAACTATTCCGTGATTCTCGTGACTCGATTGACGTGACGCGAACGTTTGGCAGGAGGAGGAGGAGGGAGGCGCGTTGCCGGACCTTAGCTCTACGAGAGAGTCAGTGCTATTCTATTCTGGGAACTCCCATAAATAGATAAAGGAGAGAAGGAGGGCCGCGGAGTGAGTGCGGCTCGCTCTTTTCCCAACCGTTGGCGAGTGCGGGGGAGGCCATTAAAATCCTTAGTAGGCCACGAACGAAGGAGAGGAGTCGTCATCCGAAGAGGAGTTTTTCTTATCGAGGAATCGAAAAAGGGAAGAGGGGGGGGGGGTAAAATCATCATTGGATATCCGCGGAAATCTTGGAATTCCGTCTTCGTCTCGACACGAGCAGTATTAGGAGTCTTGAGCCGCAGAAAAAACACGCGAGACGAAGCGATGCAAGGATGAACATTTATAAATGCACGAGGTGAATCTTGGATAATTCAAGGGTAAGCATAAATTTCAATCCAATGTGTCGGTTGCTTAAGACGGATTTGCGACAAAAAAATGGGAGTAATAAGGTGTCGAGGGTTTTCAAGAAAACTGGGCAGGGAGGAGAAAAAAGGTCTTGGTTGAAGCATACATACATTAAGTATGCATAGAATGTTTACTCGCAAGGAACATGAGAAGAAGATGAATAGGAAAAGGAAAGAAGTTTTGAAAATGCTCGCAGACGCGAAGAAACGACTAAGGGATGAAAGAATATGCTCGGGACAATGGAAAAAAGGAGGATTCCCGGTCGACACCTGTCAAAAGAAGGAAGAGGAATGTTATGGAAGCATTTGGATTGGATCCATCACCAAAATGGGTAACATGAAAGAAGCGTGCTACACTCGTTTGGTTGTTTTGAGACAATGGATTCAACTCAAATCCATGGTCATGTGTGTGTGTGTATATATATATATATATATATATATATATATATATATATATATATATAAAATATCTTCGAAATGGAACGCTCTTCGGCGACACACAAATATATAAAAACACAGATGTAGATTTTTAGAATATAGAGACACAAAGAAAGGACACTCACAATTTATTATTTTACGTTTCGACAGCGCGGCTGTCGTCTTCAGAATGGCGTTCTCGGGGAAGAGCGGAGAGGATGTGCGGGGGAGAGGTGGGGGAAGGAGAGGTAAAGGGACCAATAGGGAATGAACAAGGGGGTGGGGGGGATATGTAGGCAGCCAATTGATGCATTCAGTGGGCTTGGTTCAGCCCGGGCGGTTTGAATGATTGGGCCACCCAGATATGCGCCATCTCGCGGGTTCTCACCTCTATTATACTCGCAGATTTGGGAAGGATTTCAATCACCGAAACAGAGAAGCAGTCGTCAAAAGATTGGTTGTGGGAAGCGGTGTGAGTAGGGATGGGATAATTAAGAAAGGTGGGAGATTTGGTGGAATATCGGTGGTTATTCATGCGGAGGGAAAGTGCGGTCGTGCATTCGCCCACGTAGAAGGCAGGGCAGAAGTTACAGGAGAGGCGATATATAATATTTTTTGAGGTACAGGTGGCGAGTGGTTGGGAGTTGGTACTGAGTGAGGGGGAGGGTCTTAGAAGATGACAGCATTTGCAGCGTGGGCGGTTGCATGGTGCGGATAGGGGCGGGGGAGAGACGGGGGTGCTTGAAGTTGGATTTGTGGACTTAAAGATGTCTCGCAGGTTCGACGGGCGTTTAAACGAAACAGAGGGACAGTGTGGGAATAAAAGTGATGTGGACTGAGTGTTATTGATAATTGGGAAGAGGTCACGGATTAGATGTTTAATTTTGTGTGTTCCGGGGAAGAAAGTGGTGATAAGATTAGGGCATTTTGGGCGGTTTGGTTTGGGGACGGGAGTGTATTGTGTTGACGGTTTGAGGATTTTACTGTTTAGCAGTTTTTCAGAGTACCCACATTTTCTGAGGGATTCATGCAGCTGGTCCAAGTATTTCTGTTGGGAGGGGGTGTTGTTGCAGAGACGGAAGCCACGGATAGAGAGTGAGAATGGGATGGAGCGCTTTGTGTGAGGAGGATGGCAGCTGTCGAAATGAAGATATTGTTGCTTATTGGTTGGTTTAATGTGGACTGAAGTGTGAAACTTATTGTTTTGGAGGTGAATATCGATATCTAGGAAGGTAATATTCGAGTCGGATATAGAAGAAGTGAATGATACTGAGGAGGAGGAGTTGAGAGAGGAAATGAAAGAGGATAAAGTTTCGCGTCCGTGGGACCAAAGGAGGAAAATATCATCGATATAGCGGGCCCAGAAAAGTGGTTTTAGGGTTTGTTGTCGCAGAAAGTCGTTTTCTAGTTTACCCATAAAGAGATTGGCGTATGCAGGAGCCATACGCGTGCCCATTGCAGTGCCTTTTATTTGTAAATATATTTTGTCATTGAATTGAAAAGCATTTTTGGTAAGAACGATTTGGCTTAATTCGAGGAGGAAACCTGTGGATGAGGTGTGTGGTGTGGATCGTAGGGAGAGGTAATGTTTCAGGGCTTCTAAGCCTTCTTTGTGGGGAATGGAGGTGTACAGAAATGTGACGTCTATCGTGGCCATGAGAATGGTTGTGTTGTGCGGAATTGGGATTGAGTGTAGACGTTCCAGAAAGTGGTGCGAGTGATATATAGTATATATATATGTATGTATATATATATATATATATATACACATATATATATATATACATATATATACATATATATATATACATATATATATACATATATACATACATATATATATATACAAATATATATACATATACACACACACACACACACATATATATTCAAGTCGCGAATCATATTTCTACATAAATATTTATTTTTTTATCTATACACGAGAGAGGAAGATAAATAATGGTTTGAGAGGAAAGAAGGAATAGGCAAAGAAATTCATGGGGCCAATATGGCTGGAGAGAGACTCTCAAATGACCACGAATATTAGAAATATCCGGATTAGATAAAGGATTCATGAAATAAGATATGAAAGTGACAGACACCATAACGTTGTACAGTTGTACAGGGCAGTAATAAATAAATGACTACAGAGGGTTTATTTTGCTTTGACATTGAATAAGGTGCATTGCAGTTACATTTCGCAAAGAGAGCGACGTGAAGGGTAGCAACGAACCTCAGAACAAATACTAAAAGTATATCAGGGAATATTTATATAAAAAACGAGGCATTACTCAAAATATTTATTGATTTTCCTATAAAAATATTATTTTAGAGGTGAAAATTTGGCGCTAATGCCTGCCTTCTCCATGCACAGGATCGAAATTGACAGAGAAGGGGAATGACCCTGAGATGATAACGTACGAAAAAACACCAAAAGGAAAAATAAGCACATGGCTGTTAAATGAATAAGGTTATGTACCGCGTTTCATAGTTCGAGCAAGAGCAAACATTAAATGGTCCTTTTTTCCAAGAATGATAAGAGACCAGAATGCTTGTAATCGAAATCCCCCACTAGTCGGCTCGACATAATAAGTATTAACCTACAAGGTAGCGACTGCGCATGGTTATACTAGTATATTTATATATTTTTTTGCAGGTTCCCACCACCTTTCCCCATCCATTTGAAAAACCCTAACCCCATCATCCCTTACCCTTTCCTCCTGGTGCTGAACCCCCTGACACACACCTTTTTGGTGGCTCACTGGGTTTTGATGTAGATGTAGAAAAATTAACCAACTGCAGCGGTTTGTAGTCAGCGCATGGCATTATTCATTGGACTTCGTAAGCAAAGTTTTCGATTACTGGAGGCCATTGGTATGCGTCGCAGAAGAACGCCTGGGAGGCTTTGCTAATAAACATACAATAAAACGGGTATTTTCCAGTATGTGACAATATCTACCTGTAATTTTTTATACCGTCATTCGATATTTCATCGGTAAGATACACGTACTGGGAAACTTTCTCATTCTAGAGCGCAGGTCATTAAAAAGTTTCATGTACGCTTTAGAGATATAAATTCAGCAAACTTCCAATATATTGCAGACTCTATACGCAATCTCTTTTATCGCTAGTCGATATTTTAATCATAATATATTGGGAACTCACCGCTTTCAAGAGAGTAGGTATGGAGGTCATAGAAGAGTGATTGGTAAGCCTTCCTAATTTGCATTCAGAAAACGGGTATTATTTTACATTGTCTAGGTGCAATCATTCATTCGTCAGTGAATTAGTTTTTAATGATACCACAGTAGTGATTCACAACTATCAACACAAATATCAACAAAATTAATGAAAAATCAATATGGAAATCCGAGAAGGACGCTAATATTCTCTTCCACTGGTCTAATTTCACTCAGGATTAGGGAATGCACATTATTCTTGGTCTGCAATTATCAGATATTCTACGGTTTAAAGTAGGTTTTAGGCGTGGAAATAGACTATGCAACAGTACCACAATAAATATATTTTCTCTCCTAACAAAACACAACCCAACATCACACACACTACAATAAAACCTTCTTCATCTCTGTATTATTCCTCCCTTCATCCCGTTCAACTTCATCCTATTCTCACCCCTTCCGCGTTTGCCTAACATTCTCCCGTCCCTCACAGTCTTCGTCATCCCACTGCCAATCAATAGGCCCTTAATCCATTTTTCCTGCTTCGTTTTGATTTCTCCCAGCAATACCCTCCCTCCTCCCTTTTTAACATTGGCTAAAAATTCTACGAAACTTCCTCGTTTGTTTTCCATTCTATCCACTGCACATTTCCCATTCTTCTCCAAACCCACGTTTCAAAGGACTCCTATCTAAGCCTATTATCTTTCTTCGATGCTCATGTTTCCACGCCGTACAAAACAAAGTTCCATATCGAAGTTTAAACGAGTCCACTGATGGAAAAGATGAATTTGGAAAATCATTTGAATAAAATATTTTTTATTTGCATTGAAAATCCTGTTGCATAACTCGGGCATGTCAACATTTAAGAATACGCTATCAAATGACATAGGAATGAAGAAGTGCCAGGTATTGTGAGGGAGGAGAGAGAATACTCGGGTGAAACCCAAAGGAGGCAGGAATGATGGACGCAGAGAGCATTTTGATTTGGATGTTAATGACTGTGATATATATATATATATATATATATATATATATATATATATATATATATATATATATATATGCATATATCCCTCCACGGACTACAACCTTGACGTGGTGGAAGGGCTTGTGCGTTCCGATGACCCCTAGAGCTGTGCTGGCGGGAGTAATAAAAATTGCTCCTGGTAGGGTCACCCATGCCAGATAGGTCGAAGGTTAGGAGCCAGACGAAAGGTAGTCCACGCAGCGTCTGTTCCTCAGTGAGGCGGCTGCAATGGCGTCTGACCCCAGTGGGGCGGCCAGTAAGTGATGGTGTCACGTTAAAAACACTATTGAGGAAGGCAACGAGAAGCCACCTCAATTATCATTCCCAAGAAAAATATGATGGACAATAGAGATATTTTGAGTCCTGGCAACCACGGGGCTCGGCCCAATCGGCCGTGTGTCGTGCCCGGCAGCGGGGGAGGCAAGGCTTCCGCGGTCGTCATCCCACGAAACCCTTGCAAGGGAAAACCAGCAGCAGCAGGACAGAAGACGCAGGAGAAGAAAACCAAATTAGTTAGAATAGGAACGTGGAATGTTAGGACAATGATGAGGAGAGGGAAATTGGAGAATGTTAAGCGAGAGATGGAAAGGGGAAATATAGATATTATAGGTCTATGCGAGGTGAGATGGAAAGATAGCGGGGATTACTGGAGTGATAAGTATAGAATAATATACAGCGGTGGGGACGAGAGCCAACGAGGGGTTGCCATAGTATTAAATGAAGAGGTAGGAAGAAGCGTAGTCAACATAGAGCAGGTAACGGATAGAATACTACTAGTGGAGATAAAAGCAGAACCGACGAACTTAGTTATTATTCAGGTATACATGCCACCGAGCAACCATAAGGAAGAAGAGGTCGATAGGATATACGATCATTTAGAGGACATGATCGCGTGTGTTCCTGCAGGGAAACATTTGATAGTGATGGGGGATTGGAATGCGACGGTAGGCGAAGGGGGAGATGGTGATGAGGTGGGGGACTACGGTTTAGGCACGAGGAATGACCGCGGGGAGAAAGCAGTTGAGTTCTGCAGGAGACAGGGGTTAGTCATCACCAACACTTGGTTTAGACACCAGAAAAGACGCAGGTATACATGGAAAATGCCAGGTGACTCAGGAAGATATCAGCTAGATTATATCCTGGTTAGACACAGGTTTAGGAACAGTGTGATAAATTCCCACAGCTTTCCGGGAGCGGATGCGGACTCAGACCACAATTTAGTTGTCATGAAATGTAGAGTACGCTTCAAAAAGATAAGGCAGGGGCGGCGAGTTTGAAAATGGAATGTAGAAGCATTAAATGGGTTGAAAAGGAAGGAATACAAACAGGCGGTAGAGAAAATCATGGAGGATGGTAAAGGGCTTAGTACTATCGAAGAAAAATGGGAAATGATCAAGAAAGGGTTGTCTAAAGCCGCAAAAGACACTATTGGAACCGTTAACGCTAAAAGGACTAGGAAACCATGGATCACGGATGAGATGATTACATAGATGGATGAGCGGCGAAAATGGAAGAATATAAATACAGAATTAGGCAAAATGAAGTACAAAGAATTGAACAATAAATTGAGGCGGGCAACAAATAAAGCAAAGGAAGCATGGTGGAAGACGCAGTGCGAGAATATGGAAAGTCTGCAGAGGAAGGGGGAAATCGGTGCGCTTTACAGCATAGTTAAATCTTTATCGGGAAGTAAGAAAGGGAGATCAACGATAGCAGTTAGAGATAAGGCGGGTAAGGTAATAGTTGACGCAGGAAAGATCCAAGAGAGATGGAAGGAATATGTAGAAGACCTGTATAGTAAAGAGCTTAGACCAACAAAGTTAGACATTGAAAAGGAACATGACGTAGAGGAAGATAGCTTAGGTCCAGGCATACTAGACAATGAGATAGAAAGGGCATTAAGGGAGATGAAACTAAATAAGGCCGTGGGGGTAGATAACATTCCCGTGGAACTTTTGAAATGCTTGGGAAAATGTGGGAGGAAGAGGCTATATGGGCTGATCCGTAGTATTTATGAGGAGGGAATCTGGCCGGAAGACTTTGTGAGATCAGTTTTAGTTCCTATTCCGAAAAAGGTAAAGGCCACGTCATGTGAGGACTATAGGACAATTAGTTTGATATCCCACGCAGCTAAGGTTGTTCTCAGGATCATAAACAAAAGGATAGAGAGTAGGGCAAATGATTACTTAGGGGATGATCAGTTTGGGTTTAGGAAGGGGAGAGGTACGCGTGATGCCATTGCAGTAATGAGATTATTAATCGAGAGGAATATAGAACACAACCAGGAGGTATTTGCCTGTTTCGTAGATTTCGAAAAAGCGTTTGATAGAGTGAATTGGGAAAAACTAATGAGTATATTGCAGAAAATAGGAATAGATTGGAGGGAAAGGAGGCTAATCCGCAACCTGTACATGTCTCAGACTGCTCAGGTGCGGGTGGGAAACGGGGAGACAGGATGGGCAGTGCTAGGAAGGGGTGTAAGGCAGGGTTGCCCATTATCACCGTTGCTGTTCAACCTATATGCAGAGGAAATGATCAAAGAGGCATGGGAAGAACTCGAGGTAGGAATGAAAGTGGGCGGGGAATTCGTAAAATCAGTTAGGTTTGCTGATGACCAAGCTTTATTTTGTCAGTCAGCCAAGGGGCTGCAAGCATTCTTGAGTGATTGGAAATTCAATGCGACATATAGATTGAGAATCAATATTAATGAAACAAAGGTTATGCGATTTTCTAGAAAGAAAAAGGCCAAGCTTAACATTAAAATAAGAGGGCAAAAACTAGAGCAGGTAGAACAGTTTACGTATCTCGGTAGTGTTTTGGACCAACACGGTCAAAGTAGTGGGGACGTAAGGAGAAGAATTGCGCTGGGCAAAGAGGCTTTCACAAGGAGGAGGGAGTTGATGAGAGGGACTTTGAGTAAGGATGTTAAGAAAAGACTCGTAAAAACTTTGATATGGAGCGTAGCTATGTACGGTGCGGAAACGTGGTCATTGAAGCGGGAGGATAGACGTAGATTGGAGGCTTTTGAAATGTGGGTGTGGAGAAGAATGGAGAAGGTGAAATGGACAGAGAAAAAAACAAATGAGGAAGTACTTGGTATGGTGGGCGAAGAGAGGGGTTTGTTGGGAGCAATCCTATGGAGGCAGGAAAAGTGAATGAAGGGGGTGTTGACCGGCAGTGGGATGTTGAAGACTGTGATAGAGGGTAGAATGTTGGGCAAAAGAGGAAAGGGAAGGAACAGGATAGGGATGTTGGACGGGATGAAGGGAGGAAGAAAATATTCAGAGATGAAGAGGGACCTGATATAGAGTAGGATGATGGATTTTGTGTTTTGTTAGGAGTAATAAAATATTTGTTTGGTAGTTGTGTCCATCCAAAAACCTACCTTAAACTGTAGATTACCTTAATATATATATATATATATATATATATATATATATATATATATATATATATATATATATATATATATATATATATATATAGAAGGGAGAATGTTAGGTACGCCAGAAAATGGGCAGGGATAGGATAAGGATGTTGGACGGAATGAGAGGAGAAAGGAAGTATTTAGTGGAATTGAATAGGGGTTATTGTAGGGTTAGACGTCAGATTTGGTTTCTTAAGAAGACGCTAAGAATTGTATCACCGGCTAATTCGAGTCCATCCAAAACCTACCTCGAATGCCAGACTACAAAATAATTGTAGTAATAATTGAGCCATGATTAGGTCCTTACTGTCATTCGAATTTGAAATAAAATCGCGAGATTATAAATGAGCCACACAATCGCTAATGTATTGGATATTCAGTATTTTTTACCAGGATGCCCTTGACGTGACAATTATTTAGCCATACAACACTACCGTGGAAATTCAATACAAAAGGAATTAATTGTTAGATTTCCTTGGATATTTCCAATTTTTGAGATTATTTTTCCATATTTTTCCTGCTTACTATTTTCATTTGATTTCCGAACACACCGAAAATATTTTTACGGTTCTGTCCACCAATCCCTTATAAATACTGTTTCGCGTAGAAAGGACTTGGATTGTGTCAAATAAAAGCCTTGTCTTAACATATTGAAATATGTAGGAACTTAAGCATTTCGTTTTTGGGGAAAAATCGTAGAAGCGGGTGTTTTAATGTCGTTATGTGTAAATTTATTATAAAAGCAGTGGGCTTTGGAGAGAGAGACACATACTGAATCCACTGTACTTATTCTTAAAGCCATATCTTGCTATTATGCAAGAAAATATTTCCCACTACCGCCTAAATTTCTCTTCTATTTTAATGAAGAAAATCACTGTAGAGTGAATTACATAACAACTTGGATGACTTTGATAAAACCTTTATCTGGTTTTAAAAATTGAAACTTGAAGGCAATTAAGAGTTTAAGAGCGAAATTTCCCAGCTATTTGCCTCCCAACGCAGAGGTTCCCTAAACTTTCATTTCGCCGTCCTGGGTAAAAATTTCGGTCTCCTTAAGGTTATGTTTTCTCCTGTGACATTTATCTCGTCATACACTTAATTGCCACCAACGGGAAATCTCAAAGTACAGAAGGTCACGCTTATTGGTTGAATAAAACATTTTCCATTTAAAAATATACGTCAAGTAGGCGGTATATTCGTTTTAAATTTGAAAAATCAGCATCATATTTTCCTTGGCAATAGTTTTATGCTGTAAAATGCCAGAAATTTGATATTTTAAAATACTAAAAAACAATGTTAATGCAGAAAGTTTGATGCTTACCACTCCTTAGCTCAAATGTATTGCTCAATGCGTTAAAAAAATTTAATTGAAAATAAATCAAAATAACTTTTTTCCTTCAGTATTTGTTTGCCCTACTTTTTATCGTGCCTTTACGCCCGCCAGTTCTGAAATTTACTACGCCCTAACATCCGTCCTCAGAGTGTGCTCACACCTCTGAATGGTATCGAATCAATCCCCAAGCCTTTATTTACAAGGCAGACCAAACTGTCATCCTGGAATCAACGACGAATAAATAATGAGTTCCAGATTTGGGAGACATCGTCAGCGGATCCAATCGGTGTCCCCGTCGACAGGTTAATAAATTTCCCCGGAGACCGTTGCCTACTACGCCTCTCGACGAATTAAGGCGTCCGAACAAGAGATATGATCGTTAGACACCTAGAGATGTTAAACAAGTGTCGCCACCATGGAGAACAAACAAAAACGAAGCGTGCCGAGTTTCTGAATATTTCACGAAGAGATCGTCCTTGATCAAATGGGATCGAGACAGGGAATAAAAAGTGAAAAAAAGTTTTAAAGATGCCATCAAGGTAATTGAAAGACAAAAATTAAACGATCCAGTGCGCCCGGAAATATTCGTACGCTAAGCATGCGGAGTTCCGATTCCGAATTTGCTGCTCCGTATTCTGATTCACTTCGCCTCAGTGCACGAATAATATACATATATATATATATATGCATATATATATAATATATATATAATATATATATATATAATATATATTTTATATATATATACATATATATAATATATATATAATATATATTTTATATATATATACATATATATAATATATATATAATATATATATACACACACAAAAACATACAGGGAAAAGAACTGGCCCCCCTACCCTGATGTGTGAATTTCACACGCCGTCGGGCTTAGTATTGGGTGAACTCCACCATCACCTACCAAACCGACCTTCGGGTTGATTACTGTGTTTATCGTTTGTATGTTTATATATATATATATATATATATATATATATATATATATATATATATATATATATATATATATATATATATATATGAAATCTCTCTCTGTCATCGAGTCTTTTAAATCGACCTGTTAGACCCAAATCACAGAAGAATTTACTTCGAAGTGTATATGGCAAGACGCATCCCGAAATGATTCCAAGGGCGAAATGGTGGTTGCAGAGTACTCTACCTCGGATTCGATATCGAATTCAGCATAGATATCAAAATTGATATCGACATTATAGTCGAATTCGACATAAGTATCTGTATCGACATTAGATTCGCCCCCGATATGCCGGTGATGCCTTAAATATGTGTCGACAGGTCGACATAAAATTTAATATCGATACCCACCCGATATATCGAATTGTCGCACCACCCTATTCCAATAACCTTTCAATTTATCCTCCTATCACCATATCTGCCTTCTTCGGAATTTCCCTCATGGAAACTTCCTCCATTCGCCCACCATATTTGAAAGTTCGTCGTTAATCTTACTCTCCGACCACCTTATCTTTTCTCCTTCCTCCCCAGCATCCACATGACAAGAAGCCTCCACTAACTTCCCTCATCCTCTGGTCTCAGGAGACCACATTTAGGACTTTACTGATTTTCAACGCGGGGAAAAGATTATAAATAAAATTTTGTCCACGGTGAATTGAATTGTCGGCATTCACGACAGGCCGACGGGTCATAAATCACGCGTAAACCACCGACTTAGCACGAGGAGGAAGCGAGTTCAATTGTCATCCTATAAACACCGGAGTAATCTATGAGAAATCTTCAAACGGTAATCTCTCACGCTTTGGGAAGAGCGACGGTGGCGTCCTTCGCATTCGGGAGACTTGTCGAGGGGACTCGTGGGAGGAGCATTAAGAGGTGCAGGGGCGCCTGGGGGCGACAGAGCGAGCCAAAGTTCCCCTTTCGCAAAAGAGCCAAGGATCAAGTTTCATTGTTTTTTCTCTTATTTCTTTCTCAACCCCTCACCTAGCTAGAGGTTAGGTTAACCTAATTTAAGCTCCTGGCAGAAAGAAGGACGAATTTAGATGCCCTTCGTATAAATATAAAATACCTGATTTAAATAAAAAGAAATGGCCAAAAAGAGACATTTTTGTTATACAATTAATAAAGTGTATAGCAAAAATGTTCATGCAAATCAAGGTATAAGAAAATTGGAGGTACTGTACCTCTAATTTTTAATGAAATGCCTTAAGATTTAAAAATATTGCAATCAGTAAATGCTGTGGAAAGGAAAATAAAACACTAGCCATTATACAGAATGGATTAGGGCTTGGAGCAAAACGTGACACAATTTATGTAGCTTCATAATTTCACACACTTAAGGCTCTAATTTTTGTTTACGTGGCAACTGCTGTCAAGCCAGAACTGGCTTAGCTGGACCAGAATGGGTATTCCATGTATACATTTTTAATGTGTACCTCTACTGTATATTATGAAGGTATCACTATGGTATATGATAAATATTTTCTATAATTGTATGTTGTATTGATTGTCTTAATTCTTTATGTATCATGTATGATGACGATTATTTTACAACTGTAAATATTACATAAATACCAATAAAGAGTAGAAGCTGATGCGACAGTTTAAAACAATTCTCTGCTACTTTGTACCGATATTGACAAAAATATCAAGAGAAAATGACCAAAAATGATAACAATTTCTAAATAAATAAAAATATACACATTCTTAAGGGTGTACAAACCAACCAAGAATCAATCTATTAAATTACATAGCTCTTATATGTACTTTTTTTATTAAAATCCGTTCCCTGTCGGCTTTTCTCTCTTGTTAGGTTAAGGCTACATATTTTATTCCTAGTTTTTAGTTTCTCCTTCTCGAAAACCACACTTCCACTTCATCAAACTTAAATATCAAATCAAAAATTATAAATTACCAACATATTTCGTTAGTCAGAAAAAGCGTACATTTTTTCTCTTAATTTAAGTGTAATTACACAAAATGATCCTACGGCAGCTGAAAATCCAAGGATTGCCTTAGAAACGAATAAACAAACGCCTTATGAACTTCGGTCAAGGCGCCATTTTCCCTTTCACGACATGAAATTGGATAATTTTGCGACTTCATCAGCACTTGTTGCTCTTGAGGTAAAGAGGAAATCAGTGTCGAAACTTTCAACAAAAAAGAACGAAAATATTTCTATTATCTGACAAGTATTATTGTTCTAAAAAAACCGGGGTACATCATTCGTCTTTAAAAATTAAAATTTGTTTACGTTGACAATACCATTGTTGTCCATTAGGCACCACATGAAGCATTATTTTCCGAAGGGGAAATTGGCGTGGGAGGCGACTCGTATTAAAGCTTTCAATGTGATAAAGCAATATTCAGATAGTTTGTCGGGAGTAATTTTCAGAATATCTAATGATACTTTCGAATCCGACTAAGGACAGGGTAAGAGGTCGCAAATCACGACGGCGCCAATCCGCCGCTCTCGGCCTCGCAACCCCCCTCCATCGCTCGCGTTCACTTAAAACGAGATTTGCGGACTTCTCGGGCCCATTAGGAACAATGAACTCACGCGGTAAATTCCCAAGTGACCAGCAAGCATGTCGGAGGGACCGGAACATCAAAGGGGAGGCAATTTGCCCTCCCTTCCCCCCCCACAATCTGAAATAAGGTCTTTCATAACTCGCCTCCTTCGAACCATCCGGCCTGGCTGAGAATATAATACGCGGATTTATTCAAACATTCAAGCGGAGGACTCTAATGACGACGCCGATTTGCACCAATGAACAGTAAGTCTTCATCCATCTCTTTCCCGGGTTCCGAAATCCCATTTATTCTTTGCACAATACATTTCTCACATCCTTAAGGATAGGATATCGAATCGAAATCGACGGCGTATCGATATATTTTAATAAAGTCCATCAGCTATTATTTGAATAAGTACCATCAACAGCTTATAGCTATTGATTTAAGAACAACACTACAATTCGGTATCGAATATTTCCCGTATATTATTGAACACCAATATGAAATGCGCTAAATATTTTTCATTTAATTACATCTACATGATGTCCTGCAAGCCACTGACATGGTGCGCGGCAGGGGGTGCGTCTACACGCATGCACACTGCGCGAAATTAATAAAACATGTCTAGATTATATAAAAATGCAGTAACCAACCCGAGGGTTGGTTTGATAGGCGAAGATGGAGTTCTCCCAATACCAGACTCAAAATGGTGCGTAAAATGCAATCATCGTCAAGATATACGGGGCGCCAGTTACGTATTCTCTGTACCTCCTGAGGTTTCCTAGGTAGAAGATATGGTACACTTACGAAATTGCGCGGGTTGAGTGAAGCTGAGGGTACCTCGTATCAACCCCGCCGCAATACGGTAGGAAAGATCATGCCAATAAAATTAGAGAGATTAAGATGTCCTTTCATTTTGCCAGATAGATATAAGATATCAATTTTTCCCCGAACGATAAGGGATCATAATAACATTGTCCGACCACGGTAGGGCCATGTTCGGAGAAATATTAGTCTGGTGTGTATTCACCCCCTGCCACATACCCTAGCGGTGGCTTGAAGGGCGCATAAAAAATAAATAAATAAAGGCATCTCCAGGGATCACAACAGGACATTACGGTCTAAATCTACGGTCAGCGCTCTACCCACTCGGATACCACGCCACTTATTATCAAACATGCGAAAATTACGTGAGTTACATTTAGTAAAAATTAATATCACCGTAAGTGGAGAAATGTTTATATATTGGAGGTAATTTATAATTTATATTTGCCTCCGAGATTGGAAAATAAATTGAATTTTGAATCAGGCGATTAAGAGAATTCGCTTTAGGATCGTTCGTTTAAAATATATCAAAGCACATCGACGCATATGGTCCATTCCAACAGAATTATATCGATACACGACTCCTATACTAAAGAAGGAAATCATCTATGCCTACAGATTTTTATCGATATATATGTATGCCATCCATTCCTTGAATTAATATCGATATATCGCTTCCTCCTAGAGGCATATAGTATGACGATGTATGTCTCCCACCTTTAGGCAGACAAAATCACTCTGCACGGCGTCGTAGAGAGGGGGATGGAGACAATTCGAGGTTAGGTGGTGGTTTATAAAATGGAAAGATAACATTCCTTATAACATTGACTCGGTCGACCTGCACTGACTCGTAAAAGATAAGGAGGTGATCCAGCTAGCGGCTCCATCCTTCAGGTCCGTCGGGCGGGGGCGGACGGACACTCAAAATCGAAGACGTGAGCGTCTTATTTGAGAATGGGCGACGATGGCGATGATCTCCTTTCTAAAAAGATAATGATCGCGGAAATCGGCCGGGTTTGATTGCTTCGCGGAAGACAAGGTGGGAAGCGGGGTGGACGCCCTCATTGGGCATGAGTGGCCTCGGAATACTCCACCGAGTCAAAATGCGAACATCCGACCCCAGTTACCCTCCCTCGCCTTACTTCAAGGGTGCTCAAAGGAAGAGAGAGAGATGCAGAGAATAAAAAAACGACTTCAGACGATCAGAAATATACTGCTCTGATCACTCATCTCACGCGATTTACCGATCCGCTAAATTCCCCATGAAAAAAGCACACATGAATTAAAGAACACTCCGATTTTTTCCTGGAGATATTTCGTCGATCCCCAGCAGAATAAATTCGGTGCGAGAATACAAATTGAATTGGAATCATTTGCATATAAAACCATCGCAACGTTCACAAAAACGAATAGGAAGATGGTCACAGATGTAACGGTGGAGAAGAGCACACAAAAAAAGTTACACGAACAATTTTGCTGCATAGGAATTTCGGAAGAACAAATATCTTCGCCTTCCGGAAGGCTCGGCCTATTATCTGTGAAGCAGAAGAAAGTGATTGTGCCAACGAATATGGTTGACGTTTCATCCGCCAAATCCGTCATCCTCAGACTAATTCTAAGTCATATTCGTGACATTGTTCTTTGTTTCATGCTTAGTTAAGTTTTTAAGCAGATAATATGAGTATACTTATGTCTTCAAAGACGAGCATTCTTTTTTGAAGAGTATAGTATTCTTCATGAAGTAGCTCTTTCGGCCCGCAGAAGGTGGTTGGGCTACCGAAAACTTTGGAATGCGTTTATTCTTTTTTATGTATGTCAAAACTACATATGTGAGTGTCCTTTCTTTGTGTTTCAATGTTTTAAAAATCTACGTCTGTGTTTATATATATATATATATATATATATATATATATATATATATATATATATATATATATATGCATATAAACACATATTTATGCACACACACATTTATATACAAACACACACATACATATACCTAATAATAAATACATACCTGTATATATTATTAGGCAATCTACCGGGTAAGTTTGGTTTCCTTTTTGCGTGCGCATGATGGGGAAGGGGAGATCATGTATTTTTCTACGTTTTTAAGTATTGCCTCAAGCGCTGCCGCCAACTTAGGATTTATTGAGCGAAAGCGCGCCAGGCGAGAGCTTGTTAAGGAACAAAATTTATCGCAAAAGTAAAAGTCATATCAACACGTCTCAAGAGATTTCAACGCATCTCGTTTCCAAATGGGATGGGGATTCTGTGGCGAACACCGAGGCACGCACACACGCGTAGAATCTTTGAGGAAAGCTTATTGCTTTGGGTTGCCATGGACGTTTTTACAACGACCCGAGGCAACTGACGGGGAAAATTTCATCCACCGCAAAATTCAGGAGATCATTTTTTTTAATTTTTAAAGGAGCACTTTCGAAGATATTGGTATCGCCTGCTCTCGGGAATACACTGCGATAAGGAGGGTGCGACGCGATAAGTAACCAAAGATAAGGACCTGAGTAATATATTTACAGTGATTTCCCTCATTCGAGTCAAATAAATAGACCGCGTATATATTCTCAAGAATACTCTACTCTGCGTATTCTCGAGCTAAATACCATCACGACTTCTGGCGTAATACCTTCAAGGCGTGACACGGTCATAAACTGATCTATGTGAATGACGTATTTTTTGAGGGTAATCTTAAAGAACCCGAGATATGCATATGTATGTATGCGTGTGTGTGTGTATGTATATACATCTATATATATATATATATATATATATATATATATATATATATATATATATATATATATATATATATATATATATATATATATATATATACATATACGGTATATGAATAAAAAAACTGGATGTATTTTTATATATATACACACACACCTTCTCTCCCTTTAGAATGGTGACTGGAAATTCGGAACGTGCGAGTTTCTTTTCTGTTTTGCGTGTTTCTGTGTTTTTATTCGCCTGTGCTATCTTGATATAGATTTGTATTCACATCCGTGAGACTTTCACTTAAGTTTTTATGATATATACACATCCATTTAATAATTGGGATTATCGGTAATCTACTTGTTCAGGTAGGTTTTGGTTGGACACAAGCTACCAAACGGTACGGCGACAATTCCCTTTTCTTTCTCGCAAGACAGAGCCCAACTTCCAACCTTTCCTAGGCCCCTCTTCAATTCTGTTTACTTTTCCTCCCTTAATTCCGTCCATCATCCCTATCCTACTCCTGTTCTTTCCTTTCTTAGCTAAATACGATAATATAAATCAATTCGGTTTCTATTATAATTTCAAGCTACACAATTGACCATGAAAAGTTAGAAAAACATCACCAAGGAAAGTATTACACCTGCGGAACTGAATTGAATGACTTGGCTCGAGTCCTGGATTGGTAATCAAGCGAATAGTAAGGAAATAAATATTTAAATGAAAAAAATTAAAGAAAAGTTTTTATTTAGCGTTGGTTACATCTAACCTTGAGTTAGCGTTGAGCGGTTCGTATACTACGCAGAAGGAAACCATTTCGGAATTGAAACTAACAGAAAAGAGCAACCCTTCCCGTGAGAAAACATTATGAAAGAGCAGATCGCGGCACAATATAAAGGTGTATCCTCGGCTGGGAACCACTGGAATCACGAAGGTAACAAGCAGGACTGAAGCTACTAGATGAATACAAATCACTCAATGACGTTACAGAGGGAATTACGGGAGACCAAAGCGTTAAGTTACAAGGGAAATCGACTACTGAACAGTGAGCAACGTTATTTTTCCCAACGTACAGTTCGCGAGTGCAAAGGTAGAAAACATCACGTACGATAACTCCTACTACACGAACGTAAAGTTATACGAAATTCAAACCATTCAACTTGCTTCTGTAAAGGCCGTTTCACACGACTTTTAATGCCCTAAATTCATTTTTTTAATTCAGAACACTCAAACCGTATTTTTTAAAAGAAATACATATGTACGATATTTGTATTATCTACCCGATTCTTTCATGAAACTAAAAAGTTTCTCCAAACTACCGATTTTCGCGCTGGAATCAACAATGCTTTCGTGGGAATTTTTGCTTCAACAGAAACCTTCTTTCTTCAACCGAAATTCACTTTTTCGTTTTCGGCATTGGTAAACCTGTGGTAGTTAGAACTACCCCTAATAAGAAACAAATACGAAGCCTACTATAAAATAGCTACGATTATCGACTCCTCTTTTAATAACTGTGACCGACCTCTCAATGGTGTGGAAAATATTCTTCTCTTTTCATTCCAAGAGTCCAGTATGTTGTCATTATTTCATCTAGCTTCATTTATTATCTTTCTTGCTACTAACAGCTACTTACATGTACATGGAGCATTATATCTCACTTATATCCTGTAGTGCATGCACCCAATTGCCACGATCTACACCATTTAAATTATTTTACATAGTTATTGTAAATAAGACTTAAGAAACACTAAACTTTTGATGTCCCACATCTGATATTGAATCACTCCCTGCCACATACATGGCTTCCAAGGGAACACATAGGGATAGAAAAAAAAATTGTTTTGTCTAACCCCTATTCTGGTTACTGATGTAAACATTTTAAAATGTAACCTACTCTGATATTCTAAATTTGAAACCTCAAGTCAGTATGAGCAGTTAAATAAAATTTAAAATTATGCATATGGCTTACTAACTGGACTATACAGACCTCCCCCTTTCACTCCGTTCCAATATGCCTATTATTTTCCTCCCTCCCGCCTCGGCTACTCAACATCTTCCCCTCTATATATCACAGTCTTCAAATTGCCATTTCCTAGAAGTATCTCCCGAATCCAGTCCTCCAGCCTCCTTCGAATTTTTCCTTATAACCCGCTCCGCTCCAACATACCTAGAACATATTGCGGTTGTTTTCCTTTTGGTCCATTTTATTTCTTCCACGCCCACAAGTCAAAAGGCTAACCAAGTTCTTAAATAAAATTTAAAAAAATTAAGGATACATTAAGTATAGCGTCATCGCCTAATTTATCTCGAAAAGTTTATACGTGAAATTATTAGGGGCGAGGAAATAAATCTTTCGTCTCAGGCAACTAACTTCCTTCGACTCGAGGAGAAAGTTTCTCTCCGTGTCCCTTTCCAGCCATCCAAATCTAAGATAATATTTCACTGGACATAATAGGGACGGCTATGCATCAGCCGAATCAATGGGAAGGCTTGAAGCTTTCCTTGCGAATCGAACCCTTTATCCCCACCCTTAAGTAGGCTCGTGGGACTCAGCTCCGTCACTGACTGTTTTTGGGTGCCATCCATAGTTTAGACGAGACCAATGGTGGGTGCGAATTTGAGGGAGAATTATTAATTAGTTGATGCAGCACAAAAAATAACCGCGTCGTCAGACAGAACGTAGACTAGATCTGTGACCCAAATGCCTATCGCAGGAATCGATCGGCAAGCATGACGAGGAGTTAAAAAATGATTGAGAAAAGTGATTCAAGATGAAGAAATGGATGCCTTAATCGTAGATGTGCTCACACGAAATTGATCGAAATTTACAAGGTAATTCAATAGCGATGGGTGTGGCATTAGAAACGTCCAGCAGATTTCTGGTTCGTGAGAGAAATACTATATGCGAAGTTCAGCCTTATTCTTGAATCCATGAAATTCCATGTACCTTGGAATCTAAAATAATTCAAATATTTGCTTTACAACAGCCCACCAGGTTTATAAAAAATAAAATAATTCATAAGCAATAACCGGGAGAACAAGATTTCAAAAAAACACTAAAAATACAACTCATAAACATTAATGATCACTTATTGTCAAGTAAAATTAAATCAATTATCAACTGAAAATTTCGTCTCCAATACCACATTTCGAAATATTTCGAATACAACTCGGGGCATAAAGTCAAATAATTATAAATTTGTTTGTATACTAAAATTCTATAATATTTTCATCATTACTTTCGTTCAATCAAGATACGGAGTAAGTAAGGATTGAGTTTTATATCACGACACTCTCCTCTCAACGTTACATTTACCTAACAGATGGGTTCGAGATGGTGCGGGGGCTAACGTACTGGCTTCCCACCCTGAGGGCGCGGGTTCAAATCCCGGCGGTGTTGAATATTTTTCAGAAGTATCTCGATCCCTACTTGAGGTGCTTTGTGGAGGGCACTTTGAGTGAGTACGGCGTCCGTCGGATGGGACGTTAAGCTGCGGACCCCTTCGCGCCTTTCGTAAAGAGTAGGCTAATGCCGACGCTGGGTTTCTCTCCACCCTTCATCCTCTCCTGTCCATCCCCTATGGCGCAAATGACCTTAGCTGTCGGTCGCCTCCCCTAAAAACTACTACTACTACTACCTAACAGATACAGATAATACGGACAAAAAATGAAGGCAATGTTCCCTGCAGATTTATTCATAGCCTTTTTGATTTTGTCGAAGAAGTGTAGGGTAAACCATCAATGAAATATCTGACGTGGCGACTGTAGAATGATGGTTATAATTAACACGTTAACACCCAACACGTTGATCGAAAAAAAACCAAAAGCGTGTGCCCATGCGAAAAAATCGAAAATTGTTGTCTTTTGCTATGGGATTCGTCCGAGACAGCACCGAGTTTTCATCCAAATGGATTTTCACAAAATATTGGCCTCAAACATCTCTCAATGAATTGAACATTCAGATTTCCAGGAGATAATTACCCTTTAATGAATGAATCAATAGCCAAATACATTTCAACTATTAAACACTGAATTTCTCTTGTACACTTAGATGGCGTTCGTATGCAAGCCTTAAAACAAAATAATAATTCATGAGAGGACACAAAATTATTTACTCTTGAACATTAAAAGCACTGCTGTGGAAAAATTCCGGGTACATGTTCTGGACCCTTCGCTGAAATGCATCGATGTCAATTGGTTTTGTTTGTACCCAATGATTCTTCTTTTCCTATTGGTGTTCCATTAAATGGACTTTAACCTACTTCTGTGGGCTGCCTTGATAGCAATTTTACCAGAAGGAGAAGGATCAGTATAGGATTCCAACAAAATATTTTTATGGCTCTCATTATCCACTGTTCAGGTTTTCCAAAAGCCCATTTCTGAGCGTATCCATTGATTTTAGAACTGCACATCAATGTTCTAAACTTACTTCTTTCTAGTCTACGACAATATATCCTCACAATGGCTGCCTCATAATTAACGCTCTCTTGGCTTGCAGCTATATTTTTCTGAATCGCACTCTTCATGTTTTTCTCCCTCACACGTTACGCTGCTACCGTGGTTACGAGAAATAATTTCAGCCTTCTCTAAATCATCGACTCGCTTGCCTTCGGCTGCTGAGCATAATATGATTTCAGTTTACTTCCAATCGACCACCAAGCCACGGCGCACTTAATCCATTTATCGCGTCTCCAATGGTGCCCTGAGGGTGTCTCTCTCCTTCTCCACATGGTCCGTCCTTCTCCTCCAGGGCAAATAGCAACTGGAACGTGTGCAAAACTTATGCTACTAGAAGCGGCTGGCAATTTATCGACTGTAAAATAACATCAGATACGTGCTGCGGAGCGCGCGACAAGTTGGCAAAGATGCAAACGGAAGGCAAATCTATCAATGTCGACTGCCCTGTGCGATAGGGAACAATACTGATTCGGCGAACGGAGTGATTTCTTGCTTTTCTCAAGGTCAACCTGCGGTAACACGCGTAACCTAATGAAAGGGGAAACGACGTCAACACAGTTTGGGTAGATAATACCGCAGTTCTTAAGAAAATAGGCCGATCTGACATGCTAAGTAAGGATGCGAGATCAGTCCGGAAACTATTCAGCCATGCACTATTTTAAGGAAAATAGCCCATATAGAACAATGAGGAGGGCTTAGTTGTCCCATTCGAAGTATTCCTCTTGGGACCTCAAACACTTATACAAGCGTGTTTTCTACTCTTCAAAACAAACGGCACATCCCTTTCCATCGAAATGATCATCAGCTGCCTTGTCGCACTCTCTTTTTTATCTCGTCAACGCCAAGAATTTCGTGGTGCAGTTGCACTTTGAGACTTGCTTCAAGCCTCAAACGATGACCCAGGTTTTCTAAAAGAGGTCATAACTGGAGATGAGTAATGGGTCCACGTCTATGACCCTGAAGCAAAAGCTCAATCTTCCCAACAGTCGGTTGACGAGATAAAAGGGAAAATGCGGGGACGAGAGAGCTGATGACCATTTAGAGAAAGGACTTGGCCGATTATTTTGAAGTGTGGAAGAGACGCTTGGATAAGTGTGTGAGGTCGCAAAGGGGAATACTTCGAAGCGGACAACTAAGCCCTCCTCACTGTTCTTGGTACGCTATTTTTCTCAAAATAGTGCATGCCTGAATACTTTCCGAAAAGAATATGTATACGTGTAATTCAAATAAATTTACATTCCATCCATATTGAAGAAAAAGTTTCATCCATGAATAAATTGATGAATGTGTTCTCAGTATCGCACGAATGATTTCATTTCTAGACTATAATATTCTATGTAAAGGAACGGTAACGTCCAGGGGACAGAGAGTTGTGCTACAGACCGAAAGGTCCTGGGTTCAACTTAGGGTAAAGCCTTTGAGCACCCTCAATTTCACACAAGCTGTGTTTCATTTTTACCATGGTACCAGTTCTTTCTATGAAGGAAAAGGAAAATGACCACTTTTAGTATCCTAATGCGTAAATTTCATTCGCCACTGGAGCGCTTAGAATCAGGTAAACTAATTCCTCATCTATTCAACCGACTTTCGGGTCGATTGCTTTGGTTGTTTCAAATACGTCCCAACAGGCTTCATAAATGCAGTGCAGTTTCTTAGAGTTCAACTGTCCATTCGATTGATTCAGCAATAAGTAGAATGATACGTATTGAAATTAAAAGTTAACCATTTGATGGGAAATTAGTATATTTTAAATTACTTTGTTTCATGGGCAATTGAACTGAATTGAATATACTCCGCGCAAAATATAAGGTGATGACCTGAAGATGACGTTGAACTTCGAAATCAGAGTCGTATCGAAATAAATTTTCTGTGGAATCACAAAGTTACTGTTTTTTTCATTTCCAATATGAATCGATTCCATAAAGTTACGCCTGAAACCATCAATCATAAGAAAAGGATTTCATAAAAATATTTTAATAATCTCATTGCGGCAGTAACTGAGGTTAGATGTATTTCTTGTAGCCACTAATTCGTCATTTCGTCTCCGTTCGCCATGAGATGGTACCGTTACCATGGCAAGGGGATTGCTGAGCCAAGAATATCGTTCGCAGGATTGGCAGATATAGACAATACTATCAAAAATAAATTTACGACCTGCCTACCAGTCAGTGTCGCCGCTGCTAATGCTGGTAACTATTTTTTTTCTCTCCTGTACATAAACGTATAACTTTCGTAAAGGAGGAAGGATGCAATTTTTATTTCTCACTCTAGACGCCGATACTCTTCGAGCCCGCAAGGGAAAATTATCTATAGCCGTTTATTTTCTCCCGGCACACAATAGCCTTTCGCTTCCTTTATCGCAACTCTATCCATTGTGAGATCCTTGAGAGGCTTTAAGCATTTATGGTCATTTTTTATGCATCCGCGGAAGAGGCTATTTCTCGCGCTTTTAGATTTCAACACGCCTATCGCACAGAGATGCATTTTAGTTTCCCTTCCCGGAGGCAAAACCCCGAGATCGTCGAGGGTCTCTTCATTCGGACGATCAATAAGTTCACTCCGTGAATGAGCCGACAAATTGCCTGCTCACTGATCTCACTTAAACATAACGGGGATAAAGTGTAGAGACTGTCACCGTTCGAGGCAACCCTGAAGTGCCCATATTCCGGCCAGGATTTTCTTAAAGAGACAGTCAGTGGGAAAAGTGACGGTCGGCAACGCAACCTTTAAGAAAAGTAATTTTCCTTGACTTCTTCTTTTTTCTGATAGCATTATCTCAACAACTTACGTCAACCAGCTTGTCCGTCAGTTTTCATTTTCTGTGACTTGAAAAGTGTACTGTTTTCGCCAATTATATGGCGCCCCTGTGTATCCTCAGCTTCACCCAAGCTTTGTGATTTTTACCAGGGTGTCAGATCACCCTGGCAAACCACAGGTGGCACAGGAAGGTATTTTCTCCGTTTATTACCCAGATGAGGGAATTCCACACGCCGTATAAGGTGATCTTCACCCTCGCATATCAAACAAACCTTCGGGTTGATAACTGTGGTTACTGTATGGTTAATAAAACCGCGTACAAATCATGACCTACCGCTGATTCTTTAGAAAATGAGACCAACGAGTTTTCTACTAAAGCAACATTTCCTGCGCGTCCGAACGCAATAAAAGTAGGCATAACAACCCACCTTCGCATGGATTACCTACCTACCACCCATCAAAGCACCGACTCGGCGTGGTGCGTGAAAATTGCAGACTGCTCTCCGAGCGAGCTGTGGTGTTGGGTTTCACACTCTCTGATTTCCTGGATGAGTGCACTTGTTCAAGAGATCGCACCGAACGTAAACAAATCCTAGCCTACCACACGCTGACGAGAGAAGCACCGTCTAGAATTTGTGCCTATCATTTACGAAAAGCTTTATGTTATTGGTTGGGTTGTCGAGTGGTGGGGAAATGCAATGCGAGAGTTAAAAGAGAGGTGTTAATTCGCTTAAGTTTGGCCAAGTTTGGAATACGTCGCATGTATTAGGGATCTTTGGGAGAAATCATTGCTAAAATAACTCGATTGAGTACAGAGAAAATCCGTGAGATTCGTCAAAAATTGTTACGATAAGAAGACGAGTGAGATAGATCTTTATAAGAGGAGTTTGTTTGGGAGCCTCTTGTGACCGAAAAGAACAATCGAAACTTGAAGACTTTTAAAAAGGTCCATAACAAACGATTTAAACAATGACACTAAAGGAATTGTAATGGCTCCACAATATTTAAGTAGATCAGACCAGGAAGATAGGCTAAAAGAGATAGATTCCAGTACAGATAGTATTAAATATTCGTCCTTTCCCCGGACGATCAGTAATCAAAATAATAAGAAATCAAAGTTACACGAGAAACAGTAAAGACATTCGAATTACAAGTGATGACAAGATTAAACACAGCGTAGACATTCTGGTATTTTGGTGCATTCGTCTTTGCATGTGTATGTTAGATTCTAGGGTGATGGATGTATTTCCATGTGTGCAAGTTAAAATGGGTTTCCCACGAATATATACGTCCGTGTGGGTGTGAATTGACATGATGTTGCCTGTTTTTCATGTCGTTTTATTCTCTTTAACGAGTGTTGGCCTAACATCCCCCGCCACACGTCCTTGTGGGGGTTTACGGTGTATTATTAGATGTATTGATGAGTTAATAATGGAATTTTTGTAATTTATCTGTGTCAGGAACTGAAGTGAATTTTAAAACAGCCGCACCTTTCAGAAGACGGAACAGATTCATTCCAACATGCATTGAAGGTGTTGCATATATTTTTAAAGGTGGATTTCGGACTGTATTTAACGACTATTGCCTTCTACGTATCATTAGAACTTCCTTTTGCGTTCCATGCATCGCTTCCTCAATCAGTGCAGCAAGCCTGCCGTCCAAGGGGCCTATTCTCTGCCTTCCTCTATCCAGCTTTCTCCCTTCTACCGCGGGCATTAAAAGCACCCTCACCTACCACTCCACGGCTCCTTTTTCCACTTTCTTCGCCTTCTTATGATTTCCCCTCTGGAAACATCCAAACTTCATCTGTCATGTTTGAAATTTACGCATGTTTGAAATCGCATACGTCTTCCTCTCAGTCCAACCTATTTTCTCCATTCTCCACCACACACACACTCGTTTCAAAATAAAAGCATCCAATCTATTCCCATCCTCTTGCCCTGCCTCAAAGACCAGGTCTCACATCCATAAAGCACTACAATACACATTTAAGTAAGTTACTACTCTTTTCTTAACGTCTTCACTTAAAGTGCCTGTCATCAGCTCCCTTCTAGCAACTGGTTTTTTTATGCTAAAGGAATACTTCTGATAAAAAAATGTGCAATGGTAAGAGATGTTTGCGAGAATGCGAATACGTAAAACATAAAGACGATGAAAAATTTATATTAAAAAAATAAAGGATTGTAGTAATGCGCCGGATGGTTGTTATGGTATCGGAACGTGTAAGGACGAAGAAGCAAAGCAACGGAAATGCATCGCATCCAAAACAGCAATTGATTTTTTCTTTCGCGTCGTCATTGGTTTTGGGTTATTTCCGAAAACTATTGCAACATAACGTAACGATTATTGTAACAACATGGACTTATATTGCACAGCTTAAAAAAGTTTTGCTGGTCAGATATCTAAATCCAATCTCATTGCCTCCCCACCGTGGGACAAAATCCAAAAATAGCAAGCCAAACATTATGGCAAGTAATTTAAAGCGTAAAGTCATGACAGGTTTCTCAAAATTCTAAAATAAGTGCTCTAAAATATAAGAATACTCCACTCAGCAAAACATATTCCACGAAAATGAGAGTAATTGGTATAATTCAAATATATCGCGGTTAATTTGGCTCTTGGGATTTTCCTTTGAAAACAGTTTTTATATATATTATACCGCAAGTCTATTAGAAGAGAATTTAAATGGGAAAAACTGACATTTTACTAATATTTTTGACAAATTCGTTCCTTCTCGCTAAACATTCCATGGCGATCGGAAATTTCAACCAAGTATTTTCACTCAAATCGAAATATTCGAAATTAGTACAGTCTCATCATGAAATGTACGTTTTAATTGTGACTATCGTTCTAACCTCCACTGACCTCAACAGAGATTTCCTGATTAAATGATAAGGTGAGGCCAACTGAAAAACAATTCATTAGAAAATTTTGGTGCTACTTCTTCCAGTGATTATACCGTCCCCGTTTCCTTGAAGTTGCACTGACCACAATTCGCTGCGGCCGTAACTAGAACCTTGGTAAAATATAACTAAGAATTACCCGAGATGTAAGCAAGCCACCTATTGCCACTGTTGGCTCAATAAATGGTCATATTTAGTTAATGAGGAAGTTTTAATGGAGAATTCACCAACTATGTACATATATAGACGCGGTAGCTGGCTTGTCAAAAAGTCATCCACTGTCGCAAATAATCCTGATGATCATTTTATACGAATTAAAACTGTCTAATAGTTTCGAGAGCAAGGATGATGCAGCAAGAAGGGGTACTTATACATCCTTAGAGGGTGGTTGTAGAGTCTGCCTTTCTCGACTGTGGTTTAACGATATACTCGTCCATCGCAGACGGATGGTGTTCTCTGCGGGGCAAATCATGCCACGGCACGGCCTAAGACAAGTGATATGAGGCGATGGGAGACGTAGAGAGAGGCGGGGATGAGACGCGGCTTCCTCCGAGCCTTCAAGACGCTCTCTCACTCGACCTCCCTTCTGGGTTTTTTTACAACCCCCTAGGGAATAATTCCAGTTCCATTCCGCCTTCTTGTGTGTTTCTGATTGTCCTTGCCGTGTGTTATGTTGGTAAAATAGTGCTGTGTAAGAGAGGGAAAGCCGCCGTATGGCCCTAATTTCGCCATAAACAGGGACAACAATATTATCATTCCTTCCTTATTGCCCCTGGTACCTTCCTCGCTTCAATTTGACCTCACCAGTAGAGTCACCCTCTTGTCAATCTTCCCGTTCTTATGTTCGTTCTCTACCGGGATTCCTCCAGCAGCATTTTCCTCAGTTATCGTTGCAATTTTGCTGAGAGAGCCTCCTCCGAATTCGAAGGGCAATTTTTCATGCCACTAGGAAATATTTTTTCTGCAACCATCCCGGTAAAAAAGACCATTCTGCTACATCGAGGAAGCTATTCTTCTTCGTGAAAATCGAAATATGAAAAGAGATGAAATCACTATTATCGAATTATTATCAGAATCTAAAGAAACAAATTATGCTTTCATCTTCTCGATGGATGAATGAGCAGTTTATTTCAAGGCGCTTGCATATTCCGCGAGTTACCTCAAGTGGGGTCAAGCTAAACAACGACGAACTAGAAAGTTTATTGGCTCCCCAATCTCAGAATTATATACATGGCATTTAATATGGCAAAACCTATTGACGCATAATGTAAAATTGACGAAGGAAGCAATAACTTCCATTGAAGAATTTTTATAAGCACATACGTACCTCGGACAAGGAACTAAGGATAAACGTATATATACTATATTCTGTGAGCTTCATAGAAGATTGTTTTCGAGGGAGAACGGAGTCTTAAAAATCATTATAGAGCCCTCCTTCTATTCCGCATATGAAGATTTTCCTCGCCAATCAAATATAGGGTGATAATATAATAACGCCTGTATTATATCCTATCAATAATATCATAATTATTGTAGAACATACTATTGCTTGTCTTTTAGCGATATATCGAATCGCATCCTGTCAAGTATCAAACGATATATATATATATATATATATATATATATATATATATATATATATATATATATATATATATACATACATACATTTACATATATATATATATACATACATACATACATGTACATATATATATATATATATATATATATATATATATATATATATATATATATATATAATGGTTTTTTTATTTATATGTACTTGATTCCACGCAACATTTTATATGGAACGAAAACAACAGTCGTTAAAGTCTCCATAGATAAATTGAGTAGCTTCGATCAGTTATTCTCCATAGATAATTTTAATGCCATTTCCTCAAAGTGGAAAATCCACAAGTTGCTGCAAAACAAAGCTTTGGACATTGAAAGGAGTGGTAGCCATGGAAATAAAGACGGGAAAGGTGTGGGTGAAGATATTAGAGCAAGGTGTGCGGGGAACAAGAGCGGAAGATACCAATCTTCGCATTGACAACTAACGATGATGACGTTCGGAGCCGTCGATAGATTTATGAAGCATTCTGCGGAGGAATTAAAGACCTAGGGTGGATTGTGATTGGTTCGGGGTGCGACCCAATCTACGTACCTAGCTGAAGGGGCCGGAAGGGAGCACCTCATTAGAAATCCAATCAGCTCCCTCCCTCCCGCCCTCCCCCCCTCGTCCCTCCCCGGTATTCGAATAAAGGGAGAACGGCAGCGACGAGGATTCTTTTCCCCAGATCGCTTTAACGGACGGAAACGGAGGGTGGACACCTCATTTCTCTCTCTCATAATTTGTAACTTAAATGTCTCCCTTGATTAGATGGAATCCTCTACGTGGAATCGAACCATTTGATTCCTCGTCAAAAATCGCAAAACAATCTTACCATTCACCATTCTTCGTCTCCAACACGAGTCGGTACTTTTTAAAAAGTCTATGTCAATAATTTAGTGTAGTGGTCGACAACTCGCAGCCCCTGACTTCTTTTTTTTTAAACTACGAAATCATATTTAAGATTTTACATTCTAATTTGCTTTTTTAATTGAAATATTAAAAATATTGTGTCGTGAAATTTTATTTAAAAAACATCAGTTTCTCACAACTACTTCTACCATAATTTTTAAAATTCTTTTTTACCGTCACCGGGGAGACGAGCGAAACGTTAGTTATGTTCGCATTCAAAGTTGGTGGGCATCATGACCTCTCGGAGCGACATCTGCAGCCAAACTGTCTGCTTAACCGCTGATTGCCAGTATGACTAATGCTTTCCACCTTTCACCCAATTCTCGGTCCGCTGGCGACTGACTTCCTTCAATCGGAAGCCGGTCGATCTGCTCATTAGGCGGCCACAACTCCATTAGTTTAGCTCAATCTAGGGCAAACACGCACACTCGGAATCTCGAGACAAAAAATATTCCATTCCGGCTGGAGATATATCTGAGTAATGATCAAATTATCCAGTAAATAGGCGTCTTGGAATTCAGTTATCCCGCTATTGGGAACAGCCGCTATACGGTGCGCATATACATTACGGTATGCATACGTCGATCAGATACTTAAATCATTCACAAGCGTAACGAGAGGTAACTGAGAAGAATTCTCACTCACGCATACGGAGAACTCTTGCAAGTGCTGCTTAGTTTAAAAAACTTATTATTGGGATTCAAGATATGAAAACGAAAATAACAAAACCCTTTCGTCATGAGTCATATTATCTTCTCCAGTGCCGCACGCACTGATTAGAAAGGGTGATCTGGTAAATATTACGGCCGAATCCAGCACAGGGTGTAGCAATTTCTATTCCTAACTCGATTTCACAAATTAGTTGAAGCCGCTTGCACAAGGCATGTTAGAAGGACAATATCTTTCGTTTCGCTGTCGAGTTCACAGCCCTACGATGGCCAAGCGATTTAGATTGAGTAATGACGCGGATTTCAAGTTAAGGTCTTCATTTAAAGGTTTCTTGCATTGACGCATATGACTAAGGACTGATGCTACTCCAATAATAAAATACGGACAAAAAAAGTTGTTTATTTTCCAAGATCAGTGAACAGGCAATCAAAATTACCATTTATCAGAAATAGTATATCAGGCGAGATAGGTTTTTAATGGACTAGGCCACTACCCACTGTTACAATTAAAATCCCTACTTAACAAGTTATCAAACACCACAACACCAATATTTTAATAAACTATTCTTCAATTCCATATACGTACTTCCCTCCTGCCTCCGTTAGTTCAACCTGCATGCTCCCTTTCCACTCTCCACCAAATTCCACCTTCTCCAACAAGTATTCTTCCCTCGATGTATCACAGTCTTCTATCGCCACTCAGTATGACATCCATCCAATTTCCCTACCTTCTTTGCATTGATTCCAAAAAATTTTTTCTTCATCGCCATGTCCAGAAATGATTCCATTGCTCGCCATCCAGTTAATTTTATTTGTTCATTCCACTCCACACTCACGTCTCCAATACTTCAAATCTAAGATTAACATCGATCTATCTCTAAATGTAAGTTTCATAGACGCCAAAAACCTGGGCTCCAAATATCAGTTGTTTACACCGATCCGTCCCTTACATCTTTACCAACGTTTATCTGTCTAATAATTCCTTGTCCTACTCATCTTAGAATCACCATTCGTTGACTTTACTTTAACCTTTCTTCGCGTTGATTCGATTGAACTTTGACCACACATACATTGGTACTGGTCTATCCCATTAATTAATATAAAATTGGCGATGTAGTCAAGTGGGTACAGCGCTGGGCTACTGACCAATGGGACCAGATTGGACTCCCAAGCACACATCTCTGGGTACCCTCGGCTTCACCCAATCCGTTTGACATTTTCAGAGTACGCGATCTTCCCGGGAAACCACAGGTGGCGCAGGGAATAGGGAATTGTTGCCCCCCATTATTGCCCTGTTGATGTATGAAATTCGCACGCCGTTAAGCTTCGTACCCACTAGGTGAGCTCTATCCTCACCTACCAAAGCGGCCTAACGGGTGATAACTGTGGTCTAATGAATATTGATCTCCCTTAATCTCTGAAAGCTTCCTAAGCAAAGATGAGTCAAGTTTTACGATACAAATCAGATTTTTTCTTAATCCATAAATGATAATATAGGTAATATTTATAGACTTTTTCAAATAGTAGGTGTGTGTGTGTATACATACATATATATATATATATATATATATATATATATATATATATATACATATATATACAGATACACACACAACTTCCTTGAGTCCCATACTACCTTATAATATCACAGGCCGGGGATTTCGGATCACGTGTGAGAGTCCATTGCCCTATATTTGTATTGGCCAACGCAATCTCGCTCCTTCGTTTGATTTATTATTCACATCCATGAAACTTGCGTAGGATAAGTAAATATATTAACAATAAACACAGAAATCAATCCGAAGGTCGGTTAGATAGGTAATGGTAGAGTTCACCCAGTACTAAGCCCTATAGGCCGTGTGCAATTCACACATCAGGTCAATAAGGGGGCCCGGTTCCTTTCCCTGTGCAGGTTGTAGTTTCCCAGGAAGTTTCACTGGTACCCGAAAATCACGCAGCTTGGATGGAGCTTAGGGTGCCAAGGATATATATATATATATATATATATATATATATATATATATATATATATATTTACGAGTATATATACACACACACGCAAATAAGATATGCCCTTCAACAGTAACATTCTAAATCAATTTTAATTTGATACACAAACAGCCAATGAAAAGAAAATTTATGTTTCTATATGGTATCGCGTAGTTGAGTTTTTACTGCCTTACCGCTCATAGCGTTAACCTTTCGGGTATCCTCGCACGGTCAAAAATTAGGTTGAGGTTCCCTAAGCAGTAGGCATGTTCATCAGGCCTCATGTGAAAGAAAAACCAGGACTATGTTCATTAAATAAATGCAAAATATTCCGCGACGGCTTTCAAATGTAAATGACGCCGTGCATTTATTCTTTTAGCTCACGCGGGCTCCGTGGGTGATATGTTTATAATGGCAATACATTCCTCACGAGGTGTTTTACGGCAATAGCGCAAGCACTGTAAGTGCTGGCGCACCACTTAAAAAACTCCCCCCCTCTCCAAGGACGAGAGTAATATCTCCGAGAGTGATCGCGCCTTTCAAAGCAGCACAACCCAAAGGCCGACCTCCCTCGGCCGGGTGAGTTTGAAGACTACCATGTTTGGTGGCCGCCGCCACAGCACCAGTCACCGCGATGCTCTTTCGTTACGACCCAACGGGATGGAGGTGTGAAATACTCCGACATCCGCTCATTGTAGCACCTAATTCCATAACTGCGAACGGCATACTGTATTCCACGGGCAGGTTACAAAGTAGCCCCAAGTCTTGGTATTCCCGACCCAAGAATGGTGAACTCTTCTGAATGCTGTCCGAAGCCTCGCGTTTTTCATTCACCGACATATTAATTATAGGCAGTAATGCTACTGGGTTATGGTAGTTTTTCTAAGCACAGAGACATTACGAACTTCTAAGCCTCTTCGCACACAATTCAACAAATTTATTAATCATTTTATAAAATATTTCTTCAACAAAATCCATCCTCAAGACTTTAATGAAAACTTACGAAAGAAACTCAATTTTTGTCCAATAATTTTCTAAATAAACAAAAGTTTGTCTTTATTCATTATGAGAAATAAACCAGCAATAATATCCCGATGCTACTCATTTACATTATTACATCTTGAATTTTCTAAGGAATCATTTAACGACCCAAGTATCAAATGTTTCTAACATGCCGGTACATAATTTATAATCAAGCACACACAATTAATTACGACGGAGAACCTTCTGGCAATGTTTGTTATTGTGACAGCAACAACAAAATTGTTCAATGAGTTATGACAAAGTATAAAGAGAACATGATTTTCGCTACTAATCAAAATATTATTTAAGCAAACACTAAAAATATGATTTATTAGGCCTTTTTCTAACGCCTTCTTCAGGTCCAACCTGAAGAATGCCTATGAGGAAGGCCGAAAGCTAAAGCTATCAGCACTGCGAGAGTCCTTTTACGTGTTTTCTATGCAAACATTTTCTGTTTTCTATCGTTCCACCCAATTTGTTTTGTTCTCGTGAGTGAGTGTGAATATACGACGCAAATGTATAAATGTACACACAAAAAAAACTCAAAAAGTGGTGTCGTCTATTTTTTGCTGGTGATCTTTCCAATGAGATTGCCCGAAAATGTAATAAAAGAAAGTTTAATATATCATTCCATAATCCGCATACTCTGGGAAAAATCCTTTGCCGCTACAAAGACAAACTAGAAATCCCTCCTACAATCCGGCGTTTACAAAGTGAAGTGTGATTCCTGTGACATGTCCTGCATAGGCCAGACAGGTAGAAGTTTCACGACTAGAATAAAATAACATAAAAGATGCTGGAGGACTTTAGATGAAACATCACTCCTAGCTAAGCATATACTAAAATCATCGCATTAATGTAAATTTAATCCTGAGATTCTGCACTACGAAAATCAGGGCAAAAGACTTGACATTTTAGAGCGACTTGAAATTGTAAAATTAAATATGAATGTTCTTTTCAATGGCAATATTTTTATAAACCACTCTCCTCTCCTCAGAATCCCGTTTACGACGTAAACAGTGAAACTCCCTCTCTCCAACTGACTCCACCCTTCGCGTATTTTCCCATACAACCACCCCCCTACCCTCCACTCTCAGGATGTGTTGAACAACCCTTCCCTGATAATGCCGATCTTAGAATCATTTACACGTATAGTATACCTAATCCATCAACCTGCCTCTATCCCTTCAATGTCCCCTTCCCGCTTAACCCGTGATCCTGAGGACACAGCAGCTTTGACAGATGACCTTAACGCTATAAAACCCTGGTGCAACACTTGGCAATTAGAATAAACTTAAAAAAGGTCATAGTCATACGTTTTTGGAAAAAGAGCAATTCCCACCCGAACGCCCACTGCATGGGGAACACCGAAATGGAATGTGTAGACTTAATTAAATACCTAGGCGTTACCCTCACTCACGACCTCTCCTTGGTGAAACGCATAAGGGGAATACTAGTATGTGGACAAGCTGACAAAAAATTAGAGTTTATTAAAAGAGTACTTGGTAAATGTTATGAAAAGGTCAATGGCAAATGTTATCTGTCGCTGGTTAGGTCTCATTTAGAATATGCTGCATGTATATGGGATTCTCACGAAGTTGGCTTAATTGCCGCATTGGATCGCGTGCAGCCTAGAGGAACTATATTTTTAAAACGTTATTGTGATATCCTTAGTAGCGTATCCAAAACATTAGAGCACCTAGGTTGGGAATCACTAATGGAGCAAAGGTTAAATTACAGATAGAAGCTCTTGCATAAATTCGAAGGAGGTCTCTTTAGCAGTGATATTGAAAATGTATTATTACTCCCATTGTACTAAGGTAGGAGAGATCATGTTAATAAAATTAGAGAGATTAAATGTAGGACAGATTAAGATTCAAGATGCCATTTATTTAGTGTCTCTGTTTCTTTGGTTTTCCATATTCCCCCTCTTTGTCCCCGCCTACCTTACTTCTCACTCTTTTCTTTCCCCCATTCCTCAAGCAGGTATAAAAATGAGTCATTATTTGATTGTCTTCAGTTCGAATCTTGTCTTGTACCTAAAGATGGTTCGATGAACTAAAACGCGTTGTAAGTTACAAATAAATCTGTGGCCAATTGCAAATTTTTTTCTCATAATGACGAACTTCCACTACATCTCGCCTGAATTTGTTGAATATACATGGATAACTCATGTGAAAGTCTCACGAATGTGAATTATAATGTGCACCACGATAGCACAAGCGGACAAAAAAATATATACATAATTCAAGCAAAGGAGCGAGATGACGCTAGCCAACAAAAATATAGAAAAACACAAAACAGGACACTCACAAGTGCTCCGATATTTTCGGTGGCAAGAACACCTTCCTCTGCAGAGAGAAGGAACTGAGGAGCTGTGTGTATATATGAGTATGTGTACCTCTATGTGTACATATATATATATATATATATATATATATATATATATATATATATATATATATATATGTAAACCATAAACACAGTAATCCACCCGAAGGTCGGTTTGGTAGGTGACGGCCCGGGACCCTCCGGTCAGCAGTCCAACGCTCTACCCACTGGGCTACCGCGACCCGGTACAAGCATATTAGTATTTTTGTTTATATATATTATATGTATATATATATATATATATATATATATATATATATATATATATATATATATCCTGCGTCCATTTCACTTTTCTTACCTACCTGATTTGAATTTCTCCAAAAAACCCTCCCTCCTCCCTCATTTTACATAGGACTCAATCATGTCTTTTCCTTCCCGTGCAATTTACTCTTTACCATTTTCTCAACACCCACATTTTAGAAACCTGGGAGAGCACAAATCGTAGGCAGTTGGAGGATTACCTGGGAATGTACAGTGAAGGTTGGGACGAAATAGAGGGCATTTCCAGCAGACGGGAACAAGTTGAGAAGCATATGTAAAAAAAAAGAAATATTCAATGAGAAACACATCGGCCTCAAGGTTATGGAATCAATAAATGCACACTGAACGTTTCTTACAAAAACAGATGCTGGGAATAGCAGAGAAATAAGATAACTATCGATGAATTGTGGGGCTGAAGGAGATAATAGATGAAGGATCAATGAATAAACATGAGTGAAGATGGATGGGGAAAGGAAGGAGTCCCACAAAGAGTAGGTGAGGAAGAAAGGCATTTGAAGCCGTAAAAAAATAAAGGAAATAGTTATCGGGTCTATCGTATGGAATTGAGTGTTTACGACGGTCACAATGAAATAGTAGGTAATGTAATAAAAATTGTTTTGGGAATTCCAGAATAGAACAGATAAGATGGCAAAGATACAAAAAAAATAATGTACTTTCACTCTTAAAAAAATAAATAATTATTTTTTCGTAGAAGTTTCAAATCTAATATTGTCTAAAAAAATGGTTTACTATAATAAAATATAATTAATCCAAATACTTTGTAACATTCTAGCATAGTTATTTTCAGAATTTTTGGCAAAAATACATCTGAACGCTTGACATTGAAAACTAAATCTTGTAAATGTAAGTAAAATTATCGAGAAGAAAGAAAAACTTATCGCTATAGCATCAATTTGAACGTGAGCAATTCATGAACAAGAGAAAAATAAATTTCATTTCTTTCATGGAAAAATATTCTCGTGGACATTGAAAAACAATGATATTCAAAGTAACCAGATTCAGGTTATAATCATGTAAATGAAAAAAAGGAGGGAAAATAGAAGCCAAAGAAACGAAGGAGTTCCACAAGGATGAAACCTCTCGCCAGTACTATTCAACGTATATCTACAAGAGGCAATAATGGTGAAACAAGAATTGGGTATCCAAGGATTCCAGGCGAATGGCGAAGAAATTAACAAGCTGCGGTTCTCTTGAATGCAAAAGTGAATCTAAGTTATATTATTTAAAAGTGTGATCTTCGTGGAGATAATTGGAAATATATCAGGAATTTTAAATTTCACGATAGCTCTAGAAATTCTATGGCATTAACTGGTACTAAAGCCAGTGTTGTCAATACTTGATGTACCTGACCTGATCGAAGGGAATCTCTTAAAGATTAAGAATACTGTTCAGGAACTGCCTATTCCTCACATGTAAACTAGTTGGAGTGACAGACATTAATCATCAACTTTAATTCATGGATAAATTTCAATGTTCCTCCTCTTAACTACTCAGCAAACGAATGATAGAACGCTGTTCCTCTGTTGCAAATGCAGCTGCCATGTTAAAACTATCATTACTTTCTGGCATCACGTTGCAGTAGGGCACTCATTAAACCATGGCTATCACTATTGCCAACTAACAGGACAGTGGGACATCATTTTGATATTTCAGCGAACTTTCAAGGATTTTCCTTGATTCACTCACGTATTTGAGAGGTTGTGTAATCCATATGATTAAAGAAGCAGAGGTGACATTATGAAAACCTTTTCCCTCCATTTACGAATACATTGTGGGCCTATAACTATTCCCTTTGCTACAACCTTAAGGCCGTACGATTCTTAGGCATCCAGTAGTTTTTAGTGTCGTGCATTCAATCTTCGTGGTTCGAGTGACTCCCAAACCGACGCTTTCCAGAATTTAGATTTATGCTTATGATTTCCGTTCGTCCGTAACGATCTCTCACGGAACGCGGCGCGCGCTTTCCTCGGCAAAAAAAAACCAAACGGCACGGCGCAAGTAATATTAGCACGAGGGGCAAAAACAAATTCCGTGACGACATTTCACAACTCGTTGGCTTCCAGCGCCGTCCCGAAGTGTTCTCCACGGGTCGAACGCGAAGAGAAATGAAGCACCAAAAGGGTGCACGAGATCGTGACGCCCCGACTCTCTCGCCTTCACAGCCGTTTCTGAGACGCACGCACGCTGCACCAATCCACCACGCCCGATTATGATGCCGGATTTAAAAGGCCAAAATTATGAAACGGAGGGAAGAATCTCGATAGGATTTAGTTGCCAGGAGACGAGATTGAACGTGACGGGCGATTTGGAAAAAACCACGTTGGATGCCTCGTTTCATTCACGAAGAGAACAAGCAACAAGATTTTTAAACCGGCGCTGCGCACCTTTTGTTTTCTTGTGACCCATTTTGAATTACTATGACCACACAATACATTAATCGAGTAGATCGCCAGGATAAATAAGGAGAGACAGTGACACACCAGAGTGACAGATCCAGGTATGCAGTCTTGTAACAAAATAAAGCCTCACCCTCAATGCTAAATTTTAAATTCAGAAAACCTAATTCAAAGTTGGGAAGGAGACATCCATTGTTGCATGACGTAGAGGGGCATGTGTGCGTGTAGTTCCTTATAGGTGTAAGTGCACTCTTGTGCATCACTAGCTGGAGCCCTAAAAAGCCACGCATCCTAACGGTTTGTGGGGTATTGTGTAGATCCGGATGTGAATCCATCCATTTGCCCTCTATTCGGGGAGTTCATCAACCAACTTCGTCGGTATAAATAAATAAATATGCAAACACACACACACACATGTATGTATATGTATATGTACCGCTCCGTCTTCATCGGAAGATAGAGAAGTAATTAATTCTCTATCTTCCTATCTCTGACTTCTCTATCTTTAATACAATATTACTTCTCTATCTTCCGATGAAGACGGAGCATAATTCCGTCGAAATGATCAAGAAATAACGTATGAGTGATCTTTTTATGTGTTTCTATATTGTTTGTTGCTGTCCAATTTATTATATATATAAATTTCTTCGAAATGGAACGCTCTTCGACGATGCACAAATATATAAAAACACAGATGTAGATTTTTAGACTATAGAGACACAAAGAAACGACACTCACAATATGTTATTTGACTTTTTGACGGAAGTTTCATATATATACACACACACATATATATATATATATATATATATATATATATATATATATATATATATATATATATAATATATATATATAATATATATATATAATATATATATATATATATATTTCCAAATTTAGTTTTCTCCTCACTAAGAATCAAGGTTATTGGTCGAAAAGCCCATTATTCATGTTTGATACGTAGTTAGAGAATCTAGCGCATAAACAACGAGATATAGTAATCCTTTACATGTCTATAAATTTCTTCTGGTATTCCCCAAGGCTAATTAACCCCTAGCCTTTCATTTTGAATTTGTGGTTAGATTAAGATGAACGGAAAATGCATTGCTTCAAATAATCCAATAGTCTCAAAAAAATATAAAATTGAACGTTTTTCCTATTTCATCGCGAACGTATGATGAGCAAAAGGTAATCGTTAAAATTAAACGCGAAATTAAACTATTAAGTAATCAGGGGATGTCATTACAAAACCATTACTTGAACAAGAAAGATACCGGACAGGAAAAAGCCGAGCAATAACGAATGTGTGCAAACTTCTTACATGGAAAGGCGTTTGTGGGAAGAATCCCACCCACGGGAAGGTGAAATTAAAAAAAGAATGAGAAAGTCAAATTGAGATGTCTCTGGGGAATGAAATTTCATCAGCATAAATACGGGTTATGTAAAGGAAATATTCAGAGAGAATCTAAAGAATGAAAAGCGAAAATGTTAAGTAAAGACATGCGAAACAGGAAGTAGTTGTTGGTAATGCCAAAATGAAACGTTCCCGTTCTTCATTTTGAAGCAGAGCCATTGTCTTATCATTATTGTATGAAAACCAATTGATTATCAAAATTCCCTCAAGTGTTGCCGTCGTCCAAAACTGCATTGTTTTCAATATACTCTCAATTTTTCGGGTTAATCCCACACTATTCAGCCCCGAAGTTTCTATCGATGGAATGAGGATAGAGCTCTCGCCACACTGAGTAATTCCCATAAATTGTTTTAGATCTATAACAACAGGTCCATTGCATTTCACTTTCTTCAGGATTAGACCACGGAAAACTCCACAGAACTGAAGATGAGGACCATTAGGGGCCCAGGAACTACACACAGGAAATAGCACCTGGCGCAAATAGTGGAATTCCTCCATTACGAAGTCGGTGAAGATTATAAACACGAATTCATTTCGACTGGAACGCGAATGTAATAGGTGTTTTGTTTATGGAGTTTTCTTAATGATTTCTTATGAGAAGTATTCCGCATTAGCGAGACAATTCAGATTCTTATTTAATCCATTCCAAGAGAGAGAGAAATAGCTTCCTGATTTTTTTGCTGATTCAGTAATAACTCAATCTGGACAGAGGGTAGACTACCCTACCGATTGCCCACCAAGGTCCAGACTGATATATAATCAAACTCGGTCATAATGAGATGCGAGGGACCTAAGACTATCGCTCCTTACAGCCGTTATTCTTAAAAACCATTACATGTAGGAATACGCTAATGTGGCATTCCATTAATCAGTTTTTATCTCTATCTCTTTTCCTCACACACACACATGTTCACATTTACATACTTGTGTGTGATAAACAACAAAATTTACATCAGTTTAGAATTCCGTTCCAACATCTCTGTTGATTTCAAATTAAAATAAATTTTATTTTCATGCTTGGTAATCGCGCTATGACTAGTAATGCGGACATTGAGATGGTAATGGAAGGAAGGAGGGGTTTGGAGAAGTCGGATTATGGGGCAATGCAACCACAACAGATCATAGTTCTTCATTTGACAGTTCGGCCTTCAGTTGTTCATTTGAAAACTAAGATTTGCTCGCTTTACCCCGTGAGACCCTTTCATCTAAAACACTGCCATTGGGTCAAGCTTGACATTCGGTTCATAAAAATACATATTTCCCTCTGGTTTTTCACTCTCCGCTCGCAATGACCGACGTATCGTTATACATTTTCTCTTCGCCGATGAGTTTGACACCATAGGACGTTCGGGGTTAGTCGGCCGACACTCAAGTAGCCTATAAGTGCGAATGTCTGTTCTAGTCCATCTCTGGGGAGGCAATACTCAGTCGTGGGGGAAGAATCCATGCCCAAACAACCATCCTTAAAGGGGAGAGGGTGTGGGATTAGGAGTGGCCGGTTTCCGCTCCTCCACGCTAGAATAGGCGACCTTGTTTACATAATCTGCTTAAGTATGTCTCTTCGAAATGCACTTCCCTTGTTGGGAAGCATTCTAAACTTGGTCGCGCCCTTGTGAACAAACAATCAAGTCATTGCGCATGGCGTCCCTGGTTTATACGCAACAATAGGGCTTGCACGTCACCCCTCTCCTGCACTCGTTCCACCCTCTTGCGTGACGTAACCGAACGGAATATTACGCGACAGGACTATACGCACCGTTGCGTCGTGTGATTTGGGCAGGTAGCCAGCCAATGGACGAAAATTTCATACTTCTGAGGAAGGAATTATCTCGGGTCAAAAAAAAAAAAAGAAGGAACCCCGCTCCCCTTGAGTATTCGTTCAGCCATGGACGAATGCTTTTGCCCGGAGGTCCGTGGCGGGAATGCTGTGAGTGCTACGGTCCCATCAACCCCCACGCCACACCCCACACCCCCCATCCCACTCCCCAACTGCACCTGGCGGCCCCGTGGACGCCGCGCCAACAGGTGCGAACACCTCCTCTCCCTCCCCAAACTACGGAGGTCGACAAAAGGGGATGGATCTCTCTTCTGGGACTTATAGTTAGATTAGGATCGGGTGCCTTTCCACCTTTTTTCTATTCCCCTCGTTCATTTCCCCCCCTCTCTCTCTCCCCCCTTCACCCAGAACGAATGTTCCGCCCGAAGAAAGAGTTCGCTCGAAACGGAGCGAGAGAGAGAGAGAGCGGGGGTGGGGAGAAAGATGGGTTTGTTTGCCGCGGATGTTTCTGGGAGAAACGGTTTCAAACGAAATAAAATTTCGAAGTGGAGAAAAAAAAATATGAATCCAAATTTTTTAATCAACTAGCGCAAATTGAGTTGTGCGGCTTATTTATCAGACTTGGTAAAAAATGCTTAAATAAAAAAATATGGTTAAGTTGAAAAGTACATTTTTTTAACACTCTTCAGCTTTCGAAATCGATTTCGTTCAAATTCTCAACGCAATGGGTTTAACTATTTGTAAAAACATAAGTATTTTGGTACGATCATGTTCACAACTGAATTCAGTATTCATGGACAGATTGCTAAAGAACTAAATGATCCCTTGAATGTAAGTTTCCTCTCTAAGCAGCAGCAAAATCTACGCACTACGGAAATAAATTTATGAAATGAAGCAAATTAAAAACATTTCTGTGCGATAAATCAACGCATCAAAAGGTAATTCGAGCATTAAGCGCTTCCATGGAACAGATCTTTTCATGATTTCTATGAATCTAAGTTCACATCTAAAAAAATAGGACAGGTATCAACAGGCTAGAAGTTAATACGTCAAGTTAAAAAGTTCAATTTGCGACTTTCCCTTAATTGAATTTATAATATTTTTGCGTAAAAATTTTAGGCTCGCCCTTTTATTTTTTCAGAAAAATCTAACACTTTGAATATTAAAACATCCCGGCTATTTAGCCTTTATGCTGGAAAAATAAAGTTTTATCATGTGCAGCCGAAAATTGAAAGACAGGAGACCGAAGAACCGCTGTGGAACGGCTTCAAGAAAAGAGGAGGAAAATAAAACATGGAACACGACAAGGAAGAGAAGAACCAGAATCATTGGGAATAACTTGCTAAAATAAGGCATAGTCAACGGAATATGCAGTAAAATGAAAGATGGAAGAGACGGGGAGCTCCAAGGGACAGATAAATTCCGTGTCTAACGTAAGTCTTTGCTATACAGCACTCGCCACTCCGCTGTCTCCGAGAAATCATATTGTAATTAATACTTTAAGAAGAGAGTAACTGTAGGCAACAATTTCGTGAATAGGACAAGTGTTGGCATTGGTGAATATTTTGCATACCTCATACCGCATAACGTGAAACGGAAAAATTTAAATGACTTTCAATCAAAGATCAGCCTTAACTTAAAATGCATACACCACGTAAACGAAACAGCTTATCCTGTGCCATTAGAAGATATTTATGAGAGCAAACAGGCATGAAGAAAGCATTATGTGGAGCATGGATGGACTGGTACTGGAAGTAGATGCTTAAAACCAAACGAAGAGCAATTTAATGAGAGGTTAAAATGTGTACCAGAGGGAGGAGAAGAAAGACAATGATACGAGACTTTATAAGGACGAGAAGAACAAGACAACGATCTGGGCATGCATCTTGAGACATGGACGAAATCCTTAGGAACAGGTAATGGAAGGGAAGGCAACGAGATGAAGGTCAAGAGACTCAAATAAAAAAGGAGGCCGAGTAAAAAGAAGGAATTATTGATATTTGGAATAAATTGGAATTATTAATATTAATAATTAAACTACTATAAATCTTATCATCTTATAAGGACAAGAAATATTTTTCTCATGCGTGCAAGCAAACTTTTTATATTCCTGATCAATACTTTCCTTACTGGATAACGTTTTTGTCCAGATTCAATGTATATAATAAGGTACATTGAATTCATAATCGATGCATCCATTTTATATCTCGCCGATCGCCTTTAAGACGCGCACATTGCTTTAATTTTCCTCGACGTAAATTTAAGTTTGGCAAACCGTCAACGTGGATGGCGTGGTTTGTAAAAACAAAGGTGAGCACCACATTAACCAACAACAGAACCCCTCAGGTTCTCTAAAACTCCGGTGGTGGTAAATGCCGACTCACGACGTAAATGTCTTCTTTTGGCACTTCAGACAGAACCCCTCAATTCCACCCGAATTCTTTCCTATCCCGAGGAATGACCATTTGACATGGCATTAAGGACCCTCGCAAATAATCTCTAACACCCAGCCCATTAGTCTCTGAAGAAATTATTAGCCGTGACGGCCACATAACTGTGGAACGCAATACAGCGAAATAAAACGATTTCTCCTGTCTTATTCAGACGCAAATTATACGTTCTCTTGATGGATGGAATGCTAGACTAATGAAATTCGGTACACAGTGGCATTTTTTTAGGGTAATTCCGAATAATTTCCTTAGTATATAGTTTTATTCAGGTTCATTTATCAAGTTGTTTCGCACATACTTCTCTGTCGTGGTTATTCGGGCGTAAACTCTTGATGCAAGTATAATCCTTCATGTCCCTTCCATTTATTATACCCCTAATTCCTTTAGAGAATTGCTCTACCCTCGCCTCTATTCATGTCTCGATTTATTGACAGTTAATGATAATTTTATTATGAGTACAAT